>NC_040032.1:17365340-17968856 GCF_000972845.2 Larimichthys crocea
CTTTTTGCTTGTAGTCTACTAACACTATCTATTATATTCTCTTATATATATATATTCTATTATATTATATTATATTATATTATATTAAACATGTTTTCTAGTATTTCCCAGGTGCACCTGAACACACCGCATTCTGTCGTTATATTGAATGAAAACTCACTGATTGTTTTGTGATGGGACACTGTGGCCACATGATGGTACCAGTCAGCAGAACACTTTGTAATTAAACTTTTAACCTGTACAACCACAAACCGAATGCGCATGCGCGGCGGACGTGTTGAGTGACAGGTCGTGTCGGAACAAGTTGAGCCAGAAGTGAAGCACTAAACTCCGCCCATCAGGTGTGTGCGCAGGTTCACTCACATTCCCACCACCGGAGCGTAACCCCAACAAAAATTATTTAAAGATTCTCCTTTTTTCCGACCGTCTGCGGAGACGTTTGTGTTTTTATTTGTTGGTTCAGGATAAATGTTTGTTCCCATGTGTCGGATATGGCTTCTGCTTCTCCTGGGAGGATTCGTGGTGCCAGGTGAGTCTCAACCAACTTCCTGGAGAGAATAGTAGGCCACTTCATATGTTATCACCGACGCAAACGTTAAAGCCAAGTGATTTGTGGATTGTAAATATGATCCAAGAAGAATAAAGTCTGCAGGGAACTTATTTTGTTTAATGGAAGCTTCCTCTGTAGAAACCTGCTGGAAAAAATAGCCTGTCACTGTCACAGAGGTCGACTGTAGAGTAGTTTTTTAAGCTGCTGTTGTGTTGTATTGGATTGTATTATATGTAGATGTTATATCTTTTTATGTTGTTATGTATCTTTTTTATATCTCAAAGCAAAGAAGGCATGGTGAACTACTCCTCCCTTAAATCCATAATAATTGGTCATTACTGTCATTACACACATTATCAGCATTGTGCTTACGCCCAAAAACGTTTTATTTTTATTTTCCATAATAAAACTCAGCCCAAGATTAGAAAGGGAGGTGAGAATTTTGGCCATTACATTGTGTACTTAACTTAATATTTACCTAAAATGTAATATTTATAATGAAAGCAACCTCAGAATCTCAGTTTCAGTTGCGTAATGAGGAACCATGAAAACATTCATGCAGCTGCTAGATTACAGCAATACAACTGATCTACTAATTGGATTTTAAAGGTTTGGAGGTTTAATGATCACAAGTTAAATGTTAAATGTATCATAACAGCTTGAATTCCTGCAGATTCGATCCCAAACATTGCAAAACGATGCATTTGTCTCAAAAGAGCCACAACTTAAAGGAATATTTGCATTAAACCTCGACAATTTGTGGTCTGCACAGACATTAGGTTTAAACCTCTTGACAGTCTGAACGTTATGAGGTCAGACTGGCTTTTACTGCAGGATTATTTAATTTTTTTTTGCCCAGATGAGAACTTTAATGATGCACCCTGTGTCTGCTGATCATTTTGTGATAAAACAGGCGATCGATTTGCCAATTTTCAACAATCACATTTGTCTAATATATTAATGTATCTAGTGCAATTTACACCAGCATTTCAGATGCTGTTCCTCTGATTTGGGAGAAACTAAATGCAGGAAATGAAATTTGTGTTTTGAAGGTGCTGATTAGTAGTTAGAGGAAATGGTTCGTGACTTGAGGACATAAATAACTAATTTAACGGAACAGCACATTCCTCACAGATCAAGATGTGTTCAGGACTAAATTTAGATCATTTAGTGTCAACAGGTTTTGACAAAATTCAAAGAATGACCTGTCAGTTGTGAATATGAAGGAGCTGTTAAAACAGGCAAGCTCGGAAACACCTGGCGTGTTCGGCTGAACTAGTGGGCTGCACTTTTGTTTCCCTTTTATGCAACGATACAGACGAATCCGTGGCAGACTTTGAAACTTTAGGTTGAAACCAGTCAGCTGTAGATGATTTATAATGAGAGTGTCATTATACAAACATTCATTCATAATGTCCCCAGGCTTATTTGCAGTGTATGAACATTATTCACCTGCAAAGCTTTGTGAAGCTTTTCATTAATTAATTTTTTTGTTTGGAGAGTCAAAAAGGGAAGAGAACGTGCACAAAAATAGAAATATCTTCACAGAAATAGACAAGATTTTATTATCAATAAGTTATTACAACAGCTAATAATTAAAGATAATTCTGATGGGCACTGATTCATAAGTTCCTCCAGTTTTGATTCTGCTTGTCTCATTCCTTCATCAGCTCCGTTCTCATAATAAACATGCTCATGCAAGTCTTATGGTGATAATTCAGGTTTATTGCTTAACTAGCGTGAGTCCAATACTCGACAGGACTGCCTTAGTGGATCACAGTGCTTACAGGAAACTAGCAGGATAAGTTAGTAAGCAAGTGAGTGCCTCTTTATGGATCTAACCAGAGGTGATAAATGTCATTGTACAAACAAACGCCACACCCCTGTAATTAAACTGCATAGTTTGCAAACAAATGTTGCTCGTAACGCCGGTCTTGGTTGAGATATGTATCATGCAAATGTAGCATTTTTTTCACACAGTTCTGTAATCTGTTACCTACCTGTTCAAACATCTTTTTCCTTCTGTGGCTGGTGCTGAAAACAGAAAGTCAGAAAATAATAACCTCTCCAGCATCCTGGTGTAAAGTTCCCGTGTGAGAGGAAGTGATGAAGCTGCAGCTAAACAAGTCAGGAATTTGACAAGGAAACCTATTCTTACTGGAAACTTGATGGTTAAGAGATCGAGTGACATGCATATCTTTACAAACCGAATGAAAAGAAACACCAAGATGTTTGTGTGATGCGTTTAGGGTACTTCTTTTGTGTGCTCTCATTTTAGACATATTGAAATGTCTTTCATTTTGAAGGGTTTTATCCTCCATTGTCCAATGTCAGTAAGCAGATCTTAGTGATGCATTAGTTTTTGTTGTTGTTGTTGTTAATTAGATACCATTAACATTACTCAGTGACCCTGTAGGTTCTCCATACAGAGACACACCAACCAAATCTTACTAAATACTGTTATCATGTTCCCTCCCTGCCTGAGACTACAGGGACTTCTTCTGTGGTTTATTAGCAGGAATGCTTTAATCCTGCAGGTTTGCTCATCTTTGTGACTGACAGTGTGATCCCGATTTAGCTCTACCAGACAGTTTGAAGAAGATACTCTAACAGACTTAACCACAAAATCCTAAAAAAAATAATAATAATAATAATAATAATAATAATAAATAGTCTTTACAGGCACCTTTTAAAACAGAATGAATATTGCTGTGTCCATCTGCCTCTCTGTATTTGGACACACACACAATCATTAACTCAAAGCAGGCGTAGCAGCTTAGCTCTTAGCTCATTATTGGAATTATTTGCTCTCTGGTTTGCTGTACTGAAGTGTAGTCACGTAGAAAATAGGGTCTTAAAATCTCAAAGCAGCGAGTGTGGAGAAGATTATGAGCAGTTGTTGTCACAAGAAACTGACAGAGTTACAGTTTAAAGTTCCAAACAATGAACGCCAAAGATCTGTGTCACTTTGCCCTCAACTGTCAAGGACGTTTCTGTGATAAATAAGCAACGAGAACCAAGAATGGCGCCAGCAGCTCTGCTCTTGTTTGGATTGTTTAATGAATTGCTCTGAAACTGTGGAATGAACTGAGAAACGTCAGGCAGCTCGAGATCTAAATTCTGTGAATAAGTCAGGTAGTGGAGGTGTAAGTAGAAGATTATGTTAATGTTGATGAGTAACCGCTTTATCGCCAAATAGGTTGCCACATATAAGGAATCTGCTTTAAATGAAAAAAGTAAAAATGTAAGGAAGATAAAAATCAAGCATTAAAAGCTATAAAAACATGTACAATATGTTTTTTAAATTAAAAGAGCTGTACTTGCAGCTAGTGTGCAAAACTTCACAGGGTGCAGAACATTTAGGTGTGCAAGATATTTTTTAGGATGTAGTAATCGAAAAGATTAAACAGTTTGCATTAATGTAGCATGTATGGTTTGGTGTGGAGGGTAAAAGTCAGGTCTTGTTGATGATGTTCTCACTGGGTTTTCTTCACTACAGGAGTGCGGCACGTCAGTGCAATAGAAATTTACACTGCAGCTGACGTGGAGGCAGTCAACGGGACAAGTGTGAAACTGAAGTGCACCTTCTCTTCCAGTCAGCCGGTGTCGCTTCAGTCTGTCACGGTATCCTGGAATTTCCGTCCCTTAAGTGGAGGAACGGACGAGTCGGTGGGTAGAAAATGAAAATGCTTTTAATGTGCCTTTTATTGTATTTTAATATCATTAATAATGAAACCTGGTCATGATTTTTAAAGGCATTAAAGATCCAGTGTGTAACATTTAGGAGGATCTATTGGCAGAAAAGGCATATACTGTATAAGTATGATTTTATGAGCATAAAATAACAGTATTGGGTTTTGAATGAGCCTTTCATATCTCCAAAGAAAGTGGGTCACGTCAAGGTTTTAGGGAGTGTGCTGTTGGTATGTGCTGCAGGAATTCAGTTCAGTTAAATTTTCTTTACACAGTGCCAAATCATAACAGAAGTTATCTCATGACACCTTCCACATAGAGCAGGTTCAGACTGTACTATTTATAATATCATTTAAAGAAACCCAACAATTCCTACCATGTGCAAGCACTTGGAGACTGTCCACCGAAGCTGTCAGCCTGTGAACGTTTATTTCACTGCTGTCTCTTTAACGTCTGCTGATTAACCAACATCTTTAAAAGTCACACCTGTAGCACCTGAGAAGTGGTCTCTAACACGCATTTTAAGTAATTTGTGACCAAAATTTGAAGGAAATAATAAACTTTTAGCATGCAGAGAAGAAGTCTTGCATTTTTGTTGTGTGTATTTGCACTCTTTTAACAACTCTTACTGGAAAAGAAAATAAGAAATAATGCATTGTGCTACACATTATTTTTATATCTTTCAAACAACGTGAGAGACAGTTCTCCCCACAGTTAACATGAGGTCATTGATACTCAAACGTCTGGCAACATACATGGTGAAAAACACACCTCAGTGCCCTCGGATAGTGAGATAAAACTATAATGTTAATGTCGCTCTTGGTGGCGTTTAAACATACTATATGTGCTTGTGTGTGTCAGGTATTTTTCTACCAGGGGGTACCATACCCTCCCCAGGCTGGGCGTTTTAAAGGGCATGCGGTGTGGTCGGGAGATATTTTGAGACGGGATGTCTCCATCAGCCTGCATGAGGTGAAACCGACCTTTAATGGCACGTTCACCTGCGAGGTGCGTAACCCTCCAGATGTGCAGGGCAGTAATGGAGAGATCGTCTTCAGAGTCGTCGACAAAGGTTAGACTGGCAGCGCCGCGTGCTTGGAAGACTCCTTCTTGCTTTTCAGTCATAACATTATACGTTGTATTGATGTTTTCAACATGTATTTAGAAGGTGGTCCTTGTAGAAAGACAACTTGCTCAAGATAACTTAAAGTGGTTTTCCTGAAGTAAAGGACAGTGTGTTTATACTCCAGGACACTCTCTGTTTTGTTCTCTCATATCCCCCAACAAGTTTTCACCCACTGTTATCACTGATTTTGGCTCTTGTTGCTTCTAGTTTCCCTCTCTGAGATCGGCATCCTGGCGGCAGCAGTCGGGGGCGCCTGTGCTGTAATCCTGGTCCTCCTCTGTATCTTCGTCGCCGTGAGGTACTACAGGAAAAAGCAAAAGGAAAACGACTTTGAGGCGAACTACAGGGCGGAAGAGTGGAAGGACCCGACCGTGTGGTGAGGGCCATAGAGCCGGAGCGCCTCTTCTTCTTGGCACTGGTGTGGAGTCTGATGGGCTGCTGCTCTGCTGGAAAAGACAAATGAGAGTTGAGGGCGGAAAGGCATCTTTTTATTTAGATTTTCTTCCATGTTTGCTCCTCCAATGTCAACCTCTCAGATATTTTTGTAGTTTGTTAACTTCAGTATTAGACTTATAATGTTCTACCCTTCCTATTTGGTGTAAAGCCAAATAGGAAGTTGTAAAAGTAGGAGATGTAAATATGGAGGGATTTTTTAACTAAATGCTGTTCTTCAGCTACAATCTTCAATTCACAGCAGCAGTTCTGACTGTTAATCTGCTCTTTTATCATAAAACCATGGAAATCAAACACGTTAAATCATTGGTTGACTGAATCGCTACTTGAAACATTGATCATATCCCTAAAGAGCAGTTCATACATGATACTGCTGTGAATTGTTGAGTCATATCTTCTCTATTGCCTGCTACTTTGGTTTAAAAGATAAGAGCATTGTTTTTTTTGTTGTTTTTTTCTGGGCAAACCTTTCACTTTTCTCTGTGAGTAGCAGTTGCATTAACAACTCTTGCTTGCACAGAACGTGCCGCTTTAATTTGTAATTACAGGCCATGAACCTGTTTCGGTGGAGAAATGTACATGAACCGATGTTTTGGTCATCCACGAGACGATGCAAATTCTCTCTGGTACTCTGACTGAGTTTGTTTCAAGCTGTGGATGCTGGGTATTGTATTCTTTAAAGTCTCTGCGTTTTATTTTAGCTGTGGACGTTTACACTTTCCTTGCGGCCAGATATCCACGGGTCTCATTGTTAACGTGTGTTTGTGTGTGATTGAATTTGTTTTGCGGGGGTTTCATCAGTTCACCTGAAGAAGCAGTTCACCTGACGGTTGTGACATCGAAGAAAGAAGCCGATAGTTCAGACGATGAAGAGTCTGAACCTAGCAGCGGAGATGATGACGAAGAGGAAGGGGGTGAAGAAGATGACGACGATGATGATGATGATGATGATGATGACGATGATGGTGGTGATGATTAAATGGACACAGAGATATTTGCGGTATCTGCATTACGTGGGTTTAGCCACTTAGCACGGATTATAAGCGATTCTTTCACCCTGAAGCAAATACTGGACCCGTCTTATTTGTTTGTTTTTTTAGATTTTTTGGCATTGTTCAAACAAATCAGCAGAAAATTAACTTTGTTAGAGGCCTGTGTCAACTGTGGCGTTTTAAATGTTTCTCCTGTTCAGTTTCTAAAAGCAATCAGCTGAGAGGAGACGAATCAGAATTCAATGTAAAAAAACGTCTTTTAATTGTGTCATAGTGCATCTTTCCAGAGGATTTCGAATGATGCTGGTAATGAAACAGAAGAATGGGTGCTGTCATTTATTTTTTGCTCGCAGAAAGTCAAGGAGAGTAGTTTAGACACACATCACTGAGGTGCAAGGTGGTTAGCAAAAAAAGGTAACATCTGCAGACTGACTCCATGCCTCAAAAGTTTAATAATGACAATGTTTCAGTCCCACTTCAGGATGGTCTCTTAAAGGACCAGTGTGTAGGATTTAGTGGCATCTAACGGATGGATCCCACCAAGAATGACTCTCTGACATCATAACTACAACGCTGTTTTGAGAAGTACTCCATGCGGCTTCCAACGCCACTAGGACTGTTTCAGAAGAGCACTTACTGTAGCCCACCAGACTTTGTTAACTTGTTCAGATGTGGTTATTGTTTCTTTGGTTTATGTGCTTCTACCACGATTACGTAGTTGAATAGTTTCCCTTGTGTCTGTTTTTACAATCGTGAGTCTGCACAGGGTGTTCACAACGGGCCCAGTCTGACCTGATAGGATCGAAATGTCGTTCAAAAACTTTTGTGGCATGGAGTCAGCGTGCAGGCGTTACTTGTTTAATTTCCAGAGACTCCACCATGAGATCTATTAGTGATCAAAGCAAGTGTTTACTAGATAGACTACATTGCACAAGTGATTTTATACATGGATTGTGTATATAGTGTAAAATAAGCTTGAATTTCACACTTTTTAAAACTTTTTAAACTTGTGTCTTTTAATGTTGTCATTATATATCTGCATTTAACCACCACGGAATAAAAAAAAATATTTTGAAGTTAGTAGTCTGAAGTGTCCTTTGATTGTGTGGGAATAGATCAGCTCTTCATGTTAACAGATTGGGTTGGTGAGTGTGAAATACCTTCCACCAGCCACTCCTGTATGTGTCATACGTGACAATGGATTATACAGTCACACTTCCTTGCCTAATGACAGCTGAGTAAAGCTCAGAGTTTACTCATTTTTTTCTGATCTGACTGAGCAAAAGTCAGTTTGTCTGACTTTGGATCTACTTTTTCTTTCTTACCAAGTTATCTTATGGAGCTGCCTGTGTGTTCAAATGGGGGATTTGTTATGGATACCGGTTGAAAATACTGAAAAACTGGGATGTTTTTTGTTTTGTTAAGGATTTACACCCACTCAACAATCAGGAGAATACCACAGGCTGTGGTTTACTGTTGTACCACTTGTTGTACTACTGGAAAATCTGACTTTCCTGTGCTGTGACTGGAGCATAAATTCATCTCCCCCTGGTGGCATCATGAACTCTATTTTTTTATCAACCCCCAATGGAAGTTGTTTTTTCTGTACTGCTAACTTGAAACACAATCCATGCTTTCATATCCTTCCTCTTAAAAGTAGATCAACAAAACTCAAGGGTGTGTGTTTAACATAGCACACTTATCAAGGCGACTCTAACTTGGGACATGTGGGAACAAGTCAAGACTACACAAACTTCTCTGACTCTTGTTGTCTTTTGTACATAATACTTACTGAATACAAACATAACACATACAGTGCTGTTAACAAATACATTTCCAAGGAATATGCATGAGCTAATTCACCTTTTGCAGCTTTGTTAACTTGTTTTTTTTAAGGAAAGATCAGCAAAATTAAGGCACAACTAATAATGGGTAAGAACTGCAACACTTTGGTAAAAATCTTCTTCAACAGTGGTGCCCATTTTTTTCTTTAACATGCTGTTTGGACTGTACCAACCACTAAACAACAAGAAATGGACATGGGTAAGCTGTGAGTGTGTGCACAGTGAGATGTGCTGGGGTGTGGTTGTCATAAAAAGAAACACATTTTGTTTTTTCTGCACTGGTGGAAAGTATTACATTTTCTGTACAGTACTGTTTTGAGGTACTTGTTCTTCTTTCTTTTCTTTTTTTTACTTCACTACATTTATCTGGCAGCCATTTGTTGCCTTTAAGATTTAATCTAAAAACATATAAACTTATAAAATACAATGCATTGTACTGTTGTACTGGCTTGTGGCCCCTCACGACAGTGTAATGTGTAGTTGTTTAGTTTCCCTCTATGTTTCTTAATTTTATCTAAATCTGCAATAACTGATTTCTTTGTCCAGGCGGCAGCAGAAACAAGTTTTAAACACACCGCTGATATATCATCATCTTTTGCATAAGACAAACCTGTTAGCAAACTGTTGTTTATTTAGACATCCAACAGTTATGGAGCAACATTATCATTCATTTGGAGGCTTGTTTTTGGTCACCTGCTGAATGTAAGTTTAATATTTACTCTCTTTTAGCTCCATGTTTGGTCTCCACCAGCTCCTGAGGGAAATATCCTGTGCTCTCGTAGCCCTAGTTTATGCCTCCTGTGTTTTTTTTAAACATCACCGGTTAATTATCTTTTAGAGAAACTAATCGTTACGTACAGTATATCACCTCATGTATGCTAATATACACATTGGAGCCAGTTCTTTAGCTGTTTTATGTTCACCAGCTACTTACCTCTACAGTATAAACAACAATCGCTTGAAATTTGCTGAAACCCTTAGAGGTGTCAAATTTAGGGGTCTCTATTTGTTGAATATGGCAGAAATGTAATATAATACATCTTCTACAAAGTCTGCCATGTTTTTATAGTAAGCCCTGAAAGGACAAACAGAAGATAGAGACTTTCAGGTTTGTCATGGACACCATAGTTTCTCCTTTGCGCATTGAACAGGCGGCAAGTGAAGTGGGTTGCATTCATTACACTATTGGATGCCACCAAATACTACACACTGGTCCTTTAACAATAATAGTTTAAACAGAAGATGGAGTATAATATTGACAAGATGTTGGCTGCACGTTAGCAAGCAATGTTTGTAGCAAGTCCATGGAGTAAACTAACTAAATATATAAATTACAATAGTTATTATAAAATATTTACCCACTAAATCATCAGTGTATCATTAATATAATATGATTTGAATGCAGGGCTTTTACTTGTGTTGTATTGGTTGAGTTCATGTATTGCTTTAACTCACTAATGTACAGTAAGAGCTGAGACGTGTGTCCTCGACCTCTTTCCTGTGGAGCAGCGCACATTTTGCTGCAGTAGGAACAAATGACATCTATGTACTTTTAAAAGCTGATGGTGCACCTACATGGTATCTATGAATAGCACCACAGGACACATAATAATGAGCATCTGTACAGTTATGTACAGTGTGAGTGTGAATATCCATGTGTAGTCCTGCACAGGTCTGCAGTAGCAGCCTGTCTTTCTGCAGCAAAATGCTGTTGGGTTTTTTTTTTTTCTTTCTTATTGCAGTTCTGGAAGAGTTCCCACTGCTGCTGCATTTATACTCAGTGGAGGGGCCTGGAGAGGAGAGCAGTGAGCCTACAGCCCGGGCCACATTATCTCTTACACACCCATCAAACCGCCCTCTACTCCGCCTACTGACACCTCACACCACACTTCACCTACCTGTACATGCTCATTATGCAGCCACGTTAGTCTTTAATCCTCTCAGGGCCTCTCAGGCGATCTCATATTATTTAATCAAACACAGGGTGGATTAACTTTGTGAACATCCTGTGACACACATTAGATTTTAATTTGAATATTGCTGCTGTGTTTGCGTAGCTTTGTTTAGTCAGATCCGACCTCTTCCTCACTATTTAGCTCACTGAACACTATAGATACTATATATATAAAAAGAGATGCCATCCTGTAGACTGTATGCACATAATACCCTGCTTAAATATTTCAGAGCTGCAGACTTACCTCAGTGTACCTCCTTCTCCTGTAAAAGAAACCCCAGTTCTGTAAGTCCACAATGGATGTGTAGCTGTCCCCCTTGTCCTCTGCCTGTGAAACTGTACCTTGGCTCAGATGGCACAGTCTGTCACATGATCTTGCATCCTTCTTAGCACTCACGACTTTCCTTTGCTCCTGTATGAAGCGCTAATCAACCTCCTAACCAACCACGTATTGTTTTATATGATAATAAGCTGTTATTACCATACAGTCACTATATATTTACAGTAATGGATGGAGTTTGAGGGAGTATAGTCTTAAGTGTTTAAGTGCAACGATCTAAAATTGATTAATCAAATCTGAAAACTGAGCTAAGCACTTCTACCTCCATGCACTGCAGACGCGTGCTGCCGGTCAGCTGGTGTTGACTGATGCGTTTTGTACATTTATGGGAAAGGAGCTGTCCTGTTGTGAAAAATGACTGCAAATATCACCCCACGCACACTTTCAGCTGCATCGTGCTGATCACAAGAGAGTAATGAATGCCTCATGATATACAAAGATAGTTTGACCTTCCAGGCAGTGAATGGGACACACACACAGACACACACACACACACACACATATAACCGGTGGCTGTGCATGTTGATTATCCTGAGCCGATGGGGAATATGAGTCCCGACTGGAGCCTGTCTTTCAGGAAAAGATGAGAGTAGTAGAGAAAAATGTACCTCTGTCAGTCTGGTGCAGATAAAAGCTTTGTTGAAAAAAATCAGACATTTTAAATTGTTTTAGTAGACTAGAGAGTAAAGTACTGCACTGATTTCCTGTGATGACGGGTTTTGTTACCTTAAAGGTGACGTTATCTGTGACAGCGCACGTCTATTTATGAATGAACCATTTGGATACGGGACTGTGTGTCTGGCCCGGCCCTGGGGCTGCATTACACAACCTCCTCCTCAACCTGCACTGCAGAACTTTTCTCTGATCTTCACAAACACTCTGACAAAAGTGCCTGAGTCTGCATACACGCCCCGAGTCAGGAGATGGGGAGGAGGGTAAGCAGAGGGAGGTAGGGAGGAGGGAGCAGAGAGAGGGGAGAGAGAGAGAATGGGGGGAGGCGATGGAGGAGAGAAAGGGAATAAGAGGGATACGGGGAGCAGGTGAGGGAGGGGAGACAGAGAGAGAGAGGTGGCATGCAGCCAACAGAGAGGACAGGGAAAAGTTGTGAGATAGCCAGAGGGACGGGCAGGGAAGAGAGTCAGCATCATTTTTGGGCTCTGCTGAGGAGGAATGAGAGCAGAGGCTTTTCCTCCTGTCCGTCTTTCTGTCTTTTCGATAGTCTCCCCCCCTTCTCTCCTCTCTAATTGTCTCTTATCCCGGCTGCCGCTGCAATGTGGCTGTCTCTGCAGTGAAAGTGCTGGCTGGCGGATTCTCCTTGAGTGAACCCTGACTGTGCGCAGTGAGCGTTTGCCGCTCCGCCGCTGTCCTGTCCACACTGACTCAGCTGTGCAGGCAGCCTGCCGGCCTCTGATTGAACACCAGCTGCAGGGAGCAGGTAGGCATGACAAAATTTGCACCTCTACATCAAATCATGTGTGTTTTTCTTTCAGCTTTAACCCCTTTTGCATTCAGGCAAAGAGATGCGTATGTAGATACATGCATGCAGAGTATATCTGTGCAAAACTTTTACTGTACTGCTTTGTGGTTTTGTGGCGACTCAGTGTCCTATTTTAACATTTCAGTTTTTTTCCCTTCTCTTCCTCCTCTTTTTCTTCTGCCCTCTGCCTAACCTACAGTCTCTTCCACAGGATTGCTGTAGGGGCTGGCAGGCAGGCTCACCACCCCCCTGGGATTGCTGGGACGTGCACTGGTTGGGGTGCAGACACCCAGACAGCATCATCCAGATTGAATCCGGAGAGGCTGAGTTGTGCTAAAGGATATTCTACTAGCTATCCCGTGCGTGGGCTGGAGCAGTATTTGTTTTGGAGCACATCTGGCTGCGATGGAGGTCCAGTGGGCTGGGGTTGAACCCCTGAGGCTGGGCCCTCCACACACAGCCGTCGGCTTGATATTCTCTATACTGCTTGGTAATTTCTGTCACTACGTCACCTCTCTCACACTCTTCATCTCTCATTGTTGAAAACTTCATTTTTTCACTCACTGAATACTCAAAGCCTGTGCCAATGTCAGCGCGTATTTGTGTTGTTGTGCAGAGCAATGCTGACCTTCATCTGCTTTGGACCTGCGTAGGTGTTCGCTGCAATTACATTTATTGTGTCAGAGCACAGAGGACCTTGGTGACTAGTTTTTTGGAGTTTGCATGCTTCATCTGCTGTGTTCTGCCTGGATGTTATTAGTTTGTTTGGAGGCTTTGGTCGATAGAATCAAGAATGTTGCTGCTTGGTTTGGATCGGGATTGTGTGTCCACAAAAAGGGAATATCAGCAGAATAAAGTGACCCTTGTGACTGGAAAAGCTGTGTCAGACTATAGGCACTCTAGGCCAGGCTCTGCCATTCACAGCATATTGTGTGTCTGCAGTAATAGAGCAAGGGCGTCACTCAGACCACTGTCAAGTAAACCATCAAGATATGGAGAATAAGTACTTCTGCAGTGGCTGTACAGTAGGTAAACCGATCTAACATTGTTTCTTATTTCACACCCAGATCTGAGACTTATTGAGGTGATAGCCTCTTACCATGTGGGTTAGGGTGTTTTGGATATAGAGTATCAGGTGTGGGTATTAGATTTGCGTGTGCCTGAGACGACATCAAAAGCAGACATCTTCAATAAAGTGGTTCCTTAACCTCGTTAAAGAAATGCACCCCATTAGAATCAAATTTCAGAAGTTTCCCTTCCTGCATTAGCCATTAAAAAACAACCTGTATTGAGTGAAATACACCTGCCAGATGCCTAAAAACCCTCTTCTAATGTTGTCCCCACATTCATAACTTACAGTGTATGCTTCAGTCTAAAACCTATTTATGGGTGTGGAGCATCAGTGCAGCAATAGTGCAGCAAACACACATTAAGAAGCAAACCCTCCATGTGACCATGCAGGCTGTTAAACTACCTTTAAATACACCCAGTCCATTAATCAAAAATATTATTTTATATATAAATCCTCAATAATCATGATTCCTCTTTCTCTCTCATTTACACACATGAACTGACTCACTGGATTAATCGTGTTGCCAGGTAAACACCTGAACAGAACGAGAATAGCTGTTTCTTTCTCACCTGCGTCGTCTTTATTTAGAACGAGCAAACAAAAACCAACGTGTTGGCCATCTATAACAAAAACTGCACAGTAGACCTAATCAGCAGATGCAGGTGGAGGAAGATGCTACCGCAGTTGCAAAGCATCTAATTCACTATGAGGTGGTTACAAGAAGGGATATTAATTTTGTCAAGCAGTGAACAGACTGTAAACACGCAGAGTGATTGGAGATCAGGCACAAATGTACTAAAGTGTTAAAGCTAAAGGAGCTTTATATCTGGGCATTAAACAGCTCTGGCAGTGCTGTGGTGGTCTTGTGTTTCTGTACTTATGTATGATATTTTGGTTTCCTGTGCTGGAGTGTTCAAATAACTCACAAAAGCAAATTTCTGAGTTGAACTCTGTCACACAAAGACATCTCGTGCCAACAAATCTGGAGTCATTCTCACGTTTACACCTTTGAATCAGGTCGATTTTGTCCCTTCTTAACCAAAAACCACAAAGAAATCTAGTGGACGCACTGGCCAGAATTAGCTTATTGCAGATACATCTGTTTTGGTGTACATGGCATGACGTCGATGGCGTGCTTATGTTTTAAAAAAAAAAAAATCATTTTCAGATTTTTGAAACATATATTATGCTGAAATATTGAGTTCAGTATCATCCTCAAAAATCCAGACTGGGCTAAAGTTTTTTTTTGTTTTTTTCATTTGAATATGGTACATATTTTCATATTTGTGTGTTCATCAGGTAAACTATTGTCCTAAAGTTGACATATATAGGCTACAAATTGGAGCAACGCTGTTCTACTTTTATCTAAAGCAGCAAAACTTTTCTTTGCAAAAACAAAAACTTTAATTGGAAACCTCAAAAAGAAATGCAGCAAGGAAACTTCGAGAAGTAGGCTACTGATTATATTTGAATATCGCCAGAGACAAAACACAAGCAGGTCAAGGCTCTTGAAACAAGAATATAGATTTTTTTCCACAACATATTATCACATAATTCTACATGTTTTGTTCTTGAACTCTTGTCAGCAGCTGATAGAAACAGGGTAGTCTTGTAAGAAACAAAGATTTGAAGGACACAGAGATGGAGTGAATGAAAAAGGAATATTTCAGAATTATTGTAAAGCCTGAGTGACGCAAAATAAATGTGAATGAGTAATGAGACAGGAGGGATGACGCTGTTCTCTCTCTCTCGTCAATGTTTGCAAGCTCACTGTGCTGCATTGGACCAGCAGAGGAAAAGACTAGAGGGAGTGAGTTTTTGCGAGATAGGAAGACTGAGATGAGTTTGAATCAATAACATCCCCACATTCAGTATGCCCTCCTTTGCCGCGTGAAGCCATATCTGCTGCTCTTAGCAAATATCATTCCTATTTGCTGCAGTGGTTCGCTTGTCAGACGTTGACCTTGACCATGTTTTTGAGCAAAGCGTGGGACAGTGTGCACCAAACAGAGGGCAGAAACTGCAGGAATGTTAGAAAACAATTGCAGGAGATGTTACAGTTGCAACCACCGATCACACTCAGGTGTGTCAGTGTTATGTTTTCTCCCTATAACCTCTGCATCTGTGTACTAGTTTCTGCACAGCACCTCGTGAGTGTAGTTTACACCTCACACACTAGATGGAAGCATTAAGCACAAGGTGTGTTAATGGCGTACAAGATGGAGAGAGCAGACCTACAGTTTAATCTGTCCTTGACCTGCTGGAACTTTATACTGTAACTCTTTGCTCCCCGTGACCTTCACACATGCCTCATGCCAAAGTTGAGCAGCCGAATGGGAAGGTGGAATATCTGCTGAGTCTAGATTGAATGAGGGGAAAGGGAAGGACAAAGTTTTCCTATATCCATCTGCAACTTCCTGGTGTACAGTTACAGTTTCCACAAAGGGCCGACAGCAGATTTCATTCTGTCTTATTGACAGTAAAGTCACAGCAAGGACTTTGTGGTGTCGTGTTACTGTTTGACTTGTCAAGTGCCAATAATAGACACAGTATGTATGTTATAATGTGCTCTTACAAATGATAAAAATTCAACTTAAATGGTTAATAGGATATATTGTGTGTGTCTGTTAAAGGAACACTGCGTAGATGGTATTTGATGCATTTTTGTGCCTCCACTATCAGAGTGTAATCCCACTGTGGTAAATATGGACAGCTGTACACATCAAGCAAGTACTTAGTAGGCCAACAGTAAGAAGCCCAGCTCAACGTGTGTCTTTCAGTCTTTTATTTCACCAAGCTCTCCCCAGCGACTAAAAGTCAGTCCCAGATTTATTCTTGTCCGGGAGGTCACTCTCTCTTTATCTCTTCATAGCTTCCTCCGTCAGTGTCTCCTTCTGTATTTTCACTTCTGTCATTATTAGCCCGGTTACATTGCCCACATGCCCAGCTCCGGTTCTAGCACGACATCATCTCTGCCCTCCAACTGCATCCCTGCCTGAAAACCTCCTCTTTCCTGTGGCCCAAAACGCCTGTGGTGCAAACTCTAACACTTCCCCAGAGCTCTGTGCTCACAGTCCAGGCAGCCAGGCTAACGAATTGAGTTAATATTAGCTAACATCAGCTACAGTTAGCAGCAGTTTACTTTACTGTTCATCAGGGAACGCTGTAAATCTCAGAGAGTTGAGGCGGAGCAGTTGCGGAAAAACCAAAATAAATTTTCTCGATAAAATATGATCCAGTTTCACCAAAATCTGTGAAATAGTTGGTGCTGAGTGATTCAGTGCCGTAAAACGTTACGCACTAGGTGATTGTACCCAGAGTGGGAATGACATAGACACCATTCATCTGATAAAAATGATTTATAATAATTTACATATACATTTACATAATATCACTTTAATTTGACCTATTACATACAGTATTAGTAAGCGTGTTTACTATCTGTGTTAAAATAATTAAAATTACCTTAAAAAAGTAAATAATCAGGTTAATGAAATGAATAATTCAAAACATCTTACTGTATATTATGTGCATTGTGTACACACTTTAAGTCTTGTATTTCAGTGTTTTGGTGTGTATGACACAGATTTACTGTCACGTCAGAGGAGCAGAGCAAACTTGTTTTGTGATGTGACCACAGTCCAACGAGGTCCTGTGCAAAGTTCATATATTGTGTAAAGAGTTGTGAATGGTTTAAGAAATACTGTAGTACCATAAAAAACACAAATTTTAAATTTTTATGTAGTTTTTTTTACTCATATAAATTAAACAAGATAAAATGTGTGAACTGGTAGGTGGACTTTGTTACCCTTGGACTGAACCAGGATAGCTGTTTCCAGAGTTTATGACAAGCTAACCAGACAGTATGGATCTTCTTATGTAACTCTTGGCAAGTAAACAGATAAACAGACTTCCCAAAACAGTTTTTCTTTAGAGCAGACTGACTTTGTATTCACTGTGAAGCTGATTCTTGTGTTTTCAATCTATTCTTCCTCCTCAGGCGTGTGGCCCATTCAGGCCCTCGAGATGTTTGTTGGAAAGATTCCCTTCCTGGTAGCAGTGAATGGCAGCACAGTAATGTTGCCTTGCACCTACTCCAGCTGCATCGGCATCAAGAACCTCTACTTCAACTGGCAATTCAATGACAACGGCACCATGCAGAAGGTGAGAACCTGCTGTTTGAAAGATTCACTCTTTCACTGTTTTGGTCACTCGTAATTAGACGTTTTGGATGACTGACAGCTTGTTGGTCCCATCAGGTGTGTGAGTCAGTGATAGCTTCAGAGGGGGTGGTGCCACATGTGAGTATATATCGAGACCGGGTGGAGTTTGTGGGGAAAAACGATCACAACAACATCTCCATCTTGCTGTGGAACATCACCTTCGAGGACGGAGGCTATTACACGTGTTTCGGACGCAACCCCAAAGAGAAGGGCAGGAACCACAGTGCCACCTTCCACCTCATTGTGGTGGACGAGTGTGAGTGGTCAAAGTCTCTGAGAGAGGAGTCTGATTTATTTTTCTTTAATTATATAAATGGGGTCCTTAGGTGAAATGGTATTCCTATTATTTATTTAGTTATATATTCTGTAACTTTTTCCACCCCTTTAGCAACTATAATGAACTTGATTGTATGGGACAACACATTCCTAGATAGATATCTAACTTATTGTTATGTACATTGAGCCAAAGTGCAAAGTATACAAAGGTTTATTAAACAAAGTTAAAACGGTGAATAGTGCAGGGGATGTTGGGCGTCTGGTAGTGAAGAGATCCAAACAGTATGGAGCTGGTGGTGGCTGTTTTCCAGAGGGACTGATAACAAGGCAATGCTGCACATGGCAGGGATTGATCCTGATGCACAGAGAGATCAGAGTTAGCAATAAATAAATAAATCACAACAAAACTGGAGAAGACACAAAGACCACTAGATTTGGCTATAGCAATGTTACCACAAGTGAGTGCACTGGTGATTGGATCAGGATCAGGCAAGTGAGACAGAATCAGAGGCCATGCCTGGTGACACAGAAAGAGACAGACAGAAATACAAAAGAAGGGTTTACATAATACATTTACATAATTAACTTTTTGTTCACGACACATCCTGCATTAATTCATCGTGAGTCATGCGCAGGAATGTTGGTAGTCAGTCAGAGTTTGGGGTGCTGAGTAAAACTTATCACACAATATATCACACAAAATGCTCTGCAGCATTCATGGCTTAACATTTTTTATAGTGTTTCACAAGCAAACAATAAGCGTGAACACCAACATACTGAATATCAAACACAGGCAGGAACACTGAACAAAAAA
This sequence comes from Larimichthys crocea, assembly GCF_000972845.2. NCBI lineage: Eukaryota > Metazoa > Chordata > Actinopteri > Sciaenidae > Larimichthys > Larimichthys crocea. The sequence continues at coordinate 17,384,155 of NC_040032.1, forward strand.
AAAAAACTACCAAGATACCAAAGCTCGTTTAATCAGCAGTGTACCCGTTCATATGAGACACCTGTTAACAGAGTAACAGCTGTAAATGGAGAATCAACGCCGGGAGAGTACAGCACTTAACCTAAATAAGAGTAAGCTTGAGTAAGATAGATACATAGATAGTTCGATATATTTCTTTATAACCAAATCACACATCCTGTTGTATTAATACCCTATATGTGTCACTTTACATGACAGTAAGTGTAATCACCTCCTGTAATCTAGCTGTAGCTGGCTGAGTTGAACTCTCTGGGTCTGTCTGAGCATGTGTCCTGATGTCTTTGGTCACTTTGATTCACTCAAACTTCTACCACAAATACAATGCAACTCATATACAGTAAATCCTAGTAAAAAAGAAGAAGGTCTTTATACGTTTAATTGATGGGTTTATTACACCTGAAGCCCTCTCAGCACCCTTTCCCACCCCTTATTATATATAAAGTGTTGAAGTGCCTGCAGCCGATTGAACTTAGAAGACATGGTGATACTGTATACAAATGTACATTTTCTGTGACCTCAAACTGTTATATGTCGTTTTTTCCCCATCATTCCTTTGCTCTTGTCTGCAGTGAGGGTGGTGGACAACACGCTGGCCACCATCATAGCCTCAGCTGTGGGCGGAGCCATCGCAGCGTTAATGGGCTTCATGTTGCTCAAGAACTTCACTCTGTATGTTCTTGCCAAGATGGAGGAGAAAAAGTGAGTTTTCACCGCCTTCTGGATATTTATCAGCAATGCAACCATTTCACACTGTTTCATCAGAGCACACTGTCGGGGCTTGACAGCATGTTTTTTAGATAGCTCAGATACTGTGCACGCTGAGGTTTTAAAAGGAGCGAGCTGAAAATGTTTCCTTGAGCTGCTGCGTACGTACAGTTCTAACTTTGTTTCTTTTTCCTCCAACCCCGCTGCAGTAAGGAGTGCCTTGTATCTTCATCAGGGATCGACAACACAGAAAATGGCCTCTCAGGATCCAAAGCTGATTCAAAAGCGACACCAAAAAAGAAATGAGAAAGTGCATGTAAATATAACCATAATATTCATATTTATGTACCTTCTTTGCATATATTTGAATATGCACATGTGTTTGCACACATGCAAAGTCATTATGTTCAAGTTGGGATCTTAAAACTCTGCCTGGCTGTGGCCTTCAAACGGGAATATAAACATGTGCACAGCGATGTGCACAGAGTAGTAACTGTGAAGATGATATACAACTAAAGAATGTGCAGACGAGTGAGTGCACATGTCGTTTTTTAAAATGTGCACACAATGTAATCATTAACATCTAAAGTGTAAATACACCTGCCAGGGACATTTCATCTTGAGTATTTTGGATCAATGTCTTCATCATATATTCACCTCCTACTTGCCAACTGGTCTCCCATAAATCTGCCGCCTTTGCCCACACATTACCAGAAAAAAATCATAGACGGTATAAAATATGGGCATGACGTCACCCACAGGTTTTTGAAGAGCTGTTGTGAAGCTCAGAGTGTGGTGGCTCTGGCCGCAGCCATTTTGGCAGTCCTGTTTCTGCCACCCACATGGGCAAAGACTGGATCGTGGGTGGAGCTGAGCCGAGTTGAATCATGCCAAATTGCTCAAACAAACCTGTAACAGCATCCATCAGTCATATCTATAAATTCACGCTCAGTACAGTTGTGATGAACGGGGAAAATTAGCTATAGAGAAACAGTTTTTTGTACCAGGCTGTAAACATGTTTATTTCTGCTGTGAAGTTGGACATTTTAACATGGAGACTGATTCGTTGCGTAGCCAGCCTCAAGTGGATGTTCGAGGCAGCCATGGAGGCTGCAGCTTGAAAAAAACACATTATAGTTGTTTGTTTTCAAGGAGTAAGCCGAGCGCAGTCAGTAACCGTGTCACAGTTTGACAGCATCCACTTCTACTTCATAAAATGTGACCTGATGGCACATGGTGCATGAATATCAAGTTCAAAAAATCCATACGTTTGTCTCTTTGGAAAACATTCCCAAGTTGTCTGGTTAGACTGACAACTCTAAAACATGTGGCTCTGACAACAGCAGTGATGGAAGATGCAACCTTAAAGGTTGTTTTACCACAGGAAGGAAGAAGACATGACACTCATGAATAAAAAATAAATAGTCTGGAACCTGTGAGGTTTAATTGAACCGGTTAGTTTCCTGCTTCAGGACGCTCTAAGGATATTGGATATATCATTCTAATCATCCCCACATAAGTTGAGATAAGATATACTTTATTGATCCCACAGCGAGGAAATTCACTTGTCACAGCAGCTCACAGTACATAAGGTGGATAAGAAAAATACTCAGAAATAAATAAATAGAGGTGCACCGATGGCTCAATTGGTACAGAGGCCTCTCTTCCTGCAGTGACCCGGTTTCAACTCCAGCCTGTGGTCCTTTGCTGTGTGATGTTCCCCCTCTCTCTGTCCATGCTGGTGTCTGTCTTCAGCTGTCCGGTCTCACAAGTTGAAAACCGTCCAGAGTTACCAGAGAGTCTGAAGTGAATTCATTCAGCCACATCTCTGTGGTGCTACACTCGATACTCCCTCTGAAGCCTGGCTTAGCACCTCATACATCCTCATCAAGAAAGCAAACAAACTGAATGTTAAGATTGTTATCGCTGGTTTTGTGTTTGTACTTTGACCATTAGGCTTTAGATACACCACGGAGCATCCGAGAGGTTCCAGCGAGCATTTCAAGACCCAATTTAAAATGCTGTGTAGATACAGGCGGCTGCTTATGCAGTGTAAGCTAAGTAGATGGAGGCTTGTTTATGATCAGTAAGTGTCTCTGGTAGATTCTTAGATCAAAAACAAATTGTGTGCACATTTTATGAACTTCACTTCAGAATGTGTAAACCAGTTGTATATCATTTTTGCACAGTCATGCACTGTTTAAAGTGCTTTGTAGCCATGATATATCAATAATTGTCTGTGGCCACAGCCAGAGTTTTTCATCTGAAGTTGGAACAAAAACTCTTTTTTTATTTAAATGCTTGAAACAGGGAATAATGCAATGTAGTTAAAGCTGGGCTGAATCCTTCTTTAACTAACACCGAATTCAGTATCCCTTCGATAAGTCAACTAACACGTCATATCTCACAAATATACTGATCAATTTGTAGCTACTTTCCACAAAACACCTCGAGTATGTTGTTTGATCTGTTCAAACACATTTAAAATAGTACTAACCAGTGTTGTAGCACTCAAGGTTTTGAGACCGGGCTCAAGACTACTTTTTAAAAGCCTTAGTCTCGTCTCAGTCTCAAACAAAAAAGGACTCTGGATATTAGTTCAAGACCACAACTATGGAGATATCAATTAGTTGTCTGTGCATGTCTGGTAGGAGGCATCAGCCAAATCTTCTGGACTAGGTTTGGTTTCCTAAACCACAAAGAGTTCATCTGCAAAACAGCAGATGTAAATACTTCAAGGTGACCCGGTGTAGTAATCGTGCTTCACCTAAAGAGTTTTGGTGAATATCAGTTTCCTACGTAGGCTATATACTGTCTGGTCTTGGTCTTGTGTCGGTCTCAACCCCTCAAAGTCTTGTTCTTCTCTATCTCAATACACTCTACACTTGTAGGATTCAGCCCAGCTCTCCATCTTATATCTTCTCTTTGCTTGATATAAAACACAGGTGCCTGTTAGTGCTTCTACGCTCCTCTGCCAGCGAGGACGACCACATATTGCAAAACAGTTTAGAAAACTCAGCAAACAGTTAGAGCAACAACAAGCTTCTGAGCTGAAATGATAGACAATCCCCTAAAAACAACCCCCCCAAGCCCCCTACCCAGAAAATGTATGACCCTTTGACGATGCTGCTTTTAAAGACAAATAACTAATGCATTTTAAGCATGTGCAACATGGGCCAGATTTTAGACACAGTGCTAGAAAACAGAAATACTTTTTGGAAACAACATGTTCCAATATACTAACACTGGTAGCATCAGCTCTGAGGTTAACTGTAAATCCCATTTTATGCCACGCTAACTTCATCGTGCTAACTCTGGCTGAGGCTGAGCACTATTTGCTGATGCGGCCCTGAATACTGTATGCCTGGATCAGACTCAACATAACCCCCTTCCCCCTTTTTGCTTAGTATGTGCCTCTTCATGGAAATGGCTTATTTTTTCCTAAATACTGACGAACATTCATACGAGTCAGTGTTTTACTCTTTGCAATAAATAATCTTTACCTGCTGCACCACAGTGACAAAAGATAAACCCGGTTGCCCTTGTCCATGCATACAGTAAATGACCCATAGATTCATGATTTAAACGATCGTGGCATCTCTCAGATAGCAGGCTGAGTAGGGGGGCTGTAGTTTAAGTGTAAGCAGGAAATAAGACAAGTGATGCTCTCAGTGTAGCCCACTGACTGTGCCAAACAGGGATGAATCCTACTGAGCATCACATCAGGAGATGAATGTATCTGCATCACACTCAAAACAGTGAAATACAAAACACAAAAACACATCTGTTGCACGTTCAAGACACTGAATGTCTGGCTTTAAAAAAAGAAATACCTCTGGAGAGTGGACAGATGTGTGGCGTAAACACTGTGTCAGGTCAGATATAAACGTACCTCCCCTATAGTTGTGACAGGTTGTTGAATGAGCGTACTGTACAGTGAAGTGTGAATGTCTGCTGGTTTCTGAACCTCACTGTTATATTTATAATAATGTGCCTCCACATTAAAGTGGCTTTAGTCACTGGCTTGAAGCAATATTATAAAGGTTGCGTGTAGGCCACTTTAATAAGATGTATATTTTTGTGTATCCGTAATCCAAACAAGCGTCGGCTTGTCGCGTTGATCATCCGAGTGAGACGACAAGAAATCAAACAGCACACACGGGGAAGTATTGCTGAGAGTCTTCAAGGTCCTGTGAAGTGACATTGTTATTCAAAAAGGGATCAATCATAAAAGAATTGTTTGACATTTGCTTTGTTGCCGAAAGTTAGATGAGAAGATTGATACCACTCATGCGTGCATGTCTGTTATATATGAGGCTACAGCTTGCCTGGCTCTGTCCAAAAGAAACAAAATCCACCTACCTGCACCTTTAAAGCTCACTAATGAACATGTTTTTTTTTAATCTGTACAAAATCTGAAGTATAAAAATGTAAAAAAAAAAAAATGTTGTACCACAGGGTTATGTGCAGGAGTCTCCACTGGTTGCCTGAAACGAGACAAAATGTGTTAATTGGTGAGCTTTAGAGGTGTTGCTGGGCAGATTATAGCATTTGTGGACAGAGCAAGGTTAGCTCTTTCCTTCTGTTACCAGTATTTTTGCCAAGCTAATCTAATAGTCTACTGGCTCCATATTTAAGAGGGCAGAAATGTGAGGCAAGAAAGTGAATTAATGTATAACGAAGACAGCTTTTTGCAGGATCATACGATGAAATAATTGTGTTGCAATAACTGAATTGAATTGTTGAAGAGTGACTTTTCTCTCTGTCAGTGTGATCTGTTTGAATTGCCGCCTCACTCAATCGATGAATCAAGCAAACCGAACTTGAGGAATGTTGAGATTGTGTCGGTGTGGGCCTTTACAATGACAAGCAACTCTATGCAAATCACAACAGAAGTGACGGTTTGTCACACTGCACCTTTGAGTTACTGTGACAGGTCTGTGAGCAATACCACCGTAAGGAGATGTCCTGGATCATGGAGTTGTGATGATGGGATGCAGGGTGAATGGGGAACATCCAGAGAGGGAGCATGGAGTTAACTGGAGCCCCTGTACTCTATCAGACCCTGCAGAGCGTATAGACTGAGTCAAGTCATACTCCACCGCCGCTCTCTGCACTCAAATATACAGCTATAATGCTCTGGCTCACCCTCAAATGATGTCTCCATTTTTAACCTCTCATCCATGCATATCAGCCCTTGATCTCTTTAATATAGAAACTCTAATAAAGTTTTGAATAAAATACATCTTGTCCTGCTGTTTGTGTGAGTGCAACACTTGATGTTTGATGGCAGTGCCTCCTGTTGGGCTGAAGGAGGAAGAACACACAGTTAAACCTGCACAATAAAGCAAATGTTGCTGCTGAAAAATACCTATAAGTGACGCTCTTTGTCAAGTTTTGTGAAAATGCACCCAGATTATGTCTTCAAGGTTATCTCTGATGATGGATTTGCATGCAGGAAGTGTCTAAAGATTAAAGATACTGCCAAGATGCATTATGGGAAGTGTAGGATCCAGTGTTTTTGGAGCGTGACCTGTACTTTGGAGTAAAAAATATGTCTGGCTCTGCTGTGTCAGTTTTTAACAATCAAAGATGTCTCACAAGTCACCAACTTTATGCAAAGTGTGAAAGTGGACTACCCTTTTAAAGGTGCCACATGTAAGATTCTGGGGAATTTTACACAATTTTATGTTTAATCATTTTTTATTGGGTGCACATGTTGTAACGTTTTTTTTTAATTTTTTTTTTTTTTATTAGACCTTCCACAACTTTTTCTGTTGCTTATTTTCTAAGAAAGTCCAAAGGATGTGATATATATCCATCCTCTCTAGTGCCTTTTCTCTCCACTCCCCTAAAGTGTCAGCAACATGATTCGAAATTGACAGGAAAAAGTCCATCATCAAACAGCTTATTTGTGCATATGACTCATAATTAAGCACATTCATATATAGAAAGTTATATCTTTTTACATTTCACATTACATTAGCTATTGAATGAGTTCAGACCGCCCTAGCATATTGCCAACATGTCAACATGTCTAATGCTTAGACAATCCAGCTTCTTTGCTTTCCTGCTGTGTTGACATCATGTGGTGGCAGTTACCAGGCAGTTTTTAAAAAAGAAATTTCCATAAGTAGAGACGTTGGAGTAGTGATGTGATTGGTCAGTTGTTTAACACATGTTGTGTGTATCCAATCATGTAGATCTACAAACCAGACCTCCTTTGTAGAAAACAACACAAGGTGTGTTTTGTAGATCAAATATAACTTTATATAACGTTCCATGAAACAAAGAGTCATGTGATAAACTGTAATGCATAAAAATAAGTTTCACATTAGAATTTGAGCATTTTCATATTTTTTTATTACAAGCGCAGTTCACATAAGACATTGTGCTACATTTCTCATACACCGATCAGCCATAACATGACGACCACCTACTTAATATTGTGTAGGTCCCCCTTTTGCCTCCAAAACAGCCCTGACCCATCAAGGCATGGACTCTACTAGACCTCTGAAGGTGTGCTGTAGTACTGTATCTGGCAGCAAGACGTTAGCAGCAGATCCTTTAAGTCCTGTAAGCTGCTCCGACAGATGCTTGATTGGATTGAGATCTGGTAAATTTGAAGGCCAAGTCAACACCTTGAACTTGTTGTTCCTGAACCATCTTTGCTTTGTGGCAGGGAGCATTATCCTGCTGAAAGAGGCCACTTCCATCAGGGAATACTGTTTCCATGAAAGAGCGTGTCAAACTAACATCCACATGAATGGCAGGACCCATGGTCCCCCAGCAGAATATTCCCCAAAAGAATCACACTGCCTCCGTCGGCTAGTGCATCCTGGTGCCATGTGTTCTCCAGGTAAGCAATGCACACACACTCGGCCATCCACGTGATTTTAAAGAAAACGCGATTCATCAGAGCAGGCCACCTTCTTCCATTGCTCTGTGATCCCGTCCTGGTGCTCTCATGTGCCCATTGTTGGCGCCTTTGGCAGTGGACAGGGGTTTGTGTCTACACAAACTGCGATGCACTGTGTTCTGACACCTTTCTATCAGAACCATCATGAACTTTTTTTAGCAATTTCAGCTATAGTAGCTCATCTGTTGGATCAGACCACACGCCTTTGCTCCTAACGTACAATGAGCCTTGGATGCCCATGACCCTGCCTTGGACCACTTTTGCCCAGGAACGACCCACAACAGATGCATTTTTGGAGACACTTTGACCCAGTCGTTTAGCCGTCACAGTTTGGCTCTTGTAAAAGTTGCTCAAATCCTTATGCTTGCCCATTTTTCTGCTTCTAACAACACTGAGTACAAAATGTTCACTTGCTGTCTAACATATCCCACCCACGTGTGAATCCCTTCACCTGTCAGTGTTCATACTATTAGGGCTGATCAGTGTATAATCCACTGAAGCTGCTTTAAAAAAAAAACAAAAAAAACGACGACTACAAAGCATCACAAGCATAATCACATCTCTATCTACAAGGTCATGCACTAAATCATTGTGCAGAAACGTGCAAAAAGAAAGAAAGACATGGAGCCCACTTGCAGGTGTCAGTCTAACCAGCAGATGTCAGCAGTGACCTGCATGTGGAGCCTGAAGCTCCGGTCCTCCTCCAGCGGAGAGAAACCGCCTCATGCTGACAGTTGGTTCAAGTTGTTTGAAGAAAATGTTCAGTGAGTGACCTCTGACTATTTTGTGACACTTCTTACTGACTGATGCAGGTCTTACAACTTACTGCCATAAGATTCTGAGCATTGACTGAAAAGTAATGATAAATATCAGATGTAAAATATATTTGAATAGTTTCACAGTTGCATGTAGGCATGTTTAATGACTTAAAACACGTATTATATATAATTATATATTGATTTGCTCTTAAAATTATCTTTTTATGTAAACACTTCTGACATCCTCAGGCCCTGTTAATATGAAAGGCGTGTTTATGACTGAATGAACACATAGACCACTTGAATTTCATGTGGCACTACAGCAAATTCCCAAATTGCTTTTCACCCTTGAATCGTTTTATTTTGTTTTTCTGGTCTTTCTGGGGGTTGTGCAGCTTCTGCATCTCTTCAGATCCACCTCTGCCATCCACCGAGACTTTAAATATTCTATGAACTGGGCGTGTCCTGCAACTTGCCGTCCTAATTTATGCTTATGCAGGGGAGCTGTGCACATCAGGCGCAAACAGAGAGAGCAGAGTGCAAAAAAAGGGGGGATAGGAATGTAGAAAGTTGCTGATATCTTTTCATATCTGGTGTGATTTACCTGCTGCGTTTCTTTTTACCTGCTGTGTGGAAGTGTCAAACCCCACACCCCACTACTCTCTCTCCACCTCCTCCTCCTCCTCCTTTTCCTCCTCCCCTATCTGCAGTGCATATCTGTGCGCAAATGTCTACGCATGTTTCATGGCTCTCCGAAAGACAAAGAAAAGCAGTCATTAGTCTGTGTTGTAGCTCCACGTCCCTGTGAATTAATGCCCAAACTCACAGAAAAAAGGCATGCATACATTTTTTAGAGTCTTCGAAGGAGCCCGAGCGGCTTTTGTAGATCCAATATTGCGCAAAGAAACGCGGTCATCAGGGGCGCACAGGTGGGTGCGCTCTTCAAGGTGCCAACAGATCTGTCTGCGCAGCTGCACCGCTCACACACACACACACACACACACAAATTTTGGACACAAACTAGACAAAAAAACAAACAAACAACAACAAAAAATAATAATAGAAAATCCACCGTTCAGCTCACACCAACCAGCAGCTTTTTCCCGTGACCCATCGTTCTGCGGTGTTTGATTAGTGTAAAGGGAGGATGGATTTGTATGCACAGTAGTCTTGGGGAGGAGAGGAGGGGACATGGGCGGGGCTGAGGCGCCTCTCATTTCCCCTCCATGCTTAGCGGGGCAGCAGGGCTGGAGAGACCTCCGGGGAGCACAGTCGCCAGTCCAGCACGGAGACCCGCCTGGCCAAAAAACCGCGCCTCACACTTGCCAGGATTGCCAAATATTCCTGAAAAATATACCTGCTATTTATGGCATGTGGCTTGTAACTTTACTCCTGCTGTACTCTCTCCAAGAAGGTAAGAAAAAAAAAGAAAGAAATATTTCACATCATGCACACTGCTGAGCGCTGGATAGACTCTTATTGGCTTTTTTATAAGTTGAATGAAAAGTGATAATCAATCAGAAATGAATTGATCTGTGTCTGTGGACGGTGTGTGTGGCTTGTGCTTTGATGTATCATCGGAAGCCTCGTGATGAGGGATTGATTGAAAATGAATGTTTCAATCAAAAATGTATAAAAAGCTTCTGCAGCTGAGCAGGTAGAAATATGATGAAAGTGAAGCTGTGGAGTGATTTGTTTTTGATTTTTATTCATCACATTTTGTTTTTGTGGTTTTTATGCAGCGGCCCGTGCTGCCTCAGATGCTGCTGCTGCTGCTGCTGCTGCTGCTGATAGCTGCACGGATTGTTTTCGCATTACCAACTCCAGTTATGAATATGTAAAATGGCTGAATAGGGAGAATGAGGTGCAAATACAGAGGGAGGGTGAGAGAGAGAGGGAGAGAAATGAAAACATGCATCGGCCTGCAATTATATCAATTGTTTAACCATTTTAGGACTCCAAAATGTGGCACTCCTGCAAAGTTTGGAGGATTTTTAAAAAAATATATCTTTGTGCTCTCATTGTGCAGCTTTTTTTTTTCTTTTTTGCTAATTGCAGCTGTTTTGATGGATTTGGCACAAGCGCTCCTTTCCACTGAGATGCTCTTTTTTTTTTTTTAGGCGGTTTTAAATCTTTTTTTTTTTCTGTCCCATTTTAATTTGGATTACTAATAAAAACCCTATTTTTTTTAAACCCCCCTCACAATGGCCTTATTAGTTTAATGGATCTACACCCACATAAAGGCCATAATTAGTGCATTCAGATTTGGCCTCCTTATTTCATTCATTTGCTCTCTCTCTTCTCTCGTTTTTTTAAAATAATTATTTATAGATATAAGATGCGTCTATTTGTTGAAATGGATTTCTTCTTCAGTACGTGCAGTAAATCCCTGACCTTATTGCAAAGTTGATCTTCTGATATTACAGTGCATTATAATAATCCTGAACAAATCTGCGTCGAAAATAAGACAACTTCAACGCTATGTGCACTTTTTTTTCTCTCTCTCCAGGGCCTTTTGTGTGTTTTGGAGCCATGTTTACATATTTATTAACACCAGGCCAAGAGGAGGTGTAAATTTATTTATCACTAAATAAATAAATAAATAAATAAAAAGTCTAGGGTTGGCTGGAGAGGAGGAATATGGCTGATCTTTATGCAAACGAGTTGATCAAAATAGGCCATTTTAAGTTCTAGCATCTTCTTTTTTTAAAAATCAGCAATTAAGCATAAAGCACATAAATGCAGCTCATGTTGTGTGATTTTTTTTTTTTTTTAACCAAAACTACATTTATCAGATATTTGCTGCTGGTTTTAAAGCAATAATTCAACTTGAACGAGGTGATTTCAGAGCCTCCTAAACCAGTTTTTTTTTTTTTTTTTTTTTAATATGCGCAAATTTATTTCACCAAATGAGAAACTCCGAGGGGCGTGGGTGCAGATTATAGACTTGCCCGGTCATGTTCCTCACTAATAGCGCACCTGGACCCCGCGGACGTGATCGTGCCAGCGCGTGCGTCATGGCTCGTGTTTGCTGTGTACGTGTGTATGTGTGTGTGTGTGTGTGTGTGTGTGTGTGTGCAGTGGAGGGGAGTGACGGGGACACCCCCCTCTTTGGTTTTTGTTGTTACATTTTAGACACTTTTGGGTGTTTATTTTCTGCAGGAGCTGAACAGGAAGTTTTTTTTTATTTATTTCTAAGATTTTCTTGTTAAAAAAAAATTAAAATAAATTGAATTAAATCAAATGATGTCAGAGACATTCAGGTTTAGGTGGCAATCATGGTGCAGGGTAATTAACTGGATCTTTAGAGTAAAATTGACTAATTAAAGCACAATACGTGTAATTCCTTTTCAGCAATTTAAAGCCATTAAAAGATTATTTTTAATTGGCGATTTGAAAACAAAAACTTGAAAACAAAAACCTGTTTTTCCTTTAGCTATCATTTCAACTCAAAATCACAGACTGCATTTGAAATTGTGCATTAATTAGCAGCTAATAAAAATCAGCTTTAAACCACACAGGCCTACTGAAGGCCCTTCAATTTTAAATCAAATTTATTAAACAAAATTTAACTTTCAAATGATATCATTTGAATTTGAGGTGTGATCCCTCACCCTGTGTGGCACACACTCATCCTCTCCACCACTCATCCGCTACAAATAGAAATATGCAAAAATCCACCTGCCCCCCTCTTCCTCTCCTTCGTCTCCTTCTTCTTCCTCCTCTCTTCTCGTCTCACCCAGTCCAATTCCCCCGTGCTTCTCTCCTTTGCAAGGCTGCACAATTAAAGCTGCAATCTGAAGCTATAGACACCACTCAATGACAGAGCTGTGTGGTCCACAGGGGTGCCAATCATTACTCAGGCAGGATACAGGCATGCAGCTCAACCCTGGCATTATTTAATTTAATTTTAAAACAAAAACACCCACTTTGAAGGAGAAATATGGAGGTCTCTGTGAGATTTTGGTTGCAGTTCAGGGGCTACTTGAACCTTTTTATTTAAAATGAAGGAGCAAAAATATAAAATACAAAAAAAAAAGTCTCATGAACTGACTGTTGCTGTCCATTGTTTTAACAATCTGCTGCAACTTTATTAACATCCCCTGCACTTTAAACTCTAAATTTAAATAAAGGCACAAAGAAAAAATCACAAATTTTGATCAATGTTGTTGCCAAATGGCGGGCAAAGTGTGCTGGTGTAAGACTGTCAGCAGGGAAACGGAGCTCATTGCACTTCCCAGCGCACCAATAGGATGTCACAGCTCTGTCACTGGTATCCCTGCTCTCCCATTCGCTCCTTAAATCTATTAGAAAATCCCAACGAGGTTATTATGAATAAGAACGAATCATTAAAATCAACAACCAAAAAAAAAAAAAAAAAGAAAGGAAAAAAGATGCAAACGAGCACCATCGACAGTGAGAATTTCTTTTTTTTTTCTTCTTCTTTTTTTTTTTTCTCCCAACAAGAACTCTGTGTATCACCACACTGATGCTAAATTGAGCCAGACCTCCTCCAAATTTTATTGGATGCCGGAGCTGCACATTTTCAGAAGGAGGGTGCGTTCAGCAAATGTCAAATCTCTGAAGCAAGTAGTTGTTTTTGTTGGATCTCTCTCTCCCTCTCTCTCTCTCTCTCTCTCTCTCTCTCTCTCTATCTCCATCTCTCCCTCCCTTCCTCCCTCCATCGCTTCCTCTCGCAGTAACTCCCCTCCCTCTCTCTCCCTCATCACTAGGCAGAATTAAAGGTTGGGGGAGGGGCAGTTTATGCAGACTGTGCTGGGACTTGTGATCCACAGATTTGATATTCACATTAAGAGAGAAACTGGCTGCTTTGATGTGAGGGGGAGCAGGTCCCAGGGGACTGCTGAAGTAGCACACTTTTTTTTTTTTACTGACACAGCACAGGCCGGGAGGGGGGGATCGTGGTGGCGGGGGGGTCCAGGACGGGAGAGGGTGGTGTTGTTGGGTGGGGAGCAGATTGTTGGGGACAGGGTGTACAGAAAGACAGTAGGTGGGGAGCAGCGATACCCCCCCTTCGTTGATTAGATCTAACCCCCCTCTACTTCTTCTCCACCCACCAACCACCTACTTATGCCAGACCCCTGTGGATTATCATAAGATACACCTATCTTTACCCCCCACCCCCCCCCCCCCCCTGCATGCATCCACACCAATATTCAATTCACACCCCTTCTTATAGTGCACCTCCTCCTCCTCCTTCTTTACTGCACGCAGTTTCACTCCTCGTGCCCTCTTATCAAACGGAAAATATCAGCCCCCCCAAAAATAAAATAAAAACACCTGAAGGATGCATGATGGAGGGGAGTGAACGACTGCAGGAGTTGGAAAATGAAGCTGTTTCCAAAATAGCAATCAGTCAAGGAGGGAGAGGAGGAGGAGGAGGAGGTGGAGGATGTTCTGACATTTGACATGCACCGCCTCGTCTCGTTTCAGTTGAATCCTACTTTTGACCTTTGCCATGTAAAATCCGATCAAGACGAAGCGATGTGAGAAAAAAGGTTTTGCCACAAGAAAGACACGACAGTGAGAGAGAGAGGAAGAACATGTGGTTGGGCACAGCAGAGCTCTGGGTGTGAGAATGTGTGTGTGGTTTGTTTACCTCCTCATCACAATACATTTGTGACCATCGAGTGTGTGTGTGTGTGTGCACTCCTGTGCGCACTCACATCCTGGAGAGGCGTAGATCAGCTGCATTATGCATGATGAAACCTTGCATAGGTTATGACTTGTGCCTCTCTGACATACATATTCATGCGTGGCTCTCTGGCAGGATGTATAAAATAGTGGCTGCGACTCTTGACAGCCGAAGCTTTAGCTCCAGCGGGCGCCGTCAGTGCTCCTTCCAGTGAGGGCTGGTTTTCCTCTCTCCGTGTCTGAACGAGGTTGATGAAGCCTCCTGGGTGCAGGTGAACTGCAGCAGCAACAACACAGGAACCCCACAGCTGTGGTCAACGCTGCTATCATATTATACTGAGTGTCGACACACAGCTGGAGTCAGATGTTTGTGGAGGAAGATGAAATGATCAGGCGCTGCCATGAGACCGGGATAAAGTTGTCTTAAAGTGTCAAAGCCAACTTGCAGGTTTCATGTCTATTAGTTAAATCTGCATAAATGAACAAAGAGCAATTAGGAGGGTTGCCTTTCAAGTAAAAAATACAGACATTCTTTGATCACTGAAGAAGAAAATTAACTTTATTGATCCCTCAATCACATGTGGCAAACATGGAGAGATGATCAGTCAATAGCGGCGCTCTGGAAGCAGTTAAGGGTTTGGTACCTGCTCCAGCTCCCAGTTCACGCTCCATACTGTGGTCCATGTTGGATTTTAACTGGTTCTCTGGTCCCTATGGACTGAGCTACATCCACTTTTCTCTGTTTATATCACTGGGAGTTGAATATCTTCAGGCTTTGGACTGTCACAAGACACATGAAGACCTCATGGTGGACTCTAGGAACTTTTGATCGACATTTTCTGACATTTGAAAGTCTAAATGAGTGATGACTTAATGGTAGAAAATTTCAATTATGAAGTAACTGTGATAATTGACTTTGAACCAATGACCTTAAGAGACATAAATACAAAGGAAGAGAGCGCATCTTTAGTGCTGTACGCTCACTGTAGAGTGTAGCTGTTGGTCTGCTGATGATGAATGATCCCTAATGTTTTGTAAAAAGTTAACTGGTGGAAGAAAAAACATGTCAGTGATGGTTTGATGGTATAAATTGGTCTGTTGGGCACCTGAACTGTAATGTTTAATTGATCCTTCAATTGGTTAAACATCACCTGAGCCTGCTCTGATGTACTAATATCACAAAGGTTCATCATCGTAAACACGTTAAGGATGGACTTTTCCGTTTGGATTAACAGATATATGTTTATCTCTGTGATTCACCTCACTGCTGGTACATGTTGGAGTTTTGTTTCCTTGACACACCTGAGCCCTTGTTGCCGGTTGGCACAGGTGGTACACGATGTTTCGACTGTTGGTTTTAAATGGAGTGGAAACTCCGCCAGTCTGGCACAAACCAGGACGGTGCCAGTTGAGTTTTGGAGCGTGCCCAGTTGCGATGCTCTGCAGCTGACCACACCTTACCAAACAGCAGGTCGTTTTCAGTCCAAAGCAAAACGCTTGCACGGTTACACCTGCAGATATTTGAGGCAGAATTTTGAGTTTCTAAATTTAGACCCGTCAGTGGGTCACAGTTGTTAGGTTAAATTGTTGCATTGTTTTTTTTTTATTCGGTGACAGCTTTTAAGTGCCAGCGCCACCATGGCAACCCACTCTGTCTCCTCCCAGTGTGACTGAGCGTTGAGAGCTGCTCTTGGAGTGTGTATGCATGCATGTATGTGTGTGTGTGTGTGGTGGGTCGTCTGGTTTTGACAGGCTCTGAGTGGTGGGAGTTTGCTCTGATCCCCTTTCTATTCCACTTCCCACTCCATCAGTCCCACTGCTCCCCAGCCCCCCAGTGCCCATGTCCCCAGGCCATATAATCTACTGTATGAGAGGTTCTCCCGCTGCCCAGCCCACTCCTCCCCCCTCCCAGAGCTCTCAGGGTGACCCCCTCACTCCTCCACTTTAGTCCTGTCCCCCCATTGGGAGATTATAGATATTGCAATCTTTAATATGGGCTTTATGCTCAGGGGCCATTATCAGTAATCTGCAGAGGGGAGGGAGTCTGACCTGGTTTTTGCAGCCCACCACCGGACTGCCAGACACATTTTCATATACCATCTGTAACATTCTGCCCAGATTTATCAATCTCTGGTCTGAGAGTAGCACTTCTTTCCTCCTGGATGAAGGAGGTCTTGCTGTCTTGGATGTGGTGCTAGGATGAGCTAAGTGCCAGCACGGTGACACTGCTGATGATTGATTCTGCCCGGCTCCATTTGTTCAAGTTTTTCTGTCTATATCAGCTTAAAGCCACGCCTCATTAAACAGAGTCTTAATGTTTGAATGCACCGCACCGTCAGATATAATGTTTGCTTTCACTCCTGATTTCTTGTGTTTGGTTTTAGTACTCCAGACGTTCTCTCAATGTCATATCTGATGGACTCTGCAACAGTATCACAAACTTCCTTCTCACTGATGGTTTTTGATTCGTGTTAAAGGGTCAACTCTTCATTATCCTGTTTCTTCAACTTTGCAGCACGATTTCATGATTGCTCAAAAACGATTTGACACTAACAGCACTGTCATTTGTCTGCTACAGCACAGTCACCACAATAAAGATAGTTATTACAACAAATAATTCAATGACAGGGGGCAGCACTGTAAAAAAACAAAAAACAAATTGCAAATTTATGAAAAATGTATGGAAATTTTACAGTAGTTTTCTGTTTTAAAAAAAGTATACAAAACTCATTTTTATACAGAAATATTGCTATATTATACAGTGTTTTTCTGCTTTCTTAAGTTACATGTTACATTATCTGTAATAAAATATCTTATTATTAGCTTATTATATAAATGATTATGTCCATACTAACAATTGAACTTCAGTTAATCTTTTATTAGTTTGACATTTATGTGTACTTTTACATTCTAACTCTAATGGATGGATGGATGGATACAATATTAGCAAACATCAAACTTAAAGCAGTTTTGTTTTAAAAAGCACAAAGCTGCACTGCACTATTGACGTTTTTTTGTTTGTTCGTTTTTAACAGTGTATGTTACATGCAGTGATGCTGTTTAAAGTGAGCATAACAATCAGCTGATGTCAAAATCACAGAAACAGATGATCTGAACCACAGAGGAGTCCAAACTTTAGATCTTTAATTTAATTTATTCATCAGAAAATTGATTTTATTTCAGTTTTAATCACTTTTCTAAGTACCCAAAGACACTTTACAGGGTAAAATCATCAAATCATCAAAACAATACATTAAAAACATGTATTCACAATTTTAGTTAAACATTAACAGCAGTTTAAATAGGTGTAATGTTGGATTGTAGGTGGGTAGGTCAGTGCAATCACACATGTTTGGGGGAGAATAATCGATTAGGTTGCTGCTTTTTTTTAATGTGATAATAAATTGAATATCTGTTTGTTGGGCAGACAAGTTTGCAGTTTTTCACTTTTTGTTTTTACATTTTACAGAGCAAAATGATCGATATATGAAATAAAAACAAATAAATAAGCCTGCAGATTAATATTGTATTATTTAGGTATTAATATTATATCATAATACTGTATGAACTCCATTTTGCATTTTTGTATCTTGCAGTTTAAACCTTCAACTGATTTTTACAAAATGTTTCCAGGACAGAAGAAATCATCAGACTGTTTTGTAACTGCAACGCAAACACTTTAATCACAAATTAACTGATGTTCATCAGGATTAGGCATAAAGATCATCACACCTGAAGCTTTGTCAAAAAGATTTCTTTTGTCAATTTAATTAAAATCAAATGTAATTTAATCCAAAAATGTAACATTAATATATAAAATCTTGTAGATTCTACCTCTGAACAATTCTATGTAACAAATATTGACATTGTTTTGCAGCCATTTCAACAACCAGTATTTAATAGGTGAAAAAATATAGAAGAAAAATCAATTTGATCCATTTCATAAAAAAAAGAAGAAAAAAAAGAAAAACATCTCCCACAGCACGCTGAATGCTAATTTCATCCAATTTGGATCAAAATCCTCCATCTTTCAGTATCTGTTTGTATCTTCCGTGATGTTTTCACAGACCTTCTGTGCTGAACTGAACATTAACAGGGCGAACATGTTGCCAGGATGGTGTGTGTATAAGATGATATAATTTAGAAGCAGTGGTGGTTGACATCCACATCTGTCCATCAGCAGCCATCACCCCCCCCCCACCTCCTCGTCTAATCTTTCTTCTAATGACCCCAAATTTGAGCACCCTCCTCCTCCTCCTCCTCATTTCCTCTTGTCACTCTCCTTTCTCCGTTGGACCTTTATGTGTTTAATCTGAGTGCCAATGAAGAACATTCCTGTTATGTGTGTGTTTGCGAGTGTGTGCACGCATGTGTGTGTTAAATATGTAAGGAGATTAAATAGACTTAAATCTCTGCGTCTGGCATAGAAATTCCAATCACATAACCTATCAGCATGTTCCCTGCGCTCACTGTACGGAGGTAACAGGCTCCTCCTCCCCCCCTCCGATCCACCTAAACCATCACAGGCTTTAGCCCAAATCCCTGGCTTTCTGCATCACATGACTGATGTTTGCAGCTGGACATTTGACATACATTTGTTATGATTATTTTGCCACACATTTGAAGGACACTCCCACCCCGTCCTTTTGTTGTTGTTTTTTTGCCTTTAAATCAATAGCAGTGGAGTTCTGTTAGCTCATATTCCTACTTTTGTATGTTTTCTGCACTTAACAGGTGCTCATTGTTGACCTCTGACCTCCACCTTCAGTGATGTTGTGTTGTCTGTTTGTCTCTGCAGTACACAGTGAGGATGTGGGCTCCACCAGGCTGTACTTTGTGAATGCCTCCCTGCAGAGGGTAACCTACTCCAGCTCGGTGGGGGTGTCCCTGCCCTGTCCAGCAGGGGGCACCCCCAGTGCCATACTGCGCTGGTACCTGGCCACCGGCGACGACATCTACGACGTGCCCCACATCCGACACGTGCACGCCAATGGCACCCTACAACTGTACCCCTTCTCGCCCTCCGCCTACAACAGCTACATCCACGACAACGACTACTTCTGCACTGCCGAAAACCAAGCCGGCAAGATCCGCAGCCCCAACATCCGCATCAAAGCTGGTGAGTTGAAGGTGTTAAAGGACCCGATTTGAGCCAGCAAAGAAGGGCTGTGGAGCAAAAGGCCAACGTGACAAGCAAAAAAGTAGAGCAGATGTGATTGGCAGCTGCAAAAAGCCCGGCCCACACACAGAATCACCTGGCCTAAAATAGCCCGCCTCGACCTGAACACAGATTGACCTAGAACACAGTCTACAGAGAGAACATCTGCATCACATACTACACAAGGCCTCGGCCTTCGCTCACACCTATTTGACTGAGCCGGTGATGAACCACTGCACTTTATACCGACATAACCCCCCTTCACTTCACTTCAACTGCATCTACAGCACCATCTGGTAGGATGAAATCCAAAGCAGAACCCCGGCAGTACTTAGAGTTAAGTAGCACCTCCAATGTGGGTTTTTTTTTTTAGATGATATAACCAGATGAGATGAGGAGGAAAAAGTGTGACAGTAGGTTAGATTTCAGATCTCATTGACAGTCCTTTACTTTTTAAAAGGTCAAGTACATTTAATGGCGGCAGGAACTTGACAAAAGCAATGCTTCTTAAAGCTTTAAAGCCAGGTGTGAAAAGTAATTCAACACCTAGTGATAAGTAGATACAGCACCTTCTCATCACTTCTTACAGCTATGCATGCTAACCTAAAACAGAGGATATGTTTTGGATGTACTGTGAAGGTACACGCCTCTTCTCCGTCATCACACAACAAATTAATTCAGTTAATCGGTCAGAATAAATCGATAAACACAAGTAGAAATTACAGGTAGTCTATTTTTGGAAATTTTGACCAAAAGCTGCCTCTGTTGCCATCATGTTCTCTTTTCTGTCCTCCTTCTCCTCCCTGCTCCCTCGTTCTTCAAACTGTCCTCTTGTGCCAGACTAAATATAGCCACAGCACACTTCTTTAATTATCTCTCATTAACAAACCTAATTGGTGCTTTCCATTGATTGGACTGCGTGAGGCTGCTTTAATAAGCGAGTAACCTCATCTAAAGTAAAATAAAAGTACGTCTGGGGAGGTGTTTTTCAGGGTTGGTCCAGCTTTAGGAGATAATATGAAGAAGAATTTTACCAAACGGACAAAGCTACATCGTCCTGCCCCCTCCTTTTCCCATCATTCATTCAGGCCAGTCAGTCCCTCCCCCTTCCCTCCTGCCATCAACATCTGTTTTCATATTCTGCCTCCCAACACCGACCTGAACTAATACTCATATTCATTCTAATACTAATACTAGCGCCAAGTTGAGGATTTGAGCCAGTACTCTGAGCTGCAGCATGCCAGCCGGTTGCTTGCCTTCATTCCCACATGACCCTAAAGCCTGGCCTCAGGAGACGAGGGATTAGCATGAACCAAACATCCTGCAGCCAGCGGCCTCTGTCCGGGCCCCGGCATCTCTGGTGCACAGGTTACAGTCAGACAGGATGTGGACGCTTTGTTTCGGCGTCTGGCCTTGTGGCACCTATTCAGCCACTGAGCAGTTTTATTCCATCAACTGTTCAAAGAAGATGTAAATTCACATGCACGTGTTTCCCCTCTTTGCAGCAGGAATGTATGCATGCTGTCATCGTGTCTGTTACCAGGGAAGGGATTCCTAACCAGTTTCTTAGCAACCTTCGGATACGTCCTAGCTTTCATGTGATTTTTGCTAATGAGTCCCTGCTCATTCAACAGAGTGCAAAATATCGCACGAACCTGCATAAACTGAAGCACCGATAACCCTCCAGTTTTAATTTGAATGCGCCATTCCTTGTGTACAAAAAACATCCGTGTATCATGATGATGATGTTTTCATGATGTCATGCCAACGCTAGAAAATAATTCCCATGATTATCCCGCTTAATGGCGGCCTGCGCCATTTATGGTGAAAGCAGAGGCAGGATTAGAAGAGTTCAAACAATGCACAAGTGTTGGGGCAGTAATTTCCAATGAATAAATGTGGAGCGCTGTGGTAATTGATGAAAGGGTGTTTGGCTCTGGAGTGTTAATGTGTTGTTTTTGATGATGTAAATACGACTAGATTATTGTTTTGGTCTCAGAGCAACACGGAGCTGTTATCTGATTATCGTCAACACATATTCTGGAGAGATGATAGAAGATATTTTGTGTATATAATATCTTAAACATCTTTAAATCCTGAAATGTATTTGCATCTGCCTGGAAAAGCATCTCAAATGACATTTAGAGCATCATGGGTCACCACACCTCGGCTGCTCAGTGGTAGGGAAGTAATCTCGCCTTTTAAAGCTTCAGCTATCTCAATATCTTTCGTGTTTTTGTTTTTTTTTGTAGTTTTCAGGGAGCCCTACACCGTGCGGGTGGCGGACCAGCGCTCGATGCGGGGCAACGTAGCTGTGTTCAAGTGCCTCATCCCCGCCGCCGTGCAGGAGTACGTCAGCGTCGTGTCCTGGGAGAGAGACACCGTTTCCATCGTCCCAGGTAGGACGTCACATGAGTGAGCGTGGATTATCCTCATCGGTGGGCAGGTTGATTTATTTCATAGGATTTAGGTGTGTTTATCTTCTACGTGTGCGTATGTGTGTGTGTTGATGCGCTGCTGTGCTCGATGTTTGACCAAATTCTTAACTCGTGTCTTCTGTCTGCTCATTGTTCTGGATCACTGATCTAGTCTCCCTTCTCCTCCTCCTCCTCCTCCCTCCTCCCTCCTCACTCGTATCTCCTCCCTCACCCTCCTTCATCCTCCTCCTCCTCCTCCTCCTGTTCCCCTCTCTGCTATCATTGCTTTTACATCTCATCACAAACAAATTTTCCCCCTCTAATGTCAATAATCGTGATTGACAGCACATTAGACGGACTCTCTTCCAAGTCGCGTGACTATTCCACACTTTCTCCTCATCAGATCTATTTCTGTCCTCTCCCTGCTTGTCTTTAGCACCATGTCCTTGAAGAACAGGGCCACAATTAGAGACACAGGATGTCAATAGGACTGTGCCCCCACATTCATCTTCATTAACCTCATTTGTGTGTGTGTGAGTGTGTGTGCAAGAGCGAGAGAAAAGAGAAATGTACTGTTCAGTCTTTCTGTCATGTTGTTTGTGAATACGTTACAACTATTTCCTTGTGTGATTATAACATAATATATGTTTGAGATGTGTGTGCATGAGTATTTTTTCTTGCAATAACAATGTTGGAGAGAGAAGGATGAGAGATGAGGAGGAGGAGGAGGAGGAGGAGAATAAACCAAAGGAGGAGAAGCAAAGAGGGTAGTAGGGCAAGAACGGCCTCAGGTCCTGGCAGATGGCGTTTTATATTATATGTATGCAAAACACACAGACTCTGTGTCACACATACACATGCAGGCTGTGGTAGTTTGTTATTTTCAGACATATTTTTTCATAATTTTCTGTCTTATATACGATATTAGAACGTTTTACTGAACTTTTGCCTTCACTCTGGCAGAAAGATGCTTCGTATTTTGTTAGAATTAAAGTTCTGACTTTATTTTGACTGCAGACATTCACAAAAGTCACTTTTTTAAAGTCCAGTTTGGCTGGATATTATACTCCACACATTTTCTTCACGTGGCTCCTCATATTCTTTAGCTGAAATACATAAAAATACACATTTCTCCAATTAAATATTTGTCCTTTTTTGTGTTTAATGACAACAACAACAACATGACTTCCTATGATTCCTAAACATAAACACACTTGATCTGGTGTGGATGTGTCAGTCCTCTGTGTGTGTGTTTATGGCTTTTTTTTTCTCTACATATGAGGTGTTGCTGTTTGTACAGTCATGGGGCTGCTGTGTGTAATTAGGGGTATATAGGTCAGTTGATGAGCAGTGAGTGTGAGGATCAGATGTTGAACATGATGAGCTGCTCACTGAACTCCGCGTTCGTTTTCCTCGCAACGCAAAACATGACAAGCACTCGCACTGCGATCGTGTTCAACCTTGACCCCGACCAGCACACTGACCTTATCGTCCTTACAGCCAATCAACTTTTCTGCGACATAATCTTGCTTTGAAACATCTGCAGAGCAGTTCATACTCTGAATATTGTCAGCACGCTCTCACATGGATGCACAGAAAATATCCAAACATGCACAGATGCAGAGAATAATCCATATGCAGTAGATTCATGTGGTTATATAAACAGTCCAATGGGAAACATTGTCTCCAACTCTCTTTGAATTACTCCAACATCGCCGGTCAAACTCTCTTTCTTTCTGTCTTTCTCTCTCTCTCTCTCTCTCTCTCTCTCTCTCTCTCGCTTCTGTCTCTTCGACCAGCAAAGGACTGTCTGGATAGGTCTAATGAAGATGTGAAAATTAAAATTGATTTTGTGACTGGAAGCTCTCTGTATGCGAGCGAGTGGGTGGTTGCCTGTCTCGCCTGTCACTATTTCTTATTCTCGCCTTAAGAAACACAGCAGCAGGAGTTGAGCAGTTGATTTGCACTCAGTAAATCCATATATGCTCGTGAAAAGGTGCACACATCATTCCATCATTTCCATCACGCGCCCGTTCAGGATCATGAGAGGCCTGTCCCAGCATGCACTGGTCTGGAACGATCACATGTAGACAAAAGACTTGCATGTCTTTTATTTTGTTCAAATCACCATTAGCTGTATCTGTGGCGATCATAGATATAAAACATGGACGTCGTATCTGCGACGTCACCCACAGGTTTCTGAAATGCCCATGTGAAGCTTAAAGTGTGATGGCTCTGGCCGCCACCATGTTGGCAGTCCAGCAAATCTAAAAATGGGCAGCGACGCACACATCAACTCACGCCATTGGCTGCCATGTAAAGTGTCAACTACTCATCAGTTCTGGGAGCTAACCATTATCACACACATTGGCGCAGCCTTCGGGAGCAATTTGGTGTTCGCTATCTTGCTCTAGGACACTTCGACATGCAGACTCAAGGATCGAACCACCGATCATCTGATTAGTGGATCTCCCGCTCTACCTCCTGGGCCACAGTTGCTCCTATACTAAGTAAATTTATGAAACCGCACTTAATTTACTGAAGTAAACCTTGTATATTCAGAAGGTTCACCAAAGCTATGCTAAACCAAAATTGTGTTAAAAGTTGTATTCATTGCTTGCTTAAATATACTGAAATCATACTACTGAAGGCATTTTTAGACACTGAAAATATAGTTTATACATTTTTAATTAATTGCGTTTCAGCTGCAAACACTGCAGATCTCTGCACAAAGGACGAGTGCCGGAGATGCCGAATGAGCTCCTTTAGTTTGAATACGTTGATGTTGTTCGTATATTGATTTTAACTGACTAAAAGTAAGATTACAGATCGTCCTTTGACTTAAAAAAAAAAAAAGAAAAATTGAATCTAAATCGTCCGCCTCTTCTTCGCCTTCGTGCAGACGAATCATTGTGTGCGGACCCTGATCAGCAGCGAGATCACATCCCCGTCTGAAGGTTGAGTTGATGACATAACACAATGCAGCCGTGCCCTCTGACCCCCAACAGGTTCCATTTTGTCAAACACACACGTTTCCCATCTGGAGCCATGTGTGTGTGCATATGTGTGTGCGTGTGTGTGTGTGTGTGTGTGTGTGTGTTTATGTGTGTGCGTGTGTGTCCCCTTGCCTGCCCCACTTTCCTGTCCAGCCAGGACAGTGAGGGGGTTTAAGAGGGGAGGGGTGCAGGCAGACTGACCTATTTCCCTCTCACTTTCCCGTCCCATACCATCCCTGTAGTTCAGCTTTTTTTGTGTGTGTGTGTGTGTGTGTTTCTGTGTGTGACCCTCATGAGACAATGAAGGCCTGCTAGTCTGAGCAGTGATCTGAAGGAGAAGAGCTGGAGCGGTGACAGAGAGATGGAGGGTTTGTGGACGGGAATGAAAACAACAGTGGGACACAGAGAGAGGTTCAGCTTGCAGATCGAGGCCGTCAGTCTAACCAGCAGAAAGCTAATGAGTGGCTCCGATGAATAGAGACTGGACCAGCAGATGGCTGCGGCCACATGGTGGTCCACAGAAGATGCCCAACTATGCTCCATCTAATCCACCTGCCACACAGTTTGGTCTTGTTTATGTATTTGCACAGTAATTTGATACACATAGTCATAAAACCCAGTGTGGGAAGCGATATCAGAAACAATAAGACTGTATAGATCGAGTAGAAAACTGCTCTCATCTTCCCCCAAAAGGAGCTAGACTACAATTATTTAAATCATTAAACTGATTTTTTTTAGTCCCGGATCACCCCGGGCTAGTCCCAGTTGTTAAAAATCAGGTGGGTTTAACCTGTTTAACCTGTAACGCGGAGATTTCAGGCCATAGTGTGAACTTGGATCCTGATGGGTGTAACCTGAGTGGCGAGGTCACTTACAGGCTACATTACAGATCAATTCTCTGCCTCTGGGGTCCCTGCTGGAAGTCAAGCGGTTCGACAGGGACACAGCACAGCACACACACACATACACACACACACTCACACATACACACACACACTCACACACAGGGGTTAATTGGGAACACCTGGAAAATTACAGCCGAGTTTATCAATTTCCGAGATAAGCAAGTTACAGTAACTAAGATAACTAGTTTGCAGAGTTTGATGATGATGAATTGAGTGGCACTCCATCTTTCCACTATTACTGCGTCACAACCATGGCTGCAACTAAGACTTTATTATTGATTAATCTGCTGATTATTTTCTCAATGAATCCATTATTTTGTTACAATTTCCCACAGCACAAAGAGACATCTTTTGTCCAACTCAATGTCCAAAAGTTTGCAACAATAAAACTAAAAGGGCTCTTCTAGGAGAGCGTAGACCTCCTCCAAGACCAAAAGTCCAGTCTTCTATGATATGCAAATGTGCACGCCATTCACTTTAATTACATTGTGTTCATGCAGGTCGGAAAATCTGCATTAATCCTGAAAAATCTTGATTTGTGACTTACCTG
This sequence comes from Larimichthys crocea, assembly GCF_000972845.2. NCBI lineage: Eukaryota > Metazoa > Chordata > Actinopteri > Sciaenidae > Larimichthys > Larimichthys crocea. The sequence goes on from NC_040032.1 coordinate 17,410,257, forward strand.
CTGCATTTGTGTCTGCAGTGATGTTTGAGGTGGCTGTTGTGTTTCGTTGTACGTTTAATCACAACACACCGCTTACTTCAGAATTCAGTTTATTTTGATGAATAATAATGAGTGTATCCGCCCTTGTGATTCAGATCCGCTCCAAAAATGTAATGAGTTCTTCCTTCCACCAAGTTTCATGAAATTAGGCCAGTAGTTCTTTTTCATAATCCTGCTGACAAACAAACAAATAAACAAACAAACTGAAAACATAACCTCCTTTTTGGAGAGAAAAGTGTCAAATCATCACATTTGCGTAACTGGAACCAGCAATTTTTGAGGCATTTTTGCTTGAAAAGTTACAAAAACACTGAATAGATTCATTCAGAATAGCTGCCAATCATTATTCTGTCCATTGATTTATATAATCTAATAATTTATCGACTTATAGTTGTATTTTAAGCTATAACCAGCTCAATAACAGAATTAGGAAAACAGAAAGTAGCTCACAAAATAATCCTAAAACTGTAATGAGGCACATTTAGCACCAGAAATGTAAATCAGTGTTTACAGAGTCATCAGTGAACTGTTTAAAAGTTGTGAAATGGATTTATGTGGATTGTGAGTGAAGATTAATTAATATGCATATATATATATATATATAATATATATAATATATCTATATATATATATATATATATATACGAGATAGTATTAGTAGTATATATATATAGAGTAGATAGATAGTAGATGATATATATAGATATATATATAGATGTGCAGGTACCTCTGAACTCTGTTCACCTCAGTTGGTGAACTATCAATAGCAAGGCTGTGCTGCATGTTTCCACAGAGCCAAAGCTATTTTTACTAATTTACATTGAAATCAGCATAATCCAGGTTAATGGACATCTGACACTGACATGTGTGCATCAGTCTAGAGATTCACAGGGCTTGTCCTCTATTTATTTATCTGAGGCTGTCCTTCGGTCTATGCTACACACATGATGTATTAAAACATCTTTTCATTGGTCAATAAGAGTCTAAATGTTGACTGTAGAGGAGAAAAAATCATGGCTCCGATATGTATGCTACAGTGTATTTACGGTACGTTGCATCTTTATTCACGATCTGCTGCTGCTTTTCCTCTCCGTCATTAAAAAGTTAACGTCTGCACACAGGTGCAGAGAGCAGAGAGGTGACGAAGGCAGAGGGACCTCATGGAGAGCGGTGGTATGTTAGGACACGATGTCTGTTTGTAAATCTGTGCTCGTGCACTCGGAGCAGGAATACATTAATACATACACTTGTCTGCGACACCGCAGACTCTTGTAAACACTGGTCTGACACACACACGCGCGCGCTTTTACAAAGTGCAAACGCACACACACAGCCCTCAAAAGTAACACAATAAAGCCATTTTCAGATCTTGCATGAACCTGCCTGAATATGGAGCTCTCATTAAACATTAACTCAGGATACATTAAGGCTCCGCTCTGCTGTGTGTGACGGCTGCCCTGTTGTTGTGCAGCAGGACGTGGTGTGACAGAGGAGGACAGGGAGCACGTGGCGTCCCCAGGGCTCATTGAACACAACCCCATCGACTGTCGCCCTCTGTCACCCCATCCCACCCCCACCCTCAAGTCTCACACCATCCCTCCCTTACCTCTCCCTCCTCTTGCCCCCACATGGCAAGGGGGGGGCCATGGGGGGTGGGGGGGTGGGGGGGGGTTAGTGGTGGATGTTAAAGACTAAATCAAGCAGCTGAAGGTGCAAACACACATGCAAACACCAAAACTTCTAGCCAAACGTGGAAATATGCTCCCATGCAGCCAAGTAAGTTTGATATTTCTGCCCCTCTCTTATTTGCCCCAGTGTGCTGAGAGCGACTGGGAGCTGGGCAGGAGCAGATGGGGTGCTGGCAGCCATCTTTTACTCAGTTAGGTTGAGTAGGCACGTGGGTGGGTGTGTAAATTAGCACAAACAAGTGTGTGTGTGCGTGTGTGTGTGAGTGTGTGTGCAAGGAGGGCACAATAGGCATAATTATCTCTGCTCGAGAGGCCCAGTTAGGGAGGGGGGCTGGCGTGGAGAGGCGAAGTTCAACAATGGCTCAACCACGGGCTTTGTGTGTACAGAGCAGAGGGCTGACAAGTGTCGGCTATTATTGACTATTTACACACTACTACACACGCCTGCTCACGTGCACATGACACAGAAATGTACGCGCTTTATCGCTGCCTTTTTCCTCTCTTTGTGCACCCATCAAACACACACACACACACACACACACACACACACACACACACACATGCAGCATGAGCATGTTTACAGTGCATCAGTGTATCAGTGTCAATCAGTGTAAGAGGGAGAGATGGGAAAGCCCCTGCGAGCATATCACTCTGACAGAAATCTGGCCACTATCTCACCATTCAAGCCGAGCTGTGTGAGAATACGACGACCGAGGGAGAGCTGTGGTTTGGATTTAGACGTTTCCAATCACGTGGCTTAAAAGATAATTGCGCTTTATTAACAGAACGCCATTATTTGTGTTGGTTATCATAACATGGCGCTCGCCAAAGTAATCGCTGAGATCCGGGAACACGGTAAACAGTCAGAAAATCATGATTGGATTAGTTTCAACTTCCATGGCACTGTTCTGTTTCTTTTTAACTTGTAACTTTGTTAAAAATACAAATAAAGTTGAGTTTAGTCAGGTTATCTCCAGTTATTTAAATATATCATGAACACTACAACTTAAAGTTTATATGATGTCAAATATATAACGTCAAATGGCGTAACCATGTATTCTTTTTGGGGTTGGGTCCCCAATAATACCATGAAAATACCAATGAAAATACATTAAATACATCCTCCTTCAATGAAACCTGTCAACAGATCTGTCCCTTGTTATTTCCTGTTTATTTTCCTGTTTATTTCTGAAAACACCAACCTGTCTCAGACTTACTTAAATGTCTGCAGCACATTCATTGTTAAAGGATCTGTCATTTTTAATCACAGTATTTACATAAACATGCTTTGGGTATGTAATTTTATTGCCATTGGAAGCTGTCCTATTCACTCAACAATGCATCGTTTTAATTGGTAGGTGTGTTTAAGGTCAGTAAACAGTGAACAGCTCACTGAAGTGAAATGGCAGCCGCTGTTTCGGAGAAATAAGACAGAATATTCCTTTAAAGCACGTAAAGTAAGATTTAGCGGCATCTAGCGGTGAACTGGCTGATTGCAACCAACTAAATACCCCTCGCCTCCCAAGTGTGAAAGAACCAGGCTAAACAAATACCAATATTATCAACTTTTACTGATGTGTTTCAATAAATATCTATGGTGATGAACTGGTGACTTGTCCAGGGTGTCCCCAATATCAGCTGGGATCAGCTTGGATGGATCTATGAAGGTAGCTACAACACTTAACCAGAAGCTCAACCAACCAATCAGCCAACAGACCAGCAGTCTTAACTGGTTATACGATGATTAAACAGGACACATGTATCTGAAGTGAGCTAACATGCTAACATGACGGAAAACACGTGATGTTTACATTTATTGTTATCGTAGATCATCCCATCCTGCTCCGGTTATTCTCATCACTGGGATTTGTTATTTTTAATATTTAATGAGATGAGTAAAATAACTTCTGTCTCTGTAAAGACAGTTGTTAATCCGCACGTCTAACCACATCCAGAGTCGTTAAGGAAAGTGAAAGCAGGAAGGCTTGTGTCGAGGGTTTATGTGGCCTGGCTCAGGTTAAGAAATAGGATTTGAGTAAAGAGATTTTACCCCTTCCCTCCCGTTTTTCTTCTACTCCTTTGTTTAGGCTGGTGAAAGAGGGATTAACGCGAGGAGATTACAGCAGGCTTTACGAAGAAATTGTATCTAGGGAAATGCTTATTTACACAACAGCTCACAGCGGTGGCGAGAAGTTTGGTTCTCCATCTTCATTTCTGTGATTTTCTCTCTAATCATGTCCTAAAATGTCCTAACGTCTTCTCCCACCATATTATTTACCAAATGTCCGTCAAATATTACAAGATTATTACAAACAATGCAACTTAATGTGAACTATTTGATTTTCAGATAAGAATAGAGAAGATAACGTGTACGGGAAATAAACACTCGAAACTGAGAGCGTGTGCCACAATCAGATAATGTTAATTAAGTCTAAAATGGATGCATTCAGCATTGTGATTTCACACTTTAGTGACCCTGATGGAGAGGTTTCTTTTTTACGGTGTGTATGTGAATGCAGCTGGTTGTCCGCGGAGGGTCAGGGGACCGTGAGGAGATGTGATCAGGGATCAAAGAGGATCCCTGGTGGTCATCCAAGTGCCATGTTCCTACATGACCTCTCAATCAGACCTATTGATCCGTCTCACTATTAGCTGTCCAAACACACATAAAGGCCAGATCAACATTGCAGGCGGTGATTGACTGCGGTGGGCGGGAAGGTGAGGGAGGTGAGCCGATCAGAGACACTGCTTTGGGGTTAATGTGATGGAAAAGGAAAAAAAAGATAGCGATGCTCGTCGGCTGTTGTATGTGGATGATATGTACATAGTAAATGTCATGTGTAAGCAAGTCAATAATTCAACACGAGAGTTGTTTGCTTTCTCTGTTTCTCTCTCCGGTAAAACTCTACTAAGACGTCAGTCAACAATCCAGTATATTCGATATGCAGTGAGGATGGTGCAGAGCAAATAGCACGCACTGTTTTCTTTGTGGATCAATAACATAATAATGATACAGTATGCACACTCTGCCGGTGTTATAACAGCAACTACTGTATGTTTTGGGGATAAAGGCGTTGGAGCCCATCCATCCATTATTTTCATTATCGTACTAATTAGTTTTTCATTTAATTGTTTTGTTTCTTCCACAAGAAGCACAAGTTCAGACCCAAAGACTAAAAAAACTCGTAAATATTGATGATTCAATTTAAAAATTGTAATCGACTAATTGTAAGCGTTAGTGTAGGTGCACCCTGAAGTGGTCACCAGCCTATCAGAGACCTAAGACACATTAACAACCAGTTTCTTCACCTCCTGTGTCTTTTGACTGTGGGAGGAAACGAACATAGACACATAGAGAACATTGAGTTCTCGACAGAACCCAGACATTGTGCTCTCCAAATATATCTCTGTTTGTGATGAGAATGAAAAGAAACCTGGATGACTTCGGCACCTTGAGCAGTTTGAACTGTGATTAAGAATAAGAGGTTTTAAAAGAGGCTGATTCGGCATCCTTCCTTTTTAAAGATTCAAGATTCACTCTAGAAAAGTTCTGAGGTTCTTAATTTGAGGATTTTATTTTTCTGCAGTGTTAAACTTCTACTCCATGATACTCTACAGACCACAGACAACTGAGACCAAGTCAAGATCAAAACCAGACAGTATATAGCCTACTTAGGTAGCTAATATTCACGAAAACTCTTTGAGCACTTTTATCGGATGTCCTACACAAGTACTGGCTGCTAATTGTTTAGACAATACTAAACAATACTTTAAAATATAATTTATTTCTGACTATTGTCCATAAACGGTCGTGTCTGTCACTTCTTATAACTTTTCCACAAAAGTTAAAATAAATGCAGTCAAAAAATGTTTGCTTTGATTCCTCCAACATCTGTGACACACTGGCATGAACCTAAATTACCCGGAGCCCGCCTCGGCCTTCAGAATAAACCCCTCTACTATGATGGTGCACGATTGCCCCCAAGGATTACGTTGTAGCTGTGTAATACTCGAGATCTGTCTCAAGACCACTTTTTGAAGGTCTCGGTCTCGTCTTGTCTTGGTCTTAGTCTTGGTTGGTCTCAACCCCTCAAAGTCTTGGTTTTGCCTTGGTCTTGGACTCTTGGTTTAGATGGTCTTGACGCCAGCACTGCGTTGTAGCTTATTTTGCAGCTCCTCCTTACTCAATACTGGCTTAAAAACTTTGATGCAAAAACACAGAAAAATAAGGTCCAGGTTCAAAAATACTGAAGTCACTGCTTCCAACACAGCACTTCACCGAACACAGAACATTTTAAACACAATTTTTTACTTGTGTCGAAGCCTCTATTGTCGTTGCTGATGATGATTTCTGCAGTTTAATTTTGGTAAATGTGATATTTAATACTTTGATTCTGAGTGTTTTTCTGGTCATTTGGCGTGCTGTCCTGTCCTTTCTGGTAAACACTCTAAATGTGTGTGTGTGTGTGTGTGTGTGTGTGTGTGTGTGTTGTGTGTGTGTGTGTGTTGTGTGTGTGGCAGCAGTTAAGCTCTCTCTCTCTCCATGCTGGGCAGTGACACTCCTCTGCCACCAGCACTCTAATAGGGAGGGACCAGGCAGCTCACTCAGTGCCGCTAATGCAGCTCACTGCCCCGGGCCATGGGCTAAGCTGGAGTACACACACAAACACACACACACATACACACACACACACACATATGATGGCAGACACACACCATATATCCAACACTGTCTCTTATCTGCTGCTAAATCAACAAGGTGGAAGAGGAGTTTTTATATTTGCCGCTGGATGTTTACTTTTAGCGAGTGACATTATTTTTAAAGGGCCGGAGTTGCTTCTGCGTTTAAACCGTCGTGCTCGTGCAATTAACAGTTCAGTAAGAGTTAATGGGATATCCAGTTCAGGGGTAGGTGTTTGGACCACGGTGGCACACTTTTGTATGGTGCGGTGCATCGGGATGTGTGTGTGTGTGTGTGTGTGTGTGTGTGTGTGTGTGTGTGTGTGTATATGTGTGTGTATGTGGTTTCTCTCTCCCGGGACTCTCATTATCACTGCTGTCCCAGATGTCACCAAGCACATGAAACACACGTCATGAATAATGGAGTCCTATTTCTACATCTCTCCCCCATTTCTCTCCTATCCTCCCACCCTCTTCCCCTCCATCCCTCGTTTCCTCTGATGCTTCTACTGATGCTTAATCTCCTCGGCGCTGCCTCTATCTGAGATGGTCCATTTAGCTTTATGCAGCATCGTCGGGCCTGTCAGGTTAGGGTGGGTTTACGACGGGGAGAAGAGTTATACGTCTTTTGCATACGATGGGGTTTAAGTCTGTCCCCGACTGTCCCTTCAGCCTCCACAACATCCCCTCCCCCAGTGTTTACTGTTTAAAGTCACACAGGGCAAATTGGGACAGAGCAGTCAAGTGAAGCAGAAGAGATGTGGGTCCCATCGCAGTGGAAACTGGACTCAGCTCTGTCTGCCTAGTCCCTCTTTCTCCCCACAACCTCCACCTTTGTCTGCACCTCACCTCCGTCCCCTCAACTTTCCCCTCTTCCGCGTTGTCTGTGCACAACGCAACATACATCAGGGTCAGGGCTGGGGGAGAAATATGATTGAAAGAAGAGGTAAGCAGTCAGAATTGGTTAGGAAAAAGGACAGCAGTTAGGATTAGACAGTGAAGCGTGGCTTTTTAATGAAAACATGACAGAGCTGCGGCTTCTTCCAATGCCTCGCATCTCGCCCCCACTTCCAGAAAATGAACAAGCGACAGAGAAGAAAGCGAGAGGGTAAAAAAAAAAAAAAAGGGGGGGGGAGAGAATTGAACGCAGAGATTCAGATATTGCTCATGCAGTGTTAGTCTTAACTGGCAGCGTGACTCGTGCTCCGTCTCAACAGTTTGGTCGTGTTAACAAAGTCTCTTTTATGGAGGGGATGCAGCGGGGTGGGCTTCCATTGCACAATTAGTTGTTATACATCAGTTGTGCCAATAAAACCTGCTTTGAATGTGAATTGGAAGGAGTTAAGAAGACGCCATTCATAGATGTTAAGTAAGTGTGCAGCAGAATAAAAGCCAGGAAAGTGTATATATTTAATTGGCTGACACCTGCTTCTACTTGGGCTTTTAATGTACACAGCAGAGAGAGCGGAGAGAGCAAAAGGGAGGGTGGAGTGGGCTCTCGCTTTGAATACAAATGCAACACCCCCTTTTTTTTTTTGCATAAAGGAGTGGAGAACACAGACATGGACTGTTATCTCCTCCTCAGTTTAACCCTCCATCTTTCTCCTCTACTGTCTTCTCCTCCTTCCAGCACCCGTTCCTCTCTGAGTCAAGTCCACCAGTGCTCATTTCCCGCTTTAACACATTCCTCTGCTGCAAAACTGGACGACTGCCATTCACTGACTCCGCTGTGCTAATTTTATTGCATAGTTTATTATTTTTCATTCCAGCAGGGAAATATTTTTTGTCCTATTTTAAGCCCGGTAGGTGTTTCCGTATCCGTGTGTGTGTGTGCCTAGCATGTCTGCATTTGTGAGCACCAAGCATATTCCAGCACCGCAGAGAATATCTCCAGAATACGCTGCGTTTTTTCCTCTTCTTTCTTCTTCTTTCTGTGACAGTCACAAGTCTTTGATCCGCTCCTCCTCACCCTCTCTCTTCTCACCTTCTTTCAAATTCTTGCCGTTGAGAAGCAAGGGTATGAGACGGAGGTACAGAATGCAGTTATTTTTTTCCATCGTCAAGCTCAGAACATTGCCGGGTTTTTTTTTTTTTTTACACCTTTCGTCGTTGAAAGGGTTTTAATTTGTTTGCAACATTACGATAACAAACTAAACTGTGACGTTCGTGCGCCTTATGTCTTCATTTGCGCTTTGGCAGTACACAGGAGACAAAATCTTTGTCTGTCATCAAGCTTACAATCAGATCACTGCAGATACATCCAGAAAATATAAAGTTTAAAGTCCAAAGCTTTTTTATTTTACTATACCTGTCTTCTCTTTCAGTAGTTTATTGGTGAAAATGAATTGGTTTGCAGGTAATACTCATTGACAGTATAAAGAATGGACGTCACCCACAGGTTTCTGAGTGAAGCTCAGAGTGTGGTGGCTCTGGCCACCGCCATCTTGGTAGTCTTGCCTCTTCCGCCTCCTGGCTAATCTAAAAATCAGCAAAGACGTGGATCATCAGTGGACCTGAAGCAAACTGAATGAAGCCTGGGTGCTCAAACAAGCCATTTGTAACGCCACCTAACTGTCAATCAAAGTGTCCATGCTGTTAATTATGCATAACTTTAAGCCATAATATAATTTGAACAGGTGAGTTAAATAAATATTCAGACTCAGTACAGCTGTCATGAACAGGGAAATTAGCTATAGAGACCAAAACAGTTTTTTGTACCAGGCTGTAAACATGTTTATTTCTGCTGTGAAGTTTGACATTTTAACATGGGGACTTATGGAGACTGACTCACTTCTGGAGCCAGCCTAAAGTGGACGTTTGAGGAACTGCAGTTTTTGGCACTTCTGCATTGGCTTCACTTCACAGCCACAGAAGTTGCTGCTTGTTTTTAAATTTTTTAAATTTTATTTTTAAAGTTAAAGTTTAAGGTCAAATGCATACCAGTCTCCTCTTTGAACAGTTTGTTGGTGAAGATCAGTTTACAGGTGAGGCTCCTTCACAAATCTGGACTTCTGGTTTTAATTTCAGAGCTGTTTTTATGAATAGAGTTCAGTGCAGGGAAATTACACATCATCTTTTATTTTATATTCACTCCTCACATCCGTGATCCACTCAAAAGGCAGATTAATAGACTATGTTGTGCATACTTATGCGTATCAAAGCCTCAGGTAATGTGTCGATACGTCAGCTCGTGTGTAATCGTAAGGTAACAGTTTCATTGAGTTTTTCAAGTCAATTTCTTTCCAATCTTCCAACTTTAGATCACATCTCTTTAATGGATAAACATGTTGTGCTGTAGGCATCTAACTAAGGATTTCTACTGTTGTCGATTTGTGGAGGAGTGAAACCTTCTGACCCTCCGCTGTTTTGGCACATTTTACTCCTTGTGCTGAATTATAGTCGTCATAATGAGCAGTGAAAATACGCTAACCTTCATTTAACTGGGAGAAGCCTTCAAGGCAAGGAACCACTGCCTTTGACCATCAACAGTGTGAGTAAGATGGAGACTCCAGGGATCAGATTGTAGTGATCTGCCCGAAGGAAAACATGGATGTGAGTTCGACAGCTCATTAGCCTTTTCCAAACTGATTAGATATGGTCCACGCCGGGGAACTCCCAAAGGAACGCCAGTGTTTGTACTCAGAGCTGTGAACGCTGCATGATCACACCGTCAACTTTAGCATCTGTTTTGCTTTGTACACAACAAAAAAAAACAATATTTCAGAAAGGTTAGTCTTATAAAATAATTCCTGCTAAGAGAGGAAAAAGGTTGTCTCCTAAAATAGACTAGTCTAGATAGAAATTTGCCCCTCTAAAGCATGTAGGTCAGATTCATTTCCAAGAGCTAAATTAGTTTCCTGTTGAGGGTAGAGAAGTCCAACTCAGTTTCCAAACTGCACATAAAACAGCCAATGAGCAGGCAACAAGTAACTACTTGTTATCCTTATTTTGAAGCACAGATTTGGACTAAACTGCCTTTGAAACCAGAAAACTTCAGATTGAGAATCAGAAAACGGGAAAACTTTTTTAAAGAGTGTGTTATGTTTTTGGAAAATATTTGCAATTGGATGCAAAGCTGCTCCCCTCCCCGCTGGCATCTACCACCAGTTCACCATTCTGGTTTTTGCAGCCGTACAGCCGCACAGAGGGTTTCACTGTTTCGTCCTTGACGATTGTAAACACGTCGTGCTTTAATAATTGCTGAAAGTACACCGAAAAATCGTAACAGGATGGCAGTGAGAAGACCCTAGCAACAGGGAGAGGATGAAGAAAGCGTGAGAGTGGGAGGGAGGGGGAAAGATGCAGAACATCAATAAATAATGGCCCCACTGAGGAGGTGGAAATATGGGCCTCGTTATCTTTGCGCCGACGCCTTCATTTGCATGTGAGAAAATGAGGCTGCTACGAAACACACACACACACACACGGTGCACACACACACACACACACACACACAAACACTCCTGGACCCACACGGGCTACAGTATATATCCTATTTATAGACTCTGTCATGCTTTTATTTTTTCCTATTCTCCCTCGCACATTTATACTTCCATTATTTTCCCTTTTCTTTCCTCCTCTTTGGAATTTGTTATAGCCGCAGGTCTGGCCTGCCGTGTGATGGCGAGGCCACGGGCATTTTGTTGGATTAAAAAATAAATAAAGCGCGAGCAAACCGTTATTACACAGGAGAGGTTCATTAAGGACATACAGTACAATTAATTTGAGTAGTGCTACTTTATTTTTTACATTACATACATACACACATAGCATAGAGTTAACAGAGGACACTCAGTCACAGGGTAGCTGCGGGTTTTAAATGTCGTGTTCAGACGTGGATTTAAATCAGCTTCAAATGAAAGCATAAGGGTAGATACATATAGGACTCTGTGGCTGGGAAGTGAAGCCAATGCGGTCTGCATTTCCTCAAATATCCACTTGAGGCTGGTTACAGAAGGAGTCAGTCTCCATGTTTAAATACAGAAATAAACATGTTTACAGCGTGGTACAAAGAACTGTTTTGTCTCTATAGCTAATTTCCCAGGTCATAACAACTGTACTGAGTCTGAATTTTTATTTCACTCACCTGTTCAAATTATATTAAGCCTTAAAGTTATGAATAATTTGATTGACAGGTAGGTGGCATTACTAATGGCTTGTTTGAGCACCCAGGCTTCATTCGTCTTTGCCCATTTTTAGAGGAAGAGGCAGGACTGCCAACCATGGCGACAGCCACAGTTACCACACTCTGAGCTTCACAGTGACTCTTCAGAAACCGTTGTGAAGCAAAAAACATACAATTGAAAATGAAAAATATGGAAAAGATGAAGTAGGGGAATGCAGAGAAATATAGTTTTTTTTGTTGATTGTAAGAAAACAATTAAATTCTTTAATGAATAATACACATTCCTGTTACACACAATATTCCTGCATTTAGCACTCATGAGTAATGATTAGAAAAGCTCCTCTCTGGACCCCATCTGCATCAGGAATACATGAACAATTTTGCACAATTTTCCTCCATGAATGGGTCTCATTGAGACTCTGACCGAAATCCAACAATGTTGACATCCTCTAGGCGATGCAGCTTCTTTCAAAAAAGCTTCTTTCTGGGTGAAAGAACTCTTTAAAGAACCATTTAGAAAAATACTTAAACCGCTAAATAGCGGATGGAGGATCCATGAGTGATTCTATTTTTTACCTAATGGTGCTTTTAGTTTCAGTTCGTGGTGTTTTGCAAAACAAAAAAAAAAAAGCTCGCCCGAACAGACGCTAGAACGGCTGAATTTGCATGTCTGAATCTATACAGTCTTTTGAAGAAGCCACGAAAAAAAAACATATGAATCTACTGTTTTACTATAAAGCCTGACGGCACACTTTGTGTCTTTCTTCTAGTTATTTTAACAAATAAACACACACGTTTGAGACATATTCATATGGAGTTAAAGCAGAGGACAAACGCCTCAGAGAGGGACTAAAACATCACAGGTTCATGCAATTGTGGCACAATTTGAAAAACAAATTATGCAACACTAACAACCGCAGACTACTTGGAGCTGCACGCATGCATGCATGCATGTTTCACTGCAGCTGTGTGTGTGATTGTGTGTGTTTTATGCACATTGGCTCTGTTTCCCATTATCTAGTCAAGTCAGCATGAATAAAAGCTGAGGGAGCACAGTGATTTAGTAATTAATATTTTACACTGTCTGCCACTCTGCTTGGAGACTGAGAGCGAGAGACGAGAAGAGGGTTCACATGCGCGGGGAGATGAAGAGAGAGTCGACCAAAGATCAACTGATTGTTGCGCTTACGAGTCGCTCGGTCAAGATGGACGGATATTAAGGGCAATGATGTGACGTGCGTTGTGTAATCAGTGTTGTTTCATAGGCGTCGCTGCCGATGGGTTGAATTCAGTCTTCTGCTGAAGACAGAAAGTCTGGCTCTGACAGATCCAGCTGACTCTTTCCCTCCCTCCCTCCCTCCCTCCCTCTCTCTCTCTCTCTCCCTGCCTATGTCAGAGTGTTGTGACAGGCGAGTCGTCGGTGTTGTGGGAGTAGCAGTCTTAAAGTGCTCATTATCCTGTAAGGCTTCATTCTGGGGGGCAAACAAAGGCTGCTGTGAAATTGCAGCCTGTGCCTCCTCTCGGGTCATACAGTATATTCCATGCAAACACATGCACAGTCCATAACTGCTACCTTCAGTGTTCCCGCTAAACCCTCCGCAAGACCTCGACAAACACAGCGCCTGTAGATGAAATATTGATGCTGATAGACACACAGGTGCACCTGAACGCAGCCAATCGAGCTGCTGGCCTGAAGCTTCGACGCTAAAAGATACAGCTGATGTTTAACCTACTAACCTTTTTGTATAGCAATAACCGTTTTGAAAACATAAAGACAAATTTTTGGTTTGATTGTTTGAGAATGTGTGATGACTTTATCAGCTGAAGGTTTTAGTTGCACCCATTAGCAAGAGGTCACCAAGGAATATACTCCAGAAAGTTGTTACAATTCCAGTTTTGTTTGGATCTTTATTTCCTATAAATGCGGATGCGAACGGATGTGACTCGTTCTGTTTGTGCTGCAGCTGCTGGAGCTAATTGCAGCTGTTCTAGTCAAAGTTTTAAAACCCCACCAGAAGTGGTACGGCCCGTTTCAGAAGCGTTTCTCCGCTCAGGCCGAGAATATGCAGCTGTTCTAGTTTTGATGGACGCTGCAAGCAAGCTTGCATTAATCTGCACAGAGCAGCCCGAGCTAGCCGAAGTCAGACGTCAGACGGCATAGAGAATCTGGTCAATTCTAACAAAAAAAAACCCACCTCGTACAAACTGATTGCAAAAACAGACAAAAGGGAAACTATTTATCGACGTAGTACATTTACTTATAGTTGAAGCATGTAAACCAAGACAAAAATGACCAAATCTGAGAAAGTTAACAAAGTCTGGCAGAAACACTCCTGGTGGGGTTTGAAGTCACGTAGAGTAAGGGCCAAAACAGCCGTGACGTGTCCAGTGGGGTTCCACCATAAACTGGAGCTTCAGATCCATTTAACCAACCTATATCCCCCTCCATTAATGAGATACATTGATTTATTGAATAAGGAATAAGCTCCATGAAATTCAAGAAAATACTTTGTATTAACAGTCATACATGGACGTCTCTCATCTCGATGCCTCTATCTACTTCCAGTCACAGCACATCGTGACACACTTGATCTTTGGCCTTTCGTTTTTGTCACCACACTTAAAAGGGAAGAATATTTAGATAGTTTGGGGACGATACGATGAGTTTTACATTGTGTGTATAAAGGGACGGTAAATCTGCCTCTGCTCTGTCTATGGGTGGTGTAAATGACCGCTGTGTGTCCTCCAGGCCTTGAAAGAGTGCCAGGTTTTGGGAAGCAACATTATCAGGCAGGTAGTGCCAACTGTTCAGGCAGCTGTTTCTTCTTAGCACAATACGGTTTTGCTTTGAGCACAATGGTTTTGTACCAGGGCGATCATCTTTTTTTCTGTTTCTGTCAGCAGGTTTCATTTCGAGGATATTAATGTAAGTCTTTACCGGTTGTGTCTTCCTCAGGTAACAGGTTCTCGCTGACCTCCTTCGGAGCTCTTTACATCTCTGATGTTCAGAAGGAGGATGCCCTCTCCACATACCGGTGCATCACCAAACATAAGTACAGCGGCGAGACGCGCCAAAGCAATGGAGCCAGGCTCTCTGTTATGGGTGAGCCGCTTTACTCATAATAGTTTGATATTTCTCTTTACCTTGATCAAAAAAAAATAACCCTATCTCTGCCCTCCAGACCCCAACGAGTCCTCACCCACCATCCTGGACAGTTTCCAAGCAGGGGAGTTGTACGCAGGTCAGAGTATCGAGCTCCCCTGCACAGCGGGAGGTTACCCCAGCCCCACCGTGCGCTGGCTGAAAGATGGTCGCCCGCTGCCCTCAGATGCCCGCTGGACACGGCGTTTGACAGGGCTGACCATCAGCGACCTGAGGCAGGAGGACAGCGGCAGCTACGCCTGCGAGGTCACCAACAGTTTTGGCTCAAAGGAGGTGTCGGGACAGCTTCATGTTATAGGTGTGTGAGCACAACTACACACACATTCACGAAACAACCTGACAGACTCCCACGCTGTCTTCTCCGTGAATCAGCCTGGCAAACTCCTCTCCTTTTGGTTCGAGGCACACACACACACACACACACACACACACACACACATATATATATATTTATATATAAGTTGCAGCCCAGAGTGTGTCTGTAACAAACGTGTGTGAGCTGTATGATGCCCCGTCACATCAGGTCTCAAAAAGAGAAGACAGGGCAATAATCCACTGAGACTGAATCCGTAACATAGCTGCCAGCACAATTCACCATCAGAGAGACATGAGAGGGGTGAGGAAGACGGAGATAAACACGAGGGGTCACAGAAGGGACGACCAGACATCCAGACACTGCTGGAATGACTTTATCTCCGGTGTAATATGAAGATAATAAGAGAATAAATGCACATTGTGGAAAGTATACAAAGAAACAAAGAGCGAGAGAAGGCGAGACAGAGGGAGAGAATAGAGAGGCGGTAGGCTTTGCCAGTGGGCACATCATGGCAGCACACTCTGTGACTCTGACAGGGTGAGGAGGGGGGTTGGGAGGCACAGAGATGCCCCCCAGCACACACCACCAGCTGCCTTATTGCTCACTGACATTTTCGCACACACACACACACACACACGCACACGCACACACACACTCACACACACAGACACACTTAACACACACAAGTGGACAGAGATGTGAAGAGATATCTCCAGCTGCTTTTTTAATGAGTGCGTCGAACTGATTGAGTCACCGCCGCTGATTGCGCCCTCTCTCCCTCTCCCTTTCTCCTCGTCTCTGTGAGTGTGTAAACGCCGACTGTATCTACGAATCCACGTGTCATATTTTGAATCCAGCCGAATGATTTTGGAGATGCAAAAAAAAAAAAAAATGGTTGAAAATAAGACCAGATTTATTTCTTCAACCCACATAATAAAAAAAAAGAATTTGAGGTGCATGATAATTATCAGTCTAAAAACTAAAATTACTGCCGATGGCTGATAAGATGATGACACATGTCACACCAGTATGTCTATTGTATGGGAGTTTCCAGGTGTAAAGCTGAAATGGATAGTAAAGTTACATATTTTATTGCTTAGCGTCTGAGCCAAGTTGCATTCCTTGAATGGCCCATCTTAACAGCTGTCATCCCGATCATTACAACAAATTTATGAAGAACAAAGAGAAACAGACACCAGTGGGAAAAAAAGCATCAGGAAGAAGGTCAGGCATTTTAATATGTTAATTCCACTACAGGAGAGCTGATCTTCTCTGCAACTAGGTGGAAAAAGGTATCGGCCAAAATTATTAACCTGCATACCGAATATTGGCAAAAATCGTGCATCATTAATAAATAGGATTGAATAACTTCACTCATTGTGGTCGGTCTGAGTACTTGATGGTCTGAATAAATCTCAAAATTTGTCGCTTTTTAGAAATAAATACGCTAAAAGGCTCTGAAAAGTCACTAAATCTAGCAAAAAAGTGATTTTGTGTCACCCACCATTTTAAAGCTCAAAATCTGTGGTGTCGCCTCCATGTTGGTAGTCCTGCCTCTTCTGCCTCCTAACTAATCTAAAAATCAGAACCATGGTTCATCAACGTACCTGAGGTGGGCCAAATGACCACTGCTTAAACAAGCCATCTGTAACAGCAACTACTTGTCAGTCAAGGCATCCATGCTATTAACTGTGTATAACTTTAAGCTTTAATATAATTTAAACAACAACAATCACGGGTAATCTATAATTTCAACAATAAATGAATGAATAACAACTAATAAACCCTTTGTACTTATGATTAACGGCAAAGCTATGCCATAATTATAAGAATAATTTCATAGTTTTATTAAATCAAGATACAGATCAGCTTAATCTTTGTTCTAACAAACGTGTGTCCTTCTCTCAGATCCACTACGAGTGACCTTGTCTCCCAAGAACCTGAAAACTGGCATCAGCAGCACACTGTTCTTCACCTGCACTGTGGAGGGCTCCCCAGAATACACCATCAGCTGGTTCAGCAACACGGAGCCCATTGTCCCCGACCAGCACATCTCCATCCAGGGACAACACAACGACACCCTGCAGATCACCGCAGCACAGAAGTTCCACTCTGGGGCCTACCAGTGCTTCGCCTCCCGAAAGGGCCACACTGCTCAGGACTTTTCCATTATTCTGCTAGAGGGTATGTGCACAGAGACTGTCAACAACACATTATGTATGAATGGGGACGCAGCAGGCTTTTTATTACAGCACTTTAACCTCAAAATGACAAGAAATTTGAAGCCTCTTTTATTCTTTTCTGAATACCGATGCATAAATTGCCTTCGCAAATGTCACCTATGTTTAATCTCTCTCTCTCTGTCTCCTCTCAGATGGTACTCCTCGTATTGTGTCTTCCTTCAGCGAGCGGGTGGTGAACCCCGGCGAGCCTTTCTCCCTCATGTGCGCAGCCAAAGGAGCCCCGCCACCCTCCATCACCTGGACGCTGGACGATGAGCCTGTGGTGCGAGACTCCACCTACAAGACCAGCCAGTACACCCTGTCGGACGGCCTGACTGTGTCGCACGTCAACGTCAGCAGCCCGCTCATTCGAGATGGGGGAGTGTATCGTTGCGTCGCACGCAACTCGGCCGGTAGCGCCGAGTACCAAGCGCGCATAAACGTAAGAGGTGCCTGTCTGCTTTTCAATATAAATGCACTCTACACCTGACTCTATACAGACACACAAGGACTAGTGAGAGGCATAGATGAGTTTGCATGTCACATGCGATTATCTGTCTGTCTGTCTATCTATCTATCTATCTATCTATCTATCTATCTATTTATCTATCTATCTATCTATCTATCTATCTACATTTAGATACACAGAATATCTGATTAGACTCAATCAACAATATCCTCAATCAGATTTGAGTAAAGGGAGCATAACTAACCTCCCCGTCCACCTGTCAACTTGCCCCAATCACTCTATCCCTCAACCTTTATCTCTTCTCCTCCTGCTGTCTCCGTGGCTGCTCCCTTACTCTGCCATGACCTCCCTCACCTCATCTGCCCCTCTCTTCCGACCTCTCTGTCTCTCTCTCTCTCTCTCTCTCTGTGTCTCCTCCCTCCATCCCCTCCCTCTCTTCCCTGTGTCTCCAGGTCCACCCCGAATCAGACCCATGCGGGACATCACAGCAGTGGCGGGAAGGAACACCTACATAACGTGCCGCGTGATTGGCTACCCGTATTACTCCATCAAGTGGCTGAAGGACGGCATGCAGCTGCCTGATAATCATCGTCAAGTGGTGTTTGAGAACGGCACCCTGAGGCTGACGGACGTGCAGAAGGGCGCGGACGAGGGCACCTACTTGTGTAGCGTTCTGATCCAACCCCAGGTGTCAATCAACCAGACGGTCCATGTTACTGTCAAAGGTAAGCAAGGCGATAAGAATGGATTCAAATGGAGTGCATTAGGTAAAACATACAGCCATCTTATCATGAAGTGACGCTGCAATAGAGACAGAATGACCCATTGACCTGATCGGGATATTTCTGATATTTCGGGGAAGAAAGAAAGAAAGCTTAAATCAAGATTTGATCTTTTGGTGCCTTTTTTACCTTTGAAAAAAAAAAGAGTTTAGCAGATTTCTGGATGTCACTACTGATCAGTGTTATAGTCCAACTAAACCTGAGATCAAGTCATGACCAAGACCAGACAGTGTAAAGCCTACATAGGTAGCTAATATTCACGAAAACTCATTGGGTGAAGGTTCACCAAGGGTCGCCTTGAAGTATTTACAAACTGCAGTGTGTTCTTTCGGACGCTGTTTTGCAGATGAAGTCTTTATAGTAGGAAGGAAGGTAAATTTTATTCCAGAAGATTTGACTGATGTCTTCTCCTGACAAACAAACAAACAAATAAGTCTGGCAATTAAGATATATCCCCGAAGTTGTCTTCTTGACCGGTCTTTAAATAAATCGATTCTGAGTCGAGACCTGTCTCCGAGACCGATCTTGAGTACTACAATACTGCTATCCATGTTCTAGACTGTGCAGATCACAGTTAGTTAGCATTCAGTTTTTCTATTCATTTATCTAACTAACAACAAAAAAGCAGCCCGACGTCACACTGCTGTCAATCAAATCTCCACACTGAAATTTCTCTTGAACTGGGTCTATCCAGGTGGATTCATGGACTAAACTCACAATTTAGTCACAACTGTGGGTCACAATTTACTCTGCAAAATAGCGACGCGAAGACGTTTAATTTGGTTTGTGTCCGATGGTTTGAGAGGGAGAGCGCAAGCATTGGTTGAGAGACGTAGACAGTGAATGAGTGAACGAGTGAGTGAGTGAGCGCCAGCATCGATAAAGGTTAATCAGCGAAATAAAACGTTACTTCCTGATTGCTTCACAGCGGTTATGTTCTGCAGAAATAGACACACCGTCGCACAACCCTGCAGTGATTCGTCGCAGCGCCTGATCCTGTCTGAACGTACCCTTATGCTTCATGACGGAGGCGGATGGTGTTTTAGGAGAGATTTATGTGTCAGTGTGCGTCTGCATTTCGTTCAGTCTGAGCGGGGTAACGATGGTAGCAGGGCAGCTGCAGAGGTGTTTAAGGGTGTGTGCATGTGCCTGCGTGCGAGTGTGTCTCTGATTTAATTAGATGAATAATAATGAAGCCTAGATTAAATCCCCCAGATGTCTCAGCTGTAGTACCCCCACCCCAACCTCCATTACTATGGCAACCGAATGACTTCCTCCTGCCAATTGGACTCTAACCAGAGCAGCTATTATGGGCTGCAGGAGATGGGGGCTGATGGGGAGGGAGAGAAGAGGGGGCCCACTGGCCAATGACCTTCTCTCTCTCTCTCTCAGCATTGCTCCAGATGGCCGCACTGCCACTCTCCCACGTCTATCGCTGCCTTTATTCCACTCACTCTTCCTTCTCTTTCTCCCCCCTCAGTGCCACCCCTCATCCAGCCCTTCGATATCCCCTCTACCTCAGTGGGGAAGCTCATGTACATCGCCTGCGTGGTGTCATCTGGGGACATGCCCATACGCATCACCTGGCACAAAGACGGCCAGCTCATCGTGCCAGGCTCCGCCTCTGGCGTTGCAATAGAGACCAAAGAGTTCATGAGCTCCCTGCAAATCTCCAAGGTGACACTGAAGCACAACGGAAACTACACCTGCATCGCCAGCAACGCCGCCGCCACCGTCAGCTGGGAGAGACAGTTGATTGTTACTGGTGAGGGATTGAGCAAAGGGAGAACGGGGGTTGATGATAAATTAGGTCAGATCAGATATGATATCTAATGTGCAGTGGGAGTTTAGAATTGCACGTTATTTTGGGAACGCTCCCCGCTTTTCTACCTTTTACTGTACGACTTTCCATTTAGGTTAATCACATCTTTTTTTTTTTGTTTGTTTCTCCAGTGCCACCGCGTTTCGTGGTGCAGCCCAACAATCAGGATTGTATCTACGGCAAAGCCGGAGTTCTCAACTGCTCCGTGGAGGGTTACCCACCTCCAAAAGTCATGTGGAAACACGCCAAAGGTAAAAATCATCCCGACAACATTAGGTCACATTAACAAGCAATACCGAGGGAGTAACATGCGTTTACTTTGTGGTGTGTTGTGCAGGTGTAGGAAACCCTCAGCAGTACCACCCAGTCCCTCTAACTGGCCGCATCCAGATCATGTCAAACGGCTCTCTGCTCATCCGACATGTACTCGAGGACGACCGAGGGTACTACCTCTGTCAGGCCTCCAACGGAGTGGGCTCAGACATCAGTAAGAGCATGATCCTCACTGTCAAGAGTAAGTGTCAATCATACTCTTTTTTGCTTGAACACACTTCCTTTCATAACACATCTCCTGGGTTGTAAACTGTATACACAGACAAGCCTCAGCTTTTTTTTTTTTCTGGAGGGGAATCAGCTCTTCTAAGATTCACTTTTTTCCCCCAGGCTACTGCGTCCTGTACTGAACCTAACAAAACCTTGTCTTCGTCCTGCACACTCCTTAACTGAAGGGTATCTTTGCTATTGATTGATGCGTTCCGGTTGCCGGTCTCTGCGCTCCTGAATATTTGGTGGGGGGGAAAAGGGGTCTGATGAATTAGTGATGAAAACAAAACCGCAGGAACCCCTTCAATCAATAATCTATGTCTGAGGAAAGGAGGTGGAAAAGAATCAGGAGAAGAAGAAGAAGAAGGCACACAGGGAGGAGGCGAGTAAGAGGGCCAGCGGGGCTTGAAGCGTGAAATGAAAAAGGAGAACGAAGTGCAGAAATAGAGATGTCTATACATCTGTAATATATCCTCGGTTTCAATACCACATCCCTGTTCCCTCGTCTCATTACTCCATATAATACTATTCGTCACACTGACATGTGTCTGTGTTTCTGCTTAGTTCCTGCAATGATCACCAGCCACCCCAACACCACCATGGCGAGGAAGGGCCAAACCAAGGAGCTGAACTGCACAGCGCGGGGCGAGCAGCCCATCATCATCCGCTGGGAGAGAGGAGACACCGTCATCGACGCCGAGAGGAACCCCCGTTACTCCATCACAATCAACAAGAAGGGGGATGAAGTGATCTCCACCCTTAAGGTCAGGCACAAGAGGATTGTTTGAAGCTTTTTTTTTAAAAAGGTGCTGAAATTATCTGGCTTCACACATTTCAGATTTTAAGTTTCTTTATTAGTTTAGTTGCATTATTGCAGAGGATTTTTGTGCTGTGTTTTACCGCTGCATTTTCTGTATATTTTTTCTAACCTTCTTGTTTGTGTTGACGCTCACAGCTGAACCCAGCCGAGCGAGGAGATTCTGTCTTCTTCTCCTGCCATGCCATCAACTCCTATGGAGAGGGTCGAGGCCTCATCCAACTCACTGTGCAAGGTATCTCTCCCACACACTGCACACGTCTCACTCATCAACATTACATGTTGGTGTGTAAACAACCCAGTGGGAAAGATCTCAGTTGCAAAGCCCTCATCTCCTCTCTCTCTCTCACACACACACACAGAACCACCCGATCCCCCTGAACTGGAAGTGAGGGAGGTGAAGGACAGGAGCATGAACCTTCGCTGGATCCAGAGGTTTGATGGAAACAGCATCATCACCAGCTATGACATCGAGTACAAAAACAAGTCGGGTAGGCGTCACAAATTTTTAGATTTTGTCCAACTTTTTTTTTAAATGTCTGTCTTAAAAATCTAAAAGTATCTAAATCTAATATTTGACAGACTCCTGGGATCACATGTACACAACCAGGAACATCTCACCCACCAACAACCAGGCCAACATTGTAGAGCTGCACCCGGCCTGCGTTTACAGCATCCGCATGTACTCATACAACAAGATTGGCCGCAGCCTTCCCAGCAAAGAACTCACCATCAGCACTGAGGAAGCACGTAAGTGTTTTCTTCTCCACAAGTCAGTTTGTTCTCTTCGTTGTTCACGACTTTTTCTCAGACACTAACACTTTGACATCGTGCATTAACAGCTCCTGACGGGCCGCCAATGGAAGTAATCCTCCAGCCGATGACATCCCAGAGCATACGGGTTACATGGAGGGTAAAATCACTACTATTTGTTTGCTGTGTGCTTATTCACGATCACCGTGCCTTACTGTAACACCTGAGCAACAGTTCATTTAAATATTGATACTCTCCTGGAAGCTGCACCTACAATACTGCTCAAAATTCCGGGGCCAAATTTTCTTCTTTCCTTAAATGATGGTTATTTTAACAGTATAACAGTAACGCTATAATTCAGACACCAAGTCATTATTGAACCACATCAGTGCTCCTAAATGTGCTCTAAATATTTCAGGAACCAGTTCTTTGTTGGGTGCTCTGCAGTCTGCTCAGTGGTTAGATTGAAGATTGAAGTTTAAACTGTGATTAGAGACATTATTTCAAACCTGAGACTGAAACAGGAAACTGTTTTTATTTAAATCTGCACAGGTTTTGATACAGAGTTTCCAATTTCTTTAACCAATGACCGCTGATTCCTCATACTCTTGTTTAACTGCTGCACAAAAGATCTTTACATATTAAAATAACAATATAAATATATATATATATATTTGGATTTTCTACAACCTAAAAGCAAGAAAGATCATTTGAAAAGACAGACTAGTGCTCAAACGTTTGAGCGTTAGAGCACATGAGACCTGTATGTCCTTTAACTACGCTAATATATTTTTAAGAAAGACACTTCCTCATATAACCTGACAAAGGAAGCCAAAGATGCCTGAGCTATTGATTATGTCTGTGAAGGTTCTCAGCCGTGCAGGTCACCTTTCTTTTAGAAGAGTTCAATTCTGGGGCAGCTAGACTTCACTGTAGATCCATGAAGACTCATGATGACTCTCTTAAGCCTCTGGATGGGTCCACTTGTCCCAGATTTCTCAAAAAAGCTGTGGATTATCTGTTTCACAATCCGTTTTTTTCTTTTGATATTACTAAACTAACCCAGTTGAAGGCAACCAATGTTGACATGAACTTTAATATTAACCGGTATCACCGTGTTTCTTTCAGGCTCCCAAGAAGGAGCTGCAGAACGGGGTGATCCGAGGCTACCAAATCGGTTACAGGGAGAACGGCCCAGGCAGCAACGGCCAGTACAGCATAGTGGAGATGAAAGCTACAGGGGACAGTGAAGTGTACACCTTGGACAACCTAAAGAAGTTTGCCCAGTACGGGGTCGTAGTCCAGGCCTTCAACAGAGCCGGGACGGGTCCATCCAGTACTGAGATCAACGCTACCACATTGGAAGACGGTAGGAGAACAAAAAAGCAAGATGAAGGCGGAGTGTAGATGATGATTTCTTTTATTTGTCAAAAGCAGCAACAGGACGGCAGACACACAAATTAACGCAGCTAACATGCATGTATGGACACATGGTAGAAATGAATTTGCCGCACATCCCCCATTCTTCTTTCGACTTTAATTAGCACCCTCATTAGGCTGGTAGAGAGCGAGAGAGGAACGAGGAACCCCATTACTCTCTAAATGTCTGCCCACTCTGCCTCCTTTTTCTCTTCCTCTCCTTTATCTTCCACTTCCTCCCTTTTGGTTTCCTCCTCTTCCTATTTTACATCATTTTTTCGGACTCTTTTCCCTCCTCATCAGTAATGATAGACGCCGTGTCCACATAGGCAGTCTGAAGCTGCTGCTACAACTGCAATTACCTTAAACATGAACATTGTCTTGCTCGAGATTTTATCCTCCACATCTCAGCTCGCCCCACCTTCCTCATCTGCATTTTAACCCCTTAAGGTGTAGCTGCTGTACTATTCATGTTGCTCTCTCTCTCTCTCAGTGCTCCTTTTCTCCTCTGTGCTCTAAAAGCTCGCACTGAACAAGCAGCTATTGAGGGCTAATTTGAGCTTATTTGACTGATTTGTTTCAGCGGAGACTGCCTGTGGGTTGGTGGTGTTGAGTAGTCATTAATTATCAGTGCTTCAGACCGCCATACTAGATCAGTCAGGTCTTCTTAGCGATGGCAACGACCTTTTTTTTGACAAGTAGCAATCGTTATCTCAAAGCTCATATATAATATTTTCTGCTGTCTCCAGTGCCCAGCGAGCCTCCGCAGAACGTGCGAGCCATCTCCGTGACGTCGGACGAGGCGGTGATCACGTGGGCAGAGCCTCCACGGCTGACACTGCACGGTGTGCTGAAAGGCTACCGCGTTGTGTTTTGGTCCCTCTTCCCTGACGGAGGTGGGTGCTGTGGGGGCCAGGCCCAATGGCCAATGCAGAGTAATTATCACCTATCTCATTCTAAACTTCACCAAACCCCGCCTCCCTCTCACCCGCCCACTTCCCTTTCTGTCAGTGTTGTGAGTCACAATGTGTTAATGTGTGTGCGCACCTTTCTCATAAAGCACTTCCTGCTCCTGTGGGTCTTTTGAATTTGTCCACGTTTGCTGTTGTTTCTTTGTGTCTTAGATTCTCGTGTGTGTTTGTTTCCTGAATTTGCATCAGCAAATATCTTTTGTGGGAAATGATGTCCAGATAAAGGCAAAAAAAAACACTTTAACATTTCATGGTTATGTTTCAGCTACTAAATTAAGACTTCAAGACAATCGTTTGCAAATCCTAAAGTCTCTGCCTTAAGGTTTTCTATCACAAACCGTTCATCCAGACCTCCTCCCTACAGCTGCTGCCTCATATTCCAGGCAGTAATCACATTTCCTCCAAAACATATTTAGCAAAGCAAGTTACTAGTATATAAATGTATTTAGTCGAAGACACAGTTGGTCTGTGTGGCCTATCCATTACATACAGTACAGAAAACAGTTCTCCCCTTCCTGCCCTCCTCAGAATGGGGAGAGATGCAGAATATCACCACCACACGTGAACAGGTGGAGCTGCGAGGGCTGGAGAAGTTTACCAACTACAGTGTTCAGGTGCTGGCCTACACACAAGCCGGAGACGGCGTCCGCAGCAACGTCCTGTACATCCAAACGCGCGAGGACCGTGAGTATACACACAAGACAAAAAAGATTATTTGTTGATATATTTTGGTACAAATCCAAATAGATGAAAGCATGAGATACGCTTGCACACTTTAGGGTAGGGTAGAGAGATGGGAGGGGGATCTATAAAAAAAAAAAAGGGAGCTAGGCTTTATCTCAAACCCATGACAAAAGCTCATTTATGCTTGGAAGCTCCATTAGCAGTGCTAATGAGAATTAAGAGGCTTTGGGTCCACAGTTCAGGGCTGAGGGAGGGCTGTCGGGAGACACAGAGAGGGAGGGGAGGGGTGCTCTCTGGGAGGATATAACATCCAGGAGTCAGCCATCAGCCCGGGCCCACATCCTCTCCACCAGCCCTCTTGCCATAGGCATGGGGATTAACTCCTCTTGGATTAGAGAGAATTAATTTTGTGCTTACACCATTGGAGGTGGGATTACAGCGGGATCCATGTCTCTTTATAGAGGAGGAGAAGGAGGAGGGGCCTCGGGGTTGAAGATGGAAAGATAGAAAGGTGATCACAGGGCTTATTCTTGGGTGACAAAATGAGACGTAATAGAAACGATATATTTTTTTAATTCCTGAGTCAGACTGCTCGGCTTCTGCATCCTGCGTGTCTTTGAGTGTATTAGCCCTTTACTGTGACATCTCCTCCTCTGACTGGTGCGTAATATATTCATGTAGGTGGAGATTTTCACTCAGCTTTGTGCCTCACTTCCTCATCATCACCCGGGCCGTGCTGGCTGTGCAGTCTGTCTGGAGTCCTGGGCAGATTTTGGGCACCAGATGGGACTTAACCCCCTTCACCACCACCACCACCACCACCCTCCTCCCACTACCACTCCTACTTTGACATGGAGGTCCGGTTATGATAATGATGCCCCTCCCCAACACCACCACCATCATCACTCCCCCCTAGAACGGCACCTATCATTCTCACCATTCTTTTATCTCTGCCTCTGTCTTTTAAAACACCCCTCACTACATCTATCCTTTTTTCCATGCTCATGTAACGTGCAGGATGAAGAAGTCCGAGGGCATGGGCTGGTTGAATGACTGGATCGCAGTAGGGGGTCTCACATAAAAGAGAAGAGGGATTGGGGGTTGGATTTAGAGAGCTTACACTGTGGTGGCAACCTTCTGTAGACCCCAGATGAGGCCCACTGTCAGGCACAAGTTATATTTATGGTAGGGAATGAATAGTCTTGACACTGTGAACCCCGTACTGTAAGGCCAGAGTGACAAAAGCATTATTGTTCACCCCTCACAGTATCCAGTGTCCTGATGCGTGCATCCATTTTAAACCCTTCTTACGCCTTTAGACGGTAACGAGACGATTAAGTGGCGCTCGGCGTCAAGCTGAAGTGGCCGGCAGAGGATCAGGCACTTGCGTCTAATCTGTTTGTGGGTTCGCGAGTTAAGAGAATGCCGAGTGTCACAGAGTCAGAACTGCTGACCAATGTCTGACTGAACATATGTCACCGCCGTCCACCCAAAAGTCTTCCAAGTCCTCCCAGAGCAGCTTAGTGCGGGATAAGACCAGCAATCTGCAAACAAGCCTGCTCACTTTAATAGGCGTCCAACACCCAGCATGTGCACACACACACACACATATGCATGCCTGGTTTCCTGATGTTCCTGTGTTTTTTCTTATAGTTCCTGGACCACCGGCTGGCATTAAAGCGGTTCCCTCCTCTCCAAGTAGTGTGGTTGTGTCCTGGTTGCCTCCTCACAAACCAAACGGTGTTATCCGCAAGTACACCATCTACTGCTCCAGTCCAGGCTCTGGACAGCCGGTAAGTAAACTGGTCATATAAAAATATCCCAGGTGATTGAGAAACAAGAAATTTGTGGACTTGATAAAAATCTTCAGATGGAAATAATTAATTTGTAAGCACCATTATTAATTGAACCTGTGCGTGTGTGTGTGTACGTGTGTGTGTGTGTGTGTGTGTGTGTCATTACGCGTGTCTCTCTTTCACTGCATTTGCACCATCGCTTTATTTCCTGCCCTCCCAGATGAACAGATGAGGTTGTCTTGGCAACGTGATGAGACGTAGATATGCAAATGAAGCAGAGAACAAGCTCACACATGCACACTGCCGCATAAGAAACACACACACACACACACACACATACACAGAGACATCACATTTCAACATTTTCTATTTATACATGCGTGTGCGCCATTTCGGTTGTGGTTAGATCATGAGCGCGCAAACACCAGCGCACACAGTGAAATCTGATATCAAGCTAGAATCTCACTTTCTTATTATTCACAAATACTCCTCCCTCTCTGTGCATGAGGGCCATGTAAATGAGCACAGGCAGGGAGGAGAGAGGGAGGAAGGGAGGAGGAGGAGGAGGAGGGTTTGGGAGAGAGAGAGAAAGAGAAACACCATTAGAGGTAGGGAGAGACTGAAGGGGGGAAATGAGAAAGAAAAAGAGAGAGATGAGGGGGGGGGGGGGGGGGGGGGGGGGCGAGAGACAAGCTGGGAAGAAGGGAGGAGCAGAGGAGGGTATCAGTCACATCGAGATGAGAGTGCTTTTGTCCGTCTTTTCATTATCTCCCTGTATCACTCCCTGGATCACCACAACACCGCCGCTATGCTGGAGGAATTTTTTCGAATGCACCCCCTACACACACATCCACCCTCCTCCCTCCTTCATTCCTTCCTTCCTACCCTCCCTCCCTCTGTCCCTCCATCCTCTCCTCTTCACTGAGCTAGACAGAGAGGGATAGAGGGAAAGAGGGGGGAAAGCAAATGGTGAAGATGAATACTGAGAGATGAACAGATTAAAGAGATAGAACAGAGGGCCGACTTGAGAGAAAACTGTGTTTTTGTGTGTGTGTGTGTGTGTGTGTGTGTGTGTGTGTGTGTGCGTGTTTGGGTGCTCGCAGGTGAACGTGTGATTATCTTCTCAAAGATGTCTTTGTAGGAAAAATATCCACAGGAGCATATCATCGAGGCCGAAAATGTGATTTTTCCTAACCCAGTGCTGAAAAACACATTGAGTATTTTAATTCCATTTATTTCTCGAACAGTTTGTTTAACTGCTTCGTGCTCAACAACAAAGCGTCCTGAAACGCTGTTACAATTCTCAAAACATTCAGCCATTTATACTGCGTAGCACAACACTCATGTTTCCTGCAAAATCTGCTGTCATTTAACTTTAACTCTGCCACAAAAATGACTAATTTTACTGATCCAGGTTTCTTGAAGCCAAAAAGCGTCTTTAGTTTTCAAATCACTGCGTTCACGTAGATGTGGAGTCCATAGAGAGGTCATTTATAGCTAAGAGGAGGCCTCCAGTATCAACGAGTCCCTAAAGTGAGAACCAGGAGTGTAAAACACAAAACAAAAACCATCTGCATGCTTAAATGCATATAAAGCTACACAAGAAAATGAATATATCTCATATATATGATGTTTAAGGTCAGCTGAAGACAGCAAAATTGATTCTAAAAAGACTTTTATGTGTGAAAAAATCATTGAAAAATATCAATGATCACGAAGCAAAAATGAAAAAAATTATTATTTGAGAACACACACTATACATGAATAAAAAAGAGTGAATGCAATATAAAATGAGGGAATCTGTTTTAGAAATCTCTTCTTTCAGTTCTTTATTATGTCCACACACATATGGCTGCAACAATTTCTGTCTTTTCACCACAAAAAATACTACAAAGACACAGAAAACACATCACAGGTGTAAATAATTAAATAATTGATGGCTGAATTCCATTCAGCTTCAGTTTCAGTGTCCTGGTATTGTTCATGCTGTCTCACTGTCCTGACTTACTTGAATTGATCAGAGCCATTGTTCATGTAATTAGTCTCCTATCATGACAAGTTAACATGTCTGCTGTGTGAGAGAAAATTAGGACTTTGCACAATGCACGTTTGAGATGTATCACCGACTTGACACCGCATGCCTTTCTGTCGTAGGCGCCCAGCGAGTATGAGGCCAACCCGGAGATGCTCTTCTACCGTATCACGCACCTTTCCCGTGGTAAACAGTACCACATCTGGGCTGCAGCCGTGACAACTGCGGGCCGAGGCAACATCAGCTCAAAGGTCACAGTGGAGCCTGCTGGGAAAGGTGGGTCCTCCAGGCGGGCCTGTAGTGCAGGAGAAGGGTAAAGGGAGTGCTGTAAAGGTTACGATGGAGCGCGCTCTAAAAGATGACTATGAGACGGCAACATGATCTCCTGCACACACATCACTTTCATCACTCTCGCTCTGTCTGCGCTCTCCGTTATTGATTGACAGCCGTAGTATTGACCGGGTAGCGGCTATGTTGCACGAAATGCTGTTGTTAATTATGTGGTGATGAACAAGGCCTACCCAGTAAAATGACCCTTGGGGAGAGAGGTAGTGGACCAGAATCAATAGTGGGGGAGGATCTATGGAAAAAAGATAGACTGAAACTAAGAGGTGAGAGGAGGGGTTACACTAAAACACGACACAGCAGTGAGTAAAGGCCTTTTCCCCTTAGGCAAACTCTGAAGAAAGGTGTGTGTGTGAGAGATCATCAGTTTTGGCTTTGTTATGGTGTTTTTATTATTGTTTGTGTGTCCAAGATGGAGTTTAATCACTTTATGTTTTATATGTGCAGTCCCGGCTAAGATCCTGTCCTTCGGTGGCACGGTGACCACACCCTGGATGAAGGAAGTACGTCTGCCTTGCAGCTCAGTGGGCGAACCCGCCCCCACGATCAAATGGACCAAAGACAGGTCAGAGCTCATCATATACCACTTATATGTCAGCGTCATGACTCCACTTACTCAGACTAACATCTGTAACCTGTCTTTACTTTGTCAGTGAGGACTCTGCCATCCCAGTGACAGCCGACAGCCAACGGCAGATCTTATCCAATGGCACACTGGTGCTACGTTCAGTCAAAGCAGAGGATTCTGGGTACTACACCTGTACGGCCACTAACACGCTGGGCTTCGACACCATCATAGTCAATCTGGTGGTGCAAGGTAACTAGAAACAGAAGGTGTATTTGAGTATTTAAGGAGGTGTTTCTGCTCTGTTGTTGAGTCACTGTCTCTGTGTCTACATCCAGTCCCTCCAGATCAGCCTCGTCTGACCGTCTCCACCACCTCCACTTCGTCCATCACCCTGGCTTGGATCCCTGGGGACAATGGGGGAAGCTCCATCAGAGGTATGTTCCTGACAGGACCAAAAACATCCATGACCTTCGAGCTGATTTTGTGACAGATCTTTTTTATAGTGCACATAACAGCGTAAACAACCTCTCTGGGTAAAAAGTAGTCAAACTCCAGCTGATTGTGGCTGATTGTTGCCCCCTGGTGTCCAACTGAGGTCACAGCAGCAGATCCTCCAGCCTGTAATTCCTCAGATTTACAGAAGTTGTTCTAAATTATTTGTATTTAACATATGCTGTGTGGTTCGTGCAGGATTTGTGCTGCAGTATTCTGTGGACAACACAGAGGAATGGAGGGACGTGTTCATCAGCTCCAGCGAACGATCCTTCAGGTTGGACAATCTGCGCTGCGGGACCTGGTACAAGGTCAAGCTGGCCGCCAAGAACAGCGTGGGCTCAGGGCGCATCAGTGAGATCATTGAGGCCAAGACACATGGAAGAGGTGAGGGGTGGGATGCACGCTGCATGCTTTTCCATCATGTTTAATGTTTGTTTTAAGGTCATATGAGTTGTGCCTTCTGCACCTCTCAGATCATGGGCAGTGGAAATATATTGATATAATAATTAAATTCAAAAAGGGTTTAAATAAATACAACAGAATGGCACAGAACAACTCCAGAGAGTTGCTGTGATATAAAATGAAATAAAACGTCAGTCTCTACATGGACATATGCAGAATCAATACTAATAAACTGGGACGCTGACTTCTCAATATTCTCGTGTCACCTCAACTAAGTCTTTGTATAGCTGAATTCTGTTTATTCTGATAAACAAACCTCCATGTCAATATTTCTGCCGGCTCCAGCTCCAACTGGATAACACAGAAAGATAGAAGGGAGCTTAGTTTGCAAAGACTTTAAGCTGTTAAAACAACTCCTTTTAAGTGCCGGTCACGTGAAAACATGGAGTATAATGGCAGGTGAAGGATGGATGGATGGATGAATTTGGAATTTATTAAAGACCATAGAAGAAGAAATGGATGAGGAGGGGCTCCCAGTCGAAAATAAACTATAACCAGATACATTTTGTGCAATTCAGCAACACATAAAGACACAGTTAGACTTCCTAAATGTAAAACAGCATCTGTAATGACATCTGCCCAGATGTTAAGTCATTAATAGATCACAGATAAATATCTTTCTAACCTCCTGTTGCTCTGTGTCTCTACAGAGCCAGTGTTCAATAAGGATCAGCCGCTGCTCACCCACATCAACTCCACACATGCGGGTCTTAACCTGCAGGGCTGGACCAGCGGCGGCTGCCCAATCACTGATCTAATGCTGGACTTCAGGCCCAAGGGTACCTGGGCGTGGCAGAGCCTTAAAGCCAACTCCACCACTCAGCTCTTCCTGAGCGAGCTGCGTGAGGCCACCTGGTATGAGCTTAAAATGAAGGCCTGCAACAGCGCTGGGTGCGGCAACCAGAGCTCCCAGTTTGCCACCACTGATTACGATGGCAGTAAGTGCAGCAACACGTTCATGTCATCTAAACCTCCAGCACCGATTGAATATTAAATATTTTCTATCGTCTTCCGCAGGTACAATCCCTCCAATTAAATCAGCTCGTGGAGAAGGGGATGATGTGAAAAAGCTGTTCTCTATCGGCTCCCCCGTCATCCTGGTTACTCTGGGCGTTGCTTTGCTCTTCATTATCCGCAAGAAACGCAAAGAGAAGAGGCTTAAACGACTTAGAGGTGAGAGGAAGACAAAGAGAGTTCAGAGAGAAATCCATGTTACTGCGCGTAACGGATTACTGTAACTTATCTTAACAGCCGACCATAATCTAATTAAGATATCGTCTTCTTATAGATGCTAAGAGCCTGGCAGAGATGCTTATCAGGTAAGACTCGGCTTGTGTAGAGGATGAAATATTTCACGCAGGTCAACCTCACATGATTTTAGAAAACCTTAAAAGAGATCCCGTCTGACCTTATGTGTTGTTTCCGTGTGTGTGTGTGTGTGTGTGTGTGTGTGTATGTGCAGCAAAAACAATCGCAGTATAGACACTCCAGTTAAGGGCCCTCCTCAAGGACCGAGGCTCCACATCGACATCCCACGTGTTCAGCTACTCATTGAGGACAAGGAAGGCATCAAACAGATAGGCACGTGGCCACACTCGACAACACAAATATCATAAATCAGTGTCATATTCTAGTGGCTGATAAAGAGAATTAACATTTGTCTGTATGTAACTCTATCCTCTTATTTCTTGCGACAGGTGAGGACAAAGCAGCGGTGCCAGTGACAGACACAGAGTTCAGCCAATCAGTGAATCCGCAGAACTTCTGCACCGGCGTGTCGCTGCACCACCAAGCCCTCATCCAGAATTCAGGGCCTTTGATTGACATGTCAGACATCCGGCCGGGCACGAGTGAGTACATCTCTTTAAATAAACAATAAATATCACAGCTGAAATAGACTGAGCAGATAAAACCATGAATTGTGCTTGTACTTGATGAGACAGTAAAGACGGGTCTTCATGACAATCTTTGTGATGTTACATTACGACCTCTCTCAGATCCCGTGTCCAGGAAGAGTATAAAATCAGCCCACAGCTCCAGGAACAGATATTCCAGCCAGTGGACGCTGAGCCGGCCGAGTCAGAGCCAGTCGACAGCCTCGGCGCGAACACTGACCTCAGACTGGCGGACGATGGGCTCTCATGGCATCACTGCCACTGAGAGTGACAGCTACAGCGCCAGCCTCTCGCAAGACACAGGTGAGTCAATCCCAGCCGGTAATACTCGATTCTTACTTGATATTTTCTAATTTAAGCCCAATCTAGAGACATATGAACAGTGTATACAACAAAACATGAGTGAAGAAGTTAGTTAAGCCCCTGACTACGAACACAACTGTAAGTAACTCTATTACAATGCAAGGATGTACTGGAACCAATATACTAAACTAAGCTCACTAAACATGTGACGCATACAGTATGAGCTCTTATCTGACTCTGTCTGATTTATTTTCCCAGATAAGGGTCGCAACAGCATGGTGTCCACGGAGAGCGCCTCCTCCACCTACGAGGAGCTGGCGAGGGCCTACGAGCACGCCAAGCTGGAGGAGCACCTGCAGCATGCCAAGTTCACCATTACAGAGTGTTTCATCTCCGACAGCTCATCTGACCAAATGACCACAGGTACCAATGACCCGGCGGACAGCATGACCTCCCTCAGCACGCCGTCTGAACCAGGCATCTGCCGCTTCACTGCCTCACCGCCCAAACCGCAGGACTACGACCGCGGTAAAAATGTGGCTGTGCCCATTCCCCACCGCGCTAACAAAAGTAAGTATGAGAGTAAGAGAGTTACAAATACTTTAAGGGGATTTTCTGTTGGAGTTGGTGTTTGGATACACAAAAGAAAAGTGTTCATTACACATTCTTTTGGCAGATAAATCATATTTAAGGTCAGAAAATGACACCATAACAATGAATGATCTGATTCATTCCAAAGTGTAGTTTTTTAGCCACACATGAAGAATCCAATCAAACCACATTTGAAAATAATTAATTTATGTCTGAATTCAAAATCTCCTTCTCTCAGGTGAATTCTGCAATCTACCCCTCTACATGAAGACAGACCCATTCTTCCGCAAGCAAGGGGAGCTGCATGACCCGTGCCCAGCTGTGCCACCGCGGGAAGCCTCAATCCGCAGCCTGACGCAGCGGGCGTATCACACCCAGGGCCGTCACAAGACTCTAGACCCTGCCAAGCAGCAGGCCCTGACGCTGGGCCATTCTGGGCTGGGCAGCTTGGGTGCGAGCTCGGGCACCGCCACCTTGCCCCAAAGGACTCTCACCATGCCCAGCTCCAACACTGCAGCGACGGCTTCCACTTCCAGCACGAGCAGCAACCCCACCAACAGTAACAAGGTGGGGGGCTCCAGAGACTCGCTGCTAGAGAGCAGCTCCTCTGCACTGGGGAGACTGCAGAAACAGAGTGTGGGGGCCTACTCCAAATCATACACGCTGGTGTAGTCCGTTCTCTTGCACAGACTTGCATTGCTGTCCCACTCCTCAGCCAGCCCCACTCTGGTACTCTTCAGTCTGGGCCAGAAAGGGCATGCAACCATCTTACTTTAAACCCAACTAATGGTGAACTGCCCAGCGTTCTGTCTAATTTTCCTCGGGATAGGTGTTCTCCCAGACAGAGACCCAGCTAACCCTACTTTTCATGTTCACCTGGGACTCTATAAAAGAATTACTAACTCCGACTAACAGTTCCAGCCGGCTGGTGCTCAGCTCCCCGCTCAGTTCTCGCGGGACTTGCACAGCGAAAAAACAGGAAAGCGATTCTGTGGTCATTTGGAAATATTGACTGTAATTGAGGAGCTAAACGCTCTGTGTTTATGACGAAGAAGACTATGATAGCCAGTATGAAGCTGTGTGGCCATCCTGTCTCTCATATGCACATACATACTGTCCTCCATAGTTTGAGTATTATTGTCAATTTGCAGGACTTCCAGTTAAGTTCCCCCTATTCTTACTGTATCTTTCACCCTCTGTGTGTCTCTTAAAGCCCCATATAGCTATTGGCAGATTTTCTCTTAATGGTGATTCAGAAAGAAATTATTCAGGTTCACTTCCAAGGATAAAACTTCTATCACATTAATGTTCTCCACACATCTCTCTCCAGCTGAACAGTGTCTAACTTTTTAATCAAATCATGACAACCCAAATGAACCAGCTATAATTTCTCGCACTACAAATAGAGAATATTTGGTATTATAAAGAATTTACATATATATTTCTATGTAGGTATATTATTGACATTTAAGTGAAATTATGACAAAGTATAAATTGTATGTACTACAATAGTGTAGTAGTATATACAGCAATTTAATGTTAATGTCAAATTTAAGAACGAGACAATCGCTCAATCATGAAATTTAACAAAAGAGAAATTTTAAAAAGGTTGGACTAAAGAAAGAAAAAAAGTTTAGTATATATACGGGATGTTCTGTATGTTTCTGTATGTAGACCGACTAAGAGAAGAGTGTTTCCAAGCCCCATGTTGAGATGGGAAAAGCAAGATAGGCTACTTATTATACAGTTCCTGAAAAGGCAGCCTGCCTGGGTGAACAGAAAACAACCTCCCCTGGTTTGCAGCGCCCACTTTTGCTGAGTATGTTCGGCGGAAACAATCACGGCAGAGAGCCTTCTATAATATTAAATAAGTCCGCTCATGCGGATGCAGGCTCTGTTAAGCTTGTCTTGAGCCTGAGTGGTTGGTAAATACATTCAGAAACCAAATCAGAAGATCCACAAATGTGTGTTTGCTGCAAGGCTTCTGTCACAGATTCAGGATTGCGTCCTCGCCCAGTGTCACTCGGCCGATCTTTGCTCTTCAAAGAAATGAATAACTAGCTGAAAGAATCCCAGTCATGATGTGAATGAAGTAAAAATAATATAATGTTGAGCGATGTTATATGTCAGGGAGTTCAGTTTTGAAAATTATATAATGTTCACTCAATTGATATCTTTGTTGTTGCCCTGTCTGAAGTACTGTATTTGTCCCACTTTCTGTCCCTCCATTTTGCTCTGATGTACACAAGAACCTATTGGAATGTCTTTTTGAGTCATCTCCATGAGAGTGTTTTGTGGTTTATATTTATTTATCCATTTGTTTGCTTGTTTTGGGGGAGGGGGTATCTGTTGATTTTGATTTAAAATATTCATTTGTTTTGGTTAATTTAATTTAAAAAAAATTTTTTGGTTCCAGGGGCCAAGCAGTACTAAGGTATGTGGCCTGTGGCTAAAACTAGTTCAGCCAAGTGAAATCAGGGACTCGTAGCTCTTTTTGGTCACACAAACTACTGTTGTGTATATACTGGACTGGAGTCGGTCTGTAAACCTGAAGCATTCAGACTCCCGTCCTTTTTTCCCCCCGTTCAGATAAATTAAAGTAACAAAATTCACCACCCTAAACATACTAGACCCATCATCTCTACCTTTGTCAGTGTTGTTTATAGATTAAGTCTTGTACATAAACACAGTTTTGTATGAAGAGCTATTTTCGTCAGAATAAATCAGGGGACACATCAGGGTTGAATGCCCCAATTTCAAAATTGAAATAGTATCAAAAATAAAATATTTTACTTCTGAAATGGGCAAAAAAAAAAACGAAAAAAAAAAAACATTTTTCTTTCCCTTTATGTTTTTGATACTAATTTGTTGAATTTTTATTCTTTTTTAAAGGTCTTTTGATGTCGTCATTTGTCCTATTTACTTTTTTTTATTGTCATTATTTTGTATTTTGTTCATCCTCAAAGTAAAAAAAAAACATCATTGCATGCTTGCTAAAAGGGAAAAATTGAAGGAAAAAATGTATGAAAATCAAAAACAAACAAAAAAAAATGTTGAGGGTATCCCAAACATTTGTTTGAGTTGCTTGTTATAGCAAATGCTTGTGTTCAAAAGTACATTTTCTATGAAAAGAAAGCAAAAACTAAAAAGATCATTCTAACACCTTGTGCAATAAAGCTATCTTTCATACGTCACGGCTTCTGTCATTCTCAACAGGTTTGCTTACATGTATGAACATTTTTGAACCGACCTTCATAATAAATTAGCTCTATAACATTAAACTAAAACCAACACTAAGATATAAAGAAAGTATTTGGTGTTGATACTCAGATTGTTTCATAACGTTTGAAATGATTTTAAAGACTGCTCAAAATGGAAGAAGAGGCAGAAATATCCTGACTTGTAGTCCCTAGTTAAGCCCTAAAAACACTGGATCCTACACTTCCCATAAT
The DNA here is from genome assembly GCF_000972845.2 of Larimichthys crocea. Lineage (NCBI taxonomy): Eukaryota > Metazoa > Chordata > Actinopteri > Sciaenidae > Larimichthys > Larimichthys crocea. The sequence continues at coordinate 17,447,689 of NC_040032.1, forward strand.
GCAACTTAAGAGCTAATCTTTCATTAGACCCTCCTGCCTGACTTCACACCATGAATTTGTAATGTAAGCTACAAATTAAAGGTGCAGTGTGTAGGATTTAGTGCCATCTAGTGGTGTAGGGGCAGATTGCAAACCCTTTCTCTTTCCTTTGCCAGTGTGAAGGGGTGGCCACAAAAAAAAGCCAGAAACACACTATCTAGAGTTCTTCCCAATTTACAGACTGTTATTTGGAGTTTCAGTACAGTCAAAGGTTTGGACACACTGTTATGTCCAACTTGTTGAAGAAGATCACCATTAAAGAGGGAGGACCACACAGAAACAATTCAAAGTAAACAAAAAATGATTTATTAAACTCTACTTAGTTTGAACAAACCATACTGTGTTGTGTTGGCAATCAGTGGTGGGTGTGGGTGTTGGGTGCTATGAAACTGTGTGTTAACTGTGTAAACTGTGTAACAGGACCCAAAGCTAAACTAAACACAATCAAAACAAACCATAATGGATGGCTGACAAGCAGCAACCTTCCAGATGGGACCAAGAGCAAAAGTCAAGAGAAGAAGGTTATGAAAACTAAATCCAGGTGACATCCATCAACCAATGAGGTGGGAGAACCTTCATGAAGACCTGAAATAAAACAGAGGCAGGCCTAGGGCTGTCACAACACCTTCTCGTTCAATGTGTTTTCTTTATTCCTTTGTTTCTACATTGTAGATTATCAAACTATACATGAACAATTATGTGGTAAACAAAGGAAATTTAAACAAGGCACTCTTCAGCCTATCTCAGTTGATTAGACAAGTCAACAGTTCATCACAGGGCACATATAGAGAAACAACCATTCACACCTATCCCCAAGTAACCTATTGAGTTTATGTCTTTGGACTGTGGGAGGAAGCCCGAGTACCCAAAGAGAACCAGCAGCCAAGGTTCGAACCAGGAACCTTCTTGCTGTGAAGCAACAGCGTTAACCTCTGCACCACCATTCCGCCTATTGGGAGGAAGATGTGAAGTAAAAATGAGGATATAGGTAAACTATATAGTTCCCCTTTTTTAGGTTTGGGAAACTCACTAAATGACAGACGATTTGTGTTTTTACTTTGAAACATACTGAGGGCCTACAGCTTATGTGTTACTGTGCATGTTTTAGGCCTCAAGTTAGCCTTGTTATGGGGGACAGCATTGTACTTACGGAGGCTTGAGATTTGATGTTTATGTGGAACTTAAAACAACTTTAATATCCACAACTGAGCAGACCAAATTGTAGGTTGGGTGTAATACCTGTTGCCAACCAAGTGTGTTAGTTAGGATTGTGTGAATGTGTGTTCTACAGGGGAACATGTACAAGAACCACAGAGAATGATTGATCACAATTATTAATAACACATAATGAACAGCTTGTAACTCTCACAGGACATTTAGGTCAGTAATAGACTAAATGCTACTGCTTGTTGACATCAATGAAAAGGCTATGAGCTACAGTTCTATGCCTCATTCAGTCAAATATGTTTCATGACCACTTGCCTAATATTGTGTAGCCATCAAAACAGCCCTGACCCATTGAGGCATGGACTCAACTAGACCCCTAAAGGTGTGCTGTAGTATCTGGCACCAAGATGTTAGCAGCAGATCCTTTAAGTCCTGTTTGTTAAGAGTGGATTTATTTTTTATTTTTATATTTTATATTTGATATTGGGCTGCTCCGGGACCAGGGGAAACCAATTTCGTTTCATCCCATGTTTACATGTGTTGTAATGACAATAAAACTCCTTGAATCCTTGAATCCTTGAACTCGTTGTTGTGTTCCTCAAACCATTCCTGAACCATGTTTGCTTTCTGGCAGGACGTATTATCCTGCTGAAAATCCATGAATGGATATACATGGTCTGCAACAATGCTTAGGTAGGTTGTATGTGCCAAAGTAACATCCACGTGAATGGCATCACACTGCCTCTGCCGATGATGCATTGTGTGACACCTTTCTATCGGAAGTAACATTAACTTTTTCATAAATTTAAACTACAGTAGCTCATCTGTCCCATGGACCAGCCTTTGCTCCCCACATGCATCAATGAGCCTTGGCCACCCATGACCCTGTCAAAGTTCACCGCTTTTCCTTTCTTCGACCACTAATGATAGGCTGACCACTGCAGACCAGGAAACAGCCCACAAGAGCTACAATGTTGGAGAGAAAAGTCATTCACATCTTAACGCTTGCCCATTTTCCTGCTTCTTTGAGGACCAAATGTTCACTTGATCCCCTTTACCTGTCAGTGGTCATAATGTTACGTCTGATTGATGTACAAACCCACATAACCTTTTCACCTCTTCTTAGCTCTACAGCTATGCGGCCACAAGATGGCATCATAACATTATAAAGCTCGACCACTGCACATAGGTTAACAGATACGGTGATGAAAGTGTTCTACCAAAAGAGTGCAGTCAGTCATGACGGATATGCTGTGAATAATTGATGTTTTTCAGAGTCACCTGCACCAGTGCCTAAATACTACAGCGTCTAGTTACTACAGCAGAAGTCTCAGCATGTAATGTGTGTTATGTAGAATTAAGCTTGTTTATTTGAAGGATGCTTCATGGATAGAGGAGTTAAAAATGTGCTTTGCACAGATTTAAACTTACTCTCCAGGGAGTAGCACTCATATATTCATGTCTTGTTGTGTTTGTTCACCAAATTGTTAATCATAAAAATAATTTAAACCACACTGCACTACTCCACGGTGATAACGATAGCATGTCTAGTATTTTATCAGATGACAGCATGGCACAGTCAGCTTTCTCCTCGATTACCACACAATACTGAAAATTGTAACCAACAAAATTATATGTTTGATATTCAGGATTTTCTGGGCTTCATTGTTGTCACAATAATAATCTAGCCCCTATTGTTGTGCTTTGTAAATCATAATCAGAAAAATGCATTTTTAACAATGATGTTTTGGAGGTATCCCTCACGTTGCAATGAAAAGACACAAACACATGCACGACAAGAAAGCTGAGGACAATTTTACAAGATTTAATTTATTAACTATTATACAGTTCACATAAGGCCTTCATCTTCAAACACTTTTCTCAGGCAGACAAATTCCTTTGCTTTGCTCTTGGTGCACAGTACATAAACTTTCACGTTTAAGCTATTTCACTTCAGTATTTGTTTTTGTTCTTGTACTAATTTCATGTTTTAAAAGAGGAAGAGGCTTTCATCCTTCTCCCATTATGTGTCTTTTTTTTTTCTTTAAATCATGCACTAAACTTAAGCGGCCTTGAACCATTCACAAAAATTGTAAAAATGGACTTTCAATCATTGATATACACACTAGAAATGTTTTCTACCATTGACTAAAGGGTGGTGTCCCCCAACATACAAATAAACAACCATTATAGAGTAGTATGCACTCACTTTTTGCTTGTTGAATGGCAGATTAGCCAAGGGTTGTGTGTTGAGTGATGCGGTAAGATTATATACTCCCAAGAATCTTGTTATAGTGGGACAGTTGCTGGGTTGGTTCTGTACCAGTCTTAATGTTACAGCTCACAGCTCTGAGCAGTTTGAGAAAAGCCCTCAGTTCAATTTAGTCTGAAGAACGCGTAAAATGACTGACTTCCAACAGCATTGCGATTCCAAAAGTACCAGTAAGTGATTCCAATTTAACCAGTTTGCAACCAAGAACCATAACAGAGCCATGATCAACCAGAACTTGTGTCTGGGGTTCCACTTTTACTTGTTTCCATTGAAAAGACAGTGCTTCCATTCATAAGTATAATGGTTAAAATAATCAGGTCTTCATTAACAGTGCTACCACTGAAACTGTGCTGCTTATTTTCCATGAAAAAAGGGAAGGACAATATGCCAGCACAAAAAACTAATTCACTAGAGCAGGTAAACGACCGGTGTTGCTTCCTGAATGTGTCCCATTGACAAACATTTAACTTCTACTGGTCATCGTATTGTATAGCAGGACTAGCGGTAACAGTGCGTAGAGATACTAAACCTTCAGGGTTAAAGGTCCTTAATATTAGATGAATACAAAGAGCTTGGTTTGATAGACAGCCACAGCAACACATCCAGCAATCTGTCATGTTTCAAGCGTTTGGTTTCCATGGTCACCAGATGGCAATGTAGAGTTGTGTTATGGTATGGACTAGGTTACACATTCAAAAATGGCAAAAAGTTTCTCCTTCACTTGACTGATGGCAGGCAAAGTCCTCTCTGATATTATAATAGTCTAATTAATCCAAACTTCCCTAAACGTCCACTCTGATCAACCAACAGCTAGAAAGAGGACAAACTCTAAAAGAAAACTATTTTTCACATGGCTGGATGAGTGTGGAAATACGAGTGGATTCAGATTTCCCATCAACGTAAAAAAAAAAAAAAAAAAACGGGACCTCTGGATCGACTTTTAAACAACTTAAGTTTTTACAAAAAGATCTTGTTTCACAAGCCTGCACTGATGCCACACTCACTAAACAAACAATATGAACAATTAATCAATGTGGCATTCCTTCTAAATTTAACACTACACTATCAAAAAAGTGCTTCAGATAAGTTTGTGGATACAAAACAAGTTTGATGTAAACAAAGTTTGATCTGCCAGAGCTCTGTAGAGGCAATGGGTATGGCTGTTTGAGCTGTGAAAATTAAAACACTCAAGAAAACAGTATGTCAACAAAGAAAAAAAAACCCTTCTGAGGGAAAAATAACAGTGATCATTAAAGTGCATCCCTGGATGTGAACACCCCCACCCCTTTTCCCTACTTCCATACCCTCCCCATGCTGACCCCCCTCAAGTAGAGCCGATGAGAGAAAACCCAAAGGCAGAAAGAGGAACCTTTGCTATATGGAGCAAACTGCTGCCCAAAGGACCTACAGAGGAACAGTCTAAAAATCCAGTGGCAGTACTTTCATGAGAAAAAAAACTAAAAGTTTTACACATAAAAACATGGTGGCCACAAATCAATTCTTCCAGCTTGGCATAGAGGTTTTCTATTTCTTGGTAGTGTAGGATAAGTGGAGGCTGTTGACAGAAGAGAGACTTGCTGTGACAGCAACCTCTGTCCTCCACTTCTGACCTGATGTCAAATTCCAGGCGATCAGTGGTTCAGAGGGCAGAGGAAGAGTCAGTGATGACGGCAGCCTGCCATAACGCACACGAATATGGATACAAATGGCAGGTTAGGGAATGTTCTCCAACACTTCCCATCTTCTCTCTTCATAACCTAGGTTGTCCATGATCAAAAATGTACTGTGCAAGTGCACTTCTTTTTTTTTTTTCTTTTTTTTTTAAATCTTAGTGTGTTGGTGATAAGGTCCAGCATCATCATGGGCACACGCGGTTTCACTGTCTCTCACAGTGTCTCTTGTTCAGCAGGAGAATGGTGGGAGTGGGGGTGCTGGTGGAGAGGAGGGAGCAGGGACTGCAGAGGAGACTGAGGGGTGGTGGGTGGAGACTGCTGCAGGGGGCTGAAGTGTGTGGTGGTGTGGGGAGGAGAGGAGCGGTAACAAGAGTAGGCAGAGCTCCCGCTGAGGGTGGTGGTGGGTGAGGCAGGGAGGCCCGCTAGGCCGGTGGGGGAATCGAGGAGGGGCTGGTTGTAAAAGAAAAATGCACACTGGTGGATGAAGGTCTCGATGATTGTCTGGTAGGTGCGTGTGGCAGTCAGGGCATCCATAGTGGTGAAGTCTGGCCTCATGAGAGTGGGCCAGAAACAGATGGACAAGTTTTCACTGGTCATCAAGTTCAACCTGTTCAGCTGGCTCACCCTGGGAAAAAACACAAGCAGACACAGATTTATTCATACGGTGCTGAAAAACAGATGGGTGTCTACTACAGAAGACTAATAAATGCATGAAAGTGAGTTAAACAGTAGGCGGGGAACTTACTTGTGTAAGTGGCTCAGTACATATTTGAAGACATCATAATTCTCCCTGGGGAACTTCCTCAGGACATCCTTCATGGTATATAGCCTCTGTTCTCTGTCATTGATTTCTGCACACACACACGCAGAAGTTACCATTAAAATCAAGACCTCATCATCGCACACAGTAATTTGAAACTTAAAAGGTCTCTCCGAGCAACCATGAAAATTATTCTTGTCTTCTTCAGATCTGCCAAAACCTTCCCTGCCCTCTTCTCTCCTAAAGAAATAATCGTTTTATGTTGTAGTAAAGACCCTCCCAGCCCAGCGGTGTTTGCTTACTGAAAGCATCCAATAGGTCCACCTGCAGAGCACAAGGCACCAGGGGCTCAGGCAGCTCAGAGAAGAAGCTTTTGAGGGCTCCAGCCACAGTGTTTATGGAGAAGTCTTTCTCCACTAGGTCTAATCCGTGGTCTACACAAGGAGAATAAAGGAGTTAAAGAGATCAGAGAAAATAACCCAGTCAGTAGTAGCTGTCATCAGGACCAAACAATCAGTTGTATGTCACTGTTTATGTTTTGATTAGACAGCCACATAATCACATGTCAAACAGCTGCTTCGAACAACTCTGATGAGCTACTCACCCTGTTCAAACTGCCTCTGCATGCTTTCCATCTCTGACTTGTTGCCACTTACGCGGTACAAACCCTCAGTATTCAGGCCTGAGGAAAAAAAGGGGAAGACATGGGGGAGGGCGCACAGTAGGAAACAAGCAAAGCACAAACACTTCATTAGCTCCATTGCAAACAGACATGACAATACAGATGCTGGCAGTTTCTAGAGGACTACTGAATAAACCCTTGTGTTACTCTGACATCACATTGTGGTTATAAAGAAGTGCACTGGTTTATTCAGCAATGAGCATGTTGGTGACTGATTAATAAAATAGATTTTATAAACAATATATTCACCTCTAGTGAAGGAAAAAAACAGATCAGATTTTGCATACATGACATGCACAGCAGCATAACATGTTAAGGGTTAAAAGACAGAACTTACCTGTTGTCTCAATAAAGCGGACACACTTCTCGATGAAGAGTGGGATAGGTCTGTCTGGAGATACCACATTCACTAAAGGGACCCCAAAGTAATTGCTCTCCGGGGGCTTGGGAATAGCTGGACGGGGCTTTGGTCTTGTTTTCTGCGAAGAAAGACAAAAGCCTCTAAATGTCTCACACAGGGATAATTGTGTTGGTACCAAGTGGCTCTTATTCTAACAAAATGTGTCACTCTACATCAACAGCAAATCGGGAATTCCTAACACTCTGTGACAAGCTTAATGTCTAGATTCTCCCCAAGCTATAACCACAGTTTAAATGTGCTCACTCAACAGTGAAGTATATTTTACACTATCTGTGATATAGTGGTTCTATCTGTAGAAATGACAGAAAATTATACTATAATACACACCTTGGCTGTTCGACGAAGGCTCTTAAGAATGTTCCTCTTTTTTGGATCCTCACTCTCCTCGCTGACAAGACTTTCACCTTTCAGGGTCCCAAAGTCATCTTCCTTAGACTTTGGTAGAGCTCCCATCTCATCATCGCTGCCTATGAAGCTCGTGCGAAAGCTGCTGAACTTTCCAAGCCGCTTGGAGCGGTCCCGGTAAAGACGAGGCTTCACACCCACTGCAGAGAACTTCCTCCTTCGCTCCAGAGAGCTGCTGTCCGCTTCGCTGTCTGAACCGTTTCCATTGGAGTGCATCCTGTTGGAGTTGCGAATGGTGATGATTTTGCCTTGTGTGCTGTCATGTGGCACTGAGTAGATGATCTCCTCATTGCTAGGTCGGGGTTTTGAAACGGCGTCAATGGGTTCGGCATAGTCTGAGGGATCGTAGCCCACATCCCCACCAGGGACCCAGGTGACAGCAGAGGGTAGGGAGCGACGATGACCTAGTGTGTCAATATATGGGTTACGGCTCACCTTCCTGAAGTCAAAAGTGACACCCGGTTTAACTCTTACTTGGGGTGGTACTTTGTTATTGAGTTTGTTCTCAAAGTCTCTGATATCAGAGATGACAGAGATGTCACTAGAATCTAAGTCAGGCAGGTTGAAGCCCCCGCTGTGAGATGTGAGTGTGCCATCATAGTATGGTGGTGATGGCTCTACGTCATCCTCTGAATCCAGGAACATGGTGACAGGACTGGGAGAACTGCAGCGTGGGGAGTACACATTTTCATTAGTGCAAGCTTCAGCAACATTATCGTACATGTGCGTGGCCTCCACAATGTTGCGTTTCTCCACCACCTCCATCAGGAAAGAATGGAACATTTCTATCCTGTGCAGGCCTCCCACCACGCCCCCGGATCCACAAACCACACTATTGAAACGACCCTCAATCTCATGGGCTAGTTCCTCCCCCTGGATCAGCTGTTCGCAGGCATAGTCGCTGTCAGTGAGCTCTGCTTGGCTATCCCCCACTGCCAACAGCTGAACCGGGATTATGTCCTGAACCTCACACAAGAAGGCACACAAGGTCTCCAGGGAGGCTTTTCGGGAGACAGAGTACACAGCAATGTAGCCGTGTACTAACCTGCTCTTCCGCAAAGTGAAGGACGCATGGTATGAGAGCAGAGAGAGCTCTATAGCCAACTTGTGCCCGCCAACTGTCTGCTCCAGCAATACAGAGGTGCCACTATTAGACATTGGCCTGCAGTGCTGATGCATTAGGAAAGGGGACAGGAGCTGCTCTATGTCGTAGGAGTCTCCACACATTAAGCACATGACAATACGAAGGTCTGCCTCTGGAGCCGGTTGATGTGGAGAGTCCCGGAGACCTAGAGGCTCAGGGAGGAGGGGTGGGGAGCTGCTACTAAAGGATGTGCTCCTCCTAATATCCAGAAGGCTCCTCAGCACCTGGTTGATTTGACTTTCATTGACATTATGGCCATAGCCCACACCAGGAGAGGCAGGGTCTAAAAAGCTACACTGAAGTCTCCTTGCGAATTGCTGTCCCTGTGTTATTAGGTTTAAGGCAGTCTCTCCACCTATATCCACATATGATCCTACGCCTCTTTTAGTCACTAAAAGCAGTGATGTTGGCAGCTGTGCTAGCTGGCTATCCCTTCGACCTAGAGTTGATTCCCTAAGTCGCTCAAGGCTTTCAACCACATAGGAGAGGGACTCTTTTGAATTATACAGACACAGACATCCGTGAGGGGTGAAAGTGGGAGTGTGGAAGGAGTTTACTGGAAGACGTACATTTCCCTCAATAGGTCGCAGTGTCAATTCATACATCTTCCCATCTAACACATACCAGTCATCATTTGTGCAGAGAGCCCTAATCTCATTGGCAAATTCTCTGGCCAGTCCATCCTTCCCTAGTATGACAAGGTTAATTCTGTCGGCCTTGGTGTCCCCGAAATGAGCTTTCACGTCAAAAAAGGGGTAACACGTGGGGAAACGTGACACTAAGATCTGTTCAATCTTAGAGTCTCCGCAGTGAGGACTGCTAGGGCAGGTTTCCTTGGTAGGGTGATAGACAAAGTGGATATGCTTCAATACCAGAGCATCTCTTTCAGCAGGCAGCTTTTGTAGCGCCTTGAACCTCTGTTCCTCCCCCAAAACCTCCTGAATTGCCCCCATCTTCTCCTTGCTTGGCTTGGCATCCACCTCAAGTTCATAAAAAAGCTCAGAGTACTCTAGTAAGAGCTCCTGGAAGTCTTCTTTAGCACGGTCAATGATCTCCTTTTGATGGCGGTTGTACAGGTCTAAGTACTCTGGCTCCTCAAGCCACTGGTAGAACTCTTCATTCATGATGAAGCTTCGGGCCTCCTCCCAAGGTTTACCAGGTGTGACGAAGGGAGAGGACGCCAATTTATGTTTAAACTCCAGCCTCATCTCTGCCCGTCTGCACTCATTACGGAGATGTTCCAAGTGGGCATTAAATAGTTCCTCCGCTTCAGCAGTTTCAAGTAGGTCTGAAGGGATTCGCTCATCTTCCATGTTATCAATGTGTGACGTATCCTCCCATGGTGAATCCTCCAGCACAACGAACCAGTGGGCAAAGTGCTGCTTGGACTCTAGGACCTTCTGTACCCCAGACCAGCTCAGCTGATCTATCTCATCCAGGTCAGGCACCAAAGAACTAAGTGCTAAAGGAAGAGTGCTTAAGTATATTTTGCGACGCCTCTCAATATGTTCCTGCTTCAGACGGTACACATGCTGTTGAAAAAGCTTCTTGCATTTAGCCGTTCCCTCCAAGAACACATATTCTTTGTATTCTGGGGAGGTGTTCATGCGTCGACTGGTGTTTAACCAGGTTTCATTATGATTCTTTACTATGCGGTTGATTAGCCATTCATAGCGATCCTTGGCAGATGCAATCTGCTGACTTTGGAGCTTTAGGGCTTCAAAATAAGGAATAATCTTGGGCTTGCCCCTGCTTTTATCAATAAGTTGAACCAAAGTGAGGAAGGCAAGGTCCACATTTATATTTGAGCGTGCAGATGTCTCAACTACTGGTAGACTCTTTTTTGTGATAGCAAAGGTATGCGCATCTTTGATGTAGCGTTCAACTCCTTCATCACATTTGGTGAGGACCAGCACAATGGGCTTCTTGGTCTTGCTGAGCTGACCATACAGGTTTGTGACAAACTTCAGCTGGTCATCAAAGTTGCGGTTCATGCCCCGGCTAACATCAACGCAAAGCAGGAAACCATCAACCTGCAGCTTGCCCTCTGGCATTTGTTTTTGCTCAAAGTCTTGCTCCAGGCCAAGCTGATCTGTACAGAAGTACATGAGCTTCTCTGCTGAAGCTAGCTTGGTTGCGGCGGCCCGTTTGATATAGGGCTGCATAGCAGTGCTACGGTGTGGCTGAAATGTCTGATCATCAATGAATTCAGTTTGCTCCACAACATGCATCCTGCACTCAGGCCCTTCCTCCAGAACCCGTGACACCTCACCCCAAAACAGAAAGTGATCATTATTAACCACTCGACCCCCAAAGTCACTGGTGCTCAACACTGACGTGTGGTCCAGGTAGAAGTCATCAGCACTAGGCCGCACATATCTATTACACAAGCAGGACTTGCCAACCCCACATTGCCCCTTCTCTTTCTCTGTTCCTGACAATCCCACCACAATGAGGTTGTAAATGGGCGACCGGGCATCTTGCTTTTTCGCCATCATAGTCTGCTGACGCTCATCCTGCCATAAACAGGCACTGTACAAAGGAGTTCACTTGAATGTTTGTCCATAAAGTTGCTGATCCAAAGTGGAGATCAGATTTCACTTTTCTTCTTCTTCAGCTGGGCTTCGATTTTAATAAATAGCAGTGCAGTGATATGAGCAGAGCGTTCTTTCATTCGTTCCTGATATGAATCAGATCCTGTCAAAAAAAACAAAAAAAAAACAACAACAACAAAGAAATCAGCATCAACAGGGCAACCAACAGAAACACACTGTGGATTAAAATGATGGAGGGGGAGGGGGGAAGGGAAAAACTACCAATGTCACCTTTATTCCTATGATATGTAAAATAAAACATTATTGTTAAAACATGCTACTACGTGCTACACTGACCTTTTGTCATAGTGCTATCAAGTGATTTTTTGCTGAAAAAATGTTCAAGCCTTTGCAAAGGTATGTCAAGGCCTTGTATAATGCCTTTTATACTACTTAATAACTGATCTCAGTCTTGTATAATGCCTTTTATACTACTTAATAACTGATCTCAGTTATGAATGTAATTTTATTCCACTGTGCACCCATTTCCTTTTGATAGCGAATTATATTGAACTGTATATGTATATATATATATATATATATATATAAATAAATAACTGTACTGATATTAAATGGGTACTCTCAATGGTGAAGGTCACATGTAATGTTTAAGAGCAACCAATAATGGCTCTTTGATTCTGAGTTCAACTAGTTATTAAGCTCTAACTACTAATGATGGCCTTGATCGTTGATCACTGATTCTCAATCTGATTTTCAAAAGCACAAACTGTACAAACAGAGTTGTTATCAAACACTGTCGTAGTGTTTGGCACCATATCTAGACATCAGCAAAAGCGTAGTGTTACCGGACCAATAATGCCAACCACTCACAATATCTGCTGACAGGGGTCATAGAAAACAAAAGTTAAACACAATTTCAAATGAGGAAGCACACTTTATTCATTAAGCTGTCAGGCAGATGTATTGTCCCCTTTAAGGCTGCAACTATTATTCTCATTGTTGAATTAACCTGCTGATTATTTTTTCAATTTATTTAGGAAAGTCCATCACAGTTTCCATGAACCCAGGGTTCAAATTACTTCTAAAAAAATCACAAAAAGGACTCTGGTGATTAATTCACATGACAGGCTGGACTAGTTCCTTCACTTTAAATATTACTTTGATTGACAAAACTAATCAATTAATCGATTATCTAATAGACTGAATCAACTTATTTCAGCTCTGGTCCAGTCATCTGAAGATATTAAACCAGTATTAAAATGATTGCATTACTTCAATGGTAAATGTTGGGAGTGGTAGTGCTCTTTAAAAGACTATGTCAGCTGATCAGTGAGTGAGGTGACAAGCATGAAAATGACCATGTTGTTTTCACCTCAGTGTTTGAACCTCAATCAGCAGCTATCACCTCCAAAGACAAAACGGTGAATCAATGAAGGACTAATCACACACACAAGGACAATGAACTCACCCAGCTGAGGCATTTAATGTTAATACTTCCATAATTATAGCACTGATTAATGTCTGCTACTATAAATCACTGCTGCAATCCTGTATAGTCAGCTCATACTTTATATAGAAGGACAAAAATAACCAAGTGCAGGATTTCACTTGTGTCTGGACGTGACTCACTGGAGTCAACCATGATCACAAAAAAGAGGAATTACAGGTTTTTAATGAAATGAATATCCTGTCACATGAACTGACCACACACACAAATATATTAGAAAACAAAACAGCTCCAGCAGAGTCATAAGCAACCATGGGCAGTCCACACCGCTCAGCTGAGCTGATCTGAGCTAAAGGCCTGATACCCAAATGAACAGGCAAGTTCTTCTTTGCAAATAAAAAACAACTACCCTGCCCTATGAGCACCAGAACACAGCTTACCAAAGCACATCTTCACGCAAAGCAATCTACATAACACGCTTAGTAATGCAAGTTTATGCGTTTTGCAAAAGGATTAACAGTTAACATGGGTGCACACACACACAGGGAGAGAGGGGCTGACCACGCCAGGCCTGCTGCCTGCTGCCTGCCTGCCTGTCTACATAATGCAACTGCACAGGAGAAATCTGGGATAGTCCACCTTACCTCCAATGTTTGAAGGGGAATTTATTCACCTAGCTTTCTAAGGTTATTGTAGCACTCGACATGCTTCACCAGGAAATAAACCTCATTAAAAAAAGAAGAAGAAAAGAAGAGGATACATACCATCGCATTTCTCTTTCCTTTCTCCTCTTGCATCTGTCAGGCCAACGCTTGCCGCAGCCCTCGCCGCCTGATGTGCATGAGCATAAAGCCGCAGAATAGCCCCTGTGTGTGTGTCGTCTCAATTCACATTTGATACAGATAACACTACAACTTGTACGATGGGGGTGGTTTGATTTAAATATCCAGTGCTCATGTCTGGATTCTCCTGTTTAGCATAAATGTTTTCATTGCAATTAAAACACGGGGGGGGGAAGAAATAAATATCCCAAATGATACAATCCAAATTGTTGTTTCTGGAGGGGCTTTCTCCTCGGGAGAAATGCCGCCGTGTTAAAAGCTCAGCTTAGCGGTCTTCTTCTCGGTTCACCACGTTGCTTTTTTCAATAATTATTCTGTCCATTGTTGTGCCCACATAATGCTTGGGCCGGTCGCACACACACACACGCATACACACACGAGACAACGGTGAGTTTGTTGCAATCGCCGTGGTGTTTCGTCTGAAATGTGCCCTCCGACTGCAACACAGATTTTCTCTTTATCATGTCCCGATCAAATTTATGAGCCAGAAGCTGCCGTGTGTGAAAGTGGTTATTTCAGCCAGCTTTTTTTTCCGATAATGGCGGCGGCCCTCCTTCCCGGACCTAGTTCTCCTCTTCTTTTCTTTTGGAAAAGGGAGCTGTGGAGACACAAGCAGCGGAGAGAGGGACTCACCCAGCGGCGCCCTCACTCAACTGCAGCAGGTCGGTTCTCTCTGCTCTGCTCACCAGCATTACTGCATATGCGCGGCTCGTTACTCCGAAGTAATCGATTCCTCAGCCTTAAATACATATTTTTAAAGTATTACCACAGTTTTTTGCTTCATGTTCACCCCAAAGCCAATAATTCCCCGCCACACCGGTTAAAAGCTTGTCATTATTTGATAAAAATGCCCTAAAAAGCTTAATATTAGCTAACGTTACTGCGTTGCTATGGATAATATCAACCGTTACTCAACTTTTTCTGTCAGTTTCATTATGACAAGACGTGTACATACATTTGAAACTAAAAGTAAAATTAGATTTTTTTAGGATTACACCAGAGAGTATGATCAATATAAATACATTAATCGATTAAAGGTAATTAATTTGCAGTTAGCTTAGATAAACATAGACATGATATGACCGTTAGTGCTAGTTAGCATAGCATTAACGGTCGTTAAGCTCACCAGCATTACTGCATATGAGCGGCTCGTTATTTCAAAGTAATCGATTCCTCAACCTTAAATACATATTTTTAAAGTATTACCACCGTTTTTTTGCTTCATGTTCACCCCCAAAACAGTCAATAATTCCCCGTTACACCGGTTAAAAGCTTGTCATTACAAACGTCCCTAAAAAGAAAAGCTTAATATTAGCTAACGTTACTGCGTTGCTATGATATAATATCAACCGTTACTCTACTTTTTCTGTCAGTTTCATTATGACAAGAACTGTACATATATTTGAAACTGAAAGAAAGTAGGTTTTTAGGATTACACCAGAGAGTATGATCAAATTAATTAATTGATTGATTAAAGGTTATTAATTTGCAGTTAGCTTAGATAAACATAGACATGATATGACCGTTAGTGCTAGTTAGCATAGCATTAACGGTCGTTAAGCTGGTATGCTGATGTGGAGAGAAGTCAATATTCACAATATTTAAAGCACATTTCTAGTGTTTTATTTGAATTTATGATATCCATAAGAAGATATATTTGTGTTTTAAAGGTCCCGAGTGTTTTAGTTTTAGAATATAAGAAACAGAATATACTAAAAATGGAATATCATATTCATGATTATGTCTTCTATCTTTGTATTTTCATCTTTATAGCACCTTAAAATGAGTCTTTTATATCTACAGACATCACAGCTCTGTAGCATAGACAGTATAAACATGGACGTTGCCTCCTGGATAATCTAACAAACTAAACACCAGCTCTCGAAAGTACCTTTTGTCTTCTGTCACAGTAGGAAAGTGAAATCAATCAATGAATCTTACTACTACTTAGCGAGTTTGCACTAAATCCACTGGTTCCACACAAAAATCATCTCAATATATAGTTATATAGTTATATTTCTCTGTCATGATATAATATAAAGAAAGTATCTGGTGCTGATAATCAAATTTAGTGTCATCTAGAGATAGATGCAACTCCCTCCATCACCGTCCTGATCATAAATGCACAAAATTTTGTAGAGGGTTGCAGAAGTGCCAAAAACTGCAGTTCCTCAAACGTCCACTTGAGCCTGGCTACATATGTTTGTTAAAATGTTCAACTTCACAGCAGAAATAAACATGTTTCCAGCCTGGTACAAAAAACTGTTTTAATTTCTATAGCTAATTTACCTGTTCTTGACAACTGTACTTTTTTAAAATATAAAACTTACATATAAAAATTATATTAAAGCTTCAAGTTATGCATAATTAACAGTGTGGCTGCTTTGATTGACAGGTGGGTGCCATTACAGGTGGCTTGTTTGAGCTTCATTCAGCCTGCTTCAGGTCCTCCAATGATGCCAATTTTTAGATTAGCCGGGAGGTGGACGAGGCAGGACTGCCAACATAGTGACGAGCAGAGCCAGCTCCAAAACGGCTCTTCAGATACCTGTGGGTGACGTCACGGATATGATCGAATATCACAATATGTAAGTAAAGGTTCTGCATTCACGATCCTACATAAGGGTACAGGTAATATTATCAGCTAAATGTACTGAGTGAATCAAATCTAAAAGTTCTTGTTAAATATAAAGGTTCACAAGATAAATCTGAGGGGTTGTGAGATGATTAATGGGAAAGGAAATAAGAGGTTCTGATACACCAATCTGTTCCTGTTTTCTTGAACTTTTGTGTGTGAAATGTAATTTGGAAAAAAAATTCCTCCTTTCTCCCCCTTGGACAGTTATTGAAATAATGTGATACCTCAAACATAACAAGGAGCCACAACTAGACACTTTCAGGGGTTATAAAAAAACAAAGGTCTCTAACTCTCTAATCTCTAACTATTTTACTTCATAAGCTGATCATGTGTGTTTTTTTCTTAATGTAACCTTTTAATCTGAAAAGTAACTGTAGCTGTGAATTTAATGTAGGGCAGTTAAAATATTTTGCTCTGAATGTGGGGTGGAAGTATAAAGAAACATAAAATGGAGATACTAAAGTAAAGTACAAGAACCTAAAGTGAAGTACTTAGTTACATTCCACCTCTGATAAAGTCTATTGAGCAAACAAAAAACAGGGAGAGGCCGTGAGAGGGCCACTTCAATCTTCCAGCAGCACACAGTAAACAGTAAACTGTACTGCTGCACGAAGTCTAATATATTCATAAGTTGGCCTGCATGAGTCCACAGTACACACACAACCATTCAGCTCTTCCACCTTAAACAGAAGCTGGCATCAGTCATCAGCATCATATCTGATTACTTTGCGCAGACCATTAACTTTCGCATTGCCGCCTCCTAGCGGATTTATAGGCTGTAAAGTACCTGAAGTTTTCTATCAACCTTTGTCATGAAGGCTTAATGTGGTCACAGTTTTTACTTTCCATTTAAGATCCCAAGCTTTTTTTTAAATTTATGGTTTGTTAGAAAGTACCTTTTGCTGCACTGTAATTTTATCCATCTGGATTCAGCGCTTCCCAGTGGGAGTGCATTCAGGCTGCTGGAGAAACAAAGTCAGCCTGGCAATGGGTTGTGTAGTCTACGAGCTTCAGCTGCACAAGTAACTAAAAGACACCAGACTGCCTCTGGACCAGGATGTGGAATAAAGTGTTCACTGTTCAATTCCAGTGAAGCTGTTCATGCACTCTGGTTATTAACTAAGAACAGGTAGGCATATTTGTATCCACTCTATGCATGTGTGCATGTGTGTTATGGTACATTTCAGGTGTGCATGTTCATTATTTATGCACGTTTGTGTGGATGCATGTGTATATTTCTATAATGACAATGTTCTCTCCAGGCATCCACTAAATTAAATAAAGCTTTAAAAGAAATACTGAGACGATTTGTCACGTTGAAAATCATGCAGATAAGTGTTCAGTCATTGGTTTTTATCCTGTCATAAACTGTGAGTGTTGGAGATTTTCCTCTGCTTGCAGCACTTGATGAAAAGTCAAGCAATCATCAAACTCATTAGGATTCATCCTCTGGGAACTAAATTTAAAGTCAATCCATCTCTTTCACAAAAATAGACCCACAGGAGCGAGTTCAGTGTAATTGATATTACTACCACTAGGCAGAGCCCTAAGCCTGCACATAATTCAGAACATGAGGACAAGCTGATCTAATGATAAGCTCGTACTTCTTATTGTGCCAGTGATCAAGCGAAGGGACGTTACATTACTGAACTGAAACGTCCTCCACATCATGTTTACTGTGTTTATTACTAGCAAGAGAAAACTTATAGATATTTGAGTTCATTTACAACAACAGTCAATCAAACTGATGCTTTGATTAATAATGACTTATGTTTCTTTTGTGTTTTTCTTTCTGAATACCTGCATATATATATATGTATATAAATTCTTACAGCTTGTTGAAAGCACAGAGGTTTTGTTTTACACTTTGATCAATTTATAAACTAGCCGTCCTGGTGTAACAGGGATCTGGGGGATGAGAGGCAGTCGAGGTGAGAACGGGGTGAAAGGGACAGCAGATGGGTGCTGAGGGAGATCAGCACAGATGGACAATAGGTGGGCAATATGGCGTCTCTGCGAAGGACATTATAAACAGGGAAGCTAGGTAAGGTATCCCAAACAACATTAAAATATATGCATATTTTATTAAACATCATAATAGCTCTGCACTGAAGCATGAATAAGAGATTTAGATGATCTTCCTAGTTGCTAAATACTTTATCTGATGCCCACGGTCTCATTTATTCTGTCACATACGTTGTCTGTGTGTGTGTGTGGAGAGCGAGAGAAGAAGGAGAAGAGAGGAGAAACAGCCCATTTTCCACCCCGCCCAAATAAGTCATCATCCCTCTGTGATTCATTGTTTCACTGAATCGGAAAACCTTAGCAATTTAAATACAAAATGAGGAAAAAGGGATGATTATTGTACCAAAGTGCTCAACACAGCACACACACACACACACACACACACACACACACACACACACATACACAGGCAGTCAGTTTATGACAGGATTCTTTGGGTTTCCTCCATAATATGTCAGATGTTCAGAATTAGTTTTTAATGTAATTATATAAAATTGAAGTCAGGCAGAGGGTTGTAGCTGCAAAAAAAAAAAATACTTTTTTCAGTCTTAAATCTCAGAGTGTTTTTTGGGATTGAGTTTGACAGAAGTGGATGTAGTGACAGTTAAGTTGGGTAGTACAGCTCAGTCCGATCATAAATATTTTAACAGCGGCTACACAGTTTATCAGCACACCACATTAGGCATTAGGTTCTCTGCATTAGGAAGGAAACCATCTTGAGGAGCTAGACGTGCACATGCGGAAGATATGACTAAACTTTAAAAAAGGTGTAGCTCACATCAGAACTGAGCTCACACAAACGGTCGTGAATGAAGACCCTGAACATCAGGAAACAGCTAGGAAGGAAATCCTTCTTACAGGAACTGCTAAACAAAGATAGGAACCCTCAGCTGGAAAATAACAGAAGAGCCTACATCGTCAGCTCAGGTGGTGAAGATGCACTCTACAGTGAAACTACTGTTTCTTCTTTCTCATTGACTTTTGTGTCTTCTTGATTTCATTGGCAGTAAGGTTGTGCCAGATGCTGTTATGTGTAATGTGCACAGAGTAGAGAAACCAGATGTGTTAGCAGAGTGCCCTCATGTTTTCCACATGCATGTGGTTATACATGTGATGTATTGGATGCCCTTCAAAGGTAAGTAAAAAGCAGAAATGCTGCTGAACTATACTCTGTCTGAGACGCCTGTGCCTGGTTCATTTCAAGTTCACTTTTCTGGTAACTAAAGGAGTAAACAGGATTTAAGAAATACCCAAACATGCCCAACTGTGAATGTCTGAACAGGAAATTAGGTTTCTATAGCACCTGTTCAAAGCCACGTACAAAAAGTGAAACAATCAAGGTACAGTGCAACAAGGACAAGTTCGTGCATTAATACTACTCGTATCAAGTGACAGTTTGGGAAGAGGGTAGATTTAGAGTGTCCAGTTGTTGGTAATGCTAGGAGAGGAGGTACTCTCTGAAGAGCTGGGTCTTCAGGTGTTTTGTGAAGGTAGAGAGGGACACCCCTGATCTGGTACTAACTGGTAGCGCCTTCCAAAGATTGCCAAACTTTGGAGGCAGAGCCAGGCGTCTTCTGCATAGATCATGGTCGCTTTTAGTAATCTTCACCATACACTGCTGGTGATGTCTTCCTTGAGGTTCAGACTGAAGGCAACGCCCATAAGACTCCTAGCTGGGGGGCCTGAACCTAAAGCCTGGAAATGGCCAAGCATTGATGCATGGTGCTCCTGTGAACATAAAGTCATTTTATTCAATGTACTTAAATCATATTTCAAGGAAACATAAGTCCTAACAATAGGTACAATGCATTCATTTATACATGTTTACTTCAGATTGTAAACCAAGAATACAGCACATCCTGCAGTATACAGATCATATAACCTCTTGTCCAGAATATTTCCTCAGAGCGCTGTTTGGCTTTGATAGGAGAACACAACAATACTTTCCATTCTGTTGGGGTCAACCTCTCTAAATGATCTACCATCACCTCTTTGTACATGTTTCTTTTGATTTTTGCGCTCTATACAAAATTGACCTGCAGTGACTGATCATTTTAGGTGAATAGAAGCACATACAATTGAGGTAACTGAGTAAACTAAGAGGGCATGGAGGCTACACTTTCAGAAGGAGAAGCTATGAGGAAACATTTCACCGAAAAGGCTCATGTGAGGGGACATAGGGTCGACTGACGCGACTGCTTACCATATATAGTAAAATGACAGACTGAGGTCCAGAGTCACACCAAGATCTTTTAAGTAGTTTACTGAGTGTAGCAGTGTCACTTCTCTTTGAGTTATCTATGCTACTTATATCGAGAGTAGTAGGGAGGGAGCAGCATGGAGATTTTTCCTCCTCCTTGCGTTAAGAACTGTCGAGGCAGCCAGAGATTGAGAAAACGAGTGAGAGGTTTTCTCCATCTGGGTAACATTATTTAGATTCCTCAGTGTTGGATATTTGATGATGCTGGCAAAGGAGAGAGTGAGGCGTGGAGACAGAGTGAGGGAAAATGAGGTGAAAGGAAAGATATGAGGAGGAAAACCAGAGGAGGGCACTGTTCTCTCACAGGGAGACCTGCCCCCCCTCCCCAAATAAATAAATAATAATACCTCGAACGGGAGGGAATTGAGGAATCCCATGATTCAAGCGTTATCGTGTTCAACTTTTAAATATCTGCAGGGTGGTGTTATGAAGTAAGTTACTTCATCAGCAGAGAGAGACAGCCACGAGGAGACAGGCGGTCCTGCTGGTGACACCCCCCATAACTTACATCCCATGTGAATCTGTCTCAGCTTGTGGAAGAAAAAGGGAGGGAGCAAACTAAACAGGGAGGGAAGGAAAGAAAGAATGTACTGAGATCTCATCATGTGATTTCTGTTTTTTTTTTCTCCCCTTTTTATATAGCTGCACAGTGATTACATGTTTGTAGTGTGGGTCGCTTAGCAAATTTTTCCAAACTCTCTCAGCTCCCTGTTCCTCTAGGTTGTTTCTCTCTCTGCAGCTTACTTTTTTTTTGTCCAGTTGTGTGACGTGTGAGAGGAGTTCCTGCCCTTGTTTCATGCAGTACAGTTTAGAGGGAAGGAGAGGGACTCGCAGAGAGGTGGACATTTACTTGACCTGTCAAAGGGAAGATGAATTGAAGGTATAAACAAGAGAGAGGCTGTTGGTGTTTTGGATTGAGTGTGTTACGCTTTGTCCTCGCAGGCAAGCCGGGACGAGGAGGACGAGGAAGAAAGTCGAGAAGAAAGAGACTGAAAGTGACTGACTTTGGAGGGGAGGTGAAGAGGATAAGTTACCTAATTCTGTCGCCCGTGGGCGAAAGGTGGATGAGAAGTTACAATTGAGGTGTCTGTCTGACACGGGAGGAGGAGCACCAGCCTGGGGGGGGACCACCAGTTCAGCCTTCTTCCAGCAACAACAGGACAGGATGAGGTACCAAGGCAGGGTAAGATCCGGACTACCATGATGCTCCTTGTTGTGTGTTCATGTTTGTTGCTGCAGCACACACTGACTGTTTTACATAAAGATCCTATTCACCATTTCACTGTTTTCACTCATGGAGGGAAAAGCAAAACAGAACAATGAGTCACTTGGAGACTTTTCTTCTTTTCTTTTTTGCCTGCGCATGACTCAGTGTGTATTTTGGTTTTTGTATAAGCTTTATCCCAAGCGGTCCAAAGAGAATAAACTTGGTAGTTTTCCATTATGTCCATTACTAGCACATCAGTGGTGGAGAGCCAGCTGTGGTACCAGAGCAGCTCGCCCTGGGACAGAGTGGTGGGCATGCCTTATAAGGAAGATAATCCGAATGTAGTTGGCCCAGCAGAGCCATGAGGCCTGGAGCCAAGTACCACTGTTAGGTTAGCCTCCTGGATGTCACTGCACCTTCAAACCTGCAGTAAAGCTCCCTGATACTCTCCCATAAAGCATTCAAGCACTCCAGGGAGCCTGTCAGTTAGATCAGACGCTCAGTGCTGCAATAACCGAGCCTCAGGTCAGCTCACTGACTGCAAAGCTGCTGGGATTACATTGTACTCTGGATATATCTCCATACCTGCAGCCTTTAGGTATCATGATTTTCACATCCTTCAAGATTTCCTCTACTCCAGCGATAGCAGTGTTTGCCTATTAAGGGAGTGTTTTGGATGAGGCTTCTCATCATTAAAAAGTGTCCACCCTCTCCTCCCCACACAAGTCATGGTGATAAAATTCTTGGCATAAAAGTATAAAATGTTACTCATGACTGCTAAGAGAGAATTCCCTGAAAACAATGTTTGCTGTGTTTCTGAGTTTGTGTTTTGTTGCTTGGAAAGTCTTGAGGTATGAAGATGAAGAAGTCAATCAAGCCAGCATAACACGATTATTTAAAAAGGTTGATGTTTCAGGAAAGGTGAACACTGCACAGACACCGTCAGCACAGCAGCTACTGTACATCTTAATAACATCGCTGTTGAACATAAAATGTTTGAGATCTGAGCACAATGGAATGAAAGATTCACGCCAAAGGAGTCTGTTACAGTTCAGAGGCAGCTGGTGCTTGTCAGCATCACCTACCATGAAAGGTTGATGTGTGTGTTGTACACAAGCCCAATGCGATCATCTGCAACCACGTGCACTGATAAAAGTCAAACAAAGCAAGTAAATATTCTTGTAAAGCTGCGTGAGGATCAGTTTTTGGTCTTTACTGGCGATTATCAACATTTCTTAATGACCAAGCGTGCAAAAACACAAGTCCTCTGTGTTGAATATAAAAGCATGCACAGCTGCTGACAACCCACATAGAAACACTTAGTGTCATCCACTGAACGCTTGCCCTAATCCTGACCCTAACATTCCTCACTTGAATCCTTTGGAAAATCTGACTGTGAACTGTAATTACTATCTGTAGCAAGCCCACCTGCAGGAGTGGGAGAACAATACTCCAAGGTGAAGCAGAGGGAGGAGGGGGCTACAGTGGAAGCGTCCAGTGACTTTTCCTTTGCTCTCACTTCTTGGCTATCTTCCACTGTTGTCCCTTTTGTTTTTTTAAGAATTTTCCTGCATCGCAGCGCTCAGAGATAATGACCTTTTACCGGTTTTAAGCAGCCAAATTAGACCCTTGAGAGGCAGTTGCATTCAAGAAAAACAGAAGTCCTCTGGAAGTCGAGCCCCTTTGTTCCACTTTCTGTTTGTTTTTTGTTTTTTTATGAATGTGTAAAGAGAAAAAAAACAGCAAGGATCTCTCATAAATGTATCTGTGAGAAGATAGAGTGCAGCTGCTTTGGCTCGTGTATAGTGCATTGATTACACACTGAATTGTGTGCCTGGATATTTATCATCAGTAAGTATCGACTCTGACATTTTTATCTCTTCTGTATGTATGCGCGCGTGCCTGTGCGTGTAGTATCTTACTTTAGGGCATTTTCTGAGACTTTTCACACTCGTTTCCTGTCTGAATTATGATGTTTGCCATCACAGCTGGGTTGACATGTACACACACTTTGCCAGTGGCATCGGTTAAATCCCGTCTGGTGATATCGAGCTGTGTGTATGGTACATACATCATAATACTCTATCTCTCTATCACATAATAGAGTCTCTCCTGTCTGTTTATAGTCTGGATTCCCTAAATGTCTCCATTGTTTAATCTTGGCAAGTCTTGGTGGAGTCTTGGAGTTTGTTTACACAGTTGTTTTGGTGATGTGGTCGTCCTAAAGATATTTTTGAAGATATTTCTGAAAATTGTGCCTCTATTTGGTAATACTTTATGTGGTTATTGTAATATTTAGCACCAGATGTTACTTCTGTCATAACTGGGTGAATGTATCATGCCCCAAATGAAATGGGAATAAGCCTCTTGCACCACCTGCTGGTCAGCAAAGTGTAACTACATCTATTGGAAGGTTAGAAATCATCTCTGTCCCTATCTATTGTCTTCTTTCTCTTCCTCCTCTCTCTTCCTGCAGGAAGTGGATGTTGAAGGAAGGGTGCGCCTAGTGATGGAGAGCGCCCTGACAGCCCGGGACAGGGTCGGGGTTCAGGACTTCGTCCTGCTGGAAAACTACAACAGCGAGGCGGCCTTCATAGAGAACCTCCGGAGACGCTTCAGAGAAAACCTCATCTATGTAATAAAGCCAGTTTTCCTCACATGTTCCAAAACATTTCAGCTTGTGTGGTGAGACATATTTCAGTGTGTTCTAATGTTTTGGCTCAGACGTACATTGGCTCAGTGTTGGTGTCGGTGAACCCTTACAAAGAACTGGAGATTTACTCCAAGCAGCAGATGGAACGCTACAGAGGGGTTAGCTTCTATGAGATATCGCCTCACATGTGAGTCATTTCAACTCCTCCACTGTCCTCCACTCATGATCACATGCTATCTTCACAATCATGTTTTACTAAACCGATTCCCTGTGATCAAACAGGATTTATTCAGGCATGATACATTCAGTAATCTGCTTCCTCCACACAGGCTTCCTACAGCCGTCATCTCCTTTATGTATAGTGACAGACTGACTGATTCTATCTTATCTTTTGATTTGTAGGGCTATATAATGTTTACAAATAAACCAGAGAAGATAAGAAGCATGTAAACATCTGATTTTATAGTCCTGACAAAAGAAGACATGCTTTCCTTTGACTGTACAAATGTTAGCATGACTTTATTTCCTTATGTTGATCTGTTGATCTTCTCCTTCTCCCGTTTTCTCTCAGCTACGCCTTGTCAGACAACACTTACCGGGCCATGCGGACAGAGAGGAAGGACCAGTGTATTCTCATATCAGGTGAAAGTGGAGCAGGTAAAACAGAGGCCTCCAAGAAGATCCTCCTCTACTACGCTGTCACCTGCCCCACTAATGATCACATGGCTGCCCTCGGTGACCGCCTACTGCAGTCTAACCCCGTGCTGGAAGTATGATATCTGATTGATCTGAGAAATCTGAGTTATCTTTTCACATAAATACTTTTTATATGTTTTTTCCTGTTTGATTTTGTTGTTCTATTGTGGTTCTTGATTTCACTTCCTCCCTCCAATTTCCTGGCTCTTTTGCTCCGTGCAGGCATTTGGAAACGCCAAAACACTAAGGAATGACAACTCCAGCCGCTTTGGAAAATACATGGATGTACAGTTTGACTTCAGGGTAAACACTCCCTCCTTGGCTTACTCACTATACTGATAACAACAGTTTAGTTATGTCAATAACAGAAGCTCAAACATTTAAACCTCTCGAGCAGTGGCATCTGGCGACAAACTCAGGTTCTCGAGTGGGTTGTAGGTGGTTCCCAGCAAAAGGAGGAATAGTATATTTTAAATTTTAGCACATTTTTTGGAAGTTGGAAGGGAATAGGGTTGACTGTATTGACTGATTGTAATTTACAGTGACTTCAAACCTAAAGATGAAAGGACAACCAAAGAACTAAAGAAGGTTACTTGAAGGTCCAGTGTGTCAGATTTAGGGATCTCTAATAACAGAATGTGGCATAATTGTAATATAATATTCATAAGTATGTTAAGTGATAAGAATGGTTATGTTTTTAAATGAAAGTATGGGCCTTTTGTGTACGTCTTCACGTTTTTCGCATGTTTCACATCCACTGTATTTTCTCTATTGCACTTGAAAGATGAAGACGTGTGGGGAGGGGGTTGCAGTCAGCAACTACACAGCTACATATCACTAAATCCTACACACTGCTCCTTTAAGACAAAATCCTATCAAATTGGGGGAACGTGATCTATTGTGGGGGTCCATTACATGAAACATTTGCTCCAGAGTACTAAATCTTCTTGTTAACTGTCGCTCTCTGCTCCCATCTTTTCCTATAACTTCTCCCAGGGGGCTCCAGTGGGCGGTCACATCCTGAACTACCTGCTGGAGAAATCACGTGTGGTGCATCAGAACCACGGCGAGAGGAACTTCCACATCTTCTATCAGCTTCTGGATGGAGGGGACGACAACCTGCTCAACACACTGGACCTGGAAAGAAACCCTCAGAACTACCAGTATCTAGTCAAGGTGTGTGCAGTGCTGACGTTTGATGAATTACTTGTTTTCAAATTGAAGTCTATGAGGTCTAAGCATCAGTTGCGATGTAATATTTCATTGTCTTGTTCAGGGGAACTGTCCCAGACTCAGCTCTGTCAGTGACAAGAATAATTGGAAAGTTGTGATGAAGGCCCTCCCAGTTATCGGCTTCACTGAGGAAGAGGTGCAGGTCAGTAACAGTGACAGCATTGAATGATTGGACTGAATGCAGCTGACAACTTTACTGTTGTGTTTGTCACTCATTCTCTGGTTTACCATATTTGCCACATTAAAGCAGCACACTTTAAATGGTAGAGTCACAGGAATCCAAGACAAACATCATTATACTGGGAACATTGTTTTCCACCATGAATATATCTACTGTGTTTTACCGAATATCACATTTAGAACATTACAAGTTTAAACCAAAGTGCAGTTTTAATAGTTCACCAAACAACATTTTGTGTCCTTGAGGCTTAGCAGTCTTTAATGTTTACTTCATAAAACATTTACAAAGGCTTGTTTGGGGGAGGGAATATTGAGTCCTGCATTGTTTACATCAACTTCCTGCCTTGAAACTTTCTTTAAAAACAGAAAGTTCATCTGTGAGGTTGTTGTTAACTTTTTTCCCCTGTGCGTGACCTCAGAATTTGCTGAATATCATCGCCAGCGTTCTCCATCTGGGGAACACTCAGTTTGGGGAAGGGGAAGAAGGAGAAACTTATATCACCACTGAGACTCGGTTGAACAGTCTTGCAAAGGTCAGAACGGTCCCACTTGTATTATTGGATGTGCAAATATGCAGAAAAACTCACAGGAAGGCATAGCTGAGGCCAGATGTGTTGTTGTTGTTTTGCAGCTGCTGGGTGTCGATGATTCAGGCCTCAGGGAGGCACTCACTCACAAGAAACTCACTGCAAAAGGAGAGGAGGTGACGCTCTTTTTGTCCTTGTGTTTTTTAGTTACTTGGTGTGTATTGCGGAGACTTTAAAGTTTTGTGTCGTACTTTTGCGTTACAGATGATCAGCCCGCTAAATTTTGAGCAGGCTGTGTCCGCCCGTGACGCCTTAGCCAAGGCTGTGTACGGTCGGACCTTCACATGGTTGGTGGAGAAGATCAACCAGTCGCTGGCTCTGAAGGTGCAGTAACACTTCTGATAACAACTCAAAGACAACAGTGGACATTGTTGCAGTGTTTTGCCATTTATTGCAATGCTGTGTACTTTTCATGCTACGCAGGATGAACTCTACCACAGCAGTAAGGGCTCCTCCGTTATAGGACTTCTAGATATCTATGGCTTTGAAGTCCTACTGCAGAACAGGTAAGAGTGCCATCTTAATCTGCTTCTCAGCAGTTAGTTAGTGGTAGTCTCTACCACTAACTAACTAATCTCGAACTAATCTCTATTTTTGCCTACAGTTTTGAGCAGTTCTGCATCAACTACTGCAACGAGAAGCTCCAGCAGCTGTTTATTGAGCTCACCCTGAGATCTGAGCAGGAGGAGTATGAGACCGAGGGGATTGCAGTGAGTTTGTTGGTTGGCTAGTCGATACAATGCATGCAATATATATGATCATTCATATTTATATTCCACGCTAACACAACATTGTTCTCCTACAAACGTTTCCATCTCATTTCAGTGGGAGACTGTGCAGTACTTTGACAACAAGATAATTTGTGACCTGATAGAGGAGAAGCACAAAGGCATCATCTCCATTCTGGTGTGCAAGACAATTCTGAGTTCACGTTTGTCGCTGGTCTTATCTCTGTAGATGAAGTTAAATAATGTTTTGTTTTTCAGAATGAGGAGTGTCTGAGACCTGGAGAGACCTGCGATGTCTCCTTTTTAGAGAAATTGGAAGACACACTGGGCAGCCATCCCCATTTTGTCACGTAAGCATCATCTTATATCAGAACTGAAGAAGTCTCTTGGATGAGAGGTCTTCAAAGATCTACAACCAAGTCCAGGTGCCCCAGATTTAACTCACCTCAATGAAAGATGACCTGGACGACTGAGAACCTTCACAGACATCTTATATAAGATGTTATTTTGACACACAGTATTATAAAGACTCTTCTTACATTAGCATGCTTATGTATGTTTGTACATCTGTGTGTGTGTGTTTGTCTTTCAGTCATAAGTTGGCAAATGGAAAAACTCGCAGGGTGATGAGCAGGGAGGAGTTCAGGCTGCTGCATTATGCTGGAGAAGTCAACTACAACGTCAATGGTAAGCTGTGATTCATTCAGAGCGCGTTTCACAACCACTGACAGAGCTTCCGGATCTGTGAAGTGACTCCAGTGTGGAAGTGTCTTAAACCTGCATTCTTTCTAATCACCAGCAGGGGTCAGCTCCATTCGCGACAGCAATTAGGTCTAATTGTATTGAGTCTTATGGAGAAATGAGCCTACTTCTCACATGATTTATTGCCTCAGTAAACACTTTCCTCCTGGTTTACAGTCTGAATATCTAGCTTCAAGTCTTCTTTCATACAGCATGGTGTTCATTTTTATAAATTATGGTACCATTTAGAGAAAAATTGAAGATAAAGCAGGGTGTGATTTAGCAAGTCTGTTCAGTTCAATACACTCATCAAACTCAGATCAAACTTTTAAACTAGGCAGTGCTGATATACAAATATAAATATTAATCAAGATTCTGTTTCTGCATTGACTATTTCTCTCCTTAAATGTTTTTACAAACATATTTTACGTCACCCACCAACTCCATGCTCGACAATACTGCCAAAAATGAGGTTTTTAAACAGGTTGTCCACAAACACAACAAACAATGTGTGACATCACAGTAGGTACTTACCCACAACAAGCTGCTTAATCCTTAGTCTGTGTAAAGGCAATTCTGAGATTTCTTTCAAAATACATTAAATATGTTGGAAAATACTTGCTGAAAACATGTGATAAGACTTTGAACATTATAATACTGAAATCTGGAGATAGAGATTAAAATGGTTTTCAGTACAAGATTTTGTGGGCGGTCCTAAAGGGCGGCTCAATGACACACTGAGGCCACCCTGAGCATACCACTGCAGCATTAGCAGAGAGATGGAGACTAATTCATGTCACTCACAGTGTTTCAAAGTCAGTCATGTCATTTTCTGAACTCATCTGACACGTTTCAGTCGCTTCAAAATCGCTTCAACTGCTCCCACGAGTGGGCGTGGCTTCAGCACATTCAGCTGACACACCCCCACAGTCGTGGAGCTGAGAATACTGCTCATTTTTACCTGATTTTGACACCTAATTTCATAAACTTTTCAATATCTTTTTATCATTCAAATTTGGCTGGGTGGTTAATAACACTTTCTGCTTTGGTCTGGCAAACTCAGAACACATATTTTTTCTTACTTTACACAGACTTTAATGATAAACCGCAGTGCATTTGTTTGTCTCTTTCAGGTTTCCTCGACAAGAACAATGACTCGCTGAACAGGAACCTGAAAGAGGTGAGCATAATGGAGCCTCACCATAACCTTTAAAAACTTCTGTGTTGCTTTAGTGAAGAGGAAGAGGGTGGGGTGTGGGGGGGGTTATACCGTGTTGACATGTGGTTTTGTGGTTTGGTCTCTGTTCAGGTCATGTGCCAGTCAGACAACCAGATCCTAAGGCATTGCTTCCGCAGAGAGGAAGTGATAGACCAGAAACGCCCTGAGATGGTGAGAATTATGATTCTTTCTCTGTCTCAGCTGCTTATGATGTGGTTTTAAATCAAATATATATATATTTACATATAATAACTACTTTCTCTTTCTTTTTTAAAAAACAACAACTCAACACACAAATTTATGTGTTTTTTTCCCCATTTGTCCTTTAGGCTGCCACTCAATTTAAAAACAGCCTGATGAAACTCATGGAGATCCTAATGTCTAAAGAGCCATCCTACGTGCGCTGTATCAAACCTAATGATGCCAAGCAGCCAGGTACACTTTTACATCTTAGAATATGAGTTTGTTGTATATTATAGTACTTCAAGTTACTCTCAAATAAAAGCTGTTTTTGAAATAAAGTTAGCTGTGCTGTTGTTGCTTACATGGCAACACAGTTATAGTACAACATAGTCATAACATTCTGCATCTAATTTCGAGATTTCTCCTTGCAGGAAGATTTGATGAAGTTCTGGTCAGACACCAGGTGAAGTATTTGGGCCTGATGGAGAACCTGAGGGTCAGAAGAGCTGGCTTTGCTTATCGACGCCGCTTTGAAGCCTTCCTGCAGAGGTGACTGACCTTCTCACTGAATCACTTACAGCCTGAGTGACCCAGGTTCATTGGGTTTACTGTATCTTCAGCTTTCTCTCATTATAATCATGCACAAATGGCCTCAGGTATAAGCCCCTGTGTCCTGAGACGTGGCCCAATTGGAATGGCAGACTCGCAGACGGTGTCTCGACGCTGGTCAACCACCTAGGCTACAAAGCAGACGAATACAAACTGGGAAGGTAATGTATTGTTGGAGGGAGAGTACAGAGTGGGAGCAGGCACGACAGCATCACGTGCACCATCAGGAATTTCTTTGTCTGCTTTCTGCAGGTCAAAAATCTTCATCCGTTTCCCGAAAACTCTCTTCACCACAGAGGATGCCCTAGAAGCGAAAAAGCCCGACATTGGTAAATACAATAATAATGGTCAGGATTGTAAATATCAAACTGGATAAATTGTGTAACGTTTGTTCAGAAATGAATCAGCAGGATTTCTTGAACACCTCAGTGGAAAATCCACATCCTCTTTTTTTTTGTTATGTTCCAGCTTTGAAACTGCAGACATCATGGAGAGGCTACAGGGAGAGAGCCAAGTACCAGCGCATCCGGCATGCAGGTCAGGACACCTCCCACTGAATCCCTCACAGTTTCACTTACAGAACAATCTCACTTTGTCCCTACAACTGGAAGAAATACAGACATAACTTAAAAATGTTTGCATAGTTTGATTTTGATGGATTTTAATTTAGCATTTCAAACATTTTTAATCTGAGTTTTACTTTCATTCTTACTTCTCTAAATTATGATTTTGGATTTCTGCTATTGTTAAATTAGACCTCACTGTACTTACCATGCACATAAAAAATATTTTTGGACACCCATCAAAGTTTTCTATTTCATTGAAGAAAGGCCCCACACTCCCACTCGTGTTTTTAAACGTACATGCTCATGTTTTTGTGTTTCTTTGTGTAAATTTGACTTCATTTCACTTTTCCAACATGTCTCTCTCTTACAGTATGCTATACTAACCTTGGGATGTTCTCCGAATATAACAGTTGGCTTGGTGTCAATAAATGCATGTATGTGTATGTATAGTGATAGTGATCCAGTCTGGGTGGCGAGGGATGAAAGCACGCAGGAGGGCTAAGAGGCGTCGACAGGCTGCTGAGTTAATACGCAGGTGCTTGACTGATAATTTAGTTTGATTCTGAATGTATTTTCATAACAGCAGTTTGCATGTAGAGTAAATCTCCTTCCTTTTATCTGTTTTCTTTCTTTTAGGTTCATCAAAGGCTTCATTTACCGTCATGAGGAATACTGCCCTGAGAACGAGTATTTCCTGGATCATGTACGCTACTCCTTCCTCAAGAATCTACGCAAAAACCTGCCCAAGAGCATTTTGGACAAAAGCTGGCCGACACCTCCTCCATCTCTTGTTGAGGTACACACAGCGGGTCTGACAGCGTTACATACAGATGAAAGAATGAATACAAGTAAAAAGGTTATTAACACACTCTCAACTCCACGATCCTCTACAGGCCTCGGAGCACCTGCGGAGGCTGAACATGAGAAACATGGTCATGAAGTACTGCAGGAGGGTCCAGCCTGAATGGAAGAAGCAGGTACACTGAATACGGAAGACATTACACCGTAAAAGATAAATGCATCTGTTAATTTTGCTTCATTTTTGTTCTTTGCTCTAGATGATGCAGAAGGTTGTAGCCAGTGAGATCTTCAAGGATCAGAAAGACAGCTACCCTCAGAGTGTTGGAAGGCTATTTTTGGACTCCAGACTCGGTACTTGTTAATACATGCATTCATTACCTTTGTACACACTTACAGAAGATGTACTAAAAAACTCACTTACAGAGGCTTTCCTGTTGCTTTACTCAGAACGTGAGCAGATCAGTCTCAAAGTGGTCCAAACCCTCGGCAATGACAAAGTGCAGGTGGGACTGACCTTTTTTTTTCTCTTCTATGTGATGACGGTAATAAAAGTGTGATGTCACCAGTCAGCTGCCTCACAGTAATGCGTCTTCTTGTGCTTCTCAGTATGGTGTTTCTGTCATAAAGTATGACAGGAGGGGCTTCAAGCCTCGCCCTCGCCAGCTGCTCCTCACTAACGCCTTCGCTGTGCTGGTGGACAAGACCAAGATCAAACAGAGGATTGACTACGCAGCTCTGAGAGGTGAAAAACGGCACTGAGTGACCACTGCTGAGCTGATATTCACTTCCTTTCTATGTTTATTGCTCAGGAGTTATTACAGTTTTCATCATGATCACATCATTATGAAAATACTTTGGTTGTCAGAACAAAGTTTTCATACATCACAGCAGGAAAAAAACACAGAAAAAGATAAGATAAGATAAGATAGACTTTAATGATCCCACACCTGGTCAATTCACTTGCCACAGGAACTGGTATAAAATAAAAGGTTGATGACAAATAACTCATAAATAAGAAATATGTAGAGAAAGTCATGAAGTCATGCTGGTGTTAAAGAGTCTGACAGCTGTTGGGTGAAGGACCTGTGGTAGAGCTCCTTCTTACATGGTGGGAGTAGCAGTCTGTTGCTGAAGGAGCTGTTAAAGGCCTCCACAGTCTCATGCAGGAAGTGAGAGGAGTTGCTCATGATGGATGTCAGCTTTGCTAACATCCTCCTGTCTCCCACTTCCTCTGTGGAGTCTAGGTGGGCAGTCCAGAAAAGAGTTCGACCAGTTTATTGAGTCTTTTTCTGTCCCTCTCCCCAGTAGATGACTGCATAGAATAATGCAGATGCCACCACAGTGTCATAGAAAGTTTCAGAGTCCTCCTGATATCCAGTCCCTGGATGTTCACCACTATGGTCTGAGGTGTCTTCCTCCAGAAGTCATTCACTGTCTCCTTTGTGCAGAATGCAAAATAAAAAGCATGTACTAATATATTGGTGTCACAGCAAAGTTTATCCATCAGAGTGACAAACTGTGACAAGCAGCACAGAGTGAGAGAGACAAACTTAAATATTAAATATTCTTTAATAATGTTATTTGTTCAAGAAGGCAGTCCTTTGCACGGTCGTATCAGTGCACAATCTGTGCATGATCTACACAGAAAAGGTTTATTTTCATTACAACTCAAAGATTTACTATATCAGCCACCATATCGGTATCAGTATATCGGTCTTAAAATTTGGTCAGGCTCCATTACAGATGCTGAATCAGTGATTCATTTCACAGACTGGCTAAAACATCTCTAGTTATTTCATCGTAACTGTGTTCTTTAGTTCAGTGAGTCTAAGCCGTGTTTTCTCTTTAAACAGGTATCTCTCTGAGCTCTCTCAGCGATGGGATGTTTGTTCTGCACATGCCCAGTGAGGACAATAAGCAGAAGGTACAGTAAGAAAAAGGGGTGATGACTGTTTATTGGTCTACATGTAGCCACTCTAAATCCAACTGTGTCTCCATCAGGGCGACGTGGTGCTGTACTGCACCCATGCGATCGAGCTGGTGACAAAATTATCCATGATGGCCAACAAGGCCAGCTACGTCAACATCTGCCCTGGCAGGTGAGGCCTTTTAGACTGCTTCTCTCTGGTGGTGGTGGTGGTTGTTGTTAATCCAACAGTACTCATCTCCCTGTCCTGTCTTGTGCGACGTGTAGTATTAGGTTCGCTGTGGCTCGAGCCAAAGAGGGAATCATTGATTTCGTCAGGGGCACAGAGCTCAAGGTGGCCAAAGGCAAACGAGGACATCTGCTTGTGGTGAGTCAGCGGCTGTTCTGATATCATGTGTGGAGCCCGCAGGGAGGGATGTTTTTTTTGTTTTGTTTTGTTTTGTTTCAGCCAGCTGACCGTGTTTAATGTGATTTCACTCTGCAGACCGCCCCGCAGATCAACACCACATGAAGAAATGGAAAAACAGCAACCAGACAAACAGTAATCCTTGTAGCTAACTGGAGGATTGCCGCTCAGAAGTTATTTGTTAGTTTGTAGCCGGCAGGATGATACCACAAGCACACACACAACATATGCATCATCATTATTACTACAAGAATGTTTTCAATGTCTTTGAAAGATGAGAAAATCATAACATGAAGTCGTCACTGTTTCAAATGCTTCATATCTTTAATTTCCAGTCACAAATACACAAATATATTTAAATATATCAAATAACAAATTTCAAACTCTTTATCTCTATATTGTAAGAGAAATAAAACAAACCACTCGAAATAAATAGCATGTCAATAAATATCTTAATAAATAGTAAATATATCTCTGGGAAAGTCCAGTAGACTGAGGGTTTGGGGGAAAAACCAGGATGTTGGGACATGTTCTCTTCGCTCTGGCAGCTTATTGCTAACTTACAGTTAGAAGTAAGACAGAAACTGTGGGAAATACCCAAGAAAGCCCATAAATATACAGTTAAACATCATGTAGGAAAAAAAACGCTTGAATGAGAGCACCATGCAACATGTTGACAACACAGCTAAAGCACTGATTAAAGTTATCACTTTAAATATTATTCCAATTTTCTGTTCGGTGTCGCTTCAGCCTTTGTGTGCATTTGTGTGTTGTCACGGTCCCAGCGCTCAGTGCTGAGTCACTTGTGCTTTTGAAGCCAGAAGGAGGAAGTCTCTCGCCAGCTTGGTGAGGTAAAGCTCAAGATCCCTCAGAATGATGTAACCCTCCACTCGGCTGTCCCATACTGTTTTAGAGCCGGTGTCTGGGTTCAGCGGTGCCCGTGCTGTAGGAGAGGTGTGCTTCACCCAAGAGCTCTGCATGAAACTCATCTGGAGAAGAAAGCAAAACAAATTTTTATCACATTGGTGTCACTTCCTCCAAAAGGGGACCAGACACGTGCATGGATCTCAGTAAGAAGACTGTGGATACCTGATTGCTGACTTGGCTCATCAGGTCTCTCAGGTCCAGCTGAATGTACTTCATGCTGTGAGGTAAAATGTTGTGGGCCGCCCCTCTGGTCACCTGCTCTCTCTCCAGCTGTGTTCTCTTCCACTCCAACATATTCCAGTAGACTTGCATGTCCTTGAAAGCACCATGCAGTCGTTCCCAGTCCTGAACAGACAACCACATGATTACATAATCAAAATGCTGCAGAACCAACCCCCGCTTTCTAATCTTGAAATTCAAAAAGGGGAATTCCACTCAAATTTTTACAAGTTTTACACTCAGCAGCAACAGCTGACTTTCTGACAATCATCAGGTTTCCTTTATCTCCATAATGGAATGGATCAAAACAATGGTAGAAATTCTCAGAAAAGTTTGAGAATACATTTTGCAGAATAACAACCAGTGAGTGGTTTTGTATGGGAAATGTTTTGAAACCCTCGAGCAGATACCAACCGTCAGATTTAGCCAGCTGTAGTAATCTGTAGAAAGCGATGGCAGGTCCCTTAACTGCCGGCTCCTGTCCTCGAACTGGCCGTCTCCCAGCTGCTGCTCTTTCTACAAAGACAGCGAAAGATTTATAATTAGGGAAAGCCAATCAACCTGGGATGAGCTCACAGGGACAGGCTGGCTGGTACTCACATATCTCCTCTGCAGCTGCTGGACACGGGTTCGAGTGGATCTTGCAAGGCGAAAGGAGTTGTGGTATTTATCGCTCTGGTGGACCGGAGATGGAGCAGAGGACTCCACACAGTTCAGTATACAGCAAAGGAGGATGAGAGCCTGCCACCAAAGAGTCATCTGAAAGAGAGACATGATTGTTTAAATCACTGCTGGCAGACTGTTGATCTGCTCAGCTGCTTTCCAGTTATAAACCAATGAGGTCGTATCACTTCTCTTTGCAATACTGTAAAAAAAAAAAGTGTCACTTCCGACATGAACTAATGAATTCCGGTACAAATTCTTTTTATGGGAACTGTCAATATACTCTGAAAGGAAGTGTATTAATATTAATTTCCCACCACCACCACCACACGACATCCCCATACATGCTTTCTTTCCTTTTTTCTTATGTAACAGTGTGACACTACAGTTGGGTTAGGGTTGCACACTCATTGGAAAATGAAGGCTTTTGATTCCTCTAAATAGTTTCAGGGTGGAAGGAAGCATGCCGGGTCTCCTTTTTTTTGTTGTTTGTGGTCTTTGCAAAGTGCTAAATCCTGATCACCAGACTACATCACACACACACACACACACACACACACACACACACACACACACACACACACCACATTACTGCTGCAAGTATCAAAGTACCAGGATTTAAAAAGTAAAGTCAATCCTTTCTTTCAAGTTTGTGGCCGTTTTGTCCAGTTGCATCATGTGATTGTTGGTGCAACACAGTCTACTTGGTGAGTCAACATCTTTCTGATGAAATCATCACCTCTAACAATTTCCCAAATGGAAATAAATAACATCATAAGTCATACATAACACAAACGCACAGTCCTATACAAGTAAACCGATGATGGTCATACTATACATTATCAAACATACAGAAACAATGACAAGCCCTTACTGGAAGTTTGACAGAGATACTAATTATTTAATTTATAAGCACTGCCATAAACACGCTGTGCACACTTTTCTCTACAAAAGATTACATATGCTCACATGGCGATACAGTAAATAATTAAATATATAAATTAATATAAGTAGATATATATCTAAATAAAACATTAATTTCAGATGTTTTTTTCCAAACCAACACACTCATGTCTAAGTATTCTTGTTACAATGGGCTTACCTTGGAGGAGCAGTGAACAGTGAACTCTAGTGAATCAGGAGCTGAGATAACTTCATGCTACAGTGAGGCCTGAACATTTTATATCATGTTTTTGCTTTCGGTTTCTTGTGCTGGCTCTGGAGTTTTTTCTATTTTTCCACTGTCTCACTCTCTCTCAGCACTGTGGTCAGTGAGTAAGCAAAGAAACTTAATATAGCGTCAGGGTTTGCACTTTCCCCCCTCCCCTCTCTTTCTTCTTAGTGACTCAGGGTCTCAAGGGATTCGGTGTTTTCAGGAGCACTAATGAATGTTTCAAACCTAAACAATAAAACGCTTCTCCTAATCTTTGTCAGTGTGACCCCTGTTGTAGTCAGGACCATCTAAAGCCAAGGCAAGAGACCAAGGTACAACCAAGACCAGAGTATATCGAGGCCTGAGATAAGACCAAGACTTTAAGGAGTTGAAACCAAGTTAAGACCAAGATCAAGGCAGAGTGAGGCTCATTTAAGTATACCTTAATAATATTCACCAAATCTCTTAGGATGAGTCTGCAGATTAACTCTTTGGGGCTTTGACTTGGCTGACATCTCTTCTTGGACAGACACAGCAATATCAGCCGTTGAACAGTAACAAAACTTCTAGAAATAAGTATTGGTTGCATTTGAAGCAGGAAGTTTTACCTCCAATCACAGTAATAATGTTAACAAATAAATCAAACAATGCACAAGTAATTTAGTGATATGCTCACAGTTTTGGTCTTAAATTGATCTTGATATGAGACTGAGAAGAAACCAAGACCTTCAAAAAGTGGTCTTGAGACCGAGACTGAGAGTACTACAAAACTGGTGTGAGCCATTTGCTACTTTATTATTATTACTGCATTAATTCCCTGCATGTATAACTGATTACATTTGTTAATACTGACATACACTGTCTCTGTTAAATGAGTAACCTACTTAAAGTTTCATCACACGGTCATTTTAGGACGGATACTGGTAGAGAAAGTGCTAAGCTGTTAAAAACTACTACAATCTGAACCTTTTTTTTTTTTTTAGTCTTGACAGCGCATTGTCAGGGACAGCGCATTGTCAGGGAATATTTCCCATGTCTCATGATGTTGATGAGTAATTACTGACACAGTTTCAGCGAATCTCACAAAAAAAAAAAAAACAAGACACAAAAAACGTCCCTGTGATCATGACTATCATCATTGGAAATGCGTATTTTATTAAATTCCCTGAATTTTGAATTCCTCAGTATTTCCAGTTACCTACCATCACATCCCACTTGTTTTAGCATTTAACAATATAAGAGCTTCAAACTAGAGAGAACAGTGTGTTTGTCATCTTAATAGATACTTTTATTACAGCTTATCCCGATTGATTTCTTTATCACTTGTATTTTATTTCACTGGAACTTGTTTCTAATATCTTTATTTACCAATATGTCTTTCTATTTGCTTTCATCATTGATGTTTTCAATGTACTGCTTCATGTGAAGCATGTGATAACTAAGAAAGCTCTGGTGAAATAAAGAATTCATCCTTATTATTGTTGTTATTTGTTGCCTCATATGAAGGCAACATTGCTGCTCAACGAAGATGGAAATCATGTAAGATAAATCTGTAGTCTAGATGCCATTTATGACTTTTCATTTAAAGTATTACAAGTACAAAGCAAAATATGTTTAATATATTAGATTCTTAAAAGTAGCCACCTGTCATGCCTACCCCTCCATACTTCACAATGGGAACCACACATGCGGATACCATCCATTCACGTTCTGTGCGTCTCACAAAGACTTGGAGGTTTGAACCAAAACTCTTAAATTTGGACTTATCAAACCAAAGTACAGATTTCCACTGTTCTAATGTCCTGTCCTGTGTTTCTTGTTCCAAGCTGTTCTCATCTTCTTGTGGTTGGTCTCCCTTGTTGTTTTTTTGCATCATTTTGACCATGAAGGCCTGATTCAAGCCACCTCTGAATAGTTGATGCTGAGATGTGTTTACCACTTAAAAACTGAGGCTGGTAACTGTAATGAATGTATCCTCGTATCCTCTACTCTTTCCTGGGGTTTCATCATGGTGTTTGATGGAACACATTCAAAGTTTTTGAAAATGTCTGGATTGACTGACCGCCATGTCTTAAAGTAGCGATAAACTGTTGTTTTTCTTTGAGCAGTTCTTGACAAAGTATGGGTTAGAACAGTTGTCGAATAGACAACACTACCTCAGAAAAACTGATGGTCTCAAACACATTTAGAAGGCAAGAAATCCAACAAATTGAATGTCAAGAGTTTGCAAAGCATCATCAAAGCAAAAGGTGGTTACTTTGAAGAATCTAAAATATAAAACACATGTTTCTTTTTTGTTTACCACAGAATTCCATATGTGTTATTACATAGTTTAAATGTCTTCAGTGTTACAATAATAATGATAATAATAAACCATAAAACAAACCACAATAACAATTAACTAATAGCTATAAATCTGCATAAAAAGAGGGAATAAAACATAAATAGAATAAACTAAAGTAAACTATTAAAAAATTATATAAAAGATGAGACCCTGATCCCTCAGTCAGGTCAGTCCACAGACTCAGAGCCCTGACTGCAAAGGCTCTGTCACCTTTGTGTACATATCTGGACCAAGGAACTA
The DNA here is from genome assembly GCF_000972845.2 of Larimichthys crocea. NCBI lineage: Eukaryota > Metazoa > Chordata > Actinopteri > Sciaenidae > Larimichthys > Larimichthys crocea. The sequence continues at coordinate 17,487,301 of NC_040032.1, forward strand.
GACGCATCAAGAACTCAAGGAGAAAGTTGGGACATATGGCACTAAATCATCTGCTAAATAACTTGGCCTGAGGCCCTTTCAGGGCTTCATAAGCAATCAATAAAATCTAAAAATCATGTGTTATGTGATCATGTGTCTTTGTCTGAGTCAAAATCCTGGCAGCAGAGTTATGAATGAGCTGGGGATGTTGCCAGAAAGCAAAGAAGTGGGTGAGTGAGTAGGTGTGTGCAAACTTTTTGATAGTTTTGGATTTCCTAAATCATTCATTGGAGGTAAATTCCCAAACAGATCTAAATCCAAAGAGTACAATATGGGAAGTCACCCAACATTCAAAGGAATTTAAAGGAACTGGGGAATATACTGTTATCATATTGAAAATTAAACAAAAACTGTGTTGATCAAAGCTTTTATGTATTGATTGGTGAATCTCAAAATAAATATAGTTGTAAATGTGTGCAGTACCAGTCAATTAATCTGTCTATTTATCCAACTACTGAGCCACTGATGCTCTTTAATAATGCTGCATTAAACAATAAAAGGACAGAGAAACCTCTTTTGAATACTCTGGTGTTTTGATTTATTCAATTTATAGTTTACATTGCAGCATTTAGATGTTGTAAACTTAAGTTATGTATCATTATCATTTTTGGCCTCACTAAAACAGTCGACAGAGTAAAAGGCATGTGTATTATCTGAGGATGGGATTTATTTGATGCAACAGTGTCACTGACCACACCTGACCTGTTATACCAGTTCACACTCTCAGAACAAACCCTGAGTGTTAAAGATACTTTATTAAACATTTGAAAGTTTAGTTTTATGATCACAGCAGCTGTCAAATGTTAAAACACAAAGTAGTTTTATTCTTTATACAACAACACTTCTGTAAAAGTTTATTTTTTAAATCATTTGATTGTTTTAGTCTGGGGGATTTCTATACGTTTATTTTTATTTTTAACAGTGAAAAGTTAAAATGAGCATCTTGTTTAATGCTAACACTTTTTAATGATGATATAATGACTTATTTCTCAGTCAGTCAAGTCTGTTTTTTAAGTTAAAAGCTGACAGGAGCTCACATTAGGTTCAGGGTGGCCAGTTATGACAAAGAAATCTTCATCTCATAGTGGTGTCAAGGAAAGTTACACACTGAAACTTGACTCCCACCAGGGAGTGTAAGGAAATGATGAGATCTTTTGTGAAAATTCCTCTGAGATAAAGCAATTAGTTTCAAAATATCTGAAAGTCTAGTTAAAATCCCTCTCAATAGAAACACTAAACAGCCGGTAGTTTCAACGTACCTCTCTGTGGTTTGTGGCAGTTTCACTTTTGCATATCAGAGTTGGGTGCTTGGCAGCAGGAAAGTCACTTCTGTTGCAGTTTTGCACAGTTGAGGCCACAGGTTGTCAGTGTTAGTGTTCAGCTGGGTTCAAAGTTCTTCTGTCCGCAACAATTAACTTATATAGTATAATAAAAATACTACACCAATACTATATATTAGTAACCCTGAAAAATAGTGTACTTTAGTGCCTTTGACAGTTTATTACTTTGTGATTGCAGTAACAGTTACTATAACCAAGTGATTTATGATTCAATGAATTCAGTTCACGTACATCATGATATTTTGTCCTGATAGATACAATATTGTAGTTTATGTAAATGTAAAAATGTATTTCCCAAATGTGTTTATTCTCTTGCTGTGAAAGAGCAACTGGCAAATATGTATCAGGCTTTCTATTATGTTATAATTTTAAATCTTAATTGTGATTAATATCTAATTAATAGACAAAAATGTGTTTTGGGACAGAAAAAAGGTTGTATTAAACTGTTATGTAATAGTTTTAAATAATGTGATTGTTCAGCATATCTTTCAGGCAGAGTTCAGGCATATGGCTTCAAATCAACTTTTTCCACCACTGTCCCAGTTCGCCCTGAAATACAGTTAGTTGGTAGTCATTTGTTTTTGTTTTTTTAAAGATAGGTCTACCTTCCATAACTAAATTTCTATTTCCATCTTTGGGATGGTGTGACATGCTTACTTAGTTAAAGTCCTTCAAGTCCCCAGTTGGTTGATAAAGGAATCCTACAAGGATCAATATTAGGCCCCTTGCTACTTACTCTGTCTATGACAATGTTGATTTCTAAGCTGACGATGTCATCCTTGTATGAGGCTACAGTCTGCTCCCTGACCTCCAGACCTCTTTCAATATTTCAAAGCTAAAATAAATAATGGATTTCACCAGAGCAAGAACCTTTGATGTTCCTATTTGAATCAATATTTTGTTGAACACCCCACTCAAAAAGTACAAATTCACACTGTTACGGTATAATTCTTATACTGTCTACACTGGAGTGGCAACCTCCGTGGATGTGAAGTGGAGCCAATACAATGTTCAAGTGCCAAAAACAGCAGTTCCTCAAACGAATCAATCTCTGTAAGCCCCCATGTTAAAACTTTACAGCCTGGTACTAAAAACTGTTTTTAGTTGAATGACACCAGCTCACAGGATAGGTTAGGTTCCTTTAACTTCAACTGGTGAATGGCAGTACAAACTGCAATTACAGACACTCATTACTCCAAGGGACTTAAAAGTTCTAATGTTTTTTTTGATTATATGTAATATAATATGTATACATGCATGTATAACAAAGGTTTGGTTGTTAACATGATGCTGACATTATTAATGAATAAATGTACAAAAAGGACACTTCTAAAATGAATCCAGTGGGCCCTTTCTGTACTTTACATAAAAAAATAAGAATTTGAGATTATTTAATTGGCTGATAAACTGTGGGTGAGTGGGTGAGTATCAGTTCAACAAGTTGTTGTACCGTCATACTGTGTGGTCAGTAGAAGGGGAATAGATGAATAAGGAGAAGGGCTTCCCTCAATTTTGTAGTCTCCTCCCCCCATAGATTCCCTTCCTTACGATACATAAATTCCCTTGTGACGTGCACAATTCTCACTCTATTTTCAGTGTCAATCATTTGTGGTTTCATGCATCCTGCAGTTTTGTTTTGTATTTCCTTCCCATTTTTACTTCTTTAATGAAGGATGAGGATTTGATGCTCGAATGAAGCCCAGTTCTCCAATTCAGATTATGGTAAATGAAGTATGTTTTGATCACATGGTTATGAAATGGTTCCTTTTACTCTAAATATATTCATATGTAGGAATTAACTTATGACATATAACTATGCTGTGACTTTAAAAGCCTAAAACATACAAACAATGATGCTGAGACAGTTCACAGTAGGAAAAGCACAAGTGTAAATAATATCAATTAGCTGAAATCCTTATTTCTAATATTAGTGGTGATCTGTGCTTTTTATTTAAATATCTGACATTATAAAAGGACTATTAATCAATATTTTATTGGCGACATTAAGTCAATAAAACATTCAAAACTTTAAATTGCTCCTGCTGATTAATAAAGGGGTAACACATAGTAAAAATTGAGTTTATTATTTTGTTTAGTTTAGTTAATTATTATTTAGTTTATTACAGCTTGGTAACAAAATGGTAATAGTGGGGTTAAAGTTTAATCCTAAAGAGGTAACAGTTCAGTAATAAGTAGTAGTTTTGCATTTCGCAGCTCTGACTTGTGGTTATTACACAGAAACTACCGCAACTCCAACAATTAAACATTTAATTTGTATATTGTCACCTTGAAACAAACAGGAAAGATGAATTTCAGCATTATAATATGGTAATTACCAAAGAAATTTGAAGGTATAATGCTGATGGTGGCATCAACCAATTGCCTTGTTAATATTTATTAACCACAGCTGTCAGTTTTTTTTTTTACTACCCTAGAAACTGCTGTGCTGCAATGCTGTGACATACACACATACATAAATGCAGCTTTTTCCCCCTCAAGATAGAATGATGTTGTTTGCTTGAAAGCACTGAAACAACCAGGACATTTTGGTGTGCAAAACAACAAAAGCGAACAAAAGCCAGCTGCACAAAGTGTAGTTGCGACAACAACACATTTCTGACCTGACTCGTGCAGTTGACCTGCTATAAACAAAGCAGGCTTTCTATTTAGTTTGGATCGCTTTTATAAAAGAAAGGGTACGGGTGTTCTAGGATGCCGGCCAAGCTGGCCAAGACTCTTCAGCTTTATTGCACAGCTTCATACTGAAGAGTTTTAGTGTTAGTTCACTGTTCAATTGTTCATACAGTATTCTACGGCTGTGAATATGCAACATGAATACGCATCTGTGAATTTACTTTGTTTGTTTTTGTTTTTAAAAACAATTAATTACAACATTCTATGGCTATGAATAACGGACCATTGGTATAGACGTTGCGTTTTGTGACTTTTTAGATTAATAAAATATTCCTCAAATCAAAAATGTGACAAAGAAATATTAATTTCTCTAGTAAGCAGCCGTGTAATAAGCATGATAATGTACCGTGAGCAGGTCATTGCTGCGAAAATAAACGAGGACAGCGTAACGCAAGACTCAGGAGTTTCTTTTTGAATTCCGTTTCCAATAAACTCGATTAAGTTGATTTTAAAGTCCCCTTGTGGTGTATGTAGGGAATCTTCAAGGGGTTTTAGGGACCTGCACCTATGTACAAGTTACAACTAACTTAGAGTAAGGAGGAAGTATTTTGTGGAGCCTAGGGGAACCTGATATGTGGGTCCCCTGTCATTATGGAACAGAAAGTCGTCGGCTAAAGAAAGTTTCAGTTTCTGACAGACACAGGCTACATCAGACTTGTGTTGTAGATACCTTTTAACCATCATTGTACGTGAGCCTCGATTATCCCCCATAATCATCCCTATTTTGGATGATAAACATCGCTTGAAAACAATTGAAGGCAGTTGCATAATCTCAAAAGAATAAGATAAGATAGATTTAGGCCTATTAGGTCACCACCAGCTGAGACAGGGGCGAATTTGTTTAGACAGCTTGATGTTTGAAGTCTTTGTGCAACACTGTGTTCACAAGCTGTCCTATTCTGTCTTCATCCCTATAAAAGCAGCAGTAACCTCACTGAAAGACAGATGCGCTTTGAGTTGTTTTTGCCATCTCAAGCTTTATTTTGTGACTCTCTCCTTGGACCAGGACAATGTACGCAGCCGTTACTCTCTTCCTCTTCATGTGCTTGACTGCCACTACCCATGCAGATCACCATCAGCCGTGTCGTAAGACTTTGCAGTTCAATCATTTTGATTCTTTTTGTGTTAGGTAGCTAAATAAAAGTTTAAAATAAGTCTAATGTTTAATATTTTGTCATCAACGTGTGCAAGATCCATCTAACTAATTGTTGTCTTTCAGATTCACCCAACATGACAGGAACCATGTCTGTGGTGAGTTTATTTCATCACTTTCAAATAGACTTTCAAACCCAATAAACCTCAACAATCTTTTGGTACTTTTTATAGTATTTTGAAACATAGTGCTAAACATTATCTCTTTCCCTCTGAATGTGTCTTTCCCTCTGAATGTGTATGTTGTTGAATGAAATCAGATGAACCTCAAGGGTGAAGCGAAAGGATATGGCGCATTCACTTATGATTCGATGGGCAAGAAACTACGGTTCATATCAAACGAGAGCTTTGCCACAAACTCATCAGTAGACGTGGATCTGCTGATGCTTTTTGATGAGGTAACTGATTTCTTTCTTTTAAAAAGAAATCACTTTTCACTTGATGTTGTTTTGCACCCTGAAATGTATCACTCTATTTACATCTGACAGGGGCTATTCTACGAGATCGACAGCAAAAACCAGAGCTGTGAGAAAAAACAATTGCAATGCACCCTGAACCCTCTGGATATTCCTGATGATGCAAAGTTTCATGCTACAGTACAGCCTGGGAATCCATCCATCGAAGGGGAGGGATTAAAAGTCAATATGTGGACGGGATCAATGCCAGAGGTGAAAGGTGAGAGAGATGCTACGTGTCTTTTTTGTTGTATACTTGTGGGGACATTTATTATGAAGTCTGTAAAGGTTATCCAGGTCATCTTTCTTTAAGAAGCTTCTTGGATGAGAGGCGAAACGTCTTCACGGATCTACAACCAAGTCCAGTTGCCCCAGATTTAATCTTGTGACTTCAGTGTTTTCCGTCTTTCTCTTTTTCAGGCGGGTACAGCATGTTTGTAACCATGGGATGTCTGCCCATGACCTCATTTTACTTCTTTGAGTCCACGTCATTCGTAATCAGGTTGGTGATTCTTTTTTTATTTTTTAATGCTTACAGCAATAATGCAGCTTTTGTAGTATTTGTTGGTGGCACAGGCTCTAATAAATGTCTGTCATTTTCTCACAGCAACATGGACATTGAACTGGAGATCAAGGATCCAGATCTCCTTGTGGTGCCTTCCTTTTGTGTGGGGCAGGCTTTGGTGGAGACACCTGAAGGGACAATAAATAGTTTCCTCAATGAGTTCATGTAGATGAAACCCAGCAGAAAATCAAACCCCTATCCAAGTGTGGCCTGCCAGAACTTTAGACTTTTCTCTCCTTTTCACGTGTGACTCGAGTTTATCGCGTCGCACTGCACTACATCACATCTGTTTCCATCACATCTCCCCCTCCCCCTTATGAAGATATGGCTTTGAATGGATCATACTGTATACATACATTTTGATATAAAGGAAAGAGATGTGACATGGATTATAGAATTAGTCATAATTACTAACAGTTGGTGGCTTTTCAAGTTGGTACTGCTTACAAAAACCTGTAAGATATGATTAATGGAACAATAAAATGTCAAAGCTGTCAAAGGTGTGAAGAAATTTTTTTATTAAGTGTTTTGACAAAATATTTCAGAGTTGTAAGACCAGATGAATCCTCTAAGGGGCCGTGGGGCAGAGGTATAGATTTGGGACCCAAGTGACTTTTTACTCTCTGTGCAGTCTGTACCTTTATTAATTATTACAAATACCAAAATTTACATATTAGTAATTGTTTTATGATACTGGGTTAAAATAATAGTTAAAATATAATTGAAAAAATAATCTGGTCTGAAGGCTAGTCTGTGATGTTTGATATGCTCCAGGCAGTCATGATAGCATGCTACAAACACTACAACTCATTTTCTTTAGGGATATAAAACGGTTTATAATATATTCATAGATAGATAGATAGATAGATAGATAGATAGATAGATAGATAGATAGATAGATAGATAGATAGATAGATAGATAGATAGATAGATAGATAGATATGAAATTGGTTGAGCAGGTAACAGCACGTAATCTCAGAGTGAGTCAGTCACCTCGAAACAGCAGAAACGATTAGTCAGCCTAGTTTCACTTGAAGACACAGATCTCTGTCTAATACACTTTTTTTTAAAACAGTGAATCATCTTAATTCATAGGTCATTAGGTAGTTAAAATGTCTCACAGAGACATGCAGATGAGTTTCATACATGGATTCAATTATTAATTTAATTAATCATATATCTTTGCCATAACTTGTTAATAACGTTTATATTCCCTGCATTAAACTACATGCTAAGAGCGCATCTAGGGAGTATCTAGTAAGTATCTCAGATGTGTGTTTTGTAGTCCATCTTCTGGACTTTGTAGTTTTACCACAGATCCCATCAATAACATTCGCCGTCGCATAATGACGTGGTGTAAATGTAAGAGCAGTCGTCTTCTCCTGACTCCTCATCAATTCTCCTTCACACCTTTCCTTGACCTCGTGACGTTTTCTATCGAGGTCAAGGAAAAGTGGTTAGGAAAGGACTTAGGAGCTGATTTCTTTACTACTCGACCTATGAGTGCACTGAGTCAGCTGAGATAGGCTCCAGCCCCACAGTGACCCTGACGAGGATAAGCAATTACAGATAACGGATTGATGTATGTTGGCCCTTTAAAGCTGTGTCCCAGATTTTTGTCAACTCTTTTTTTTCAAAAACATAATTTAATCAGGCATAAAAACACTTCAGGTATATCCTAAGGACCCTTGTCTCACTACCTGCACAGTGAGAATAAATCATTTATATTTAATGTCAGTAACATCACCTGTATAATATCTGTAAATTATAAATTATTTATGTAAATATCAACACTACACTTGTGCTGTTTATTTATTATTTCATTTTATCCCTGCACACACACACACACACACACACATAATAATATTAATATTATATTATATATATTACACACACACACACACCTTTTTTATTTACATAGTTTTTGTTCTTTTTATGTTTATGTCTATGTTTTACCTGTGAAGTCCTCTGTTCTGTTTTTTAACTGTACCTATGTCTATATATGTTTGATGTTTGTACTACGAGAGCAAAGTGAAACCGGGCTCAAATCCCTCGTGTGTGCACACATACCTGTCTAATTAAAGTCATTCTCATTCTTCTGATTAAAGTGATTCTTGGACGTTTGAGACCACGTGTGTCTGTTTTTTTGTCTGTTTTGGCCAAAGAAAACAAAAAAAGAATGATCTGAAGGCTGGTCACACACTGACATATATAAAGATGATTTAAAGATATTTTATTTTATGGCCTTTTCAAGCTTTATTAGATAGAAACAGCTGAATGTAGGAAGACAGAGATGGGGAATAACATGCAGCAGAGGGCCGCAGGTCGGATTCAAACCCTGGGCTGCTGCTGCAGCAAAGACTGAGCCTTCGTGCATGGGGATGGATGCTCTACCCACTGAGCTAACACCCATATAAAGATAATTTATATAAATATATATGCTATTATTATTATTATTTACAGTCCTTGGTCACACACAGGACATGCTCTGACCCCTCGTCGCTGCAGTTCACGGTGCCGCCGACAGGTGGTGTGTGTGCGCTGCGTGCATAACATCGAAAATAACACTGTGCCTTGCTATGTTAGCCACCGAGGAGCTTCCTAACGCTAGATAGCGAATAAAACGACTTATTCCGAGGTTTTGGAAAATGACAGTCTGTGCGGGGAATTAACGAAAACATCCCTTTCTCTTTGCAAAGCCCGGCGGCGTTTGGATTATTTGGTTTGAGCCCGTCTTTGATTTAAAAACGAGGTAAGTTGTAAAATGGCGGATAGCTAACATCCAGCTCGGGCTTGTCATTGATGTTGCTCCACTCGGCAGCTCTCCAAGCTACTTGACATCACTTTAAACACGACGCACCGGTGTCAAAGCACACTTTAAATCAGTATTGACTCGAGTAATGACGGCGACTTCGTCTGTTGAAGCGTTAAAGCGCCGAGCGGCGTCGTTAGCTCGGCTCACAGCTAAAAAGATTAGCACGAAGCTAACAACAAATCTGACGCTGGGAGATGAATAAAAACCCTGAAATGAAACTCGACGCTGACGCTCGTACAAAAACAGTCGAGGTGGATGTCTGAAAGTGGCTAACAGATCAACAGCTCCACTGACGGATCACACATCGGGAGGATTAGCTCGCGTTTAGCCGGAGAGGAGGAGATGTGAGCGGATATAGGAGTCAGCAGCTCGGGCAACATCTGCACTCACGTTTGTAGTTCGGAAGTAACAACTGCGCCTGTCAGGAGGATTTACACACCGACTTTGTTTCTTTAAAAGATTCAAATCAAGTCAGGCAGTTTGTTTACTGTCAGGGCGACACGAGGCAAACACCTGTTTTAGAGATTATTGGCTACGTTACTTGTCAAAAAAGAGTAACGAGCAGTTTACGCTGCTTCCGTTTATGGTGTCGTGTTTACAGAGAAGGTGTATCCTGCATGTCTGAGTGTTGTTAATCCAGAGGTTAGATTATTTTAACACTTCATGTGAACTCTGTGTCTGCAGACATACAGTGGAAAGTAGTGCAACCTGAACATGACACACACACACAGTACAGGGGGAGGTTTTTAAAGGTCCAGTGCTGGGAAGTGAAATCAAAACCTGCAGTTCCTCAAATGTCCACTTGAGTCTGGCTGCAGAGCTCTGCAGGATATAATGATCTAAGCTGCATTCACACAGGATCAGGGATCATTGCTGCAACTGTAGCAGGGTTCTCCGGTGTTGGCGGGGTCGGTGTGTATACCTGCTGAATGTGACCACTGTGAAACAATCAGGAAATAACTTTGTATTTGTCGAGGCAGGCGCTTGCTCTGTTATTCAGGGTTCCCAAGGGTGCTTGAATTCCTTGAAAATGCTTGAATTTCAATTCAGTGTTTTCAAGGTTGTGAAAATAATTGAATTTTTTGTGAAGTGCTTGAAAATGCTTGAAATTTGTGTGATGTCTATCTCAATAAACCAAGAGAAAACAAAAATGTTTCCTAAGCGGCTACGCGCTTGATCCGATGCCTTTATATGCAGAACTCAGTTATCATACTCGCTTGGTGTTCTGCCGAGAAATAACAGTAGACTACTATCGACACCTGTTGGTGGTTGCCACGCATTGCACTGCGTTGCTACGTCTTTGCCTCACGAGCAAGAGGAGCAGGACGACGTCCAACAGGCTGAGCTGTGCGAAGCATGGCAACAAGTCCGATGCCAGGTGGATGTCAATTCAACGACCATTGGACCATTGAAATAATGCTAATTAGACCCATATTATTATGCCATACAGTGGCACCGCTGCGCTTTCCATGACCATCATGGCAAACACAACTAGTAGGCTACCTATTTAAAGGAGCTGGAAAAATGGAAAAACTGGTGCTTGAAGGTGCTTGAAAACTGCTTGAATTTGTTCATGAAAAAGGTGTGGGAACCCTGGTTATTGTTTCACAAATCAAATTAAACTCCTTCGTGTCACTATTTGCTGCGTTAAACTGCGAGTTGGATTCAGATTTAGAAGCTGGTACATGAAATAAACAAAGTCAGAACACACACACGCAGGTAGATTATCAAGAGTTTAGTCCGTGAATCCACCTGGATTGTCTCTGCTTCAGAGACATTTCGGGCTGTCTGTGGAGATTTGACCGATCTGAGTCTGTCTGGTTGATTTGCGGAGCGTGACATTGCGGCTCAGTTTTTCCCAAAAGTTGGATCTGGGAATCAACTTCTTTTTTGTGGCAACCCCTGCGTTGCAGACTGCCGGTGCAGAAACACACGACCCTCCACTGAAATGAACTGAAAAACCTCCCGGAGCGCATGAATCCGCGCTAAGCTATGAAATGCACCGGTCATGTCTATTAAGTCTTAAAAAATAAACACACATTTTGACCTTAAACGAGCTGCAGCAAATACCTTTTTCTTTTTTTTTGGCTTTTACAAACATAATATCTCTGCATGGTCATGATCATCGTGGAATATAAACAGGTTTCATATCACTGCTCTGTTTGAGCTTTGCATTTTCAGGGCCTCATGCTCTTCCTGACACTAGAAACCCGTCAGTCTCCATAAGTCCCCATGTTCAAATGTCCAACTTCACAGCAGAAATAAACATGTTTACAGCCTGGTACAAAAAACAGTTTTGGTCTCTATAGCTAATTTGAATTTTTTAATTTTTTTTTCAAATCATATTAGGGCTTAAAGTTATGCATAATTAACAGCGTGGCTGCTTGATTGACAGGTAGGCGCCATTACAGATTAGAAACACCCAGGCGTCATTCAGCCCGCCTCAGATCCACCCATGACTCACGGCTTTGCCGGTTTTTCGATTAGCCAGGAGGTGGAAAAAGCAGCACACCTAACATGCCGGTGGCCAGTGCTGCATATTTTCGTCTTCAGAAACCTACTGGTGACATCACTCAGGCTCTGTCCATTATTTATGCTGGAACACATCACACATGCCTCAGTATGGTAAAGTTTTAGAGGTCCAGTGTTTGTGTATACTCGCCTAAAAATAAGGATCTTTTTATTGATGTTACTTTAAAATCAGATGATAAATCATGTTTGAACAGGAGCTCAGAACAGATCAATTAAACACCGGCTCTAGATGTTTTACCACTACCGTTTCTCCTTCACGGATGACTTGCAGCATCTGTCAATATAAAAGTTTCTTCCTAAGGCAATAACAACAAAGAGTCGTTGTGTATGTTGCCCATTAACGAAAACAGTACCAGTATATCCAAATGTGCAGTTTGGGTGTCACAAATAAAAGCTTGTAATTATCTGCATATTTAGTGACAGAATGAGGAGTTTTGAGTTCTCAGTGTTGTGGACGTGACTGAGGGAAGAACCTGCACGATGTGTGATTAAAGCAGTGCTGAAGGCTATAATGATTATTTTGACAGTTGAGATTAATCAGTTAATTGTTTGTTTTGTTATTTTGTTTGGCCACTTGTCTAAAACATAGAAAAGCAGCAAATCTTTAAAACCAGCTGATGAGGTGTTCGTCATGTTTTCCAGGTGCAGCTGAGAAGATACCTTCTTGCTTGGGGGAGTCCAGAGCCGTTAGAAGCCACCTACTCCAGCAGATCCAGAAAATGTTAAAGAAATGATAGCAGCGCAGGACTTGCACACAGAGTTTCAATTCCCTCAGTAAGCAGTGCATCACATAAATGTGTTTTCTTATTAAACATGTCTTGAAGTGTTGTTGCTGCTTCGTGCTTTTATTGACGTGTTGTTCGTGTGTTGTTCACACAGAGAGACAGAGTCTCAGTTGTCTTCAGATACTGACCTTGAGGATCCCGATGGCAAAAATGCAAAGACCGGAAAAGGCCTGGTATGTTTTTCCCACCTTATATCTTCATTTATTTAGTTTCCATACCTGTTTAACCAGGAGAGGCCTGAGCCAATCCCAACATGCACCATTCCCAGTCCAGTAGAAGCAGTGTGATATATGCAGCAGCACCACTGTCTGCATCAAAGCAATAACACGCTTCATCTTTCATTTTAACATCTTTCTACCCAACAGGCAGCCAGGAGAGGGAAGAAGGCGCTTGGAGACAAGGCCAAAGGTGGGGGAGCAGGGAGGGTCCCCGGCCTTGGCCGGGTGAACGGCCATCATCAGGAGAACGGGATGGAGAACATGACCCTGTTCGAGGTGGTTAAAGTGGGGAAGAGCGCCACACAGGTGGGTACACACTAGTGTGGTGAAGAGCTGGTGTCTTGTTTTGTAGTTTCTCACCGAAATGGTCGTGTTTTAATTTCCAGTCTGTTGTTGATGATTGGATCGAGGCGTACAAACATGACCGGGATGTCGCTCTCTTGGACTTAATCAACTTCTTCATTCAGTGTTCTGGCTGCAAAGGTGAGTATCTGACGTGATGTGTCTGAACATGTAGCAGGTCGGGTGCGTTAAAGTGACTTTAACTTTCCTTTCACACAGGCGCTGTGAGCGGAGAAATGTTCAGAAACATGCAGAACTCCGAAATCATCCGGAAAATGACAGAGGAGTTTGATGAGGTGATGCATGTCGAAGAATCTGTGCAGTTTTTAGACATTAAAGGGGAATTAACACCATCAAACAATCTTGATCATCTCTGCTATCATCTAACAGGACAGCGGTGACTATCCATTAACTATGTCAGGACCACAGTGGAAGAAATTCAGGATAAGCTTCTCTGACTTCATCGCAGTCCTGGTGCGTCAGTGTCAGTACAGCATCATCTACGACGAGTATATGATGGACATGGTCATCTCACTGCTCACCGGCCTGTCTGACTCACAAGTCAGGGCATTCAGACACACAAGCACATTAGCAGGTCAGTTATAACGAGTATTTCTACATCCATTCTGCTCTTATTGTCAGACGTGTCTCTGAAGTATGTCGTCTTCGACAGCCATGAAGTTGATGACGGCCCTGGTGAACGTGGCTCTGAATCTGAGCATCAATATGGACAACACGCAGAGACAGTACGAGGCGGAGAGGAACAAGGTCGTTGCAAAAAGGGCCAACGATCGGTTGGAGCTCCTGTTACAGAAGCGTAAAGAGGTGAGGAGAAAAATAAGTTGTCCAACACAACAAAGGCTTTTGAAATGTAATCGATGTTTCTCGAATATTGCGCAGAAATTTGTATTTTTACGATCACTGTGTTAAATATGGACAGTACATATCATTATGCAACACAAGCAGCCAGCTAATGTTACTAGTCCAACAGAAAGAAGCCCAGCTCGGCATCTGTCTTTCAGCCATTTATTTCCCAAAGCTCTCGCCAACGACTAAAAGTCAGTCCCAGATTTACTCTCGCCTGGCTGTGCCTTGCTCGGTCACTCTCTTTTTCTCTTCTTAGCTTCCTATGTCACCATCGTACATTTTTTTTAGTCTTTTTTTATGTCTTTTTATCTAGATAGTGACAGCCAGAGAAAAACAGGAAACAGAGCAACAAGAGATGAGGATGACATGTAGGAAAGAGAGCTGCGGGTTGGAATCAGACCAGGCCACTGCAGTAAGGGTCAGATTTGGTCAGCCCTCGTATAAGGAGCACACCAGAGCAAAGTATTTTAAAAGATTTAGTTCTTCAGCAGGAACCTATGGATTCTCAAGACTGCAAATCAGAAAAGCTCTCCCTGCAAAACCTCTTTTTTTTTTAAGTTTTAAGTTTAATTTTTAGTTTTTGGGTTTGTGGAAGAAGGGAATTAAATTCTTGGCTGCTTCTTCTTTTTTTGCTGTTTTAATGCAAATAATTTAAAAAGTATCTGTTTGTGTTTGACTTTCAGCTTCAAGAAAATCAAGATGAGATTGAAAACATGATGAACGCAATTTTCAAAGGAGTGTTTGTTCACAGATACCGGTATGTGAAACTTTGATGGACTTAAACACACTGTGTGTTGACTGAGCTGCCTCTGATCAGGCTCGAGTCTTGATTAATCACAACAAACAGGGACCTCTGTCTGTTTATTTCTTAGCCTTCTGGCGCCCTCTAGTGTGAAATTAATGTCAATACCACAATGAGTATATATGAATGTAGTTTTAAACAGCTCAGTTGTGTTATGTTTAATCAATTATCTCGTCTGCCAGTGATGCTATTGCTGAAATCCGAGCTATTTGTATTGAGGAGATCGGAGTGTGGATGAAGCTGTACAGTGACGCCTTCCTCAACGACAGTTACCTGAAGTATGTCGGCTGGACGATGCATGACAAGGTGAGCTAACAGGCAGCATCTGTGTTTAGGAAAAACTGATGAAAATGTCCCAATTAAGACCAACTTCTAATCTCAGTTTCAACTCTTACACCAGCCCTCTTTGTATTAAATATATTTTTTGTCTATTTCAGAGGGTTTAGGGGATCTTTAGGGGGAGACAGCAGGTCAGCAGTATAAACCACACAGAAGTGATACACATCATCTGAAAGCAGATGCTGCTCATCACTGTCATAAATCTATAATAATTCAAATTCAAATATTGAAAGTTCAGAGCATATAAGAGCTTAGCACATTACGATTGAAGCATATGATGGATATTCTCATGCTCTGCTGTGTCTCATAAGTTGTTGCAGCAGGAAACCATTTGTTACACATATTTGGTGCAAAATCTTAACATTTTTTGACCACTTGAAAATGAATAAAAATGTCATTTGGTATCAAAAACTGTGATTGAATGGCGAGCATTTCTCTTCGTATTGTCAATATTTCTATTCATTGTGGCTCTAGCAAGGTGAGGTGCGGCTGAAGTGCCTGACAGCTCTGCAGGGTTTGTTCTACAGCAGAGAGCTCGGCGCACGACTGGAGCTCTTCACAAGTCGCTTCAAGGTGAGCCACTTCAGTACAAGCTCGCACACTTGATATGACAGCTAATGTTGTAGAGAGCTGTATCTGAAACATACGTTTGCTCTCATTGACAGGACCGCATTGTGTCTATGACTCTGGACAAGGAATATGATGTTGCAGTGCAAGCCATTAAACTACTGACACTTGTCTTACAGTGAGTCGCCTCTCCTCCTCATGAATGGCATCATTCTGCATTTGAACTTGTTTCACGAAGCCTTATTATAAAAACACTACAGACATCATTCATATTAAAGTTGACATGATAATCAAACTCTCGCTACAGTTTTAGATTTACTCTATTTCGGCACACCATAGAGACATTCCCTTAATTTCAGTGTAATATTTCTATATTTTGTTAGATGTTTCTCAACTAAATACTCATTTTTGTCAGTCACAAATTCATCAAACCGGCCTTGACCTCTAAGATTATATGCGTTTCGTCCAACAGGAGTAGTGATGAGGTCCTGACAGCAGAGGACTGTGAGAGTGTATATCATCTGGTTTACTCCGCACATCGACCCATCGCTGTGTCAGCAGGAGAGTTTCTGTTCAAGAAGTGAGTATTTTTATGACATCTTTTGAAACTTATCTCATTAAGTCAATATCTTTATGTGAGGTCAGGTCACCGGATTGATGTGTCAGAAGAAGACGGTTGTAGTCAGCTTGGGTTTGCAGTGCAAAGTCAAGAACACAACAGGTAGAGGATCAGAGTTTAGTCCTTGAATACTCCTGGATAGTCTCAACTTCAGGGGACATTTCTGACTGACTGTGGAGGGTTTGCCTGATTTGATCGTCTGATTGGCGGCTGGAGCATAATGTTGGCCTGCGTTTTGGTTTTTGGTGGACACCACTACTCCCATTCAAATGAACGAACAAACCTGCGTTGTCGCTGCAGCACCAGATCCTGAATAAATGATTGTACCCTAAAGAAACTGCAGGCAAAGCGGTTGTTTATCTGCCTCCAGCTGACATTTTTAACAACCGTTTATATCGTGCTTGTGATTGAAGGCTCTTCAGCCATCAAGGTCCTGAGGACGAGGGATTACCCAGGAGGGGCAGGCAGAGCCTCAATGGCAGCCTTATCAAGACTACTGTCTTCTTCTTCCTGGAGAGCGAGGTAACCAGAACTTTGTATCTCACTTCTGGATATTAACAACCTCATTAACTGTGCTCATTGTAATAAAAATGTCCATCTTTTGATGTTTCACAGCTCCACGAACATGGGGCCTACTTGGTGGATAGCTTGTGGGAGTGTGCGTCCGAGTTGTTGAAGGACTGGGAGACGATGATCAGCCTGCTGCTGGATGAACCCATCCCAGGAGAGGAGGGTGAGGGTCCAGATTTCCAGCTCCAGTATGAGGAAAATGAACCTTTGTGCATTGTCGGTAACTTTCTGCGCCTGGGATCTATTTTTAGCCCTGAATGATCGGCAGGAGACGGCTCTGGTTGAAATCATGCTGTGTGCCATTCGGCAGGCGTGCGAATGCCACCCTCCAGTAGGCAGAGGCACAGGGAAGCGGGTGAGTGTCTGGTTGTCATGCTCGACATAGAGATGATTAACTGAATGATTTCATGTCATTAACGTGGTCGGGTTTTTGTGTGTGGAAAAGGTCCTGACTGCAAAGGAGAAGAAAACACAGCTGGATGATCGGACACGGATCACAGAGATGTTTGCAGTGGCGTTGCCTCTGTTACTGGCCAAGGTGATTTTTGCATCACAGCCAGCAGCTGTCAGAGTTAAATTGTGTGTTTAACTCCTAACCTGCTTCTCTTTTCTTGTCGTAGTACTGCGTTGATATTGATAAGGTGACCAACTTGCTACAAATACCAAAGTACTTTGATCTCGACATCTACACAACTGGCCGGTTAGAAAAGGTTTGTTAATTTTTATGTTTGGTTCAAGATCATGCAGTAAGTCACATGCAGTGTCACAGTGTTGTGTGTTTTCCATCTCCTCATTAAGCATTTGGATGCCTTGTTGCGGCAAATTTGGGAGGTCCAGGATAAGCACACAGACACTGAGGTCCTGGAAGCCTGCTCTACCACCTACCACTATTTCTGCAACGAGGAGTTCACCATCTACAACCGCGTGGACATTGCCCGCTCCCAGCTTCTCGACGAGCTCGTGGACAAGTTCAATAGACTCCTCGAGGACTTCCTGCAAGAGGTGGGTGGTGTAAGATTTGTCTCCATGTGGATTGTTTGAAAGCATTGAGTGGGTGTCCAGGATTTCACGGGTCTGATACCTTTTGTTACTCTTGTTTGTCAGGGTGAAGAACCAGATGAAGATGACGTCTACCAGGTTCTGTCAACCCTCAAGAAGATCAGCGCTTTCCACAAGTAAAGCAGTTTGTGCTAATGATTTCAGTAGACAGTTAAACTGTTTGACTTTTAAGTCTTGAGTTTTGGCTTTCTTTTATCAGGGAAAATGTGAACCATGACATTTGCGTGAATTCTGTTATTATGCATTCACATATCGTTTGTGTCCTTTTTGCTTCCAGTGCACACGACCTCTCTAAGTGGGATCTTTTCACCAGCAACTACAGGCTACTCAACACCGGTCTGCAGAACGGGGATATGCCTGAGCAGGTATTGGAGCGGACAGGGAGCTGAAAAAAGAAGATTAATAATTACATGGAGCATTACAGTCTTTAAACTTTAAGATCCGTTCATAGCCTGACTGAAACTGAAACTGACTTTTGATTTAAGGAAGCATTGTCTTCTGTGTGTACAGTAAAAATATGCAAGCAGTAAGTTTGAAGTAGGAGAGAAATAGGATCACTGACCTGCTGAATTTATAAGCAAACTTACAGTAATAGGGAACTACAATGTGGGTAAATATCCGCGTCACCTGATTTCTTTGAATAGTTTGTATTATAATTGCTTCAAAATCTCTTCAACTGCAATGAATAAATCAAATGGAAAATAAATGAAAAAATCTGGTGTGAGCGGCTGCGCAGGCGTGTAAAAAGGTTTAAATAAATACACAAACTTTGTGAAACATTACAGCTCATCTGATCTGCTCACCTCCTTCCCTACAGATTGTGATTCATGCGATGCAGTGCACACATTACATCATCCTTTGGCACCTAGCGAAGGTTTCAGACAGCAGTTCATTAAAGGTATTTATATATTCACCATGATGTATTTTCTTTTTGGGGATAATTGACTAAATAAATGTGTGTGTGTGTATATAGTTAAATATTTCCATGCATACATTTATCAAATAGAACATTTGGCTGTTTTCTCCACTCTGTTACATGTTTGCTGTCATGACTTCCTGTGTTTTATCTCACTTTTTTTGCCTGTTGACTGAGCGTGTGCTTCTTTCAGGGTGATATGGCGACATTGAGAAAGCAAATGAGAGCTTTCTGCTTAATGTGTCAGCGTTACCTAAACAGCATCAACACGGCAGTTAAAGAGCAGGTGGGATTGCGCTGATAGGACTTCTGTCTCTGACTTTTCTTCAGTACCAGTGAATGCTTTGGTTTGATCAGTTACTTTTATAAATGCTGAAGTGTTGTGTTCATTCCAGGCCTTCACCATACTATGTGATCTGCTATTGATCTTCAGTCACCAAATTATGTCTTCAGGACGGGAACAACTGGAGCCTTTGGTCTATGCGCCAGACTCTTCTTTGCAGGCAGAGCTGCTCAACTTCATCCTGGATCAGGTGTTCATTGATCAGGATGATGACAGCAACAGCACAGGTCAGAGTCGAGCACCGTTGTGTTAATGAAGCAAACTAACATGAAAAAGGATGCTGTTAATGCTAGGGGTGATTTTTGTTCAATTATTTTGTATTTTCCAGACGGACAGCCAGACGATGAAGCCAGTAAAATCGAGGCTCTGCACAAGCGAAGAAACCTTCTATCTGCCTATTGCAAATTGATCATTTACAATGTTGTGGAAATGAACACCGGAGCAGATATATTTAAACAGTACATGAGGGTAGGTTCAAACCCATTTTTTAAAAATCAGTTATGAGGAATTCCTCCTGGCCTGCTCCTCTTTCTGACAATATTCCTTCTCTTTCTCCTCAGTATTACAACGACTATGGCGATATCATCAAAGAAACAATGAGTAAAACGAGACAAATCGACAAAGTGCAATGCGCAAAGACGCTTGTATTGAGCCTGCAAACGGTAAGATTCTTTGCCGAGGTGTAGACGACATACTTACAAATGTATGTAGTCAAGGACTCTGAGGCACCTCTGAAGAAAACCTATAATTGTGTTTTTTTTTTTCTCTCGCAGTTATTCAATGAGATGTTGTCTGATCTCGGCTTCAACATCGACCGCTCATCGTCCGCGTTCTGTGGCATAAAAGAGCTCGCCCGACGTTTCTCGTTGACGTTTGGCTTGGATCAGATGAAGACCAGGGAGGCTATCGCCATGCTACATAAGTAAGTAACCAGATTTTGACAGCTCTGCATGCGACGGCGTCTTACAATGGCACGGGTGTTTTAATAAGCAAAGCTTCTCCTACATTATTTCTCTATGTATTTGTTTTAGGGATGGAATTGAGTTCGCTTTTAAGGAACCTAGTCCCCATGGAGAAGGGAGTCCACCTCTCAATCTCGCCTTTTTGGACATCCTGAGCGAATTCTCCAGCAAACTAATTCGGCAGGACAAGAGAACAGTGTAAGTTTGAGCCGTGGTTTGTGGTGATTGTGGAGTCTGGTAGGAAGTTCTGCAAAAGTTCCTAACTGCGACTGTTCTGACGCTTCTACAGTCACATGTATCTGGAGCGATTCATGACGTTCCAGATGGCCCTGCAGCGAGAGGACTGCTGGCTGCCCCTCATCTCGTACAGGAACTCCCTGCAGGTCGGAGGGGACGACGACACCATGTCTGTCATCAGCGGGATCAGCAGTCGAGGATCCACCGTCAGGAGTAAGAAGTCCAAGCCAGCTGCTGCTAGCAAAAGGAAACTGCCTGAAGGTGTGCTTTATTGTTACGTTCAAGATGTTTCTATATAAAATGTGCCACCTGTCTTACATTTAAAGACAATGAATGCAGATTTCTGGCTCTTCATTCACTTTGTTTTGTAGCAGAGGAGAATAGCTGCAGCAGCACTGATGCAGTCTGGATGAACCGTGAGCAGAACGTGCAGACGCCAGTGATGATGCATTCGCCCCACCTCACCTCTACCGTACTAAGGGATCCAAAGAAGATGAGGCCAGAGGAAAGCTTCGCGGCCGCATACACTATGCCAACAGAGCAGCATCCCCATCAGCCTGTAACTCCCCAGCAGCAGACACACCATCACCACCAGGCTGCCATCGATTACAAGTACAAAGATTTTTCAGCTCCTTTACTTGGAAATCAGTATTTACAAATGTTTCTGTCTGTGGGCATTGGGCATTGTCATGTTAAATACTGAACACCGTCCCACAGCACGGAGGTTACTTGGATGTTGACACAGAGGCAACAAGCCGAAGCCCGCCAGCAGCAAGAGCGGGTTAGCATGCACTACGCCAAGATGAGGAACCACATGCAGCAAGCAATGTGAGATGGCACTTCTCTTCAGAGTATATTAAATGAGTTTGATATACGACATGTGGAAAATCTGAGTGTCTGTGTGTCGTCCTCAGTCGCCGAGGCTCTGGACTCATGGAGGATGACGAGGAGCCAATAGTGGAGGATGTGATGATGTCATCAGAGGACCGCTTGGAGGACATGAATGAGGGCATGGATTTTGACACAATGGACATTGATCTGGTAATTTAAACTTTAGAGGCCATGTAAAGTTGTGAGCACAAAGCTGACATGACAAACTTGTTAGCAAACATTTATTTATTACTATTTACACATTATTTTTCAGCCGGCATCAAAGAATCGCAGAGAAAGAACTGAACTAAAGCCGGACTTCTTTGATCCGTCTTCCATCATGGACGATTCGGTAAGGATTTCCTTTTTCTTATAATACCATTACCTAATTTCTTTTTTTTTTTTATATGTAAATGTGATATTTATTTAAGGATAATTCATCTGTTATTCATACAGTCGGTCATCACAGCACCAAACACCATCATTTGATTATCAAATACGCTCCTGCTGTTGGCTTTAAAGGTGGCTCTGAAACATTTAAAACTGTCTCAAGGAGGACAGGAGTGATCACCATGCATAGATGTCATCTTTTATTATATTATTATATTCTAGTTTTGTTTTATTTATTAATTAGTGTGTCTTTGTTGTACTACTGCAGTGTTTCTTAAACTTTTTATACCAGATACCACCTCAAAAGTATCAGGCTCTCCAAGCATCGCGATCATGACGTACGTTAAAATACAGCAGCGTAGACTGATCATATTCAGCTATGGAGAGTTTATGCAGGTGGCAGGTTTATTCCTAATAAGTCCTGAATGTGATCAGCTCAAGAATCAGAGCTAATTTGGTGGAAGAGCAGAAAAACTCCTGACCTGCACTTTTCTCTCTGATATTTCCTGTTTCATTTTATCTCTGCCTGCTTTTTAGCTCATAACTAATTGTGGATATATTTGCACTGTATGTGCAAGAACGTGACTATCAGCAGGCTGATATTGAAACAAAATATTACACAAAGTGCTTATTTACATTTACATTACATTACAACTGTCTCAGTGTCTTTTAATTCAAAGTGTTTCGGTATTTTGATGGTATAATTTATTACTAAAATGGTTTCTTGATATGATGATACGGCCGACATAAAGTGGATAAAAAATCCCACTCACCATTAGGCTGAATTAGATTGTGGGTTTCTAAACTACTTTCTTGTGCGTCTTCAGGTTCTCAACGTTCCGATGTTCTAAAACAATTTGGATGCATCGCGGAGATCCTCAGAGGACACAACGGACGACTGTTCTGTGGAAATCAGAAATGGACTACTATAAATAATTTGTGAGACACCAACGTTTGCCTCTTGAACACTTTGTTAAAAATTTAGAGGGAGAGCTTAAATTTTGATTTTATTCTGATATTTTCACACACCAAACTTTTGTCACGCTGCGGCAGAAAAGTTTCTCGCTTCCGTTCAGTTAATCTAAACCTGATCAGGCAGCGTTATGGACGTGATGTGGCAGGTGTGGTGAGGTGACAATAACAGACTGAAGTTCAAATTGTTCATATATACCTTTAATCTTTTTCATTCAGTAGACAAAAATTGTCTGTTGTAAATACATAGTGGCCAATATAAGGGAGAGGTGAACACAACTTCATGAACACCAGCAGATAGAAGTATAATAGCTCTGCAGTCTATCTTTATGAAGCTTGTTCAGTTGTTGTTGAACACTATAATGACACTGCACTTTGTCGCAGAGGTGTTAATTCATTCTATGGTAATTTTACAGCCATATTTTAGAAGTTATCATGGGCACCGATCAACGCCTCCGCGACGCAATCAAAACATAAACTGGACACCGTAAGCTTCATGAAGACAGCGTTTAGAGTCACAGGCCAAAAATATATAGGCACCCCTGAATTTCTGTCACATAATTCTTCACTTCTACCAAAAAAAATGTTGCAATTACAAATACTTTGGTATTCTCATGTTTATTTATTTTGTTTGTAATGGAATGACATAAAAAAGATCTAAGATGACATGATGGAAATGGTTTAAGACAAAGTGCTAGAGAGTTCTGAAGTGCCCAGCAATGATCTAAATCCCACAGAGCGCCTGTGGATCTCAAAACAGCGTTTAGGAGATGGAGGCCATCAAATCTGAAAGATCTGGTGTAAGAAACTCAGTGACGGTTACAGGAAGATCAGTTATTTTTCCAAAAGGTGTACCAAATATGAATAATTTTGTCCAGTTCAATGCAAACAAAAGAAATAAACACGAGCATACCAAAGAAATCTTTGAGAGAAGTGGTGCTTTATGTGACAGAAGTTCAGGGGTGCCCTAGATATTTTTGGCTTTGACTGTATTTATTGCTGTTCTATTGAATTGGACTGCATAACATTGTGAAGGTGTCAGTGATGTTGCGTTCGCCTGCTGTACTTTGAAACTGTAGACTCTGGCATGGCATGTAGCCATATATAAAAACACGTACACGGTAAAGTATAATGTGAACTGGCCTTGCCACAAACGATATACGACATTCTCAGATTTCTTTGTGATGGTATTTTTTAGAAATGTATGTGTTCTGCTTTTATACCTTATAGATGACTTTTGATTTATAGATATTTTGTAATGACAATCAAATGTAAATTAATGGTTTCTAATCATTGTTATTTCACATAGATGCTGAAATAATCCTTTTTAAATGAAAAATGATTATGTTACTATAGATATGGCCAGATTTGTATTTTCTTTTCATCTCTCTATAACGAATGGGTGCAAAAGTAATGCTCAAATGTCGCAATTTGACAAATTGATGGCTGCATCTAAAAATTATTTTTGAATACTGGGAGCATTCACATTCTCACACATAAAATTTTAAACATGTAATCTCTCCTATATCCTATTTTTCTCCACTGTATAGTATCTAATAATATCTAATAATACAGACATGCCATAATTGTGATCTTTAGACGAAAAAAAATGGTTGAGAAATGTACGGAAGCCCGAAGGGTTATATATTTAGACATTTCCTCTGTTTTCTTGTGATAATGAGTTCATTTCATTTATTTTCTTATGAGTAAGTTATTTATGTCTTAATGTCAAAATAACAAATGTTGTTTGATAATGCGTTAAAGGACAATGTTGCAATTGCAATGATTTAATATTCGAGACTATCATTTTGTTTATCTCAAGATCTCAAATTAGTTATGTTTACATCTCTGGAAAAAAAAAAGTTTTGTTTTCTTGAGATCTCGAGAAAATTATTCTATTACCTCAGGATAACAACGTTTGTTATTTCTAGGTAATGACGAATAACTTGAGGTCTTGAGTAAACAAATTAAATCAACTTGTCATCCTGAGAAAACAGAGGAAAAAAATGTACGAACACATGACCGCTCAGGGCTTCTGTAGAAAGGTGTGTGTTGTCTGTTTTGTTTTTTCAGTTTGCAAGTGTGCGGAGGATTTTCTTTAAAATGCCAATTTATTTGATGTACAACTGTTGCGTGTATAAGAGTTATCGAATTATTCTGAATTACAAAGTTTTAGACTTCTTTAGTCGACTATTATAGTTATCAGATTTGTATATTATACAATTACAGATGTGTAATATATTGTGACTCGGTGCTCATTTTATATTTGCTATAGTTTTTCTGTTTGCTTGAAATTTTAGGGTAACGTTAAAGAAATAGAATGTAACTATTTGAAGTTAACCTACTAATTTGCAAGTATACATACAGTATATTGTTTAGTTTGCCTCTAAATGGATTGTTGCTATACTTCCTTACCTCTGTGTGTGTTGGCCTGGTTGGCGGATTAAGACTTTATGGGAAAATGGTGTATTCATATTGTAGTTAGAAAACAAATCCCTAATTTTCACTATAAACTGGAGAAACAGATCACATGGCTTTTAAACATTACCATAAACATACTAACTATTCATCTTAGGCAGATGAGAAAAATACATCTTAGGATTGCCTGTAAAGTCACATAAATCATTTTGGATCTTTTTTTCTTCTTCTGTTTTTGCATTGAACTGCTGAAAAATGTGCATACATCTGTATGTTTACACATATTTAAATATTTGTGTATATTAAAAATTTGTGTTTTTATTCTATTTTAAGTGCCTATTGCATCCTTTTTTGGTTTGTATTTATGTCTAGAAGATTTATGAACTGGATAGATAGATAGATAGATAGATAGATAGATAGATAGATAGATACTTTATTGATTCCAAGGGAAATTCAGGCATCCAGTAGCAGCACCAACACAGTAAACATACATTAAAGGTCCAGAGTTTAAGATTTAGGAGTATTTACAATATTCATTAGTGTATAATAACCTGTAAAAATAATAATTGTGTTTAGGTTGTCTTAAAATGAGCCCTCTATATCTACAGTGAGAGCGGGTCCTCTTCCACGGTGTCTGCCATATTGAACCGCCATTTTTCTACAGTAGCCTAAACAGACAAACCAAACACTGATCCAGATATGAGATGAGTTCTTACTACATGCTTTGAAATAGAAGGTGAGGCGTGGGAGAGTACTTTAAGTACTTTGATTTAAATCAAACCTGTTACTGTGTTATAGGTTAATTTTAATGTATGTTCAATGTATGTCTGCATCTATTTTGAATGTTATATTTTTACATATAGAAAACTATACATAAAGTAAAAATTGACATTATTTGTTTTATGGAAATAAGAAATATATTCTAATATTTGTGTGTGTGTGTGTGTGTGGTATATATATATGTATATATATATACTGTATGTTATTATGTATATATATATTATATATATATATATATATATATTATATATATATATACACATATATATATACACATATAACACACACACATGTATATGTGTATATACACACACACACACACATATACATATATATATATATATATATATATATATGTATGTGTGTGTGTGTGTGTATGTTTATGTGTGTATATATATAAATATGTAAAAATTAGGCTGTTCCCTGTAACAAACTGTGACGTGATGATTTTAAGAACATTTAACAAATAATAATATTAATATATCACAACAAAAACAGTGTGCGGATAAAACACAAGTGGCTGTACTGGTATTTGTTAAATTCAGGTGAATATCTGAAGCATAAAAAAAGTGCATTTGTTTTTACTAGCTTGCTTTATTGTCATTTAAAATGATTAAACTGGACGCAGATATTTGGGAACACAGGAACACTCCGTGATCCACCATGCAAGCAGCAGCAGCTAGCTCGCTAAGCTAACCAAACCACCACCACCACATTTGACCCTGTGTGTGCCGTGATGAATTAGACATCCGGGCTGTGTGTGTGTGTGTGTGTATGGAAGATGGCGAAACTTATCCTCCCTGGTGAATGGATCAAAAACTGGGAAAAATCAGGAAAACACGAATTGTGAGTAAATCTGAGCGTCGACGCCGTGTCGCCGGTTATAACGGTTAAACGGCAGTTGGCTGATTAAAACTAACTAATAAGAAAATACGTAGCTAGCATTGAGGCCAGTCTTTTCATGTGTGTGTGTGCTCGGGGGCTAACACGACGTTAGCGTGCTTTAAAACACTTGAAGTGGCTCGATAATGTTAAATAACGCCTCTGTTTGA
This sequence comes from Larimichthys crocea, assembly GCF_000972845.2. Taxonomy (NCBI): domain Eukaryota; kingdom Metazoa; phylum Chordata; class Actinopteri; family Sciaenidae; genus Larimichthys; species Larimichthys crocea. Next base: position 17,514,001 of record NC_040032.1, read on the forward strand.
AAGGTGAAAGGGCAAATAATGTAGTTAGTATTTGTGACTGTGGTAGATTTACTCCGCTTTAGTTAGCTAACTAGCCCAACGGTGCTAACAATCCGGCTTGTAAACACGGGGGGAGGCTTTATGAAGCTAAGCTAGTTAGCATCCATTCTCCGGCGATATAGCTCCTAAATTCAAACTTTTAAATTCGGTGCTTAAAAGTTCAGTTAATTATCTAACGTTATCTACCGACGTGTGCTCGGTAAACAGTCGGGGGAGAAGACACTCGGTAGCCCGCGGTGCGCTGCGTTAACAGTCATAGTAGACAAGTGGAGGGAAACGGCGGAGCTTGACATAAGCGAGTTAGCTGTGAGGTTAGCCACGACAAATGTGATGTCCGCTGCCTTATTAAACGCTATATTATGTAAACTGGCAGCCTATGGGGGGTAAATAGCAACTCATTTTATTTATTTTGCTCGATAAACGCCCTCTGCTTTAACGGATAAAACCTCTCGGGGCAAAGGAGGTTAGTCGTAAACGTTACAAGCTCCATGCTAATGTTAATGTAGACATTTGAATAAGCACTATATCACTTATTTACCGGTGACGTTAACAGCGGTTGTGGCTTAACTTCGACACTAACGTGTGTATTCAGTGCCGGATGATTAAATCCAGACAAGGCGGGCATCAACTTTTATCAGCCCGGCGTCAAACCCCTCTGGTCAGGGGCAAGCGCAACGGAAGCTCGCCCTAACGATGTGTGGAGATCAATACAAAGGGGGGCTGCTGCATTGATTAACTCTTAATAGGGTGGCGTGAATAAGAGGTGCATTAGTTTACATGAGTGCAGCCATCACATCACGCACAGGCGGGGAAAACAATAGGCTCATCCACACACAGTGCTAGCTACTATTAGTGGTTGTAGGCCTTGCATATTTAAGTAAGGCCTGCAGTGAGATGCACCACTTCCAAGTGTTCGTGCACTCATGTGCATGAACCTTGGACAGAAATTTGGTTCAGATGTTGCAACAAACTTGTGAAAACTTCATGCGTTTTAAATAATGTATGATCTTCCTTTCCCGCTGTGCCTCTGGTTCAGATCTCTCACTGTGCGCTGACTGTAAAATATTTCATATTTAATGCGATCTCAGCTCTGTAGAGCTTCAGTCCATCCAGTAGCCACATATATAACACTTTAATAAATGTTGTTCTTATTTCTCTTTTCTGCACATGATTGTGGTGCGTGTTATTTTGGAGGAAATCTGTGATAAATCTGCCAGGCGTGAAGGTCTAGGTTTAACGCCCGATATCAGTAAGAGGGTACATTCAGACGGGATCCGGCGCTGTGGCGAAAACGCCAGGTTTTCCATTCATTTCAGCGGTTCAGTTTGCAGGGCTGTCCACCAAAAAAAAAAACACTGAGAAGTTGAGCTGGATCCAACTTATGGAAAAACGCAGCCCGATGTCACAATGCAGCCGCCAATTAGACGATCACATCGGGCAAACTTCTACACAGTCTGCCTGAGACCATCCAGGTGGATTCATGGACTAAACTGTGATAGAGTCAGACACAGTTCTTTCCCTTGGTTTGTGTCTGATGGTTTGAGAGAGAGGGCATTAGTCGAGAGGTATAGACAGTGAATAAAAGCGAGGGAGTACCGGCATCATTAAAGTCGGTTAATCAGTGATGTAAAAAGTTATTTCCTGATTGTTTCACAGTGGTTACGTTTAGCGCAAATAGACACACCGCCAGAAAACCCTGCAACGGTTCACCGCAGCACCTGATCCCGTCTGAATGTACCTTCAGCCCTACAGACTCCGGCGATGACGTCCTGTGCTGTGACATCTCTGTGGCAAAGTGAAAGGGCGTTACCACGTGCTGATGAAGTGTCACATTGTTATTACGTAACCACTATTTCGTAACCACAAATATTGGCTTATTTTTTGAGAAGGATATTTGGATTTGTATGAAACAGTGGCATTAATTGGAGTTTGAGATATCATTGTGTAAAGTTGATTTTACTGCTTTACTTTTTGTGCTTGGAGTTGTGAAAACGACCTGTCTGCCTCATGTGAATTTCAGCCCTGCTGTGTTTGACCCTGACACACCACTGTCCGTTCACCACCTTTGAGCATCTCTGCAGAGTGTTGACGAGAACGTGCATTTTGAATTGGTGACAGAGATAGTCAGCTCGTGTATCGTTGGTATGTTCATATGTGAGATTTAAAGGAAGACACTGAGGCTGATAGAGCTGCCAGACTGAGATCTTCTGTCCTGACAGAAGATGTGGGATATTGTAGTGTTGGCTCGGTGTGTAAGTAGTTGTAACCAATAAAGCCGCGTGTCTGAGTTGTTTTTTATAGATGGGAATTCATTTAACATGCCGTATAAAGTGATGTCAGACTGACTGTAGATGTAGTTCATTTTACGTGACCTTTCATGTTTGAGGTGGCCGACCTGACCACGAATGTCTCTTTTTTTCACAGTGTACAACTCTGCAAAAACCTTACAGAGAAAACAGATCATGGAAATGAGCTTAGAGGTAAGTGAGAATGACGTCAGCTCTGTTATGCCTTCATCTTTTGTGTGTCTATGTGTGTGCCTATATGTGTCTATGTGTTTGTGCATAATATGTGTGTATGTGTGTGCCTTTATCATGTTCTATTCAAAAGTCCATATGCGTCACGCAAAACACCACACTTGTAAACTCCCCTGTTGTACACACAGACATCCATCATGGGCGTAGCGATAGTTTGAAACAATCAGCTTTGCAAGAAAAGGAAATGCTTTTAAATTATGAACCAAAGTTAGACCAAAAGATCTGGCAACTTGGTTGTATTTCCTGGAGAGTTTCTTTTGACATTGTTCACATACATCCTCCAGCTTCTTGAAAGCTGAACATGACCGCTTTCAGTGAAGCTGTGGCTCGTGGATAGTAAAGGCTGAATTCCACCGGGCACGGATGTAGGGCTGCAACGATTCCTTGAGTACCTCAAGTAACTCGATTACCAAAAATGATCGAGGAATTTCCTCTGCATAATAATAATTTAATACGATTAATCGATAGAATATTCGACAGAATACTCGATCACCAAAATATTTGATAGCTGCAGCCCTACACGGATGGATCGCCGCCGTTCCAGTCGATGTTTCGATTCCCGCTGGAAGAGTCAGAAGCGGCTCTCCGGAGAATACGCGTCTGTTCTATTTCTGACGGACGCCGCGAGCAGCCCGCATCAATCAGCACAGAGCAGCTCGAGCTTGGCGAACAGCCAAAAAGAGAAACAAATTAACTACATAGCATATTTGAATATTTAGAAGCACATAAACCAGAAAAATTACTAAATGTGAGCAAGTTAACAAAGTGTGGCGGGTGAAACACTCCAGAAACGCACCTGGTGGGGTCTGAAGTCGCTTGAAGAACGGACCAAACAGCATTGCAGCCACGATGTGACAGAGATGAATGTCACTGTGACCGAGTGAATGAAGTTGAATCAAATCACAGACATTAGAAGTTGTTTTACATAACATTAGTTGTAATTATCCAGTCATCATCTGATCTCTACTGCATGTCTGATGAAGCCTCAGTGCAAATCAGGACTAGTGGCTCGATTTGCAAAGAGAGACGAAGAAAAATTTCAGCGTCTAGTCCTGCAAAGCTGACACAGACCTTTCCACGTACATTCAGAGCTTTAATTGTAGCTAATGTTGCCGCTGCTGATTACTGTCACAGGGTGAGGGAACTCCTAATGCAGTCAGTTTCTTGTGTTTTATATTAAAACTCGATCTTTAGATATTTGTTTTCACATTTTAAAGTCTCTTCCTGTCAGTTCAGTTTACAATGTCTTTGTTTGTCTACCCCTCCAGATATACAGGCCGCCTTATACGAGCTCTGCTGGCAAGTTGTACTGGGGAGCCTCAAGTTGGATCTCGTCGCCAGCGTCCTTGGGGACATGATGGTACGTAAGATTTTTAAATGTTTTGAACCACACAGCACACATAATGTCTGTGCTGTGTATCTACAAAGAGACAAACCTTTTATTGCTTGTTTATTACTTATTACCATCATGCACCTGATAGACGATTTTCAGCCTAAATATCGTTATCTGTTTTTCTTTCAGGAACTCCGAGATGACATGCCATCGATTTTAGCAGATGTGTTCAGTATACTAGGTAAATCTGAGGTTTTATTTTAAATATCCAGTTATTGTATCAGAAGTGTGTCATATTATAACTGCTCTTAGCAGACGTTATTCATGATGTTTTTAAATGTTTCTTTCACAGATTTAGAGACCGGTGCGCTGGAAGAAAAAAACAAACGAGACCATTACACACAACTGGTTGGAGCATGTTTGGTAGGAATAATATTTCTGAATTAACATCAAATTATTTTATGTAACTGAGAGACAAAAACAGTTCTTGTAAACACAAAAGCTGCTTTTGTACGTCAAAATACAAAAACTTGTGTGACTTGGCATTCCACTTTATTGCAGCACAGTTATATACCCGTATATAAGAATTTAGCAACTTAGGTTGACGTTTATACCAGGGTCTGTTGGTGTCTGTACTGATTTTCATATCTTGGTCGGTGATAAACTGAAAGAAAACTCAAAAATATTAATTAAAAACCTTTTTTTATTTCAGTTTTTTGTTCCAGAGGCCATCCTGAAAGAGCGGCTGGACCCAGAAACTCTTGAATCTCTTGGACTTATAAAACAAGCCCATCAGTTCAACCAGAAGATTGTAAAAATCAAGACAAAGCTATTGTAAGTAGAATTCACACTTTAGTTGACATGTAGACATACACTGATAGAAAATGTTCCCAGTGTTTGTGTCATCTTTATTTCTTCACAGTTACAAGCAACAGAAGTTTAACTTGCTAAGGGAGGAGAACGAGGGCTACGCCAAACTCATCACCGAGCTTGGCCAGGACCTCTCGGGCAACATCACCAGCCATCTTGTACTGGAGAGCATCAAGTCCCTCATAGGTACCAAACAAATCTCATTCAGGGTGCTGATCATGTCTTTAGCTGCAGTCCTGTTAAATGTGTGGATCAGATGAGATAAACGCCTAATGTGACATCCCTTATTATTATTATTATTGTTGTTGTTGTTGTTGTTGTTGTTGTTGTTATATCAGTTGTTAGGGATACCCATGTGTCACAGAAGGTCTGTCTCCATATGCCTTCTGACAGTCTCTTAGATTTAGTTGTCACGACTGTGGATCAGTAGCACCGAGGCTTTGGAACAACCTGCACACTGAATTGTGAAATGAATATTTGTGTTTATTTTGGTCTCAATGTAACCTCTTCCACTCTATGTCTACGGCCAACATTACTGCCTTTTGGAGGCTGCAGCGGGCTAATTGAAGCTACAGTAATACTGGGATCATACCAGACGAGAAGACATAACACTTGTCATACTAGTTTGTCTGGAAGGGGGCAAAATGACACTCCAAAGTTGGGCTAGATACCGACATGGCTTTTTTCAGTCCCTCGACCTCTGACTTCGAGATATCTGGATGAAAATGAGTTCTATGGGGTGACCTCTTTACAGACATACCTACTTTATGCTAATGCCATGCAGCTTTGGGCAAAATAATGCAGTATAAATGTGTTATTTCGGCCTAATCTACATGAATATTTCTGCATACTGGGGTCCCTACCAAAAGTGAAAGCTGAGACTTGTGTGAATTCAACACCTAAATAAAACTTGTTTTATGACTTGAGATTTATGAATAGAAAACACTAGACACAGTGCTGAGCTGCATCTTACATCAATCTTCAGGTTCCAGCTTTCAGATGATCTGTGTGATTTATACTGTTGACCTGCTGTTTCCCCCTGACGATCCCCTGACCCTCCTATAAAAAGACACGTGTTTATTATAAAGAGTGTTGGAGTAGAAGAGGTTAACTATTACGTTTGTTCTTGAAACCCTCTGTGACTCCTTCATAAAATATTTTACCCATGTGTGATAGAAATTCTGTGTACTGACTGACTGCTCTCTCCAAATGTCTGCAGGATGTTTCAACTTGGACCCAAATCGTGTTTTGGACATAATCCTGGAAGTGTATGAGAGTCGATCTGACCAAGATGAATTCTTCCTGTCTCTCATCAAGTCCTACATGTGTGAACCACTCACCCTTTGTCACATCCTTGGCTTTAAGTTCAAATTCTACCAGGTGAGAATATCAAGGAATAAGTGATCAAAGGTAATGAAAGCTGGAATGTGTCCAGCGGTTTAAACTGACATCCAGAGCTGAATGTGTGCATGTCGTAGCTTGTGCATGTTTTAATGCTTCCCAGTAATTTTATCGTGTTTGTTATTGTAAGAAATGAAACCCCAAGATGAATCGCATATTATTTGCTATTTATATTTGATTTATTCTCTTGTTTTTTTCTTCAGGAGCCCAATGAGGAAACCCCCAAGTCACTTTACCACATTGCTGCTGCTCTGCTTCACCATAACCTGATAGAGCTGGAAGATCTCTACGTACATGTAAGGAAACAGCTCGACTCACCAGTGAAGCTAGAAGCTGTGGTCCTGTGATGACTTCATTCACCTCATTATAATATCACACCTTTTGTGATTCATTTCACCTGCGTCAAATGTGAATTCTCTGTAGGATAATCTGTCCCCAAGACTGAAAACTGAGCTCTTTTGTCACCTCCCTGTCATCCCAGCTTATGCCACTAGATGCCGCCATCGTAGAGGAACACAAACGAGACATCTCAGAGGCCAAGCAGATCGCTCGCAAGCTGGTCATGGTTGTGTTGCCCTCAGAGAAAAGTGAAGACAAGGAGAAGGACAAAGAAAAGGAGGAGGAGAAGAATGAAAAGGTATCGAAGCCTGTTCGGGGTAAATGTTGTCAGTCTGGATGGATGTTGAGAGTGATGGATAAAGAAAAGGCATTTTAGACGTACAGGAAGAAAACTGCATTGAAATGAGGATCGGCGATGTTGCTGTTACGCTTCCAGCATCTTTAAAGGATGCATTAAACGCTTACATGCTGACAGATTCTGTATTCTTATGTTTTTAGCTGAGCTAGACCAGAACATATTCAGTTAAAATATGCTGCTGATGCTGTTGTTTCCTCGTGTAAAACCCTGGGGTGTGTTTAAAAAAAAAAATAAAAAATTAGCCTTTTAAATACTACGGTGGTTGTCAGTAGCTAGTCGTATGGTAACTTAGGAGGCAGTTTGGGCTCGTGTGCTCAAATTAATTTGGCAAGCACGAGTCATAATTTAGTTTTAATGAAAACTCAGCTCCTGATATCTGCTCCTAGTGTTCATCACTGTTTTAGAAAAAGGAAATAACAGAAGAAGCAGCTCTAAAAGTGACACGTTCTTTAAAAATGTGCGCAGCGAGTCTACATTCACATGTAAGCAAATAAACTTGGACATATTATTGTTTTAAGCTGATAAAATCTGGGAAGACTGTCAAAACATGACATTTTATTTAACGCTTGTTTGTTCAGGTCCAAATATAACCATGATTATATCCCTATAACACCAAACATGAGTTTAACAGCTGTGAGAATAGCACACATTTTGTTGCCAATCGACTAAAATGACCACCTGTGTGGTCACAGACAGACAGGTGATAGTTATGGAGAGGAGTGATTTAAAATCCATCACTTTGGAGTGTGGCCAGTGTTTACCACTGCTCTTCTCTAACTAGCTGATTGAGTGTTGTTGAACTTTGGCATGTTTAATAATACACAAACACTCAGTTGCTGCTCTTTTCTGGTCCCACAGCCACCTGATAACCAGAAGCTTGGTCTGTTGGAAGCGCTACTCAGAATCGGAGACTGGCACCACGCCCAGAGTATTATGGACCAGATGCCTTCCTTCTATGCTACTTCTCACAAGGCCATCGCGCTGGCACTCTGCCAGCTTGTGCACCTGACTGTGGAGCCGCTTTACAGAAGGTGCTGATGTTTCCATGTTTCACTGCCCACTATGTTTAGTCAGACTAGCACAAGGTCCTCTTAATTTCACAGTTTGAACTGGCCTCTTTAACGGCATACACGTTCAGTCAAAAATAAAAGCCAAGAAAGCGCAGGCTCTGACGCACTGGTCTGTTCTTCACAGGGCTGGCCTCCCGAAAGGAGCAAGGGGATGTGTGATGCATCCACTAAGGAACAAGCGAGCCCCTCGGCCCACAGAGAGCTTCGAGGACCTACGCAGGGACACATTCAGCATGCTCGGCTACCTGGGACCTCACCTCTCCCATGACCCGATCCTCTTCGCCAAGGTTGTGCGCCTGGGGAAGGCCTTCATGAAAGAGGTAGAAAACTCTCACCACTACATGACTACATCTGCACCACGGCCTTATGAATCTCACGTTGACTCATATTCTGTGTCATTTGCCTCTCAGCACCAAAGTGACGGCAGAGCGGATGTCAAAGACAAGATGGTAAGTAAAAACACCTCTGTACTCTCATATTTAGAACACTATTTAGTGTTAATGTGAAGATCTTAGTCATGTTGACTATGTATTCACTGCAGGATACACTATTGAGTTGTTTCCTGAGCGTTGCGGACCAGGTGCTTCTCCCTTCTCTCTCTCTGATGGAGTGTAACGCTTGCATGTCTGAGGAAGTGTGGGGCCTCTTCAAGCTCTTTCCCTACCAGCACAGGTGAGACAGACACACACACACACACACACACATACACATACATACACACACACACACACACACCCTCAGACAGTGCTCCAGGATCTGGCAAAGGAAACAGTAGCACATATGAGCAACAAATCATGTTTAATTGGTGAAAATGCATTTTTCTGTTTAGCAAATCATCTGTTCTGCACCAGAATAATGCCACAGTTTTTTTATTTGGAGTCCTTTGTTAGAATATTTTGGCAAACCGCTGATGAGCAGTAACACTTATACACTCGCAAAGCTTTTTCTTTAGATGTCTGTGTCAGTTTGTCGCAGCTAATAATGCAGCGTCCTCAGTTACTGAACACAGAAGCACTTTTATGAAGTGTTTCACTGTGTCGACACTGTCAAATTGAAAATGGACAGGTACCTCAGTTCATTCACACTCTGCTGTGTCAGTGGATTGGAGTCTTTGTGCTGCGTAGCTAAAACTACGGTTTAATTGTGCCTCCTCTCTTCAATGCTCCCTCAGGTACCGGTTATATGGACAGTGGAAGAATGAGACCTATTCCAGCCATCCGCTGCTGGTTAAAGTCAAAGCTCAAACTGTGGAAAGAGCCAAATACATTATGAAGTAAGGCACTCTCTCTCTCTTTCTGTACCTTTTTTAGTTAACTGTGTTTGCGTCTCCAATCCAAACACTGGGTCAGTACGCGTGTCTTTGTAGACTGCATTGTGCATGCGGTTAATTAAAGTGTGTACCAATGTATTAATTTCCCTAGCAGTCCTCTTCTGCTCTGCAGCTCAACCGATTCACAGGCTGTGACCTTTGATTTGACCCAGAGAAACTCTGTGACATTACCCCTAAAGAAGGATAATTCCATCACAGTGTTGACGTTTTCTGTTGTCACCAGTACTCCAGTTACTGAAGGAAGAGTTAAACATTGTCAGCCTAAGAGTTAAAGATATGTCTTGTGTGTTTGTGCTAGTAATTATTCTAATACAGTTCTGCTATTGAAGAAATCCATGACGCAACTTTTGTCTTAAGCTTCCGACCATAAGAGATAAGTTCCAGTTGCTGTGAAACTCTCGGATGTGACTGTGTTTGCCGACAGCACTCTTTGCGTCATCTTGTGTTTCTTTTTTCTTTTTTTAAATCCGCTGCTTCCTGTCTTGTGCTTTTTTTTTTCTTTTTCTTTTTTCCTCTTCCCCAGGCGGTTGACCAAAGAGAATGTGAAACAATCTGGAAGGCAGATTGGCAAACTGAGCCATAGCAATCCGACCATCCTCTTTGATTATGTAAGTATTTAATTTTACTCGAGTCTCATGTTTAATGATGTCAGCAGACTTCAAAGAATTAAATTCCAGGAGAACACAAACAGCTAGTAGCACCTCGGTCCCTTCGTATACCAATTATATTTTTCTGGGCCTCGCGATATCGTTTGCTCAGGGGATTGCTTACACCTCAGGTTCTGCTTACAAATCATGCACTCGTGAATCAAAATAAAAGTCACGTGGTTAAAAAAAACTCACAACTGGGACTGCGATCCTGCTGCTCTGACAAAAATAGTGTGATACACAATCCAGAATTCATTCATCATTTTAAAGGCCCCATGATGTGAAAATTGATGTTTTAATGCTTTTATCACAAATATCTGTCACCTATACTCCATTATCTGGTCCAAATATGAACATTACAAGTATTTTTCTTCCTGATATTTTAGAGTTTAGAGATAAAAAGTTGTTGTTCTGTGGGTATTGATGTGTGGATAGTCATACTACAGCTACATTTGTGAAGTAAAGAGTTGCTATGAGGTATAATATCTGGTGATTTATCTCCTCCTCTGTCCTGTTTTATATCAGATGCTGTCTCAGATCCAATGGTACGACAACCTCATCGTTCCAGTGGTGGACTCCTTGAAATACCTCACATCCCTCAACTATGATGTCTTGGCCTGTATCCTTACTGTTATTCAGCCAGCTAACAGCAGGTGTGTGTGTGTGTGTGTGTGTGTGTGTGTGTGTGTGTGTGTGTGTTGTCAGAGGCAGTGAGGTGTAAGCGTAAAGAAGGCTTCTTTCTCTTTGTCTCTGCTGTTCCTCTTAACTCTGTCTTCAGATTGCATCATCGAGGCTCTGGCCAACCCCGAAAAGGAGAAGATGAAGCATGACGACACCACCATTTCCTCGTGGCTTCAGAGTAAGTGGCTCCACGGTTAACCGGCTCGTCACCGTACAGCAGTCACATCGTTCATTTGCATGCATAAAGGAGGGTGCTTGATGTTTTAATGAGTGTCTAACACATACCTGTTCCGCTTGTCAAACAAGGTCTGGCAAGTCTGTGCGGAGCCGTTTTCAGAAAATACCCGATTGAGCTGGCTGGCCTTCTCCAGTATGTCACCAATCAGCTAAAAGCAGGAAAGAGGTAAGTTGGATCACTGGTTTGCAGGATATCCTGAGTCCAGGCATCAGTGGGGATTCATTCCTTCTTATCACTGGGTTAGCCTCTGCACCTTTAATGCGTCAGGAAATGTGCTTTACTTTAAACACCCCTCCTCTCCGTGCAGTTTTGACCTGTTGATCCTGAAAGAGGTGGTGCAGAAAATGGCCGGCATCGAGATCACAGACGAGATGACATCAGAGCAGTTAGAGGCCATGACCGGAGGAGAGCAGCTCAAAGCTGAGGTACGTACACTGAAATCCAGTTATCTCGACCAGCGCTGCAGCTGAGCTCAGGTCATCATCGTCATGGATGTGACTCTATCAACAGGGTGGATACTTCGGCCAGATCAGGAACACTAAGAAGTCATCACAGCGTCTGAAGGATGTGCTGCTGGATCACGAATTGGCTTTGCCACTGTGTCTGCTCATGGCCCAGCAACGAAATGGCGTGGTTTTCTTAGAGGGTGGAGAGAAACACCTTAAACTTGTTGGCCACCTCTATGACCAGGTATGCACCCTCTCAGTATCTTAATCTCATCTTTCTCCTTTTTTTTAGCAGTGATATAAATATATTTATTTGTCCTGTTGTCTTTCTTTGCTAATTATTTGTGTTGCTGCAGTGTCATGACACGTTGGTGCAGTTTGGTGGTTTTCTTGCCTCCAACCTCAGCACAGAGGATTACATCAAGCGCGTTCCCTCCATCGACATCCTTTGCAACCAGTTCCACACTCCACATGATGCCGCCTTCTTCCTCTCTCGGCCAATGTACGCCCATCAGATTCTGGTGAGTGGAGGCTCCGTCAGGGCTTCGCCATGCGTCGTGCAGCACTTTTTATAACAAAATGTATTTTATTATAAAGAAATCATTTCAAATCAAGCCACGAAAAAAAAAAACGCTCTGTACTCGCAGTCTAAGTACGATGAACTGAAGAAAGCGGAGAAAGGCAACCGACAGCAGCAGAAGGTACACAAGTATGTGGCTGCCTGTGAGCAGGTGATGACACCGGTGCACGAGGCCGTGGTGTCCCTCCATCCGGCCAGAGTCTGGGATGACCTTCGCCCTCAGTTCTATGCCACCTTCTGGTCCCTCACCATGTATGATCTCGCCGTTCCACATGCCGCATACGAGCGCGAGGTCAACAAGCTCAAGGCACAGATCAAGGCCATCGAGGAGAACCCGGAGATAGTGAGTAGTCGGTCCACACACAGTGGATAGGAGGAATGCAAAGCAGGGCAAGACTTGTTGCAGATTGTGTAGAGTGAATATTCTTGTGGTTTTCCTTCCAATATAGCCTTTGAATAAGAAAAAGAAGGAGAAGGAACGCTGCACTGCCCTGCAGGAAAAACTGCAGGAGGAGGAAAAGAAGCAGCTGGAGCACGTCCAGAGGGTTCTCCACCGCCTCAAACTGGAGAAAGACAACTGGTTGTTGGCCAGTAAGTATCCTAGTGCTCCTGCCAGTGACACTGTTGATGCTTCTTATCTGCATATTTACGGTGCTGTGAAAACAAACAGTGCGTCCATTTGAATGACTTGATCTTCAAAACTTTAAATCTTATAGATCAAAACATATATTTAAGTTCAGCTTCTCCCAAATAAACATAGAAGTATAGAACAGATACAGACAAGAGAAATATTTAAACACAATACAACTGTGAGTGCTTCTGTTACCGATACAAATTAAATTCTTCCCGACAGAATCCACAAAGAATGAGACCATAACGAAGTTCCTGCAGCTCTGTCTGTTCCCTCGCTGCATCTTCTCTTCCATCGATGCCGTGTACTGCGCCCGCTTTGTCGAGCTTGTCCACCAGCAGAAGACACCCAACTTCTGCACCCTCCTGTGCTACGACAGGGTAAGACACTTGTGTTCAGACTCTTATACGTTAAAGATGATGATTATTAATTAATGAAACAATTTTCTGCAGCAGAACAAGAATAAACATTAATAATGTGATTATTAAAGAATAATGAAGACAAAAATTCACTGAGTGGTTAAACTACCACTCAAATTACAGCTTGAAAGAGCCAATCAAGACACATTTTGTCAAATTCAGACACTGCTTAGGTGCAGCTTTGAGATATTTAACGGCAATGTACCATCTGGCAAAATTTTTAGACTTTCCCACATGAAACGTTTTAAACATGATCCTTTATTTAAACTTTGTGTCACTCTGCAGGTGTTCTCCGCTATCATCTACACTGTGGCCAGCTGCACGGAAAACGAGTCTCACCGCTACGGGCGCTTCCTCTGCTGCATGCTGGAGACGGTGACCCGTTGGCACAGCGACCGTGCAATCTATGAGAAGGTGTCTGGTTCTTCCCGTCACTGTACTCCTGTCACGTTGATGTATTTGTCCTATTTTCTGATGTAAGATGAGCTGGCAGTAACTCTCTTCCCTCATTGTGTGGTCATAGGAGTGCGTCAATTATCCCGGCTTCCTGACCATCTTCAGAGCCACAGGCTTCGACGGAGGCAACAAAGCGGACCAGCTGGATTATGAAAACTTCAGGCATGTGGTGCACAAGTGGCACTACATGCTGACTAAAGTGAGCTGCCCTTCTTTATTTTGTCTTCTTGAAAAATCTGCAATGTGTGCATATATTTACAATCGCGTCTTCCATCTGTGCTCCACCCAGGCTTCGGTTCACTGTCTGGAAACCGGAGATTACACCCACATCCGGAATATTCTCATCGTGCTCACCAAGATCCTGCCCTGCTACCCCAAGGTCCTGAACCTGGGCCAAGCGCTGGAGTGCCGCGTCCACAAGATCTGCCTCGAGGAAAAGGACAAGAGGCCAGACCTCTATGCCTTAGCAATGGGGTAACACAGCATTGTGTGCTGTTCCGCTCTCTGTGGAGCATACAGTTATCATATATTATGTCAAGTGTGGTGATGGGAAGAAGGGTTCCCGAAAAAAGAGTAGAGAAGTGCAAGTCTTAGTTGAATTTATTGATCTTTTACATGAATATCTGTTCAGAAACCTCAGAGTGGTTTTATGAGGGCTTAGATCGGCTTTTGAGGATTTTAGCAGTTTAATGGTCAGTGCGTCATATTTTTAGCTCTAGAGTCGACGTTCTTCAAGTCTCCGTTGATCACGCCTCACAAGTGTCCGTGCTTGCATTTATTATACAAACATGCAGATGGTTTGCAGGGAATTGCTGTGCTGAGCTAAATTACCAAAGTTTCTGTTCCCGTTTTTGTTTTGTGGTTTTTTGCACCGTGTGACACTCAGAAGTTCTTGTGAGTTTTTTGTCTCTGCCCTGTGCAAACCCTTTATGCGTCTCGCAGTTATTCAGGTCGCTTGAAAAGCCAGAAGGTGCACATGGTCCCTGAGAATGAGTTTCACCACAAGGAGCAGCCAGCGCGCAGTGCCACCCCTGCCAGTCAACAGAACGGCCCCGGCAGCACAGGCAAGCCCGCCACCAGCACGAACAAGACAGACGAGGGGACGTCAGAGGATGGTGGTGAGTGATTAGAAACAAGGCGAGGCAGTTTTTTGTTGTTGTTGTTTTTTTTGGTAATGTGCTGCTTGACAGTTTTATTAGATCATAAATAAAGAGCCAGGTGCGTTATGGTATAGCCTGGATTTTGTTTTTATGTGAAGCGCCGAGAGCTGTTTGGCTTCAGAGAATCAGCACAAGAATATAAATGATAGGCTGATTGCCATAAAATTCACAACCGCATGTATATGTTGGTACTTGTTTTACACTAAACAGGTGCTACAGAGCCTAATATACATGCGTGTTATAGTAATAAATCCCGTGCTCATACAGTTATTGGTTTATTTTTCTGCAGATCGGGGCAAAGATAAATCTCAGGGGACCACAAAGCCAGTGAACAAAGCCAACAGTGCAGCAGCCAAAGTGACCACCAGCAACGGGAACGGTGCTCTCAACAGGTAAACATCTGGAGTGCTGCTATGACACAAAGTTATCTCAAACAAAGCATAAAGAACTCACAGTGAGTGCTCATATTGTGTCCAGCTTCACCTTTAGTGATACAACAGCTCAGAATGAGTGTAATGCTGTTTTATGATGAGCAGAAAATAAAAAATTAATTCCTTTTCAGCACCAAAGCCGCTAAAGAACGGGATGACAAAGAGAAGAGCGGGAAGGAGAAAAAAGAGAAGAAGGAAAAGACACCGGGCAGCACTCCTGAGACAAAGGCGGAGAACCGTCGGGAGAAGCAGAGAGACGAGAGAGCAGGGAAGGAGGAGCGGGCGGCACGTGAGGGTAAGGAGAAGACCCCCAAGGCAGACAGGGAGAAAGTGAAGGCCGAGGAGAAGAGCAGCAAAGACGACAAGGCCAAAGCCGGCAACGGGGAGCCCGTAGAGCCGTCCAGGGAGCGCGATGCCATCAAGGAGCCCAAGAGCAAGGAGAAAGGAGACAGGAGCGTTGTGGCCGGATCCCTCAAGTCACCAGTTCCCAGATCGGAGTCAGCCGAATCTGAGAGGGGTAAGGAGCCTTTTCTGGGTGTTTGCTGTGTTCTCCACAAAGCTCAGACCACACACACTGTCTATGAATGTATTCACCATGTTTTTCTGTTTTACAATATTACAATATGGACGTCAGTTAAATTTCTAAAGCAACATTATGTAGAAATTGAGAAAAATTAAGTTTTAGCACCTTCAATTCAAAAGTAATTGTGCATATAGCAAGTCAACAAGTGAAAACATTTTCTCCATTAAAAAATTATCCAGTTTCAAATAGCTGGTGGTGTGTGACTTAGTGCCGTAAAGTGTAACATACTCCTCATAAAGGACTCATAAAGCACAAAATGACAGTGTGAGGACAGATGTACGAAGTCGTTATTTTATGGGGCGTTAACTGTTATTTCAACACATAAAATCAAATGACATTTAGATTTTCCAGCATCTGTCAATTGCGACTGGATTAATGTTGCAGCTCAATCAAACGCACATTTCCCTCCTCTTGTCTTCACAGATCACAAAAGACGAAAGCTCGACAGTCACTCTTCTCCGTCCCACTCCTCGTCTGTTAAGGTTAGTATGGCTTGAGGAAGGCTGTGCCCGTTTCTTCTCTATCTGCCGGACCGTTCCCTGCCGTTGCACATTCCAGCAGCCCTGAAGATCACCACGGAGAGTTGTCGTACATGCACAGTCGTGCATGGCACCTGGAAATCCCAACCAAATCCATGGGAGTTGGAAATCATTCCATGGACATCAGCATAATATTCTGCAGAATTGGGAGAAAACCCCTCAAGGACTTAGCCAAGAGAATATTGTGTATATTGAGTATTTTCTTATTGAAATATTTATCTATTTTCATATTAATGAAAGCAGTCAGTGTGCCTTGGGAAGAAAGAAGTTTTTTAAGCATTTCTATATACCGTGTGGATTTTTTTTTTTTTTTTTTTTTTTTTTTTTTTTTGCTTTTTGAGAATAATATCCACCTGAAGTAAATCAAGAGCTGGCAAAGATTTTTTTTTTTTTTTTTTTTTTTTAAACACCGAGAGCAGTGTTTCACTACTTTGAAATGGTGCCCAAGATCATTTTCCCCGTTTCCTGCGAGCTGAGAAGATTCCCTGGTTAAAGCGATGTAAAGTATTTTACTTTTTCCCTCAACGTGCCTGGATCCAGTGCAGTCCAGTCGGATGGCGTCCAGCAAAAAAAACCCTCTGCAGTCGATCACCTCTCTGCTGCGGCCTGATTCATCGGTCCCCACTTCTTCTTCTATCTACCGTTTGTTAAAACGGCCTGCATGCAGCCTTCACGTCGCAATGACCACGTGTCTGGTCAGTCCTGCCGGCCCCCCCCACCACCACCACTACAACGCTACCCCCCCCTCCCCTCTACGACTACCAGCCATCAGCATCGACAGTCGTACTACCTCCTGGCGAGCATTCAATGGGGAATCCGAGCCACCAGCAGCTGAGATCAACGGAGAAAAATGAATGTCGCAGTTTTGAATCAGCCAAAAATGCCGAGGATAATGAGCCTGCCCCCTACAAAGAGAGAGAGAGAAAGAGAGAGGGAGGGAAAGAGTGGGCGAAGCCTGAATCGTCTGGAGCGTTTCCCAAACCACTGGAAGCTTGTGATAGGTCTTTATTTTACCCGTCCACCAGAGAAATAGGCTCCCTGTGTCTTATCCATTCCTGAACTGTAAGTGACAGCAACAGTTACCTAATGTAGGGCTGCAGTCAAGCACATAAGAATCGAGTGATTTGTCTTATACACACAGGCACACACACACACACACACACACACACACACACACACACACACACATTATTTACAGCACTTGCACTTTAGATGTATTGAATACCAGCTGCGCTGTAGGACTTTTATATTATGCTGCCTGAAATTGCAGACATGTCTGTAGTTCTATGACTAGCAGTTATTTCATACATGCTCAGGGTTTTTCTATTTTTAAGTATTGACATTCCAGATGTTGAGCCTCTTAACTCTCCTCTATGTAATAACCTTGTCAAAGCCTTAGTCTTTGAAGGTCAGAGGTGAAGGGAGAAGTATGCTGTTGGTCCGGCCAGTCCCGACTCCCCCAACCCTCCCTCCCCCCCAACCCCTTCTTCCAACTCTCTACTGCTGTCTGACAACCTCCTCCCAACTCCCCACCCCCTCCCAGCTCATCTGTCATCTCCATTCATCCCTACAGGACAATAGCAACGAACCCAAGGAGTCTACATCCAAGGTTTGAACTGACTCTGATACTCGTAGCTTCTTCTTCTTCTCACTCTGTCTGTGTCCTGACAGGACTGCTCATCTTAGCTGTCTGTGATTTTCTCCATTCCTCCATCGTCGTACTAGTTTGGATTGATTCATGTGTCACCATCACCAAAGTTGATGGATGGTAATCTGTAAAACAACATCTTATTTATTTGTTTATATTTTTTTGCCCACAGAACAAGCTAAAAACACGTCTGACACTTCATCTTTTATAAGTTATTATAGCGAACAGTCACTTTTTAAACGTCCAGCAGACAGAAAGGCAAATATAAGACCAATTTTTACTGTCTGTTCAGCTTTCCACCAAATATTGGAGACAAAATGTCTCATCAGCTCTAAGACGTCCCTTACTTTTGTGAGACAGTAGCAGCCTGTCAGCCCTGTCCTCTGACGTCACTCCATGATAAATTCTTTGTAGGTGACAACAGCATTGAGTCATACGAGATTAAATTAGGATTTTTGACACAGATTAGCAGAAAGTGAAATAAATCTCGAGCCTCGTGCCTGTTTGGATCATCTTTCTGTTCAGAGTCAAAGTTTCTGTCTCAGATTCTCGCAGCAAGTTAAACACTTAGTGTTTTTACCTCGACAGAAAACCGTCAGAGTAAAAACTAAAGTTTGACTTGACTGCTTATAGTTAGGCATCACTTATTTCACATCATCATCATGTATTCTGTGTATGACCGGCCCCTGATAACTTAGGTATGAAAGTTAATTCAGTGTTATTACAGCTTTGTTTTACTTTACTACTTTACTTTTTGTCACTGTCCTCTTTGTCTTCGTACTGACGTACAGAATAAGAATATTTCCAGTTATTAGAGTTTTTGTTTCATTTCACTGTTGAACACTCAGCACCAGCAGGACTGAAAAACTTTAGTCAAAGCATGTCGACGTGTTAAAATCATCATCAGCACTGAGTGTTGTCTTAAATTAATTAGCTTTCTTTGTAATTGGAGACAGCTTCATTTGATTAAATCCAGATTTTTGATGAACTGCATCATCTCTGCGATGATTGACTAATACTGAGCATCATTAGCGATGCACCAAAGACGTTTCCCAACTTTTCTTGGTGTTATTCCAAGGAATCATTTAGATAAATATGTGCGACTAGAAATATATTTATTAGTCAATATTTATAATTGTTTGGATCGCTGTGGGCTAACAGAATATTTCAGTAATTAGTTTTTGTTTTGTTACTGGAGTTTATTTGTAACATAACATACATTTGTAGTGATAGACTCAGTATGAACGCTCTCCTGACAAAATAAACATATTCTTGTTTGTCTTGTTCTGTTCATATATAATTGTCTTCGCAGCACCACCTCAACTACAATTCAGTAGCCAGATCCAAGAGCAGAGAGAGGGAGATGGAGAAGAAAGATTCAGACAACACACAAGGCCGATCCAAAGAGAAGAAGGAAGAGAAGGAACGGAAAGACAGGAAAAGAGTTAGTATTTAATCAGACTGCTGCACTTTGTGAGACAGGTCATCCTCAGCCATTTGAAACTCCTTTTATATTCATCTTGTCAGAGTAGCAATAAGGGATGCGTTTAATATTTTCATACATGTAAGTTATTGTTGCTAAATACTTGACTGACGTCTGATTAACGTGCTGTATGTGGTGTTGTTTCTCTTTCAGGACCACGCTGTCAACGACCGCGAGGCGAGCCAAGAGTCCAAACGTAAAAAGGATGAGAACGGAACCAGTACGTGTCGTCTTGATAAATGTGAAGTTCGCCCAGCGAGTACAACGGAATAAGAGAGCTTAACTAAATCTTGTCTTCCCAGATTCCTCTAAAAACAGTCCTTCCAGTGACTCCCCGCTTTCAGCTGAAAAAGAGAAGAGCAAAAGATCCAAATCTTCCAGCAAAGAGAAGGCAGAGTCTGTGAAACCTGAGCGAACGTCCTCCGGAGGCAAAAAGGTCGAGTCAACTTCCAGCATCGCCCTCTCTCCTCATCTGTCTGTAGAGCACCTGACTAATAATTCAGGAACTTTAAGTCTCATCCTACCTCATCTGATGATGTGTTCACATCAAACGCAAAGCAAATTTTTACCTTGCCTTACTCGCGGAGTAAAGTAGTATCATAGAGCTCTGAGTGTTAACACGCTACTACAAGTGTAAGTTGTCACCTCTGATGAAGTCTGAGCTCTCCTCTCACGACTCACCAGGTCTCTTCTCCAAAAGCTTTCCCTCATCTGTCACTCCACTCCACTCAGTCTTCCCCACAAAACAAGGCGATGCGTGCATTTTTTTTGCCCTCAAAGTTAAATATTTTCAACTCAAGCGAACGTGAAATTTGCGTACTCACACCAGTCGCATCGCCCGGTGTGATTGACCGCGAATAAGCAATCAGCTCGCTTGCATTCAGTATGAACACACCATAAGTTAGATTAGAGTTAAAATGTGTGTTTTATTTCTGTTACTGCTGATCTGCTTTAACTCGTGCGTCTCTGTCTTTGTGTTCTTGTGCTGCAGGAGTCCAGACACGATAAAGAGAAATCTGAAAAGAAAGAGAAGCGGGACAGCAGCGGAGGAAAGGAAGAGAAAAAGCAATATCCTTAAACGTGACGCCGAAGTCATCTGGGTGTTTTTTGTGCTGTTTGATGTGAATGTTTTGATATTTAAAGGTGTGGAGTCTGTGATTTTTAGTTCATTTTTTAACGTCACCACTTCAGCTGCTTGCAGACGAGTCGTTTTAAAACTGAACACTTGCGTTGTGATTCAGTCTAAGCGTTATAATTACCTCCATTTTTATCTGTTGTGTGTCATTAAACACTCAGAGGCAATAACTGTTCAAAATTGCAGTAGATGTCATGTTGCACAGAGACGCCAGCCAACGCGACCTGCTTGTAAACATAATTAGCACACTAATCGTCGGCCTATAACCATCCGACTCTTCTAATTTGAGCGGTTAGCTGTGAACTCATTTGTCTTCAGTGGCTGCAGCCCGCTGATCCAACGCACCGAGCTAAACCGATGATTTTACACACCAGCACTCTTCACAAGATTATTTTGGGGTCCCTGATCTACATCGTGTCACACCATGTTGGATCACACCCCGGACGCTCCGTGTCTGTCGACAGATAGTTATTCAGTACTCGTCAGTCTGATTAATTTACCATTTCCCTTAACGATGATACTCATAAATCTTCTGACAAGCACAGATAATGTGCACTAATCAGTGAAGGTAAGACGCATTCAGCTTCTTCATAAACAGCTCTCAGTACAACTTGTATGTGACGAGTGTTTCATGTGTTTTTCTCTCTGATCTGCTGCAGAACTGGAGACGCTGTGTTGTTGTTTTTTTGTCTTTTATCGACAAGGCATCTGCACCTCCTCCTCCTTCTCCTGTACTATGTTGCTAACTTGTACTCTTATTTCTGCCTGTGTTGTTTTGCTGTAAACTCCCCTCCAAAGTGTTGTTAGCTGTAGTTCTGTCAACTTACAGATCACCTCATTATTTAGTTTCCATGTCAGTATACAGCACGCAAGCTGCAATATGTTTGTTTCTTTTTTTATTCTTCAATACAGGCACAATGTGCTGCTCTAATTACATTATCGTTGGTCTAATTAGAAAAGCTGTTACTGTATGAATTGGTCTCTTCTTGGTAACACCTGGTCATGGATTTATTCTTAAGCTTGAGAATTTGTATTTTCCTTTTTTTTTTTTTGTATTTTGTCACAGGCTTTGCTTTTCACACGTTTTATTGGAGTTAACAGCTTTCCATACTCACTTACCTCATATCCTTTTTGAGATACTTAGATACTTTTTATTTATTTATCTCCAACTTTTAATCTGAGTAAGGCCGTAGGCATAAGTGAGGGAAAAGATACAAAGGACCAGTTTGTATATTGTGTACAATAATAAAGAGTAACATGGAATTCACATCATGTTATTTCTTTTTCTCTTTTTTTTTCCTTTTCTTTTTTGATGTCCCTTACAGTCCTTTTTGTGATTTTGTGTTTATCAGGTTTTTACATAATTTATAAAAATGCCAGTTCGATCTTGATTAAAATGTAGAATTGTAAAGAAAAACCTGAAAAAAAAAAAAAAAAAAAAAAGCTCTGTACTCCAAAATGCAACTGTTTCAAAAATGACTTTTGGAGATTTTATCTGCTGTACTCAATGAGTGTAAGCCTTTTTAAAAAAAAAAACAAAAACCAATAAATAATAGTTTTCCTAGTGTGTCACTTTGATGTTGTCTGTTACCTTTCTTTCTTTCCGTCCTTCTTTGACCTCTGTGGCTTTTTACTGTTTGTACCTCAGATCCAGTTTGAATGTCCGAACAGTTTAAAGTCTTCCTTGTGTAGCCTGTTGACCCAGAACACTCTGAAATACATTTAAGGCTAAGACACTTGACTGAAACATGGTGTGATTGTTCAGATCCAGATAGCAGTGTTTCCTTAAGAGTCCTGCCTTCATCACCAGAATCACATTTATTTGATTAATTGTCCAGTTCCTAGATTGTCTGCAGTTTTCATGTGAAACAGTTGAATGTAACCTTTTAAATAACTTTAGAAATAATAAAAGAATGCGCAACTTGTGGCACAAGATCACACTTTAAATTCTTCTTTCATTTTGTTAAGTTTGGCCCAGTTGTGGTGTAGAAGTGCAGATAGTTATTGTACGGATCTTTGTGATGATGCACGTCGTACATAGTGACCCTCAGATCTTCAACAAGCCACCTGTAACAGCACCCACCTGTCAATCGAAGCGTCTCCCATCTTAATTATGCATAATTTAAGCCTTAATATAATTTGAACAGGTGAGTTCTATAAAAATTCACCCTCAGTACAGTCAGAAGCGTTATCTTTAGCTAAAGAGACCAAAACAGTTCTTTGTACCAGGCTGTAAACATGTTTATTTCTGCTGTGAAGTTGGACATTTTAACATGGTACTTCCACATTAGCTTCACTTCACAGTCATGGAGGTCTTCTTCATGTTCAGGACCCATAAAAATATTAGAATGAACAGATGCGGATGGCTATGGATGCTGTATTTATATTTTTAAAAAGATTTCCCTTTAGAGAACTCCCAAACTGTCAGTGTGTCATGACAGGGATAAATCTGATCTATCATCAGTCATTTTTATTTTTGTCATGTTTAATCGTTTCACCTATTTTTGCTACAAATGGACTTCAGTACTTAGACGACTCGAGATGATTTAATGTCAAAGCTAAGTAAATATGATGTGAAGTCAATCTGCAGAACAAAGCCAGAGAAATGAGATTTATGTTTTCACAGGTAAAGTGACAGACTGAAAGTCCAAAAGATGAATATAAACCTGCTTTTATTAAGGAAATGTAATAAAATCCTTTGTACATGACCTCTCCACAGAGGTTCATTGTGTCCATACATGCAACTCTCAGGGTTGAGGTACTTTTACAAATGAACTGGAAAAACTAAAACCCAAACTGGATCAAACGTCGTCATCGGACACTTCAACTAAACCAGGGTCCATTTTGGAGTTGCAGTTTGGTAAAAACTATCACCAAATTCACATGCACTTTATCTGGGGAGAGAAAGGATGAGAAAGTCTGATATACTAAACAAATGTAGGCGCACGATGATTTGTAGCATTTGTAGTTTTTTCTTTTTTTTCCCCTTCAGTTTATAAAAAGTTCACTTATACAAACAGACAAATGTTTCATTTGTAGCTCTTTTTCCTCAATGTACAGTCCACCAGCTCACCTTCTGCATAATGCATAGACACAGAAAGCTTATCACAACCAAAGAAGCCATGGTGTGTTATCAGTTACCAAAAATGTTAAAGATTCACAGCTGCAGATACTGCATTTACATGAGAACAGCTTCTACGTGTGTACAAAGTGTAAACCATAAGCTCAGTTAAACCATTTTGAATATGCTGTTACATAAGAAGGGGGGTCGCTCCTCTAGTCCCTAAGGATTTATAATGATTTCATCAATATGGCACTAAGTGATTAAAAGCGGACCTCATTTCAATTTAGAAAAAAGAAAAAAGGTTTTGTTTCAAAATAGTGGCAGTTGAAACAAATCTCATGTTTGATTTAAAAGAAGCATCTAAGTGAATACAGAGTCGGTCGTATACGATGATGTCCACCATCTAAGCAGTTTCAGATGACCACTAATTTCATATTATTGATATTTTCCGAGTAAAAACTGGGGTACAGTGTTGTCACTTTAATTGATGCTTAACCCTATCGATTCGATTGCTTGTCCTAAATATTATGAAATTGAAAATAGTCTTATAGTAAAACAAGAAAATGACTTTACTTCACTAAATATAACATTTATCCAACTTAAGATTTTCACCACAAAAATATGTCTGTAAAGGATTCAAATGACTTAATAAGTACTCTAGGACATTTTGATTGCAAATCATGGCTTTTTTTTTTTTCTTCTTCTTCGACGTCAAAATAGAAAACAACTGAAATCACAACAGTTCATCTAATTGTCAATGTTTTGCCCTAAGTTCCACAGATTTGAATTAAATTTAAATTGCATTGCCATGACGCCCAAATGCTCCATAAGGCACTACGAGAGGCAAAATCTCATGTTTCCCGAAGCAAAAGTCCTGTTGCGTCATTGCCCTCTGTTAGTGTGACGGGCCTCACAACCCAGAATGAGCACTTGTTGACTGGTAGGCTTGTGTCCAAGCTGATGACAAAAAAGGCTGTTGTCTCCAGGATGCCAGCCTCGGGGTGTCGGGGGTCACACAGAGTGGCTGTTTCCATCCAGACGCTCCAGTGGGAATCGACACATTTCACCTCTGCAGAGCGATGAGAGACGTGCAAAGAATAAGGATCAGATTCAGCTGCTGCTGCTGCTGCACTGTAGGAACTCTTTTAAGTTAGTTCAACTCAAAAAAGAAAAGCAAGGCAAATGAAATTAACTCAAAGCAACATTGTGGTACTTTTCTACCATAAAATAAAACATTTAAATCACGTTGATGTGATCTATAATCAGGTGAATGGTGTCTCTTTCATTCATATGTGTGTTCTTGGTATGATCATCCATGAAAAGTACATAACTAAGTCACACACCACCAAATATTTCACTGATTTTGGTAAAACTGGATCATATTTTATGGAGAAAATGTTTTCTGGTTTTCCCTCTGATGTCCTCTGGCTGCTCCGCCTCAACTCTCTGTGATTTACAGAGTTTATTGATGGGCAGTAAAGTAAACTGCATCCAACTGTAGTTGCTGTTAGCTCATGTTAGATGAGTTTGTCAGCCAGACTGAGCTAGAAGCCGGCAGACAAGAGCAAATCTTTTAAAAGGCTGAAAGATCTTGCTGGCTTGCTTGACGTTTGGCGGTTTGCAAAGTTGTCGACTAGCTACTTTTTGATCATTAGTAATATAATCATAACAAGTGCACTGTCCATATACAGTGGTATACCACAGTGGTATTACACTCTGGAACTAGGAAACTGGGGCCGCTACATTGCATCTCTACATAATATTATAATATAAAGTTGAATTTCATGAGTCTTAAAAATGTAAGTAAGAGTTCGTTCAACTCATTTTAAATCAGAACAACTCAACATTTTATGTTAAATGAACTTGAAATCAATAAAAACTATAGATTTAAATAAGTTAATGTTAAAACATGAGTTGATTTCACTAAATTTCTGTATGTATGATGGTCCAACTGACACAACATGCAAACAACAACAATAAAGATCATACCCTCTAGATTTTAACACTCTCTGTCCCGTACACGTTGTAGCCTTCACGGTACGTGGCAAAGTTCTGGGTGTTTGCCGGAGGGGCTGGCTTAAAGTTTTGGGCATTCTTTGCCAGCTTCAGTCTTTTGGTTTCTTGCCGTGACTTATAGCAGAACTCTATCAAAGCCACGGTCATAGCCAGGCCAAGCCCTCCAACCAGAATATAGAAGACTCCTGCCACGTTGCTCAGACTTAGTGCACTTGTCTTGTCCTGGGGGAGGTAAAGACCACCGTTAAGACTTTTTTAACTGGCATGCTGAGGCTGACCTTAAACAACATATACACCCACACCAACACGAATCCTGTATGTACATCCTGCTGCACTATGACTAAACAGTAACTCTGAGGAGGTTGCTAATTGTGTCTACAAAACCCTCTGAGATATAAATGCCTAATTTTAGCCTACAAGTGAGATAAATTGGAACAATTTAAATGTGTCTTAATTCCTCCTGCCAAAGTTATTTCTACTCCAAAGAGCTGAGAAGGTGAATGTAGAGAGTGTTTCTATCTATCCTGCTTCATGGTCTCTTTACGAGAACACGTCTAAAGAGGAAGGCGGTCGTGGTCGTACAGGTCTACAGATTAAAAACCCTCGATTCACTATCATAGCTGCTCGACTTCAACTTCAACACTGCATTTGTACAATCAAAGTGGCAAGCTGTGGAGGGGCGAATTGAACCATTTTGCTGCTATTAAAAGCCAAACAGTCATATTGAAATTAATTTATGTGAGTTTTACCATTTGCATTCTAACCCACGGGGGGTATTTTGTCGTCCTAACGGCGGTGAATTAAACTTTTTACGCCTTAAAATGTCAGTTAACTGGTTTTACATTAACAACAAAGTTCCTTACTGTGACACTCCATCTATGAGACATGACTATTAAATACCATTTGACCACAGATGGTATTTAAAGGTCAGTTTGGACTTTGTCAGAATAAGGATGCCTTTGGGAAAGCAGCGTTAATATGCTCAGTTTGCATACAAATGATGAAGATCACCAATAAACTAAATTTCAATAAAGGTTTGGACGACGAAATAGCAGTATAATGGTTTCAATTCTATGATTCAACTTTTCTTTTTAAATGGTATGGATAAAAAAGTGTGTGATCATGCTGCTACTTTACAAATCTGTCTACGGACAGTAGTAATGGAGTCATGTTAATGTAATGAGTTATGATTAGAGTGTAAATAGATCATTATGTGTGGAGATTTAAATGTTTCTCACATGTTATTCTGAGGGCAGACAAGCGTGTGTTCAGATATATGTCATGTCCTGATTAACATGTCTGAGAGATATGTGTGCTTTAGATGTTTGCACATGAACAAGTTAGGTCAAAATGCATTTTGCAATCAGTATAAAAAGACCTGCAGCGACTGACCTTACTTCCAGAGTCCTTGGTTCCACATTCACCCTTATCGTACCACCATTTGTTTTTCAGCTTGTCTAAGATGCCTTGTTCACTGAGTTTCAATACTGCAAGGTTTACAGGAGTTCTTCACGTGGGAAATAACATAAATAACATTATATTATGTTATTTTATGTTATTCAACTTTTAAACTACTTTATACTGTGCAAAGCGATAGAGTAGGGTCCTGGCCAACACATCACAGATAGCAAGCAACACTACAGTATATATACGTGTATATGTATATATATATATATATATATAAATATAAATAAATAAATGACCTTTCAGAATCCATGACTACCCTAGCATGCCAGACCCCACCTATATCGCTTTGAGTAATCGGCACACACTGATCACAAAAAGAGAAAAAGATTTGAACTTGCAGAATAAAGCAGCTGCTGCATAGCTTTAACAGAATGAAAGAAAACAGAGGCAATAATTGCTGAGGGCACACTTTTTTTTTTCTGCTATGGGCAGCCTTTTTTTCATGTTTAGCAAGGTGGATCTAAGAGGAACCCTTTCTTGACTAACAGACAAAAACACTGCAGTTCAATTTCATTAACGGTTATCAGAAGTTAATGTCTCACAAAACCGCACGTACGTTCAACACGGAGAAACATCTGCGTCCATCAGGAGGAGCAGAGATGCTTTTTTTTTTTTAGCTTCCAAACATATGAATCAAAATGATCTTTTTATGTAGTTGTTGGATCTTTTCCAGCCAGATGAAGTCAAGAAAAGGTGCTTGTAAGACACTTTTTCTGATGAGGAGAGTCATACTTTGGGGGGGTGGGGGTTGTTTCGTTTTGCAAGACATTATGCTCAATTTTCTTTGACTGATAGATTTCCCGTCTTATTTCCTTTCAGATTAGTGTTTGTAATTCAACATCATCAAATATATTGTATTCACCACTGTGTTCTTTGTATAGAATACAAATCAAGTTTTCTGATTATTTCTAAACAAAACAAACAAAAGAACAAAAACAGAAGAAGTCATGCAAGTCCTGTTCTCCAGTCAGAGCCCTTTAAACGGCAAAGTTATGATGACAATGGCAAAGAACAACTCAGTTGCATGATTTTAAACGCAACAATGACACAGCGACGGAGAAGTGAGCGAATTGAACTTTGTGCTAAATAGTTCTTGTACTTTATGAATCCTACACACAGTGATCTGTAATCATATTATCTGAACAATGACACATTTTGCTTTTTTGCATGATGCATTTTAGAGACACTTTGAGGATGAATTGCAGACCTAAAATGCTTTCGAGTTGAGCTTTTTCATCCATTTACGAGCAGAATTGTCAGTTCATAATAATGTTTTTTAAGGGTAGCACATTCATCACAATAAAAAGAAGCCACAGTAATGGATTCTGTGCCACATCTACATTCATTCACTTTGTTGTCCTCAAGTTAATAACTTTTAGTCACGTAAAAATAACTGCAGCACTTTGGGTAGGACGATCTGCACGCCTCTTCTCTTGTTATCATAAATTATACGTCTGCAGTTTGTCAGCTGTAAGGAAAGAAAATGGATGAATTTTAATAACGTGCAGGTCATCAGATAAAGACTCAAGCCTCAGACACACCACCAGGTGGTGGCCATGGACTTTTTTAAATAGTATACTGAAGTGAACTGTTGAGGTTCACAGTTTAGAAACAAACAAAAAAATATCTCCCTGAATCTTTCCTGATGTGAAAAACCAATGCCAACCAATAAAAGCAGAATTTCACCCATTTATACTGTAATTTTATGCGAGGAATAAAATTATGTCATTTTCTGAAAGGACAAGTTTAATGTTTGGTTACACACTGGAAACTTTGCTGATCAAATTTATGTAAATTAAATTTAAGATTTAAGAGTGAAATAACTGCTGGAGCCTCACAGAGAAATCTAAAGGACGTTAGAGGTGAAAAGGACTTCTCTTCCTAAGCAGCTTTGGTTTGTAACTATTAATTCCCACAGACATAAATTCAGAGTATCAAAGTATTTCTGCACTACTGCCCGTCGGCGTGTGTCTGTGTGAATAACTCCACCTGACATTTACTGTCAAAGAGAGAAACACTGTGAGCTGCTCCACGCAGAGGGAACTCTAACACAGTGAAGAAGACGATCTATCAAAGTTTACTCGCATTTACAAAAAGAACTGAGAGCATTAAATTAAAGCACAAACTAAGCATGAGAATAATAATGTGCTGCTACAGCTTCTTTCAAACAAGTCGATTATGATTTAACTTTTAGTTGAATAAGGTCAAGGCCACTACTGACACAAAACCTAAAAATTATATTGAATAATAAGTTACATACAGTATTTATACAGTATGTATGCATTTTAAAATGTATGTATTTATACATATAGTCATAGATTTTTTATTGTTACCTTTACTTCTTTTATTCAACTTATTGTCATTTACTATTTCAAAATCTTAAAGCTGTGAAAATCCTGAGAAAACTGAATATTTAAATACATGTTATGTTACATACAGAGTATAGAGTACAGAGGTCAACAGGGAGCTCATGTTCAAGACATTAAAAAAGGTCAAATCAATTCACTGAAGTCTCTGAAGTCTGCCAAGGCTCATTAATTATGCATCCAGTATGCATCAGATTTCATTTGACGTGGCAGTATTTGACGTAATATATACTGATATAATGTTCTCAGTGTATTTATTTACAATAATCTAAAACTCCTTGCTTCTCTCGAAGACTAAAGCTCTTCAGAGGATGCGAGCGACTGATCTTAAACACGTGTCTGACAAGATCCATCCATCCATTTTCAATAAACTCTTATCCTTATCAGGGCCGCGGGAGGCTGGAGCCGGCTGACATTGGCTCGAGAGGCGGGCTACGCCCTGGACAAGTCGCCAGTTCATCACAGGGCTGTCTGACATTATGAAATATAATTTATTTATCATCACAATTTGTTTTGATGAATGACCATGAATGAAGAAAATCATTGAGAACACCTGTGCAATCTATTGTAATGCAATGCAACCAGTGCTATATAAATCTTACATTTGTGAAGTTTAATAATAACATATTAAAATGACGTTAAGAAGTAGAACTATTCTAGTAGTTTGTGGTGTCCTATAAGCTTCACAAAGATAGTATTTATTGTTGTATTGGATTTAATGTATTGTTCAGGTGTTTCTTTTATTGCATCCACCCTGCTACACCTGTTCTGTGTCGGGTGTGCGAGGGTCGATTTGACCTCCCCTCCCTCTGATTTAGCTCACATCAAAACTTTACCCTTTGGTCTGTCTGCAAAACAAGTTTTCGAAAAACATTCATGAGCACACAAAATAACCCGTGCACAACAACACGTGAGTCTCATGGCCAAATCAAGACATAAATCGCATACTGTATGATGTCAGATGAAGCAAACATCATACAGTATAAAGTAAAAATGTTTGAAATCATCCAGCTTTGATTAATTAAAGATATGTGATTCTCAGTGGTAGTTACATACAATATATTTTCATCCCATTGCTAAATTACCCACACGTGCATTTCTGAAAGTGAAATAAGGACAAAGAAATGTGGCAGTCAGATTTGACAGTGTTACACTGATCATCTACTCTCTTTCTATCCGTGGGATCGAGGCAAATCGACGGCGAGAGGAGACGGCTTCTTTGTGTTATCCCACCGGTGGTATCCATTATCCTGCTCACTCAGGAATGGATGACTCGAGTCAGTAACAGCAAAGTTTGCCTCGTCTCTTCTCTCACAATTTGCCAAGTTTACTGTGGTCATGATGCAAGCTGAAGAGGCAGAGGCAGAGATGGATCCACACTTTAGGGCTGTTACTGAGCCCTGGCATTGGAAAAAAAAAACACAAGATCAGGGGCCTCATTCATTGAAAGGCTGTACAATAGATTTGATTGAGGAAAGTCCTCATCTGCAGAGCTGAGCCTGATGTGCACAGCTCTGAAATAGTAGAGCAAGGATGTATTATACACATGCACACAGTGTAAAAGAGCTAGACGGGCTTTATGATAATTATCAGTTAAGCTCTTTTATGTTTTAACTCCTCTTCTTTGTTTTAATACGACATTTAAAGTGAGACTATGTGACTTTTGGAAGAAGGAATAACACAATCTTCCTCTTGCAAAAGAAATGTTTAATTTATGAGCAATACATCTCAGCCTTGTTTTCAGTGTTCAGTCTACACGGTCTACTATGACGCTAGCCTGCTTTAAATGATTAAATCTGTGAAGGTTCTCAGTTGTCGAGGTCGTTGTTCTTTCAGAAGAGTTGAATCTGGGGCAGCTGGACTTCACCTCTCATCCAAGAGGCTTCTTCAGTTCTGACTGACTGGTGCGGAAACGCAGGTATTTATTGGTAGGATTGTTAACAGGGCCATTGTTCTCACCTGGTTTGTCACCTGACGTCAGAGTCGTTAAGGTCTGGTGTTAACGACAGTTGTTAAGGTCACATTTGGCCTGATGTGACTCCAACGACCATCGTCCATTAGCTCAGGTGACATTAACGACTGTCGTCAACAAGAAGAATAGAAGCTCTAACAAACCAAGTGGAAACATTGGCCTGGTTAATGATCCACCACCTTGGTTTCCCCACTAGTCACTCAGAACTGAAGAAGAGGTAAAACGTATTTATGGATCTGCAACCAAGTCCAGTTGCCCCAGATTGGACTCTTCTCAAAGCTTTAAATTATAGATATTGTATCTTCTACTTGTGCTACTGCTACACTGTTTTAACATGTCAAAGATGTACTAGAGGAGTCCACTACAGTCCTTTACTAGAGGCTGATATTTCAGCAAAAGTTGCATGGTCTCACTTTAAGGTCTGAATGCAGAATCACTCATTCATTTGTTCATCATAATCAAAATGATCTCTGAATGAGATTTAAATCAAATCCTCTTGTACGAACGGGGCCCCTGGTCATTTCTTACACTCTACTACTGCAGGGTTTACCAGGTCAGGGTGGCCATGGATAGACTTTGACTGGCCTTGGGAGATCAAGACCAACCAAAGGTTTCTGTCAGTCTTACGCTGGATTTCGGTGAGAGGATGTTGGACAAAAGAGTTTGGACCGTTAGTTTTCACTCTGTCATTAGAATTCTCACGTTCGCCTGCAGATGCTTAGTCCCCTCAAGACAACGCTGTTCCCCGTGCCTGCCCTAACACCCAGGCGGCAGATTGGAGAGTGCATACAGATCAGAAATTTGCCTAAATCCTTCTGGCATTAGGTTGAATGCCACATATGAATATATAAAGCTTTCATATTGGCCTGTAGATATAAAAAACAGAGGGGAAGGTGGTTTCCGTCTTTCATAACTACAGGCCAAAAACATAGAAACAACTACTCTATCACAAACTGTTTTCTGATCTTCTTCTACTCTACTTCTTCACTTTAAATCACATTATTGGGCTTTTTGTCTCCTCCATTAGCCAAGTAAAGGGTTCCCAGTTGATCACATTTGCACAATAAAAATGTTTAATAATAATAATTATCTGTAACTTATTAACAGATATTTGGGCCCATAGACTACAGTCAGTGACGACAGCCTTGCCGATTACTCTGTTCTAGGATACCCGACTTTGGTGACATTGAGGCTGACCTTAGAGTCACCTCCCCCGCTGCCGCACTCTCCCTTGTCGTACCACCATTTGTTTTTCAATTTGTCCAAGAGGCCTTGCTCATTCAGTTTTAACACTGCCAGGTTAACAGCATTTCTTGAAACGATAAAACATAACTTGTAAGAAAATGAACAGGTCCGTGAGAAATCTAATATAGAATATTAGTAAAAAATAGTGTTAAAAAATATCAATGGTTCATCAGGGGAGCACGGGAGGGACAAATTGGTAAAAAATTTCACTGGTGTGGAAGGGTAAGAAGCATTTTTACAGCAAAGAAAATGTTAAATATTAGAGAGGTGGCATGGAGGGTTAACTTGTAACTTGGTAACTGAAGTGTGCGGGATGGGGACATTCTGTCATTGTTGAATTAGAAATAAGAACATCCAGCATGCAGCTTAACATTCATCACAACTGACAGACCAGCATTAGAACTAGCAAAAAAGACATATTTCAGTGTTGGATTAGAAGCAATGCAAAGGAAAAAAAGAGGGGGCATCACAGAAACCAGAAGAGGAATAAAGAGAGAGGTTGAAGGGAAAAGAGCAAAACAAACAAAGGTCGGTGAAGGTGACAGTGCACATCGACATTCAAATGGATTTACAGAGTGACTAATATACCAACAACCTTAAGAGGAAGAAGAGACACAAACCAGATACATAGGACACAACAGAAAATGGCTGAATGTGTGGATTAAACTTATAACACTGTTCACTCATTGGAAGAAAAGAAGAATTAAGGAAGTGAGGAAGAAGGAGGAGGATGGCAAAAGGAGACATCAGGGTAGGTGGAATACTATAACAACATGGAGGATATTGTTATATTATCCCACCCACCTTAATGCTGAGCCTTTAGGTGTGGCCACACCGTAGCCCTTAGAGTCGAGGTTGCCGCCGACTTTCATGGTGTCACATGGCTTCCGCTGCTCTATGTACTCGTTCATGGTGGATTCGAGAAGGAAGGCGAACTTTCCCTTCGACTTTCGTACCCGGGAAACCCCGTCTGGTGTTGTCTTGGCAAACACTGAAGGTTCAGCTGATTTCATGTATGACCACATTTTCTCGTAAACTGCTATTTTGGAGCGCTGCAAAGAGAGAGAAGACAGAGAGAGTTCGGTTATGCTCTTGATAAAACTATGAAAACATTCAGGATGAGCCGCTGTGGGATTGCATTCAGACAAGATTTGTTGAGAGGGGCTGCTGAACATCACAGCTGTTCAGGAAATAACTTTTTTATTTTGCTGACTTCATCGATACCGGCGCTCCCTCACTCTCATTCACTGTCCATTTCTTTCAACCAATGATTACTTTCTCTGTCTCTCTCTCTCTCTCAAACCATTGGATACAAACCAACACTTTTTCATGTCGCTATATTGCAGTGTAAGTCCATGAATCCACCTGAATAATCTCAGTTTCAGAGACATTTCATACTGACTGTGGAGATATGGCTGGTCTGATCATCTGATACAAGGTCAGGCTGTGTTTTTTTTCTAAAAGTTGGATCCAGCTCAACCTCTCCACTGCATTTTTTGGCCTGTGACCTGCACCTGCGCTACCACCACTCAAATTAATGGGAAAACCTGCGTTTTCACCGCAGCGTCGGATCCTGTCTGAATGTACCCTTACATGAGTGGATCGATATCGAGTCAATGTGGAGCTGGAGCCAGGAGATAATTTATCTTTTCTTATTTATCTAAAAAAAGCAACTCTCCTAAGAATTCTTTCTCTATTCTTGAAGCCAGAACGTCTTTTTATCTGACCTTGCACTCATCCCATCTGTCTTTAAACATCTCGTGACAACCTCATTGTTCTCACTTCCTCCTTATCTCTTTACTTCATGTAAATTGTTTGTTCTTGACTATAAACTTCTGTGTGCTTTATTAAGACTTTGCCTAACTGAACTCTACTCGGTGTCACTTTGTGTTCTCCGAGCACTCGTTGCTTCCAGAAATCCAACTCTTGAGGGTCAAGCAGGTAGCTGCTGAAATAACAGTTCGCAACAAGACTCCTTGAAATAAACTCCAATATCCTCCAGTCGAAATATAAGACTGTATTTTGAAGTAAAGTAGCTGTAATAAACAGGGCATCTAGTCTTTTTCTTACAATAAATTTCACAAGGTATGAATGAAACTAAATCTAAATCTCCTCTGTTCTCCCATAAAAGTCGAGACTATACTACTGTCTCTTCAACACATCTTTTCATACAGTCCCTTATCATCAAGAAGATTGGATGTTCAAAAGCACGCCTACTGTCCCAGCTCCTCTTAAACTCTCTAATTAACACATTATTTCATTTGTTCAGTGCATGCACAAAAAGAAATGTCGACTTTATGCTTAGCTACGACAAATGACTCCCTGCTCTCACTCCACACAGACATAAGAGTGATGTCAGTGTTTGTTTCTATCCCACAGCGAGAAAGTGAATGAGTGTATTTTTCAAAATGTCAAACTGATACTCTGAATCCAACGGAAAAAAAAAAAACACTACTGCAACTGGGCATGCTCACAAGAGCAATATGCTTGAGTGGACAGTCTCCCGCTTGTTGTAACTCAGAGTGGATTTACCATTTACATGTAAACAGGGCAGCAGAGGTAGTGGGCTTTTTGCCAGCAGCCTGAAGTCTGACAATCTGGCAGCTCAGCAGAAGCAAAATGCAGCCCATGTTTGGTATCAATATTAACAGACAGAAGTGTCCTCCTCCCACCAGCAGGTTCCAGCTGGAGTCACAGTCATTTTTAGTTAAATGAAATCAATCCTTCCACATATCAGTCCATTTAATGTTTACATTCATTCAGTTATAATGAAAGTTGAAGTACAAATACGTCACTACAATGACTAAAACACGCCAGGACTGATGTGTAGTCATGTTAAAGCAACATTGTGT
The DNA here is from genome assembly GCF_000972845.2 of Larimichthys crocea. NCBI lineage: Eukaryota > Metazoa > Chordata > Actinopteri > Sciaenidae > Larimichthys > Larimichthys crocea. The sequence goes on from NC_040032.1 coordinate 17,549,337, forward strand.
CTTTTCTATCATGAAATACCACAGGTGTTTCGGACCAATAGGAAAAGGTTTTCAGGTGCAGGGCGTGGACAAGAGTAAATCTGGGACTGATTTTTACTTGTTGGTGAGAGCTTTATGAAATGAAAGGCTGAAAAACACATGCCGAGCTGGGCTTGGTCTTGTGTAGGGTTACCGAAGCTTGACTTGAGGTTGTGAGGCCTTTTTAATGTTTTTTTCTAATCTTTTTAATCTTTATCTTCATCTTTTTAAAGTTAGATGATTAGTTAAGTTAAGATTAAATTATCTTGAAATAATTAACCTGAACACAAACTATATTCACAGAGCCTTCACTCTCTGCTGAACACCTCGTCCTGCATTAGAAAAGTACGCAGTTAAAACAACCAAAGAGTTCATAAAACTGCTGTTATTGTGTTCACTGATTTGGTGATTTGCACAGTACAGTTTGCATTAATTAAATTAACATATATTATCTGTATATTCTCGGTCAGTCTCTCCAACTTTTCGTCGTTACATACAATTTCGTGGCATGTTTTTCTCTGTTTTGGTGTTTTCCAGTCAAAGCTCCGGAAAATATGGATGAAAAAATATAACCTGTTGTTTCATTTTTTTATGTTGTCGTTTAGTGTCTGAGGCACAGGGATGATTATCTTCCTGCAAAGCAATAACAATGACTTGGACTATGTTCAAGCCTGCAGGTCTCATTTAAAGTACATCTCACTGTATAAAGCTGTAGACAGATTGTCTTCATTATTTTACTCACAGACTTCACAATGGGGGAACATAAGACCTGCTGTTTTAATTGTTTAAAAGGTGATTGGTTCTCCACATTTTAATGTTTCTCCTTTAATTTGTTATTCCAGGTGAACATAAGATTGATTATCATTGCATAGTCATCTGTTCGAACATGATGATAAACCAAATACCATATAAAATACTTTGTATTATTTGCTGTCTGAGAGCTTGCTCTGTAATTCCACTGTTCTCGACACGTTTGACCTGGTTACCACGAGACTGGCGGCTTCACCTCTGTGGCCCAGTCATCTACCAGCTGGAGCAGCTACAGACCTGCAGAGCACAGCCCAGGCTCTGACACTCAGTACGCTGCTAAAAATGGCCAGTGAGAGGCTGATCGCCGGCCACCGGGGAACTGGAGTACACAGCTGTCTACAATAGAGCGGAGAAACAGAGAAGCTGCTTTAAACTGGGCTAACGTGACCTTCTGCTGAGCTCTGTGAGCGCCTCAGAGGAAACTTTTCAGGTTGAAACTTTTTAGATTACTTCAAGTGGTTGCTTGTCAGGGTCGCGATCAGGACAAGCTCATCAAGCAACTGATGTCAAAACTCTGGAGCAAGAAAACACTTTCTATGAAGACCTCAGCTCAGTGTGGTGGCTCTGGCTGCGACCATCTTGGCAGTCCTGCCTCTGCCGCCTCCTGGCTAATCTAAAAATGAACAAGGACCTGAGGCCGGCTGAATGAAGCCTGTTGCTCAAACAAGCCATCTGTAACAGCACCCACCTGTCCATCAAAGTGGCCATGCTGTTAATTATGCATAACTTTAAGCCTTAATATAATTTTAACGGGTGAGTTATGTAGAAATTCACCCTCACTAGAATTGTACCAGGCTGTAAACATGTTTATTTCTGCTGTGAAAGTGGACATTTTAACATGAAGGCTTGAAGAAAATTGGCACTTCCACTGTTCATGGCTTCACTTCACAACCACGGAGGTTGCCGCTTGGCTAAAATGGCATTCGCTTTAACACAAACAATGATAACTAATGACACTTCATGGACTCTTTTTACATACTGTGACAGCTGATCGTTGAGGTGTGTATAGGCGAGTCAAAGTGTATTATAAGCCTCACCAGTCAACCTCTATTCAAGAGCATCCACCAGACATTTATAATGACTTCTATAATGTTTTATGACACGTTGATATACTGCATCAGAAAACATTGTGTGTTTATCAGAGTAGTCATAAAGCATTTCATACAACAGTTAGTTCCTACCAAGTAATTTGATTGGACAGGAGTCGTCCAATGAGTGCTGACATAGAGCACTGAACTGTGAATGGTCGCCAGAAGAAGACGAAGGAAAGGAAAGAAGCTACAGCACAAACCTGCAGGTGTGCACATATGACAATCAGCCAACCTCGACAAATTAGAGAAGCTAATACCGTGAGAACAGCATGACCTTTGACCTTGTGGGCTGCAGTAATATGCAGACTAATAAACAAACAAATCACGATCTGTTGTCACTTATTACCGTAAACTAATAACTGAACTAGAATTGTTCTATAAAAGTAATATCACACTCGATGTTGTGATGATGAATATCGGCACAGCTGTGATTCACTCATGTCATATGCTTAAATTATTAGAATTCACTATTAAGTTGAAAGTGTTACCACTATCATGTGATTTATATTTGATTATTTTGTCAAACATTATAGTTGGAACTGGAAATATAATAATTTTGGCATGTTTAATTAGTTAAATTGCTAACGGCGCGCTATCCTGTGTATTTACTTGCTTTTTTCTGGTATTTGCTATAGAGGAATGAGTGGCTTAATGCAGATTGGGTCCTATGTAGCTGCGTGAGTCAGTCCCATATCACATCTGGTAGCTGAAAGTAAAATAAAATATGTGACAAACTATGTCAGCTCAGTGGTGTGTGCGGTGGTGTTGTGTAAATAATTCACCAGAGATGTAATGGATTGTGGGCTCAGGCTCGTAAGTGAATCACTCTTGACATATGGTTCAGCTTCAGTTCAGCTGAGTGTTCATGTAAACACTCTTAACATGACAATAATAGCTGATGACAGGCCTGACCGTAGTGTGAAAACACTGATTGTTTTTCTGGGTTAGATGAAGATGCATGCTTGTCAGGTGCAGGTTGGTCGCTTGTGTTGAATTCACTGAAAAGTCCTCGTGCTGTCAGAGTCATAATTCTCGCTAGTCACAACTTAACAAAGACAAATCATTCAATAAATTCATTTTAATTTGACGCAATTAACTGCAATCTTTTAAATGACAGGTCATATCCTCTGTCGAGGGAGGAATTTGTTTTTTCTGCCCCTCAATCCATTCTTCAAATAAACCTGGTCTGAAGTCGTTCAGTTACCAGCTCATCTGTCAGCTGGTGACTGAAGTGCTGAGAGTGATTCATGGCCTTCTGTGTGCGTCTGTCACGCCGTCATCCCAAAAGACACACAGGCGAATACGACAGGCCAAACAAAGCATGTGCAGTCTTTCCGCTGTTTCATCTTTATACGCATCCGGTTCTTAGTTACATGCATGGTGAAGTATATAATTAAAGTTCATCGACTGGATGTTTATGATCAGTGGAAAGAAATTAATAAAGCAGCTAAACAGTAGCAGGCCTCGTTTAGCAGCTGTAATTAAAGTAAAATCTATCCTTTATTTTTTAATCCCATACAACTTTCCTCTTTGTACTCCTTACACATGCCCAGGTTACCGTCTATATTTACAGTGTAGTACGCGACTGAATGAACCAAATGTCAGTTACAGTTGAAGGTAATTCTGGAAAATGCAAAAATCAATAATTTACTGGAAGTAAATGCAACTAAATCTGGTTGAGGAGACAATCTGTAGCCATTAATCACAAAATAATTCATGTATCGTGTCAAACATGATAAAGAGATGTTGGTGAATAAGATTTCTTTTAAAGGAAGAGATTGATGTGAAGATTCACTCTTACTCTCATCTCTCTTTATCTTTAGTTTAAAGCTAGAACCAGGAGATGGTTAGCTTAGCTTAGCATACAGACTGAAAACAGGGGGAAACTGCTAGCCTGGCTAACCAAGTGGCAACCTCCATGGCTGTGAAGTGAAGCCAACACAGAAGTGCCAAGAACTGCAGTTCCTCAAACGTCCAAACTCAAACAAGGCTGGCTACAGAGCGAGTCAGTCTCCATAAGTCCCCATGTTAAAATGTCCAACTTCACAGCAGAAATAAACATGTTTACAGCCTGGTACAAAAAACAGTTTTGGTCTCTGTAGCTAATTTCCCTGTTCATGACAACTGTGCTGAGGGTGAATTTTTATAGAACTCACCTGTTCAAATTATATTAAAGCTTAAAGTTATGAATAATTAACAGTGTGGCTGCTTTGATTGACAGGTGGGTGCTGTTACAGGCGGTTTTGCTCCACCGACAATCCACGTCCTTGTCCATTTTTTGATTTACAGGCAGGACTACGAAGATGGCTTTGGCCAGCACCACCAAACTCTGAGCTTCACAATGGCCCTTTAGAAACCTGTCACAGATACAATCTCCATGTTTTATACTGTCTATGTGCTTTAAAGCTCACTGATTAACACATTTTTTTGTGTTTTTTGTTCCAACGTGCACATCCCTGATTTCTGTTTGTGTGCAGGTGTCTGTTTACCCGTGCTTCCAGTCTTTATGCTAAGCTAAGCTACTACTTCTTTTAATCCAACTTTGAAAAAAAGTGAAAGTGTTCAAGACAAATTGAGTTTACAACACTCACGTCTGAAAACCAGAAGTGAGCATCTGAAAAATATTATCATATTTTATGCGCATGGAGGAGGCTGTATGATCTGAATTATTTGATGCTGCTTCTTTGAAGATCGCTGTGAAAAGGTGTTTATTAATCATTAGCTTTGAATCACCACATTTCAATAACCGTTGCTCATAAGGGCTCCTCTGTACTGACATTTCCAGTTTGGAGGAAGAAAGGCAGAATATTTGTCAGTCAGGATGAAGTCACTACACGCCTGTCAATTATCTCCTAAGGAGCACCTTTGACAAATCACAGCCTGCCAAATGCATCATGGATTAGCACATCCACCACTGCTTATGAAGCTGCCTTTAATGTGATGATTCACCAGGGAGCCTTAAAAAGAAAAAGAATGTATTTGGTGACTTTGAATTTTTCCTTAAAAACATCCGACTGACATGTCAAATGAGTATTTTAAAGGGCGTCTGTGAGTGCCAATCACCTCCAGTATCTTCTTTGTTTACTTCATCGTCTCTTTTATGACGTTAAGTTAAAAATACAAACGGAGAGGTCTGCTGGAAAGTTTCTATTTTGATGACAGAGCTTGCGTTGTTGCTCTTAATAAACTCATTTTCATTTGAATATTTGAACAAGATAAACAAACGTTCTGCTTCACATCTGTTGTTTGTCCCAGCACTTCTGATAGCAGAACTTCTCCTACGAGGCTAGTTTGGAATATTTCACAATAAAAGCGGAGAATCTTTGTCAGCTATACATCTACATCTAAAATGCTTAACCTCCTCCAGATGTCATGTTAAAATTCTCAGTTTTAAAATAAGCATAGACAGTATAAAACATGGACTTCGTATCCGTGACGTATCAGTGCGGTGGTTCTGGCTGCCGCTATCCTGGCAGGCCTGCCTCTGCCACCTACCAGCCAATCTAAAAATCAGCAAAGACGTGGATCAGTGGACTGAGGTGGGCTGAATGACGCCTGGGTGCTCAAACAAGCCACATGTAATTGCATCCACCTGTCTGTGCAGGAGACAGACACCACACCGATCATGGTGACTTCTCCATTTCAAGATTTTCAGACCTCAGTTCGCACTGCAGACCACATCATTCTGCTTCGATGCCTTTTTAAACGAGTTGGGTCACAGAAACATTTCACCCCAGAGGTTAAAATATGACTAAAATGTTGTTGTCTTTTCTCTCGAGTGGTATACATGTTTTTTATTTGATTATGTTTGGACTGATGCTGTCCTCTCCTGTCAGTAGATACCCAAAGCTTACAGACAGAAACATGCTGCTCTCCTCTTACTGTGTTTCAGCATATTTACACGACACACTGTCTGCAGAGAGATTCTACGATATGATGTTCTAACTCCCCTTGGACTGAGAGTCTTAAAACCAAGGCACTGTGCCTTCCTGTTCACTCCCTGATCTAACAGAATCCAGGGTTTGTATTTATCAAATGTCTCAGACTCAGTCGGAGCAATCACGCCGAGGACTAAAAATAGACTGCAGCTCAGAGCTGGACATTAGATGTGAATGACATTTCCATTTCCGAGGAATAGGACGTCCTCTTTGAGAGTGCAGAAGCCCACAAATTGGAAATATAATGATATGTTGCTGTTCCTCTTAAAAGTTTCAAACACACAGACAGAGGTTTCCTGATGTTCAGACTGAACTTCATCCTCTTCACTTCATTCCTGAACAAATCGAGAAACGTGGACGACCATTCAGCTCACAAATTGGTGCAGAATTTCTAAAAAAAAAGTCAATAGAGAAGTTTTAAAAATTATTAACATATTAAAAACCTGCGAACTTGCACAATCTGCTGCTTTGACACTAACTGAACTTATTAGTGCAGCTTTATTTCTTTTTTATTATAAAACGTTTATTCACTGTGCGTCCTTGAGGAGAATATTTGTGCCCTTGCTTTGCCAGAGCTTTTTTTTAGTGGCAGAGATAGAAATTTATCTGCATATTAATGGAGGCGCCGTGAGGCTAATCAAATTTTGGTTTATGACTCTACTGATGGTTAGACGAGGGAGTATGATTGTCTCAGTGGTGGTGTGGCAAAAAAATTACTCCTGTTGGCAGAAAGAGTCGAGCTGAAAAAAAAAAAAAAAAGTTAATTTCGTGAACAAAATAGATTTGAATCCAGGCTGATAAAAAGCGTTCCCTCCTCAGCCTAATGTCATAATTTAGTTTTGCTCTGATGCTTCCATCCATCCCCCCAAAAAGGTTTTTTAAGTCACTTAACAAAACAAATGCATGCAATTTCCTTTTAGCTGTTTGCTCCTTTAGTCATACTTAATTCCTTTTTATAAAACACTGTGTAGCACTGTTTTATGTTGCACTGAATTAATCGTGTGTAGCTGTAGTATTAGTACTTTGGAAGTGCTGTATCAGGGGAAAAAAAGTACTATTCTAGACATTCTTTTATTGATTATTCATTCAATTTATTACCTGGCAGGTAATAAATCAAACCCCACAACGAAGCTCCAGAGACTTCTTCAGCCCGGTGCTTTTGGCCAACATTAACTACCGTTCGAGGCGCTCTCGTTATGCAGTGCAGCAACAGCATGGATGACAGCCAGTTGAGACACTCACCCTAAAGAACTCCTTAGTGGAGCCTGAGTCTAACGTCCCATAGGCGATCTCAGTCTGCTTGGCCAGGTCCTCTGCACTCTCAATCGGAGAAACCATCCTCTCCACGGTGAGGAAGGCGGCCAGGTTAGCCGTGTAGGAGGAGATGATGATGAGGGTGAAGAACCACCACACTCCTCCGACGATACGCCCTGACAGAGACCTGAGGAGAGGAAACAGAGCAGACAGAGACATCCTCAAACCTACATTGGGAAGAGGAAAGAGGGATCATTTTCCATCGTCTCTCCTCAGAGGTTTATCTCAGATGTAGCTCCTTAATTTGATGAATTTGATACTTTTGGAGAAATTATCAATTTAACCCATTAAATCACGAGAGCTGTGATATTATATGCATGTCCCTGGGGCTCTATGCTAACACATATTTGCATAAAATAATTTAAATGAAGTACCATTACCCTCAGTGTAGCCGCCTTTACAGCTGATTAACTCTTTGAAAGTAGCAATAAGTCTCATTAAATCAATATAACTGTGTTCACATTTAATTTTTGAGCTAGTTTAGGTGAGCTACCATCCCAGAACAACAGCAGTCTGCAGAACCATGCCAGAGATTGTGATAAATCTGTTCAATATTAATTCCATAGATTGTATAAAACATAGATGGCATATCCTTGACGTCACCCACAGGTGAGTTCTATAAAAAAATACACCATCAGCACAGTTGTCATGAACGGGGACATGAGCTGTAGAGACCAAAACTGTTTTTTGTACCAGGCTGTAAACATGTTTATTCCTGCTGTGAAGTTGTACATTTTACCATGGGGACTTATGGAGACTGACTCGTTCTGTAGCCAGCCTCAAGTGGACGTTTGAGGAACTGCAGTTTTCTGCACTTCCACATTGCATTAGTTTCATTTGGAAGCTAAATGAAGCAGGTGCTGTGTTCATCAGCTGTTGTTTTATTGGTGCAGAACGTTGGATCTACTTCATCTGTTGTAAAAATGTTACGCTCTCCCCACCACACATGTAGACCAGAGACGACAGAGCAAGTCTGAAGTAAAAGGCTCCATGAGACTGGGTGTGTGATGAGCCAAACCGCTCCGTCACACAGATACTACCATCCTGCTCACCGGTCCTTAACCAATTCTTCACATTTTACACATCAGCATAAAGGCTCTGACCTTAAATCTGAGTCTAGCAGTGCAGCTCTGGCCTCATATATTTAAATTGGACTATTCTCTCTGGTGCCATCCATGACTTCCACAATCACACACACATATTCCACTGTCTGACTGTGCTGCTCTCAGATGAACTTATATTTCTCATTTCAAACGAGGATCCATTTGCACTGCTTCACTGCATTGCGGATGTTCTGCTCAGGATTTCTCCTCATATACTGTTTTCATAGCTTATTTATGTATTTATGCCATCCTTCCGAGTTGTAATCAAAGACTACAGACTACTATCGACGTCTCAGAGAGGCTGTTATTCTCTGCAGGTTTTGTAAAAGCCGTATGTGTAGATGGTTTGTAGGGGTATAGTGGGATAAAAAATGCAAACTAGTTTACAGTAGGTGGGAATCAAGAGACAACCTCTGTGGCTGTGAAGTGAAGCCAATGCAGAAGTGCCAAAAACTGCAGTTTCTCAAACGTCCACTTGAGGCTGGCTACAGAATAAGTCAGTCTCCATAAGTCCCCATGGTAAAATTTCCAACTTCACAGCAGAAATAAACATGTTTACAGCCTGGTACAAAAAACAGTTTTGGTCTCTATAGCTAATTTCCCTGTTCATGAGAACTGTACTGAGGGTGAATTTTTATATAACTCACCTGTCCAAATTATATTAAGGTCTAATGTTATGCATAATTAACAGCATGGCTGCTTTGAATGACAAGTGGGTGCCATTACAGGTGGCTTGTTTTAGCACTCAGGCGTCATTCAACCAGCATTCAGCCAGGTCTGGCAGAAGAGGCAGGACCGCCAACACGGCGGAGGCCAGAGCCAGAGATTTTGAGCTTCAACGCCTCTTCGGAAACCTGTGGGTGACGTCACGCATACACCATCCATTCTTTATACTGTCAGTATTGGGAATACATTTCTGCTTCTGGTGACCTGGTAATTGCTGGTCTGTGTCAGCTCTGTAGAACTCTGTATCCATTCAAAAACTGCATGTACATTGGAGCCAAAACGAGATCTCCCATTTGCTGCTTAATTGATTTTTTATTAAGATTTATTGTACTGTGCAGATCTACAGCTCTCCAGAAGCTGCTTCCTCTGTTCTTCATACACAGACTACACAGTCAGGCTCAGCTTATATTTAGCCTGCACAATCTAAACTGTATTTGCAGCTATCAACCGTATCAATCTGCTAATAGGACAACTTACCACAACGCCGACATCCTGCTGAGCAGTTGAGAATCCACAGTGAAAAGCTATTTCGATTGACTGTTTATTCACCGGCTTCAAACGAAGACTTAAAACATGTCGAATGAGTAAGTAAGGAGATTAAGAGCACCGATTTTTCCTAATGATTTTGTGTATATTTTTAGTGTTGTTACTAAATGTGTGCATTCTTAGGTCCACCTTTTTACTGTTCAACCTATAATACTGACAATCAAACCATCGTTCTCTGTGGAAAAAACCCACATTTTTCCGGTGACACGTCATTAATCACTCCATTTATTCAATAATCCGCATCCTTGAATTTGTTCTTCAACCAGCTTCTCTACAATCTTCTGAAGTATCGAGAGGAAAGGTGAGCAAGAATCCTTGAAGAAGAGGTCAGGGACACCACAACAGTGATGGATGGATGGATGATGGAGGGGATGACTGGATGGCCATTGCATTCGGAAAAATACATAATGGTGCTTCATGATGCTTCTTCCATACAAAACACATTATATGCACCAAGTTGATGACCGTAAAATAGAACATGCAGCAAAAACACGGTAGCCCTCCAAAAGTCATGAAGAAGTCAAGCAGCTACTTTGAGTGAAATGTAATGACCCCTGTGCATTTTACAGCCCTCAGCATGGTGGATACAAGTTATTTTGTGGATGCAAAGCATCACTGCCAGCATGCAGGCTTTAAAACAAATGAATGCACAGTGGAGTGGGTGGGTTCAGAGAAAGAAATGGCGGGGAAGTGCAGTGAAGTGAAGCATGAGGTTAGGTTGACAGCAGCAATACCAAAGCTCAAAATAACCTATATGCACCATGGCAGGGTGGAGATGTATGAATATGGGACTATAAAATGCAGAGAGATGACGAGGACAACTGGGAGGTTACGGAGAGTGAACACAACAACCAACCTTGGTGAGATATCGCATCCTTGCTGCATGAAGGCACCCAGGGAGAACCACAGGCTATTAAAAATCCCAAAGTCATTCGGAGGGTCTGGGGGGCTCTGAGGATCTTTGACCTCATCGTTTTCATCCAGATGCCACTCATAAGGGCTGAAGCGGCTCACCAGGAAGAGCACCACACTCACACCGATATAGGCGAAAACTATACACATCCAAATCTCATAGGCCAGTGGGTCCAGGAAGGAAAACACCCCAGGCTTGGACTTTTGAGGCTTCTTAATCATAATGGAGATGCCCAAGCTCATAAAGGGCTTAGAGAAGTCTATCACTTCTTCCCGTACCAACGTTATAGTTAGAGGAGCCACGGCTATGTCAGCTCTCTGTGAAAATGGAAACAGGCACACAGGAGGTTAGTCTTACAGAACAAAACATAAATAACCAATAAATAAAGGAAATGATGATAAACCCAAAGTCAAGTGTATATATATATATATATATATATATATATATATTACTATCTATATTTATATTATCGTCACTTTATATTGTATATATATATCTCACATATGTGGCCAGGCACTCAGCTTTAAAGTGCATTCATGGAGTAAACAGATTGGACACGGTGAAATACAGCAGCTTTGAATATATAGCCGACCTGTAATAAAGCCTGCGAGAGGGAAATGTGCCATTTGAAAATGAGTCACTCAGCGTTTGTGTTGGCTAATGTCTTTGTCTTCATCCAAATCTCCTCCATGAATCAAGCGGGAATGCTCGGGAGACAGGGGTGGAGGGAGCTTATGTAAGCAGACCATGAAACGTGAATCAGCCTTGTTAAATTCACCTCCATCAGATCCTCTGCAACGCCTGACAGCCTCATCAATGAGTATCTTACTGCGCTGAGAAATGTTTGCAGTGAGACGCTCTGAGGGGAGAGCGGCGTTGGAAATATTTAACAAAGGAGTCTTAGATAAAGTTAAGTCAGCAGGCGTCCAGTGTGAGTTCATTTGGGGCTGAATTGCTAATGAATGACAAAGTCAGTAGATGCCTTATCATGGCTAATTTATGTCATCTCTTCTGTATCAAGCTACTTATACAGCGAGGGCTTCAGGAGAGCACAGCAGCAGAAACTACAGGTGTTAAATCTGCAATGAAACACTGTTTGCATGCAAATTCAAGTTCCAGTGTGCCGTGTGTGAGATTTTTAACATTATTCATTCAGCAGCTGAGGTCTCATAAAAGATGCAAATCATCTTGTTAAAGCCGGTTCGAGTGTGAGTGAACCATGAGATGCACGATAAAACCAGTCCAGATGTTTTTACGATTCACAAACAGGGTTTTCAAAACTCACTCAGCACACCAGAAGTACAACACATTATTTTTTATATTTTTATGTTTACATATAAGGTATAAAATGATGACAGCACATATAATAGGCTTCTTCACCAGCTGTTGTCATCGTAGCACGGAGAAGAGGCTGAGTGAAAGTGATAAAGTTTGATATTTCACATGCTGATCTGATCAATATGTGCTTAGTTTGTAAATGGGCTGAGAGAGTTTTTATGAAAACCTCTTCTTCTGTTTTACAACAAGCGTTAAGTAGCAGGAAATGATAAACGAAGAACAGAAGTCTGTGAAGGTTTTCAGTTGACCGAGTCTATCTTTAAGAACGGTTAAATCTGGGGCAGCTGGACTTCTGGCCTCCAGATATTTAGCCTAGGTGGGATCTTTAACCATCGTACCAATCGTTAATCGTCACTTGAGGTCTGGTGTGAACGACACTCATTATGGTGCTTGTGGACGATGGCCCAGTCCAGCATGAATTGTTATTTAGACTCCTAGGAGACCGGAGTGCAGGTGACCTTAACAATTATTGTTCACATGATCAGACGTCAGGTGACCGTAACAACTCGGTCGACAGTCGTCACAAGAACAAGGAGCACTAACGAACCAAGTGGAAAGGTGGAGGTGAAACATCTTTACGGATTTACGACCAAGTCCAGTTGCACCAGATTTAACCCATCTCAAACAAACAATCCCCTCCTTATGAACTAAACAGATGAACTGATACTTACCCCATAGACCAGTTCACCCACCATCCCGTTCCACGTCTTGGTCTCTGGATCTCTGGCACCGTACTTCCCATCAGGAACTATTGACAGCTTATATTTTATCCCCACATGTTTTGCAATTTCAGAAGCTAAATCGACACAGTAGCCTTCATATCTGTCATTCCCATCCATCTGCATATAGTTTTTCTTGTACATCACATACGGAGCTTCCTGTTAATTAAGACAGAATTTTTGAGTTCATTGTCAAGACAGCACACATCCACAGCGGCCAGACCTCATGGGGTCACACAAGGCCTGGATTGGTACATGCACACATGCTGGGGTGACAAACAAACAAAGACTTGGGGTGGAGATAGGGGGGCGAGGCATGAAAAGACAAACAGAGCAGAGGCTAAAAGGATCTACACAGCATCGTTACAGGCATTTTATCTGAGGACTCGACAGGAAAAATAGGCCAGCTGGGCCAGCGGGGGGAGTTAAGCATCTAACACACATAAAGGAGGCAAAGCAGGATGTCGGGACACCCTCATGCTAACCTCATCCACAGTCTAAATCTGTGGAAATTGGCGATAGGCATAGGTTGCATGGGCTTTGCATCAGCGTGGCAGAAGGGGAGAGGACAAGCTGAATGGAGCACTTTTCCAGTTCATAAAGTAAACGTCAGCGACAGCAGAGAGATAACAGATCAAACACATGGAGCTTACTTCCTTCATCAAACAAATGTTGAGCGCAAAAATGTGTGAGCCACATCAGAACTACCAAATAAAGCGTCACACTCAATTTTCTTTTCATTCGTGACTATCGTGACAATAAAATAATCTGCTTGTTGTCTTTGATCGACTTTTCCACATCACCTCTGTGCCTTGGATTTCAATAAAATATGTAATTCCTCCAAAAAGTTGAACATGTTTGCCATTAAACCTCCTTTAGATGAACTCATGTCACCTCAGGGATATTCAACAATGGTGATTTACTTCATCATACGGCATGAACATGTTTTTCAGAGGTTGTTTGACTTGTCACAGGATACCTTCACAGTATCCAGCAGTCCAGAACTAATCCTTCTTTATTTTCCCGTGCTCGTGTAGAAAAAAACAAAATGAAAGAGTTGCATCCCTCTGATAACAGGATGACCTTTCATTAAATATGATATCTTAATGGGATGTAAGAAAAGCAACATGGCGTTGATGAAATGACTGTGACGTTGTCTTTATTCAAACCAAAGGCATGCCTGGCAGCGAGAAAATAATGCAGTGACACTACTCTTCTGTTTTTCCTTCCTCACGCTGAATATCGCTGGACTTTCCTGCCTTGTTCATGAGGATAATGAGTTTCTAGACGTTGAAATGAGAATGTTGTGTGACTATTACATTCTGAATTTGTCTAAGATGAAAACATAATAGGCAAAGTCAGAAGGAAACGAGAGGCCATGGTTTTAAATGTAAGATAAGGCGCACCTTATCTTACATTTAAAAATGGCTGATGATGACTAACCTGCGATCTGCTACTAGTCTAACTAACTAGCACTGTGTCTAACCCTGACTCTGACATACTGGGAGCACTGGATTCAGAGATATTTACATTGAAATTGAAAGTTTTGAAGTGAATTTGAGGGATAAACAGCCAAAGGTTGCAGCCTTTAGTTGTTTATGTCCTGCAGATCATTTCATGTCTCCGTTGAGAGAGAGACACAGCTGGTTTACCTCGGCGTCACTGACACTTTACTTAATGAGAGGGAAACATCTTTTACTTACGTATGCACTCAATGTGAATACGATGGTGTCTATTCTCTATAGTTATCATTACCAAAGCCGTTATTGTGACGTCACTACTACAACAGCCCACCGTAATATAAAAAAACCAAAATGCTTTGGCACCCACACGGATACAGTTGAAACACTCTTTGTGAATCGACTGTTTCAACATGTAGTGAGTGGATGGAAAGCAACTGAAAATAAAATAATTCTACCCTCCCAGGACAGATTGCAACAAAGGACACCTTGACCTTGAGTGGCAGAAATCTTAAGGTGAAACATTTAAAACCTGTTTGAGAGTGTACCATAATAGTAGTGACCACAATTGTTCGGTTTTCCACAGAAGAGGACTCGTTGGTGACCTGCTGATCCATAATATATACAAATTTTTCGTACTCATTCCAGTAGCCAATCTGAAAACGACACAAAGGTTCACAGTTATTACAAGAAGAAGAAGAAGAAGAAGAAAGACATTATTACAGTAGAGCCTCCAAGTGTGTGAGTTGGTCGGCTCTATCTGTACAGCAGGAGACAGTGTTGATGTTCGATTTTATAAAAAGCTTGTAGTGGTGCTTCTCACTTCACCTGGGCTACACTTCAGCAGAGTAGGCGTGAGCTATTCCTGGATCAGCAAATGTTCTCTTACATAACAAGAAAGCAGCACCAGTAGAGCCCTCGAAGACTGATAAAATTAATACCAGCAAGACAAACCTCATAGTCCTAACGAGCTTTATCTAGCCTGAGCAGTAGGTTGTCTTCTATTAATACACAAACACTCACAGTAGAATCTAACACAAAAACAAACACTGGCCTGTGTCTACTGAACCTGACGGGATTCAAGTAGCTGCATTATGTTTATTTCTGTCACACTCGTCCAAGAAGAAGTCGACGTCTCTCACTTCTGGAGGCTGTGATGCTCAGTACTCACTCTGTTGTCACTGCAGATTGTCTCACACTCTGTTTGGAGACACAGTTTGGATGTGATGTGATGTTGCTTTTGCGAGCTCAAACTTTCTTTTGATGCCAGCTTTTGTGGGAGTCCTTGTCAAAGTTCAGGGTCACGGAGTTAGCCAGGCAACAGCACTGTGGGTCTCTGAGGGTTGTGTGTGTGTGTGTGTGTGTTTTTCAGGCATTGTTTTGTTAATTCGAAGTTATATAAGCTGTCAGAAAACATTGTCAAAGTGATTGTTATTAGTTTTTTGTTCCTCGTACAAGAAAAAAATTTGACCTTTTACTCTCCAAACCTCTGTGAGAGGGGCAGGTCGATGTTGGTGTTTGTGACCCAAATTGCTCTGGCAACTGTAGCTTACAAGATAATTAGGGGATAGACAATGTTTTGTTACTGCTATTGAAGAAAATGACATAATCGTTCAACATCTAACTAACAGATATTGACAAGTGTTACAGCCGTCAAGCTAACGAGCTAAATTACTTTTCTGAGCGAGTGCATTTTGTTTGCTTAACAAGCCAAGGCTGAAGACAAGACGTGTCGGTGCTTGTAAACAAAATGGACAGAGATGCAGCTGAAAGTGTTGAAGAATTAGTTCATCACTTCAGCATATTTGTCCTGCCCTGTCCTGATCTGAACTGAACATGTCAACGCGTGTTTATTCTAGTAATAAAAAGTGCAGCATCATTTCCCAGGAACAATTTGAGTTGTTTGCCTCTACGGAAAGCCCCCCCCCCTGAGTAATGCCAGCTCAAAGTGACCTTATCCATTCGCTGGTATTCTTTGGAAGCGATGTTGAAAACAAGTCTGGCGCCATGGAGCCGAGCCAAATGAAATAACCAATTGACCAGAAGTAACATGTATGGCTCGCTGGCGTGAATCAGATTAGTGGAAGTTGCCTAAATTGTTTTCTGACAAGTATAAATGTGAGGTTGCTTCCACATATCTGCGATTTTTTCTTAGTTTTCTCGGTGTATTGTTCTCCAGATCGTCTCTTTACTCCCCATTTTTCGGCACCACAAAAGATAATGTGTGCTGCAGCTGTTTTCATTGTTATATTTCCTCCCTTTTGCATATCAGTTTCCTCAAAAAAGGAAGAAGAATGTCTAATTTAGAGAGCAGATCTAAAGCAAACTTCAATGCTTCAGAGAAAACTTCAAGTGAATCCTGTTGTTGGCAATGAACCCTCACGGCCTCATTGTAGCGAGGTTTAACTGAGAGTTTTACTGTGATGTTTGAAGTCACATTTAAATAAACAAAGCACAAAATCAATTATAATAGTCTCACACTTTGCTGGTTGCTGTGGACTCCCCATGCATTTGCCTGGTGTTATTTCAGGTGACTGGCAGCTCTGCTCTTTATTCAGGCATCAACATGAACCCTTCAGACACCTGACTGGACAGATGAGCACCACTCGCTGGGCTGTCAGCGGTCATAATTTTAAAATTGGAAACACGTGGTAGCTCTTTTGGAAACAGTTCTTATAAATTATGGACTGTAATCTGTTTCTGGGTAAGTGTGAGGCGGTAAATAGGCCTTGCAGTGGCATAGTAATGCCATGTCCTCATTTAAACTACCACTCCCCTAAAAGTTTGTAGATTTGTTTAGCTTCCAACTGCAGGGCTCAACTGACTCTCGCTGAATGTTTTCCAGATTCAAATCTCAGAGGGGATGTAAGCTCAACCGATTTAGGCTCCTGGCAGCTTCTGTCCAAATGAGAATAGACCCTACTACTCATGTAACATGCCAAAAGAAAATCTGCATCGCAGAGCTGCTTAAAACCGTTCTATATTCATGTTAGTGGACTCAAAACATACAGTGCTAATATCTACATCATATGCTAATCCTGCTTCCCCCTCATTACCCATTAATTCAATTATGAGCGACGTTTCTGAGGATACGCGCTCACACTTACCCTCCTGGGCCCTCCGGACTTCATCTCATACACATCAATTGTGTAATTAGCTCGTCGACCAAATGTGTCAAACTGGATGTTTCCTGTCATACCTGGTACTTGGACCTGCCAGGCACCAAGAAAAGAATGATAACACGTGTTCATGTACAGCAAGTGGAAACAAAAAGTTGTCTCTGCTGCCTTTCTGTTAAATAATAGCATCATGTTTTGGGCTAATCAGATAAAGTGTGTTAAATTGTGGGAAACAGTGCAAGTGAAAGCCGGGGAAACATTTGATGATGTTTAGATGATAAATGAGTTTACTAATCACTAAATTGATCATTCGCACATATCTCTTAAGTAAGGAAAGGCATATTCAAGTTCTAATATGCTCTTTGGGGTGAATTGTGGTACAATTGAGGTGCAAATAAGGTTATAAATGAGTGTGTTTGTAGATGATTTGTAGAGATCCGGCTTAATGTTTAATCTCAAAGAAGAGGGATTTAATAAATGTGAAATGAAGATAAAATCAATAACTTGTGAAGTGAAGAATGAGATTAACAAAGACTGAACTAGAGAGTGAATAAACATAAAGCAGAGCTGTATACAGAGACAGAGAGTGCCCTCAGTCCTACCATTTTCAGGGCTCTCTCTATGTCGATGCCTTGACTCCACGGCACGGCAGGGTTGGCGAGGCAATCGCCGGCGCTCCCCCTCCGAGACACGTCCACTCGCTGGCGCCGAAGGTACCGGAAGGCCTCAGCGATCACGAGGATGGCATCATGGGTCAGTGCTGATGTGTACTAAAACAAAGGCCACAAGAAACCCCAGTGACGCACCATTGACATCTTGCAGACCCCAAGCGGCACAGCAAGGTTATTATCTCTGCAGCAGCAGTTTCGGTTACACGGAGAGCAGCAGAACTGATGTAAAGAGCAGAGAAAAAAAATCAAAACCTCACTTTCTGATTGATATAAAGATTGCACAAGTATGAAAGCCGCCTTTATTTAAGGACAAGCAGGTGACAAGTTATTTAAGTGACGAGATTCTGATTGACATATTTTCTCTGGTTTCACTTGAGTTACTTGCTTAAAACTTGAAGGAAGAGGAGAGAGAGAGAGAGAAAAAAAAAAGTACCTTTGAAGATGTTAAATCAAAATTTAACTGCAGCATCGGCAACTACGCCTCACTGACCTTCAGAGGAGTGTTTTTGGCTTCTGGAAATTCTCTTTCATCCAGGCGCTCCCAGCGCTGGAGGAACTGCTGGACGATTGGGCTGTCTGGGTTGATGATCTGGAAGCCTGTGATGTTAGCTCCACCAGAAAAGACCCTGTCCAGACTCATGTTGGAAAAACCCTGAGAGCAAAGAGCACAAGTGGCTGGTAGTGGAGCGAGGGATCATTAGCAGCAAAGCAAAAACACTAAAGCTTTAGCCCATTATTAGCTCGTTTCTCTGTTATTAATATTTCTTAGTTCATTATCACTACACATCAAGAAGTTTGGCTGTATTGAGAGTGTTGCATTTCTATGCACTGCATTGCATCACACTAAGCTGGGTTATTGCTGTTTTCTGTGTTGGATTGTTTCATGTTGCGAGCTCTCACCAGGTTGGCGAGGATGTAGTGGTATCCTCTGCTGTTTTTTCCCGAGGTCACCACCTACAAGTCGCAGGAGGAGACGCACAGTGAGTCAAATCTCATAACAGTGAGAACATTTGGAGATTCAGAAATGGCAAAAGACCTTCGCTTTCATAACACCGGAGTCGTTGGTGGGAAGAAAGTGGAGACATTTTAGAGCAACATTTGCAAGGGCAGAGAGGAGGTACACATGTGTGTGTGTGTGTGTGTGTGTGTGTGTGTGTGTTTCATACAAACACACACACACACAGAAAGGGAGGGGAGGAACTGTGATGACAGTGCTTGTTGCTTTGCATTAACTTCAAGATGTAAAATAAGGTCAAGGCTTCGGCAAACCTCCATCTCATCTCTTTCTCTGCAGCTGCCTCTTCTTTCTCTGCCCGTCTCAGCCTCACACTAGACTTAATTAAACCCCAAACATTGTACAGCAGCACCTGTCTGAGCAAGCAGACAGGGAGAGAGACAGAGAGCTGATTTCTTTCAACTTCATCACCAAGCCAAACCTCTCTCTCTCACTCTTTCACACGCATTCATTTTCTCTCTCTGCATATCTGCCTCCATTCTGATTCTCCATCGCCGAGTATGAAGCTTCAAACTCTGTGGGGGTGGATGGTTGTTGTTTTTTTTCCCCTGTCTTTTCACTTTCTGCACTCCTACACAGTTTTGGTAAGTATACCGAGGCACTGAAATCATCTAAATGTTAAATATCCAGAGTGATAGTGATATCATGTTGGAGAGATTTTACAAAGGACTTGAATACAGATGAGAAATTTTACACTGAAACATGGAGAGGCATCCCTGTGGTGGATGTGGAGTACTATTATTATTTCCATTTTCTTTTTGATACAACATTTGTCCAGTTACTTATTCAGCTCCTACCTGGATCCTTTCATTCACAAGCTTACTCCTGCCTTAACGTCTGGTAGTTGTCAGACAGAACTTGGCACTCTGACTGGAGAAATTTCAACAATAAATCTAATTACCATCCTTGCGAATGCAAAATTACTTCATTGTGTTTGACATTTTCCACCGCCGACTGAAAGCGTCCTTCGTATTTTTCCTCATAAGCAAAAAACAACAACCCTGGAAGCTTTTTCTGCTTATTGTTTTCCAAAAAGCTTTTCATTTGCTATTCATCCGTGTGAGAGGAAGCCGCTGCAGTGACCCACGTGTAAAAACACAGCACACACTTAATGAAGCTGCAGGACCCCGAGTGACTGGCTTCAACTCCTGTTTGTCACCAACACACTCGGCCAGAAAGCACAAGACTTTACACTTCTTCTGCATGAGCATCAAAAAACTGACACCTCAGCTGCTGTTTCTGACTGAAACCTGATTTTGTAGCAAATAATCAACTGTAAACATTTATTACTTACTGTAGTTACGAGGCACACCAAAACATCCAATAATGTGGATGTATTTCTGTTTTTATTTGGCCGTCTACTGGAGAGTCGGAGTTGGAGGGCCAGATCGTAAATCTAGACTCTTTTCCAGCATGTAACTACAGCGAAAGTGAAGAGCTACAGGAATCATCAAAGGTCCAGAAAATATTCGGAGTTCAGGTAACACAGTTTATACTTTCACAAGAAAGTCAGAGTAGAACCACTGCTCCTTCACAGCTGAGGTGGTTCGGACATCTGATTAGGAAGACTCATGGGGGCCTTCCTTTGGAGGTGTTCGTCCAGGGGCAGACTCAGAACCTGCTGGAGGGGCTACATAACCCATCTAGCCCTGGGATCTCCCAGGAGGAGCTGGAATGCGTTGCTGAGGAGGAGGACATCTGAAACGCCCTGCTCCACCTGCTGCCACCATGACCCACCCCCAGATAAATGGAAGAAAATGGATGACTCCAGAGCCGAACTGAAGACAAAGCAGTTCACCCATCTTTATACCCTACTCTACGCCCACTCCTTCATATAATGGTGTCAACACTTTTTACTTCAGTTCTTCCATATTTGAATTTCCTCATCCATTTTTTGCACATCCAGACACCATATTAATCCACTGTGGTGCTATAATTTACAATCTCAGGCGTCACCCTCGGAGGGGGATTTCCATCCGCCTCTATGCTGTTATCAGCGCCATGAGGCCCTGATTCAGGACTTTTCATAAGCCTGCAGTGCCTCAGGACTTCGGTTCAAGGTCCTTTCTGTTCTTTCCTGATGCCGCTCAGAGGATCTTTTTCGAGGATTTTCACTGCTCTGACACCATTATTTCAGATTACATTTATCATCCCCAGGTTACATGCTATAGTAAATGTTTTTTCACAACCAATACTGATTATATGTGACAATATAATGATGCAAACTATGACTAAACACTGAATATGAATATAATGGAGTCTATAAGTTCATTTTTTGAACTTAATAGTTTGTAACACACATTCACATGGTCTGCTTGCTTCAAGCTTCTGCAGCCATATTTTTATTAACATTTTATTCCTGAAACGTATCATATTGCCTCATAGTCCACTGCAGGTTTTATTTATTTTCATGCACATTTCAAAGATTTACCACTTGGCTTTTGTGTCAAGTGTTCATTTTCAAGAAAACCTGAAAATGTTTTGACTCTGCTGGCAGCTGCATTGGTAGTCATGGAGTTGGCAGCGAGCACAGACACTGACAGCTCTTCTAAAGTTAGGAAATCTGGCTGGTGGTTCAGGAGAAGGGATGATTCTGGGAGGTGGCTCTTGTCTGATCTTGTTTGCATACTAAATCAGCGAGGCACAGACTGAAACAAATACATTAACTCGCAACTGTGAAAAGTTTCCACACAGTTCTTTTTTTAAAAATTCAAATTAGCATGATTAGCATGAACATAATCGAGTACAGTTCCGACAAAGCTTATTAGAACAATTGCAGTCAAACAACTTATGATTGTGTTTTATTGCAGCAACAGAATACGGTTAGAGTTTGGTGTTCTAGGCTCTAACCTCATCGCTCTCGAGGGTCTTTATACACAGAAATATTGAGGAGTGATGAGCACATATCTTAAAAGGTGGATGCTGGGGACGTGATGGGGGCTGAAGAATGGGCAGTGATGTGGATGTAGGTCAGCAATGGCATTAGTAGAGCAGAGGGAGAGGAATTTTTTGCAGCCTAAATAGACCTCCAAGTTAGGAGGGTGCGTTTGGATTGGATGATTTTGGAGTGGGATGCATGTCACGTGTGGTGCTGTGTGGGTGGCAGCCAGTTACAGACAGCTCTGAACACTTCTTTTATATTTCTGGTAATTTTGTTGTGCATGTTCTCGACACCATCTTCATATACATCTGGTGACCCATTAAAAAAGCCACAGCTCTCTTGTTTGCACTTGAAAACTGCTGTTAGCACTGGGCACCTTTAGCATGCACTTTCTGTGGAAAGACCAAGTGAGGAGAAGAAGACGGAGATCCAGAGATGGATCCAAGCGGAAAAGACAGTACAAACTATTCGTACCGTCTGTTATGTCCGTAGACCACAGGATGGAGTCAAAACCAGGTCGCTGCAGCCATCATAAATACCACCATAAATAGACTTAAACAAATGTTACAAAACCATCAGACTATTTTCAGGTGATGTATCTGCATCATTTTGTTGAGTAAACCCTCTGAAAATAGAATATATCATAAAACTCTGATTACTTTTACAAACATGTGGGCTACATGCCAGGAGTGATTTTTCTGCCATTAACTTCCAGGAAAGAGGTTATGAAAATCATGGTAGTTGAGCATTACTCATGTTCTCGTTAAGGATAATTTAATTTGGTTTTGGTGTGGGATTTGCTGCATGCATCGCTCGTTTGGCGGTGCTGCTCTGAAAAATAGCATCTGGGCATAACAAATATTTTTAGGATCTCAGTGCTCTAGTTTCACGCTCCCCTGGGATAATCGCTTTTTTGTGAGTATGTGAAACCAGCAGGAACCTGGAAGAGGTCAAGCACTACCGTCACTGAGATGCTTTTACTGTCACAGGATTCGTATCTTCATCACATCCTCTCTGAGAAAACAGCTTCTTCAAACAGCTCGGGAGAGGAAGAGGAAGATGAGGAGGAGGAGGGGTAAGCGAGAAGGGACCTGCAGCACTGATTGTACTGACTGGCTCCTACATTTTTAATGCTCATTGAATGGGAAGGATAATCTCTGTGTCCTGACCTGTCGACTGGTTTCTGCAGTTAATGTTCTCATCTGACAACAGTCCAAAGCCTTGCAGAGTCCAACCATGAAGACTGAGTCATATAAACATCTCACAAAAGTTATTGGGACAATCAGCGTGTCATTTCAACGAACTGTCAACCACTAGTGGAGCAATGTTTTTTATTTGATTTACTCTCCTGCATGGTTTCTGCTGATTGGAGCCAATAATGCACAAAGAAATGTATCAATGAGCCCGATACGGTGAGAGGGAGCAACAAAACATGGATGCAAATAATGCTGTCATGGTTTGGAGAGGAAATATTCAAAAAATGTGAATTTTGGTGAAAGATCTACACAAAATTATTGTCAATATTTGGGACCTAAATTTGCTGTCGGTTGTGATGAACTACACTTTAGGCTTCTACATTTAACATCTCCAAATATTAAAATAAAACACCTGTTTGGTATTCTGAGTGCAGCTGATAGCAAAGCAATTACAAAGACATCATAGGAATGGTATTATATTATTTATGAAATCTTTGGAATTGAAACATTCAGCTTCTCTGTGAGACAACAGAAAACTAAATTTGAGGAAATGTGTGAAAAGTGGAAAATGGAAAGTATTTGTGTTTTAGGAGGATGCTTTCCTGGAAATAAGGACTAAGTCTTAACTTCTGCAGTTAAAAATAAAACACAGCACACCATCTTCCACCTCCACCAGTGTTGTTGTTGTTGTGCATCTGAATGTATTCACCTCTTTGTTGTGGATATAATCAGAAATATGTGGCCATCTTGCTGTGCTGTAACTCCAGAACACACACAGAGAAAGAGAGAGCGTTTGTCTCCAGTCTCAATTATCTTTATTTGTCCATCCTCGGGGCTCCTCCTGCCCGCCTGTCTGGACGAGCAGGTCTGTGCTGTGCTGTCTGAAGCAGGCCTGAGCCGGGTCGGGCTGCAGGACGATCAGCCTAAATATTCCTGCGGGAATTGACTCTAATTAAGCAGGCTGGAGCCACAGTCCTGTGCAGAGCTGGATGTCTGCCCAAGTGCCTTCAAGAGGATTTGACTCTCTTCCCACTGATGGAGGCTCTTCTTTGTTACAGTGATTTGTCATCTGCTCTCCTCAGAAACTGGAACGGGCATCCTAAGGTTGATAAGTGTCCCCCTCCACCAGTCAACTAATTATCATCATGCTACTCGAAACAGGGCAAAATGTGAGGAGGGATTTAACTGTTTGAGAAGTGAATTAAAGAAAAACAATTATAGCAGAGGAAAGATTGTTACTCCAAATGTTGTTTGTACATAAGTGGTTATACATTCATATATCTTATTTCCTCAATTTTCTTCTTATAACAAGTGAGTCATTAAATCAAAATATCAAATGTTGTTATCCTGAGATAATCTTAAGATAAAAAAACATTGTTTTCCTGAGGTAACAGCATCTTTAATTAAAAAACAAAACAAAAAGATATTCTAGTATATTAAATCATTGCAACTGCAACATACTCCTGCTCCTCAAACATTGCTACATTGAATGATGTTTCCTGCAATGATTTAATATATTATTTTTGTTTTCTTGAGATCTAATTCTAATTATATATATATTATCTATATATATATATATATATATATCTATATATAATATATATTATATTAATAATATATATATCTATATATATATATAAAACAGAATTTCATTATCTTGAGATCTAAGAGAAAATGATCACGTTATAACATCAGTAACTCGAAATCAAATAAAACAAATAAAATGAACTGGTTATCACGAGAAAATGAAGGAAATAAAATGAATGAATGTATGAATGTTTGACCACTTAGGACTTCCATACCTTCGTTCACTGCAAGGCTGAATCTTTAAATAGAAAAAAGTTGTGCCTCATTATGAAACTTCTGTTTGACTCATTCTACACAATATATCCAATATTTTACACTAATTTTCTTTCTTTTTTACTTTTTGTTGTTATTACTTGAATAAAAAAATAACCCTACCATGGTTAATTTTAATTAATTCGGCACATGAATTATCATTTTGTGGCAGTTGGTGCGGCTGTTTATTCTGCTTGCAGTAGCAGTGAGCTACACACTTCAAAACTTTATACAGTTTTCTCATTGAATGCCAATTTCCACAAAATAATAATAAAGAAAAAAAAAACGTGTGTGAAGTTGTAATGTCCTTACTATCCTTGTTGCAGTTGTGCACCTGCCAACTCTGCTGCTTGCATGTGTTTGATGTAGATTTTCATTCTGGGCTGCTTTTAACTCAGACTTCTCTAGGGTTTCCTTTGGACGCCTGTGCTACGAAGATGACTTCATTTTCTGTTTTGCAGGAGCAACGAAGTAAAGAGAAAAAATAAAGGAAATGAAGGTGTGAAGCACAGATAGTTGTCTTGTTGTTGTTGTTTATTTGCATAGCAGTGAAGTTTGAGCTGCACATATGCACGTTTCATGCTGTTCTTTCATATTTTTATTTGTAGTTCAAGCTGAGGTTTCATACATACACTTAAAGGTAAACTAACGTGGAAAGCTTGGATTAGAAAGGATATTGATAATATTTCCAATATTAATATTAATATTATTATATCGTATTTTCAATTCTATTATTTTAGTTTATACAACAGTTAGTTCAGACAAAGTAATTTGGTTGGACAAGAGCTGTTCCATGAGCACAGCACTGAGACGTTTAAATGTATCACTCCACTTCACAGGTCTTCTAATAGCTACCATCAGTAATCAATACACTACTGTTAAAGGTCCAGTGTGTAACATTTAGGCGTATCTATTGGCAGGAATGGAATACAATATTTATTAATATATTTTCCTTGCCATGCTCGGAGGTGTGGTGTGAGGTGTGAGTATTCATTTGGTTGCAATCTGCAGCTTCACAGCTAGGGGCCACCAAATCCTACACACTGAACTTTTAATTAAACCAATAACTAACAGCAGTAAAAAAAAAATACATATCATACTTATAAATTACCTTGTGTTTCTGTAGTGGTGGCAAAACATTAAAGAATAAAAAATATTGACAGTTTGAATTAAATTAAAGCTCCATGCACTATCCCTGGAAAATATTACTCTCACATTTTAACAACTCCTTACATGTCCGTAACAACACATACCACTACAAACACATGATAGAGGACGTCCTATGTCAGGCTTCTTGTCAATATGGCATCAATATAGTCCTTGCTACCAGCTTTATCTTAGTGGAAGACGACCATAAGAATAAGGTAAACCATTGAAATAAGAGTTGGTTGGTAGAACATGATGAATTAAACAGACTCAAAAGCTTAATTCAGTGTCTATTATTTGTGTGAGCTGGTATATTAGGAGTTTCTTTGGCCAAAGTAACTACCCTGTTTCATGATTCCTGCTGATTTTATCAGAAGGTCAAGGTGAGAAAATTAATTTACTGGTTGTGTTAGCAACCACTAAATTATATTATAAACTTGTTTATATATACTGTATATTTGCGACAAGACAGTTATGGGTAAAAATCACCTCGTCTGGGAAGACGTTAATACCATAGAAACCCTTTTTTTTATGTCATGCCATTTTAAAAAAATGCCCACGCAAAGCAACAGACAAAACTACAATTCACGCGCAGGATTAAATAACATCCACACAGATGTAATCTCATCCCAACACAGCCTCTTGCTTTACTATGCTACTCTCACAGTGTGGAATTCCAGTGCACCTCTGGGTGTTCAGCTTCTTCTCCTATTTCCCTTCACACTACTAGACAGGGAGACTCACTCTACATGGCTCAATTCCCACAAGCACTCTGCCTTTCTATCTATCTGTCTGTCTGTCCACAGTGCAGCAGGAGGCTGGAGGTGAGTGCTCCTGTGGCAGCGATTATAAATCCACTGTGCTATTACTGATGAGAAGCCTTAAAGGTGTTTATCGCTCCATCTTTACTTTATTGGAGGGATGAGCAGACTGATACTTTTAAAGGCGGTAAGAGGGCCAACAGGGGAGCAAAGAAAACCCTCATAGTCCTACTGCCAACATGCAATAACCAGTACTTTACAACTGGAACAGATAAGATAAACCTTCCACATTGATGTTCTTGAGCTGTGACCTTTCCTTTGATTTTACTCAATAACTGAGTGAGAGTAGAGCAGGTGGAAACAGCAAGGGTTGAAAGATAAGGAAGGACCAATAGGGAAGATAAAAGTGCATTTAATGCCCCTGCTACCTGAGTTATGTCGTGGTTTGGGGTTTAGTCTTGTTCTATTTTATTTTGTAATTCTCTCCTTTCCGTGTCTTGTGTTACTTTACTTCATATCAGTTCTCAACAAGCGGGAAGCTTTGTGGCTGTAAAGTGAAGCCAATGCCAAAAACTGCAGTTCCTCAAACGTCCACTTGAGGCTGGCTACAGAATGAGTCAGTCTCCATAAGTCCCCATGTTAAAATGTCCAGCCTCACAGCAGAAATAAACATGTTAACAGCCTGGTACAAAGAACAGTTTTGGTCTCTATAGCTAATTACTCTGTTCTTGACAACTGTACTGAGAGTGAATTTTTATGTAACTTACCCGTTCAAATGATATTAAAGCTTAAAGTTATGCATAATTAACAGTGTGACCGCTTTGATTGACAGGTGGCTTGTTTGAACACCCAGGCGTCATTCAGCCCGTGTTAGGTCAGCCATGTCTTTCCCAAATTTTTAGGTTAGCTGGGAGGAGGAAGAGGCAGGACTGCAAACATGGCGGCAGTCAGAGCCATCACACTGTGAACTTCAAAACAGCTCTGCAGAAATGTGTCCTTTCTTTATACTGGCTGTGGTTTTGACTTGTGTCTCCTCATTTTGCCTCCTGTTGAGTATTTAGTCTCTGTGTTCTCTGGTTTCCTTTGTCAAGTCATACTTGGTACTGTGTTCTGTATTCCTGCTTTGTGCTTTTTGCTGCTGCCTTTTTGGTATTTTTGTTTTCCATGCCTGTGCCATGATTAAAGTTACCTTTTTGTTCACCTCATGTCTGCATTTGGGTCCACTCCTTGAACTGAAACGTCACAAGTTTTGCTCCTATTCCATAATGTTTTGAATGAATCCACTTCTCCTTAATTTGATTTATTTTTCTGTTCATTCATATATTTATTTCTCCTTAATACTGCCTGAACCTTATATACAATCCTGTATCTTTTATTTTATCTGTGTAATATCTGTTTTTCTATATAGATGACAACGATCACTGATATAATGATTCACTGTCTGTATAAACCTCTGTGGCTCAATAATAATGTGCATTTATCAACAAATAAAGTTACAAGATGACAAAATAATTAGCACAAAATAAATGACAGAGGTCTGTGTTTGCTTCATTTCTAATGCACTGTGTACAGAAGATAACCAGAGTGCAGAATGTATTATTATTTCGATGATTTTAGGGCCGATCCTGAATGCTGGTTGAAAATAAATCATGCTCAGAATGATTGTTTTCTGATGGCTGAGTGATCTCAGTTGTGTTTGCTCACTCCTGCCTTTGTGAGAGATCTTCCCTCAGGCTAGGAGGGTAGGCTATTTATAGTAGGCTCATTGTTGTTGCTGTTATGGGACAGTGTGTCCTACTTACACCGAGAGCTGATATTACATTAAAGCTAGTGTTGATGTCACAGCTCATATAAGGAATCGTCCTAAAGAGACGCTGGCGTGTCTTGCCACTCTCGAGCATCTGGAGAGATCGTCTCCTGACAGACGCCGCCTGAGAGAAGCCACCATTCACATTAATCCGCCACAGTAAAGAGATTAGCATCGGATCGGCCTGTGTGACACCAAGCGATCACCATTATCTGATTGGATAACTTGAATCTAATACGCAGGCAATTTGAGAACGTTTCAAGAAACCTGCTGCATCAACGTAAAGGGCAGAGAAAACTTCTCCTAATTAATGAAAATGTTCTGCGCTGTCACTAAAAATATTCCCCTGTGTCAGAGGATATGAAGACAGATCCGCAGTGAAGGTCAGAGTGAAACCCGTAAGGCCGGTAATAATGAAGATCATTATGTAGAGGGCAGAAGCACACACACAAATATCTCAGCAAAGACCGGGAGGTTAAGATGTGCTCTGGATTAATGTTTCAAATGTGCACACTCACAAAAAAACAACAAATTACACTATACTGTACATTGTGGCCTTAATGGTTTTTGTAACACGTTTCTCTGCTGTGCAGCTGTACAGTAGCTGCAATAACCCCAACTGAAGTAAAACATATTTCAGCTGTTGAACTGGTCACATTTTATTTGCCTAAACAATAAATTAAACCAGAAAAACAACTCATATGAGCATTTCTGAATCCCTGCTACAGCTGCCACTAATACTCCTGTATATAATTTTGCTTACAGTGTTCACTGAGTATGTTAAGTTAGGTGTGTGGTCCCCTGCTCCTGATTGGTTCCAGCTGATGAGGCGCGGCTACCCTCATTATCTCTTCCTGGAGGATCCCAATCCTCAGGATCCAATATGAAGACAACTTACTTAAGTTTAAACAGCCACTTGAACTTGCCAATGTGGTACTTGGTATTATACTTGTGATATTTGTACTTGTGTTATTTACTAACCTGTTTTTGGCTGAAGTGTTTTGTTCACTAGCTTTAGACTAGGGCAGATCTAGTTGACTTGGCTGATAGCACTCACATAGAGATATTTTTATTTAGAAGCACTAGTTTTAGTGGTGCTTTTTGCTCCATGTTTTGTAGTTATCAGATAAAGGTTAGATCGTGAAGCTTTTCTTTCCTTTTTTGATTTTGTTTAGCTAGTTAAGACTGATTTTTAGAGGAGACTTTTTTGGTTATATTTATTTATTTTCTTTGGTTTGAACAGTATCCACTCACCCTTTGTTTCCCTTCTAATTTAAGGGAATAAATAATCTGTTTTCCAGAGTAGAACTGGTTTTATATGTTTATATGTTCTCTGTTGTATATTTAAGGCTTATTTACATGTTTAGGGAAAGTAAACCTTAAAGTACATTTTAAAGAGCGATAAACTTTCCCGAAGCTAAACTGGTGCCAAACTCACACACCCAAAAGTCCATCTCTCCTCTGACCTCTGACCTCTACAAGCACTTATATAACATGAGAGGGAGTGATGTACTGAAAATGAGCCTGTGGCCTCGTGCCTATGACCACAGCCGTGCTGATATTCACACACATCACAGCCACTCATTAATGGTGTAATAAGTGACAACGAATTATGATTTCTTTGTTTATTTAATCATTTATTTGGCTCCGCCGGCACAAATAGTTCTGCAACTGTGCTGGGACTGCACTGTTGCCAAGCAACACATCAACATTTTCCTGAACAGCAGCTCGCTAGCTTTGATCTATGAGTCCACATGTTACCGCAGCTCAGTCGACGTTAATATTTTTGACACTTAGCCAAGTCTGAAAGCCTGAAAGTGTTTTTTTGCCTCACGGTGTTAGCTTTGTTTTTGCTCTTCTTTGTTCTGTCTCATGTCGTATGAGCACACCTGGAAGTATCCAGGCTTCTTTCCTTCCCAAAAAAGACTCATGGACTAACTGTTATTAAATAGATAAAGTAGATAAATAACAATATCACACTACTTTAGTGAATAAAGGGATTGATTTATATGGACAGATTAAAGCAGGAGTTAGAGATTTTGATTTATTTGATTAACTGATTCATTTTAATGGCATTTAATTGTGCAAAAATGTAAGCTTTGGTATCATTTTTTATTTATATTAATTCAATTCATATAATGTGTTGTGTATAGTATTTTAAGTGTGTACAACAGGAAGATTAGCTGAGTGGTAAGCCTTTAAATAAAGAAATAACTTTTAATTTGCTCGAATGTTTTTTTTGTCATATTTCTGACTTGTCTGAATTTTTTTGTTACATTATCTCAGCTAGAAATGACCTGTTTTGTCCAACAAGCAGTGTGAAACCCCCCAAAAAACAAAATTAAATTAAAGAAAAATACACAAAAGCAGCAAAGTTCTCACATTTTGTGGCAGGAAACAGTGTGATAGTGTTACTGTGATAATATTTACATATCATAGGTGGGTGTCTAAAATGAAACATGGATACATTCACATACATAAAGCATAAATACATAAATACTCTACATTCACACATTCATTCATCTTATGATCACACATACTCGACTCACTCCTCTCCCCCTAGAATGAAATATTATCAACATTCAGCTATCCAAATAGCCTGAAGCATGTGTAAAAAAAAACACCAGTCAAAAGGGAAAAAGAAGGCGTGCATCGAGGAAAACTGTGACCATGTGTGCGACACAGTGTCTGATTCTCCAAATGAACACAAATGATCTTCTGAGTGAATAAACAAATCCCAGTTAACCCTCATTTAATGCGTTCTTGAGAACAAAGTATTCTCCATAGTGCAGCCGCAGTGCATGCAGCACGCATTAGCAAACACTGAATCTCAGTCAAGACTCGTGGGAAAACTGTAGCTGATGATCACCAAGGAAACAAGGACGAGGAGGCTGCTTTAATTCCTCCACGTGAATTAAGCCCAGGTGACCTCAAACAATGTGCGAACACAAAAATAAAACAACAAATAACAAACCTTAATTGAATGTGCCCGTCTCGCCTGTTTTAACACCGTCTTCCAAATGAGTATGCTGAGATCTGAGGCAATCATGATGCACTCCAGGTGTTTACGGTAATGATGGTAAAAGAAAGTGGGGGATCAGAGCGAGCTGGGAGAGTGCCATATTTCACTGAGTGTGTAAATGTAGAGGACAAAAGAAACATGCAGAGCTGGAGGCTGAATTTATATATTTAAAGAAACACATGTTGTTTCCAGTGTGTTATTTTACTCTTTGACACTCGTGGCGTGTGTTGGCTCAATACCTGCTCCAGTATGGAATTGATCCGGTCCACCTCACAGTCGATGAGAAAACGTTTCTCCTGGCGGCGGTCCATCTCCTCGATGATTCGTCTGTACTCTGTGGGGTCCACGATGTTTCCCACCGAGCGAGCTGTCACCTGCCAGTTATTGGCTACAGCCGACTCCATGATGGCCTGGAGGATTGCAAATCCTAGAGGAGCACAGGGAAAAGAGCTACATTGTTGTTTTTAAAGCACATAAAAGTTGAGGCACACCTTAACCCGTTTAAAGGCTTTTAACCAGCAAATATTAATAAACGTATGATGCACTGTGGAGCTTGTAAGAACAAACCTGCAGCTTATGATACCTCTGAGTAATTACCAAGCGGCAACTTCTTCTTGCCAAAAGTGCCAAAAACTGCAGCTCCTCAAGCGGTCACTCGAGGCTGGCTACAGATCTTCATAAGCCCCTATGTTAAAACGTTTCTTAAAAGGTTTACAGCCTGGTACCAAAAAACATTTTGGTCTCTATAGCTTACTTCAACGAAGAAGATTACCTTTATTGATCCCCCAATGGGTAAACCACACACACATAAAGGGCTTATAGATGGTGGAGTGATGAGTGGTGAACTGGCACCTCTCCAGTCCATACTGGACTCGAACCGGACAAGTCTCTATGGACTTAACCTCCATTTTTATAACAATACCTCAGGTCTGCCAATGATTCACGTTTTTGCCCATTTTTGGATCAACCAGGAGGCGGCAGAGGCCAGAGCCACCACACCTCTTCATAAACCTGCAGGTGACATCACGGAAACGACGTCCTATATTTTATATTGTCTATGATAATAACCAAAGATAAATCAGGAGGTGGGGCATGGGACATGTTCTTGCATTATATGCATTAACAGTTTGTATATTTATACAAGAATTAATATCAGAGAAGTCTGACAAAAAGTTAAGGAAGACGGTATAAGAGAAATAAAATAGACAAAACATATTCAGGAATAGAGAAAGGAAAGACGATATGGAAAAGGAGTCCACAGAGAGATCGATATAGCCACAAAAGATTAAGCTGTGGTTCCCATTTGAAAGACAGAGAGGTTACAGAGCATAATTAACCAAGTCTTTAACTGGGAAATGGCTGAGTGTCCCATGCTGCCTTAGCAGTGTGTCACTGGAGACCATCTCAGTTATCTGCCTCACTCAGACTCACACATTTAAGGCTAGACTTGGCACAAGTAGAGAGCAAAGACACAATGATAAGATGACAAATAATCTGGAAAATGTAGTTAAATGGACTGCTAAATAAGCAGTTAAGCAAGCACAATTGGAGCAACTCAGTGTTGTGTTTACTGCAGAGCTCACTGTGCAATGGGATGAATCAGTCACTGAGGTGTATGAAAGGAAGAAGCTGAGCTAACAGTAACCTGGCTGAGCGCCGCACTGAAAAGACACGATAAACCTGCAGGAATTTGGAGAATACCACTGACGGTTTACTAAGGAGGTTAGGGATACATGGTCAGCAGTCATGATGGGCCACAAAGGCAGTTTCTAAATCAGCCGAAAAATGAATAACAGCGACTCGAGCTGAGAACAAAAGAAACCAGAAAGCTTTTGTTATATTCATTTAAAATAGTTAAGGTGAGGGAAGTCATTTGTGTTTCTACATTACCTTTGGGAAAACAAACAAGAGTTCTGGCTAGAAAATAAACAAGAGCAGCAATCAGACGAGCAATTTAAGAAACAACACGTCATGCACCTTCAATGACACTTCAAGTTTCTTATTTGTTTTGAGTATTTGTTTCAGGTAATTGTTTTGAATATTTGTTTCGGGAACTTGTTTTGGTATTTTTTGGGGGGTATTTGTTTGAATATTGTTTGTTTTGTTTGACAGATTTTGATTAATACATATATGTATGTACTATGTTATATGAATTGTCTAAATTAGATTTCCACTGAGGTTAATGTTTTGAGCAGGAACCCCTCGCTTTATATCCATTCATCTGATTAACTGTTACAGTAAAATCAGTGGTGATATTATCAGTTAAAGGGTGGCATTGGTAAATTTTGATTATAGAGCTAGTGCAGTTAAAAGGCAGTGAAGGTGAACTGTGTGATTTACTGGGATTTTTCCAGGAAGCCAAAACCTCCCGCTGAGCTATTTGAAGGTTTTATGGAGCCGATTCAACAAAGCATCTGTTATGTGAGGACAAACACGGTGACACGCTCACTCACAAACTGAAAATGTAATGGATAATACCATCTGATGTTTGGTTCTCAAAAAGGGTTAAGAAACATTTAATTTCATCGTAATTACGTATATTATAAGATTAACAATTATAGGTTTAAATAAAATGAACACAGTATGGCTCCTACTAATCTTAACGTCCAGGGATGAACCAAAACTACAATAAAATTTTCACACAAGTAATGTACAATATTTACGTTTACATCATTACTATTTTGGATAATAGGTGCAGAATTACTATGAAGAAAGTGACTGGCCGACTGGCTGATTGACCTGCAGTAACAGGAAATGGGTCACTGCCACAGGGCTTCATGTGGCTTTTTAAAGGAATCAATCTCTTTTAAAACATCGATCTGCCTCTGTGAAACAACTGTGACGTCACACCAGCTTTGTTTTGGAGTTCAGGATGATTTTTACTTGAATTAAGTTTGACTGAGTTGACTTTACAACACTTGCATGAATTATATAGATAATATTTAGTATTTAATATTCATTTTTACAAATTACTGTATGGGGTTTTCTATTTTTGCAAAATGTCAAGATTAAAATGTTTGTGTTCAAGGAAAGAAATAACGCTCAATTTAATTTCTCCACAAACTAAGTGACTATGTTTACCTCCTTCCAGTTCATTGAGGCTGTGAGACAAAACTTATAAATTTGGATGAACAGCAGCCATATAAAAAAAAAAAACGCATCATGTAGGAAGAGCGGTGACCCTTGAAAAAGTAACATCTTATCAAGCAGAAAATATATTAATAAACCTAAAACAGCGGAATAAATAACAGCTCCCAAGATAGATAATGACAGCCCACATCAGAAATTTGCATTTTTCCATTATGTGAAGAAGAGCACGCAGAACATGTTGAGTGGTCGTGAAAATGCACGGCGACTGGAGCTCATTACGAGCCGTATTGAGTCATAACTAACAGACAGAAAGAACTGGTTCACCACCATCCAACACGCGACAGCTGACTGGACTAAATGAGCAGAAGCAGCATCTCATGCTGTGTTGCCCTTTTTCTTTCAGAGCAGAGATAAAACTGCTGATTCCATAAAATAATGCATATTATTACGGGTGCTGAATAAGCTGGTGTAAAATGTGTTTATGTAAATACAAGTCAGCTACAGAGCCTCTCTGCTGGCAATACACAGGCTAAATGAAAACTGGTTCTCACTCTCTATCATAGTCAAGTGATGCATAACATCCCTGCAGCACAGCGCAGACTGCTCTTCATTATCATGGCTACTGAAGCTGTATGTATCCTTCCTATGTTATACAGAAATATAAAGTGCTGATTAATACTTTAGAGTTTGGGTGTGTTTCACAGTTGTTCATGCATTATCTGCGAAGGTATACATATTATAATGCCTTGTCTTGGACTATTAAACATGCCTTTTTAATGTTAAAGTGTTGTTAGACCTGGATTTTAAACTTACCCCTCTTTCCCTCCCTGGAAAATGTTTCTCGCTTATTGTTCCTTTACTTGCATGTTTGACCTTCACTGTGCATAATGATGTATGTGCATCTGCTGAAAGGGGAAAGTTTCTTCTGTACTCACCTTAAAAGGCAACTTTGGTATTTTTCATGTTTTTGTGTCAAAGTGACTAATGGGAACAATAAGTTTTGAATTTAGTACAGGACTGAGTGAGAGTGCTGCAGTCACAAACCAGGCTACAACCACAGACAGTATAAATATGGACGACGTAACCGTGACATCACCCACAGGTTTCTGAAGAGCTGTTCTGATCTGAGTGTGGCAGCTCTGCCGCCTCCTGGCTAATTTAAAACTCTGCAAAGATGTGGATCTTCGGTGAAGCTGAGGGGGCTCAATGACACCTACTTGCTCAAACAAGCCACCTACCTGTCAGTCAAAGTGTTCACACTGTTAATTCTGTATAACTTTAAGCCTTAATATAATCTGAATGTTTGAGTTATATGAAAATTCAGACTCTGTACAGTTAGAGACCAAAACAGTTTTTTGTACCAGGCTGTAAAAATGTTTATTTCTGCTGTGAAGTTAGACATTTTACCATGGGGGCTTATGGAGACTGACCTCTGTCGCCAGCCTCAGGTGGACATTTGAGGAACTGCAGTTTTTTTTTTTTTGGTACTTCTGCATTGGCTTCACTTAATAGCTACGGAGGGCATGGCTTGGTTACAATGTAATCCTTATATCTTAAAATCCAAAATGCTGTACGTCCAATAAGACGACTCTAAAGAGAAATCAAAACATTTTCTATTCCTTTTATTTGATCCACTGTGTCTGACCAAGTCTCTCACTCAAGGAGAAGTCTCGTTCTGAAATCTTGAGGTGACTTGTTACAGGAAGTCAGCAGTGAACATAAGAGCATAGTAATGCACCAGCCAAGAAGAGAAGTCAGTTGTGTCGGAGTAAAGGAATGAAAATGAATGAGGACTTTGAATTCGATGGCTATTTATTTGAGCCGGAGGTTTAAGGATAAGACTACAAATAGAAGAGCTGTCAAGGAGAGTGAGAGGGAGGCGAAAGGCAGAGGAGATGAACCAGCTGCTGCAAGGCTGCGAAACTCTGGAGACTGATGATGATCCTGTGGGTGATCCTCAGTCCACAGAGGAGATTTCACGGATCAGATCAAACAAAAGAAAAGAAATACAGAAAACTATATTAAGGCTTAAAGTTTTGCATAATTAACAGCATGGCGGCTTGACAGGTGGGTGTTACAGGTGGCAACATTTGAGTTTCAACAGCTTTTCATAAACCCCTTCAGGCTTCCTCCGTCCAAGTGGTTCAGTGACCCAGATTCCTTATCTGGACATCTATGCACATTTAATTGAATCCGAAGGTAGCATTAGATAAAGTGTGTCTGTAAATAACCAACATGTTTATAGCCGACTGTTTGATCTGGGCTAAAGGCTTTTAAAGATTTAGTTGGAGACAACAGTCATGCTGCAAAACTGTATGACTGTTCTCCAGCAGCCTCCCACTCAAGCTAGATATCCATCTAACTGTCAGCAGCATCATTTAGCTATTTACATCACTGACAGTGAATATTCATGTGTCTCGTGAGCCTCAAATCTTTGGTTTGGTTATTAATACAGCTGTTTAGTTTCAATTCGATACTTCATAATTATACCTAACTCCTATCCTAAAGTAGACGTAAAGCAGCATGGTTCTCTTTCAGACTTGTCTTTAGCGTTCATGTGCAGAATAAACGGATGACATTTGCTGTGCCGTGCAGTGCTGACCTGTACTAACGTGCATCATTTCATCAGTTTAAAAAACACACTGGTGACTGGTGGCTGTTACTAATGGACATGTGAGCTGACAAGTTCCCAATAGAGCTCCTAAGTATTCAGAGCACAGTGACTCAGCTGACATGTCCGCCCTCCATTCCCCTGCTGGTGACCTTCACAGCGAAGTGCTCGGCAGACAGCACTCAGATCAGGTATGGCCTTTAATGACAAGTGGCTCTCGCTGGGTGACACCACATTAGCCACTCAAGAGTCTGAAGAGGCAGACGTGATGCGTGTGTCCTCATGTCTGACACTCGGGGAAGGTTAAGGAATTCAAAAAAGTGGTATTAGAGTGACTGTCCTGTCTGAGTACATTGTGACTGAGTCTGATTATAGATAAGAAGCTGCGCCGCTGACCTGAGACTGGATCTGAATCTGTCATCATCCAGACTTTATCTGGTCACACAGGCAGAAACATGTTGTTTTTTATATCAGCTCAAACATATCAAAACACAACTCCAGTCAAGTATATCTCTGCTGGCAGAGGGGAAATGAAAAAGCAGAAGAGAGTGTCAGCTCTCCTCCCCAGTACACGTAGTACTGAATACCATAAGCTCGAATATTGGTGACATTTTGAGGCGTGTTAGTAGCTGCTTAAGAAAAAGGATTTGAGGGGATTTACAAACGATTCCCTTGAGAGTTTTATTTTCGTTCCTTTTCTGTCACTAAACTAAGCTGGATATTTTGGATTCAAACATTTGTATGAGCTTGTCGATGTTAAGCTTACAATTAAAGATATGCAGAAATAAAAAAAAAAAAGCTACGTTTGAAAGTCCTGAAGGAATTAACCGAATGTGACATTTAGTGTGCTCTGACTTCAATAACCACAATGCAAATGTGAAATCCGAATGGCAAAGGACATGCGATGTCTCTCTGTGAATGTTAACACTGGTGTGGTTTATCACTCGCACAAATGACAATGCCTTTTTGGTGCAAGAGTTTTCGTTGACTTTGTAAACAGATGGTGCGTTTTACAACAGCCAGCAGGCAGGAGAACCATCAAGGGCGTTTACAGAGTCAATTATTCAGCACCGTCATGAAAAATAATACATATTCAAAATCAGGAGCTTATTGTCACAAAGCTAAATATAGCACGGAAATCACAAAATGTGTTTTTACAAAAGCAGTGGTGATGTCAGGCAAGACATGAAGCTTAGGTGTTGTATATTAGTGCTAAATGCAGTTACAGGAATAACTTGATATCTAATATCAGTATGAATGCATGTGTTGAACTTCTTTTAACTCACTGTTTTAGTTTCACACCCTGAACCTCTACGACACATTTTAGACCTTCGACCCATCAGGCAGTGCTGCATTAAAAACTCACGTCACTGTATAAAAGATATTTTTACATGGGCGCGGGAACTCGCTGCATCTACAAATGCGAGTAAAGCTGAGCCGAGCTCATCTGAGATGGACTGAGGGAAAGTGTAAAGGTGTGCTTTGATCTGACGAGTCTGCATTTCAGATGTTATTTTTGAAATAATGGGCATTGTGTCCTCCAGGATTAAGAGGAAAAAGACTATCCAGATTGTAACCAGCTCAAAGTTCAAAAGCCAACATCTGTGATGGTATCAGGGTGCGTTAGTGCCCATTGAGTGATGGGTAACCTGCACATCTGTGAAGGCACCATTGACGCTGAAAGGTACATACAGGTTTTGGAGAAACATATGCTGCCATCTAGACAACATCTTATTCATGGACGTCCCTGCTCATTTCATCAAGGCGATGTCAAACCACAGTCTGCACGTATTACAACAGCATGGCTCTGAAATAAAAGAGTCCGGGTACTAAACTGACCCGCCTGCAGTCCAGACCTGTCCCTCTTTGAAAATGTTTGTCACGTTATGAAACGTAAAACACGACAAAGGAGACCCTTGAGCAGCTGAAATCCTACATCAGGAAAGAATGAGAAAATATTCTTGCTGAAAGCTACATCCAGGTTTTGGAACTGGGACAGAAGGGGGTGTTGACAGAGGAAGCTAAGAAAACAAAAAGAGAGTGACTGCTGGACAAGAATAAATCTGGGACTGACTCTAGTCATTGGCGAGAGCTTGGTGAAATAAAAGGCTGAAAGTAATATTAGTTGGCTGCTATGTCTTGAGTTGTCACACCTGATTGATGTTTGACTTGCTAGTTTTTGTTCATAAGTAATGTGATCATAACAAATACATGCGTGCAGCTGTCCATATTCACAGTGGGATTACACTCTGTACAACTGAGGCGCTAAATCACAAGAATACTCATTTCTACACAGTGTTGCTTAAAGTAAATAAGGAATCAGGCTGTAAATACTGAAAATCATAAATAACAAAGTCAGAAGTAGATGAAAGAAAGACACACTCACACAGTATCTGTCGGCAAAGAACAAAAGTGAAGAAAAAGCTTTGAGTTGTTGCAACATCTGATTCCTCATTCTGCACAGCGTGTCCTTTCATCACATATGAACTCAGTTTTGGTGGCTGCTTCTTAAAGAGAAAGAACAGATAACAACTTGTCTCATGAAGAAGTGACATGAAGCATCCTACGGCATGCGGACTACACTTAAAATGTTTTAACATCATGCAAACGAGCAGTACGTTTGCAGTGCAAGATCCAGTGCCAGTCAGGCTGAGCGGTAAACATTTGGTATGTACTCCCAAAAAGTTGTTTCAAATGTCTCTTCCTCTCAAGCTACCACACCATAAGCACAACTCTGAGTTTATGTTTCATACTGTACTGATGCTCAAACACAATTCTGCACACTTTGCTTTGAAGTTTGTCCACAAAATACACCCAAAAGAAATTGTTAGAGCGAGCAGCACAAAGCAGAGTTGGCCTGTATGTGGGATTCTCTTGAATATATGAGCTTAGTAGCCCACACATCACTGCCCAGGAGATCAGTATGTACTCCTCTGATATGGAGCTCAGAGGATTGAGTTCAGCTGTGCACAAAATAATACTGTAGGTTACTCACAGTCACGTATCGCATGTTGGCATAAAGCATTTTCTAAATCACATATTATCATAATTTTTCTTTAACTTCATGATCTGCTCGCCTGAAATCTTCAGATCCTGAAGGAAAAATACTTGATCAAACGTAGAATAAAACAACCACAAAGGGATTTATTTCATCTGTGGGAGACGGAGTTGGACAAAAGAGACAGGCTGAGGCTCTGCTTGGCACCTGGTTGTGTCTTTCTTCCTGTCTGTCTCGGGCAGCGGCTCACATAACGGCCGAGCGTGGTGTGCAGTCTCAATTGTGACTCAGTCGTCCCTCCCCCCTCTCTGGAGAAGGTGACCTCTTTAAAATTCTCTTGCAGGCATCTGAACTGCGCCGTTGTCATGCGATGCCCAAAGCCGAGTGCGACACCAGACAAAGCCACTGAGCCTACTTCAGAGAAATCTCCACACTTATGTGTGGCTCCACAAAGACGATGAAATAAAAATGGATTAGAGCTGCCAAAGGACAGCAAAAGGACACTTTTGAGTACAATTAGCCTGACGACGCCTACCAATGCAGATAACAGCTCCTTGTTCCAAATTAGCTGAACCGCAAAGAGCCCAGCTCCTCCACACCACCCACTCCTGCCAAATCAGAGCTAATCAAACACATTTCGTATCTAATGACAGCTGCAAAGTTGCAAACAGATTGTGTTTCCGTTCACCTTTTATGTAAGTTTTGTTCACATCGCACTGAGTAATTCATGAACTTTTGTCGCACTCAAATTCTGGTGTCATATAAATGCATAAAGACAGCCAGAGGCTAGATGAACATATATATTTGAACTACATACAAAGAAATGGAGCAGGCTGGCTCTTGCCCATCAGTGAGAGGAGAGCTGCACTAACTGCCTGTTCTTTTCTCAGCTCTCCTATAAAAATAAAATAAAATAAAACACCCTCTCGTCTTTTAAGCAAATAAAAATGGCCATTTTCTCTTGGGCAAACAGAGAAGCACACATCACATCAATCTCTTTCATAATGCAAAAAGACTACTGTTGCAATGGCCTTGTGTT
The DNA here is from genome assembly GCF_000972845.2 of Larimichthys crocea. Classification (NCBI taxonomy): domain Eukaryota; kingdom Metazoa; phylum Chordata; class Actinopteri; family Sciaenidae; genus Larimichthys; species Larimichthys crocea. The sequence continues at coordinate 17,590,508 of NC_040032.1, forward strand.
ATCCTGAAAGCAAGTGTCCTGAAATAGACGAGCCACGTTTTTTTTTTTTTTTCTTTTCTCTTTTGAGCAACACAGAGCAGTGCCTACTGTGTTAAGAAGAGTCACCTGCTTTTTTTTATTCGGCCATATAAAGTGCTATGGGTAAGAGTGGATTTGATATGACAAGCTGGAAGAAGAAGGAGGCTAAGAGGAGGGGGAGGAGGAGGAGGAGGAGGAGGGGAAGATTCATGAAGTGAAAAACATTCGGTGTATCTGACAGCATGTCTGACAGTGCTTTGGCCCTCTGTGCCATTTTGCTGTTTTCTGACGCAGGAGAGGCACAAAGGCTTTGCTGACTCCTCTGTTCCTAAGCCCTCACTCTTCGTCTCTGTATCTGTTCCGTTCATTTGAAGATTTCTTTTTCTGCGAGCAGCTGAGACGACGACGATGTCGAGCTGAGGGGGGGAAATCTTTACTTTAGCCAGGAATAAACATCCTGCTCCTGAACTGCTCGCCACCTGACTTCTTCTCTTTGAGGTGACACTTATATAAAATAAAAGCAGGATAATCACACAAGGTGGTGATTAGATGATCAATGATTAAAATCACACTATGTTAGCAGCAGTAGAGAGGCCGGGGTGTTGAAAAGGTAAGTACTGATTGGATAATAAAAATAAATTTAATTGATCAAGCTTCATCATTTCAACGTCTGCCTCAAATTATTTAATGTCCTAATAAAAAAAATGTGAGAGATTCAGGTCCAAACTGCTGCTTGTAGGTCGAGCTAAATAAAGTTTTTACATATATATATATTTATTATTTTATTAATGATGGATGATGGATGTTTCGATCAACCCGTTAACTAATAAAAATATTAAGAAATATATTTAATTAGTGGCTCATTTGCTCTCACTGCCCCACACACTATAAACTGCCAGTAAAGTGCACGTCACAGAAAAAGGTATTAAAATGAAAAAATGGTGGAAATAATGGTGGGAAAAACTTTGTCCAAGAAAACATCTGGAAAAAGTGGTGATGGACAATCTTGACTTAACTGTCAGCACTGACTGTATGTGTGAGCGTCTGCACTGTCATGTGACTTCATGCTGTGGTTATATGTGTATTTCAGTTATCTTTATTTAATGTATTCTTTTGATCATTTAAGTATCCTCCTATTAAAGCAGACATTAAAGTTACACAGAGGTGGTTGTTTTTGCTTCTTCCACAGCCTGAGGGTAATTTAGTCAGTAACATTTAAGTTTACTGTTAACTTTAAAGAGCATGCAGCATTTTATTGCTTCTTCGTTTTGATGATATTTGGCACGATATTATCAAAATACAGCCTGTTCCTTCTACTGAAGTGTTTGAATGTTAACGTATGAATGAAAATGTCTATTTAAAGGCATAAAATAAGAATACCACATTGTTTTTTAACTATTGTTGTTATGTCATTGCTGAGGAACGATGTGCATTGATATATAGGAAAAATTAAAGAAATGAGTGTCCTCTCAGTCTGCTTCCATCAAAGTGGACAATCCTGACATATAGGTACCTCTTGTAGTACATCCAATGTGATGTCACTGTAAACATTAATTAAGTGAAGCTGTTTGTGCCTATTAAGTGAATTTTACTACAAACAGAGAGAGAAGAAAGAAAATGGGTTACTTTGTGCTGTTTACAAGGTTCATTATCAGAAGATACATCAGCTCAGTTTACGTGAATTATTAAAGTCCATTTAAAAGCAGATGTTTTATGTTAAGGTCATGTTTTTCACAGTTTCACCATCACTAAGACTCTTTACTGATTCACTTTGATCTATAGACACAATCAGCACAAATGTCATTTACTCAGCGTTTACCACACACTACACACTTCATCATTTTCATCGTCTGCGGATGGCCTGAAGCCACAGATCTCTTTTTTTTACTGTCCTTCACTCTTTGGGGAAGTAAAGAAAATCGTAAACTGTGTCTTTTTTTATTGTTTGATACTCAAAATGGGACGAGGAAGCTTTCAGGCATGATGCCAATGAGCACTTTTACAGTTTTTCACTTCAAAAAGAGGCGTGGTTGTCCTGAAAACAGGAAAGTGACGTATGCTGCTACCCTAGTGTCTCAAACATCCACTATACCTGTGAATGATTTACTCTCACTGTTCACACTGTTTAAATATTATCACTCATACACAATCTACACACGCTGCTCATACTGTCATATCCACCTACCTCATGCACATAAAACAGCCTGCTACATAAACCAGATTTATGTCAGCGTCCTTTGCCTGTCTACAAATGCTACTGTTTATACATGTACATGTATATCAAATGTATATAAATCTACACTTAAATATTTGTATCTGTACATACTAGCCTGTAACCTGTTGTTTCAATACAAAAATGATCTTTCATGATCTGAAGTCACAGAAAGTTATGAGCGATGTAGGAACTCTCCAATGTCCTGAAACAAAAATCTCTGCAATAAGATGAGTCCCCTTTTATTCAAACTAATTAACAAACTACCCTAAAGTCTTACCTGAAATCATCTAAATGTACATTTTCTGTCTTTTCTTGCCAACGCGTGCATGCTAGATTAGATTATTATCGATTACGCTGAGCTCATTACGCAGGCAAGTGTAGACTTTCTGTACTGAGGCCAAGCATTGCAACTCCCCCTTTTGCAAATGTTTACAATTATGTAATGTTTCTTTCTGAAGGTTGCTGTAGCTACAATAGTGTGTTAGATTCTCTGCGATGCAAGCCTGTCAGCCAATCTGTTCGAGGGAGAAGATGTGTCCTCATGCTTGAAATGTTGCTGTGTTCATTTGAGACTGTGCTGTATGGTGGCCTGATAGTTGATACATTTTCACTTCCTAGGCTGGAAAACTCCAGAAAATGTTCTATATGGTGCATTAATAATTGACGTGCAGGATTTTATAGATACAATGGGCTCGATACTGCAGTGTGAAGCAGAAAGTCTGCAGCTTACATGTTTGATGTTGTTTTGAAGCCGAGCTGCCTCTGCATGCGTGGATGTGTGCATGGATCACTTGGTGCCATTTTTGGCGTCTGGCAGAGGAGGTTTGGTTCATGCACAAAAACTCAGAGACAGCTAACGCCTCAGCTGTATCTTTGCACTGAATGCACACCGCCCTTTGAGGTTTTCTCCAATGACATCACTGCACAGTACACACACACACACAGACGCTCGCAGCATGTAAAACTGCCTTTCCAAACATTCTCCATTCCCAGCTGTAAATACAAAGGCAATCTGATTGAAACAGAGAATCTTGGAGTCATGGAACCAAATAAATACGTCATCTGTTAGAAAACTTCATGAAATTTGACCTAGTCCTGCCTAACCTTGGAGATATATTTTTAAATGAACTACGATGTGCTTTCTCATCTGCATTTCTTTGAAATCCGTCCCACAGAAAAACATCTTTCAGTCACTGCTTGGCTATTCTGTTACATGTGTATCCCAGCTATGCCGTCCTTTGCTCTTTCTACGTTCTCTGTGAGGCATAATGGAGTCCTTGAACACAGAGGAAAACATCTCCTTGAAGCCAGAAGAGCTTGATTTATAAATGTCTGCATCAGTCCTAGTATTAGAGCCTGGGAGGAAAACAGTGTTTACCCACAGAGGGGGTGGGATCAAGGCCTATTGATATGTGTCCATCTGGGAGTGAAGATGCAGTGAGGTGTTCATAGAGTGGAACAGCTGCTTTTTGCCGTTCGTTCGGTCTCCGTCTCTCTCCCACTCTCTGTTAATGAGCCTGTGTGCCTGACTGCTGAGTGCAGCTCTTTAGCAGCGTGCAATTAATCAGACGTTTCCTTGCGGAGACGAAACCAACCAGACATTCAGCAGCAGGGCAGTGTGACTGCACACCGAATGCAAATTCTCCGCCATGTCGACCATCCCCATTTGTCAGGAGGGCAGTATAATGCAGGAAAAGCCGCAGTTTGTGGCTGTTAGATTGTAGTCCTTCATTTTGATGGTGACAAAAAGAAATTAAAAATCGAGTTTGTATTATGTAGAGTTCATGAATCAGGACTGTATTAGACAGTGAGGCTTGGATTACACAATCAGAGCTCACACAAATACAATTAATCAAGTTTTGTACTGTTAGGACATTGATTAGTGACTTTAAAAATAAAGATTTTACAAACAAATTATACAATGAGCTCGAGTAATATGATGTATTAAAGTGTTATGGATAAAAATTCAGTATGTGGCTTTAGCTGAACAATGTAGGCACAAGCAACAATTATAGGTTCATCGTAAGGGTTAAATTTTTACATAAGCCGCCCATTCAAATTATATTAAGCATGATGCATAAGTGATGCATAATTAGCAGTGTGGTCACTTTGATTGACAGGTAGGTGCTGTTACAGATGACACACAGGCGTCATTCAGCCTGCCTCAGGTTCATTGATGGTCTGCGTCTTTGCCAATTTTAAGATTAGCCGGGAGGCGTAAGAAGCAGAACTGCCAAGAATGGCGACACTCTGAGTGTCAAAATGACTCTTCAGAAACCTCTGGGTGACGTTACGCTTACGCCGTCCATTCTTTATACTGTCAGTTGATGGTACCAAATCCTGTGATTGCTCAGTACATTCCAGGCTACAAACATAAACCAGAACGGTGCCAAAATCTTGGTCCCTTGCCAACATATTCTAATATCTGTTCCTTTATACTGCCAGTGGGTTATACGTGACAAAGTAAGGCTGTAAAATAAGGCATTTTTAATGGCTGTGAACTTTTGACTTTTAAAAGTCACGTTGGTTAAGAATAATAATAATAGCAATTACAGTAATGATGTTGATAATTCACTCACAGGCATTGTTCCTTTGCATAATGAGTACTTTTACCCTCGCCTACTCTTTCAATGCAGGATTTTTACTCGTTATAGACTTGTTATGTTATCTCAACACATTAAATGCTAAAAATACAATAAAAAGAAGGAAATGTAATACTGTTCTTATCAGACTTTAGGACAACATTAGCAAAATGATTAATAACTCTCTGTTCCTCAGAGGTCATTATAGAGGAGAGGACAGAGGACAAAGATTCAAACTGTAACTTAAACACAGCTCGGCTCTCTAAGTATCAAGTGGAGAACATTCTGTACTTTTCTTAATATTTCTTTAATGGAACGACGGTTTTCAAAATCACCCCCAAGAGACACATTAGAAGAAGAGATCTGAATGTTTTTTGGTTTTAGATATCATGGCGCATCAGCACAATCTTTGTGCATCACCTCAAAGCACAGTAGTGAGTTCAAGACACAAACTCGAAGGTTTCTTTTAAGTTAATAACATTATTACACAGTGTGCTTTGCAATGGATGTTTTGGTAATGACTAAAAAACTGTAAATAGAATTGGTTAATTTGATGGTGATGATGCACTATAAAGTGCTTATAACATGTTAAAAAGTGTTTATAACTGGCATGAATGGTAATGGTAATTGTAAAACTGACTGACTAGCCTCTGGAGCGAAAAGATCAATGTTTCGGCGGATAACCAGAAAACAGATACCTGATAAGCAACTTGATACGTGAGAATTTTGGTAATCACTTTAAGCAGTTATCTGCACATGACTGCAGATTTTTTAAAAATAATAAAAAGCTAAACTGTCGAATGAGTGAATCTCCGTAAGTCCCCATGTTAAAATGTCCAACCTCACAGCTGTAAACATGTTTACAGCCTGGTACAAAAAACTGTGTTGGTCTCTATAGCTAATTTCCCCGTGCATGACAACTGTACTGAGGGTGATTTTTTTATATAACTCACCTGTTTAAATTATTTTAAGGCTTAAAGTTTTACATAATTAACAGTGTGGCAGCTTTGACGGAGAGGTAGATGGCTTGTTTGAGCACCCAGGCGTCATTCAGCCCACCTCAGTTCCGCCGATGATTCATCAGGAGCAACGCCGCAGTTTTTGAGCTTCAAAGCAGCTCTTTGGAGACCTGTGGGTAAGGTCACACAAACACCTTCCATGGTTGAAACCAAATCCTGTAATTGCTCAATACTACTTGGACTACAAACAAAAACCAAATCGGTGCCAAAATGTTGGTCCCTTGCTGATATATTCTGCAGATATTTGTTACTAGAGATTATAACTTGGGTAAATATGAAAAAATTGGTGTGGGCCTAATCTCAGTGGCCAGCTGGTAATGCCCAGCTGTTCCTCAGTTCAAGAGGTCTCTTCTGCCAGCAGCCATTAGCCAGTTTAATGAGGACATTTCATAGGCAGCACATTCAGGATAAATAGGTGATGTTGCACTGCGGCAGAAAAACGCGTCTTTAATGACCCACGTGAGTGAAAGCCTGATTTTCTTTTGTTGTGCTCCTCTAGGATCCGTGTGGCTTCTTCCAGTTTCCCTCTTCTTGTTTCAGTTCTGTTTGTCAAACAATCAGTTCTCCTAATGAGGAGTGGGCTGCATGAAACATAAACAGACTCCAATGCTGTAAAAAAAAGCTGCTGTGGGGAAACAAACTCTGCTCGTTATTTAACGATTATTACGAATGTGTCAGTTAAAACGGCTTAAGCCAGAACAATACTGCTGTCAAAGGGAGGCAGCTCCAACATGAAAGTGAAGCTGCACCTATTTGATGTTGATACGATTTCCAATTTGAAGTACACACTGAAAATTAAACGTGCTTGGATATATTAAGTGATATCTCTGGGCATTTTATTTTCTATTACGGTCAAAATCCTATCATACAGATTCAGTTTTTATGGTAGTTATGCCTTCAGGCTGTGATTAAAAATCCCACATGGTGTGTGATGAAAGGGAGTCCACTTTTCCTAAGATGTAGAGCAAGGAATCGACTGTTTCATTTTAATGATTTTTCCAATTTTAAGCTGACTGGAAGAGGCCTTTGGTCTGATGAAAGGCTCTGCACAGACGTGGCTTGTTAAAGGACGGGCATTACACGTGTCATTGTAAAATGCCTCTGCAGCATTTTACTGTCATATCGTTCCATAAACTATTAACAGTCACTCAAACAAGCCGCACCTAAAGAGAGCCGTCCTCCTGTAATGTAGATTAAAGTGACATTTGGATGAGTGTTAGCTAGATTGCCTCAGAGCCTTGACAGGAAGAGAGCGGGCTGGGACTGGCAGCCAAAATAGGACAGCTAACTAGCCTTTCAGCAAACACAAGCTGTGCAGCATGTGGGACTGTGTCCTAAACTACAGTGTTTACACTGTGTCATACCGTGGAAATGGGCAGAGTATTACAGATGGTGGCCCGTCAGCCTCGGCACAGCAGGTGAAAGAGGCCAGCGAAGTGAAGCAGAGCTCTAAAGGGCCACATAAGGAAGCACTTCTGAGATGCTTCACAGAGAGACTACGAGCACGTTAATCATTTTGTCTCTCATGCCAGCTACAAAACATAGAGACGTATCGATGAAACAGAGGCCCCCCTACAGCTCGAGAGCGTCCTTAATGAGGTCAAACATGACCCTGAACATATACATCACAATTATGGAGGCGCTGCTGTCGTCTTTCATTCGAGAGGCTCTGACTTTGTGCCAGACGTGTGTACATGTGCTAAAAAAGTTTTAACAATGCACAAAATGGCTCTGTGAGAATCAGTTTCATGAGTGAGCGGTAGCTTAGACACCCACCTGAACTGGAGATATATAAAGTGAGGCAGAGGGAGTGAAAAAGGAGTGCACTTGTCCTAGAAATGCTCTATGTCAGTTTAAAAATACTTGGAATGCACAGTTCTGAACAGTTTGGCACATTTAATAGCAGACTGCACCTAGAAAATCTCCACACCTCCACATAAGTGCATTTTTAAACACAAGAAACTTAAAAACACAAATTAAATCACATCATACGGTATATGTTTGCTGGCCTGATCTGTACAAGCAGAGTTCTCTTTCTTAACGCAGCCTCTCCAGATGCTGACCCCTCGGAGGACGACTAAGTCCGTAAATAGTTGGCCTACATGAAAGGAGGGGAGCGGGAGGCCATGCAGGCACATGCAGACGTTACAGTATGTTGTGTTTCTGTCTTTATATAATCCAATTAGAGCTAAATGATAATCAGAGAGTGCCGAGGATTAGTGGTTCAGGCGGCTGGAGTCGCAACTACGCTGGCGGATCAGCAGCACCTGTGAATGACTCATCCCTCGGAAGCATGGAGCTATTGACTGCCTCTGTGAGCAGCACACAGTGAAGCAATTTAGGATCATTACTGACATAGATTAAAATGTATCCGACCACTTAGAATAAGGATTGGGGATGAGGGATTTACATATTAAAGACTGATCATATACACTGTATAATAACACGTCTGCATGAGCAGGGCATGCTGTGGCAATTACTTCTTCTACTTTCTCTGGCAAAGAGATGCTCTGCACTACTCATCTATCTCCTACTGAAAGCTTGCAGAGTCTTCATAGGTGTGTGTGTGTGTTTTATATTCCCAGAGGGCTGCTCTTACCTCTGTCAGTGTCGTAAAGATAGACAAACTTCTCCCACTTGTAATGGGCCAGCAGACTGAGAACAGCTCCCCTCAAACTGGGCCTCATCTGGATGACAAACTGCACGTCAGCGTCGATGGGGAAGCTGGGGGTAATGAAGGAGGTGTGCAGCGCCCCGCAGAAGGAGGTCAGCGTGTTCATGGACTTTCTGTCGTAGAAGCCGAAGATGGCGTAAACTCCTCGGGAGAACTGGGAGCAGACTGGTGACGGGGACAGAGAGAGGCAGGGTCAGGTTCAGGTCAGGGACAAGCACTGAGTCATTGATCAGTCAAGGAGCAGCACAAGCTGGACAAAATGGTCCAAATTTCCCAATGTACTGAAAGTTAAAACTGCTGACGACCAATGTAAGAGTAAAAACTCTGAAAGTAAGGTTGAGATGTGAGAGAATCTATTAATCTTAAAGCAGTGGATATCTAAATAAATGGGTGCCATGTGGGATGTCTGCTCCCCATGGCTATGCTCTGCTGCCCTGTGCCCTTCACTTCTCCTTGGTCTAAATGCAACTGCTTGGGTAATCAACTAGAAATAATGGGGAAATCAGTGCACTGGCCAGAACTCTTAATGGACAAATACCCTGAAACATGAGCATGCAAATGTGCAAACGCTGGGCTGTGCTGCAATATAAAAGATTTATAACAAGTCCTATCTGCTGCCATCTGCGGGGCCCGTGGAAATGAGCCGCGGGCAAAAAACGCTCAGTGCATCAGACACTTGGTCTTACAAGGCGTTTACTATTTTATTTTATTTGTACATAAAAAATGGTTTTAATAACACCAAGTGGGGCGGAATCGGGGCTATGAGTGTCGCTTTAATGTTAGTAATAACACGCAAATGTTGGTCAAACCAGCAGAGCCGCTCTGATATTTCTGCCCCTCTGCTCAATGCAGATTCCAACGCTGTTCACTGAAGCTGCTCAGCATCTCTAATCAATGTTTAAATAATTCTGATTATATAACTGAGTGGATTTAATGAGGTCTTTTTATGAGAATCTGTAGGCTGAAATAAAGTTGCTAGAGAGTCCACACTGTATCAATGTATGGCACAAAACACACGCTTAAAAGAGTCCTCCACTGATTTAATGCTGCAGTTTTTACCCACAATTCAACTCAACCAGCAACAGCTTGAGAATCAAGTGTGGTATGCCAGTAGCAGCTAATGTAACCATGTAGCCTAACCATTGGATGCATTATAGAACTAGATACTCGATTCAAAGAAGGCATCGATTTAGTCCAATAAAAGTTTTCTAACTTCCAGGTTTACTTCCTGGTTATATGGCTCCTGAATATACACAGCAGTGTTTTACAGCAGAAAATGATTTTTTCGGTTGCAGGGGTGTTTTTCAATGCAATACTGCGAAAACCATAGACAGTATCAAATATGGACGTCCTATCTGAGAACTCTGGGCTAATCTGAAAATAGGCAGAGACATGGAGCGTGGGTGGAGGTGAGGCGGGCTAAATGAATGCCTGGGTGCACAAACAAGTCACCTGTAATGACACCCACTTGTCAGTCAAAGCTGTTTATTATGCATAACTTTAAGCCTTAATATAATTTGAACTGGTGAGATATGAAAATTCAGACTCATTAAAATTGTCATGAACAGAGAAATTAGCTATAGAGACCAAAACTGACTGTAAACATGTTTATTTCTGCTGTGAAGTTGGACGTTTTAATATTGGGGCTTATGAAGGTTGACTCATTCTGGAGCCAGCCTCAAGTGGACGTTTGAGGAACTGAAATTTTTTGGCACTTCCACATTGGCTTCAATTCACACCCACTGAGGTTACAGTCTGGGCAAAACAGGATGCAAGGCAGAATGCTGATGCTGTATCCAGGTCTTATTATGCATCCATAGATTAGCCTCAATCAGAGTTGAAGAGCAGGCTACAGAGGTCACGTCTTTCTAACTGCACAGCCCTAAGATTATTTTCATTTTCAATCGTTTAAGTCCCCGTCACACACCAATACACCTACACGAACACTGCCCCCAGTTCACTTCCATTCGATGCGAGTAAGGAGTGAAAAAAGCTTTAAACGGTGAAGTCGCAAACAGACTTTGATGTGTAAAAAGTGGAGTGATTAGCATTAATGAATGCTAATTCACAGGCATATATAGACTATGTACACACCGGATTAGTTGCTTGTATCAAACTGGTAGTCAGATGCAAATATTCACATGAAGCTGCATGACTCAGAGGTCTCCTTGTCCTCCTTTGCCCTAGAGTCTGGATCTCTGAAGTTTTTATTGAAATTATTATATTCTAGTTATGTGTTTATCATTACTTTGTCATTACTTCACACATGAGGTAACTACTGGTGATTTACATAAAGCCACTTCCTGATACTAAATAGTATGTACAAATGATGAGTTCATCGTTACTTAATTTAAAGTTCAGGTTTATTTTGTGGCCCCTTAAAACCAACATTTGCAACAAAAGCAGTCAAATGTCATCCAAATTTCAAGCATGCTTCTTGACAATAACAGCCGATGACCTATTCCATTTATCGTAATTTTTACATCCTGCATTAGTCATGCGTTACTTCAACATGTGTTTTGTACCCGTATTATAAAGTGGAAGGAAAGAAACATTTAGAAAGAACTGAGCTGGAAAGAAAAGACACATTTAAGGCGCCACAACACAATAAAATAATTTCACAGCTGTGTGATTTCTCCATGTGTTAAGCTGGAGTTGAATGCTGTATGCTTTTATTCTGTTCAGCTTTCCATTAAGACAGCCTTTCAGTCATCTCACATCCTTGATAGTTCGGTTCAGTTATTCATCATTCAGTCATTTTATTATTACTCTGCACACACATTAGATCTGTTGATGTGTGTTGGAAGGCCGGGGTGACAATACTAAACAAACCCAGGCATTCACAGATATAAAGCAGCAGATATTTGTTATTACTGGTGAAGGATTCTGCCGTGATCAAGGATAGAAAATCTTCCAGGGGCTGCTGCACCATTGTTTTCTCTCTAAAGGACAATTAAATTTCACCTTCATTTTAATGACTCAGTGGGCTTTACGTAAACACCTTCATGAGATTTTCACGTTTGGATTGAGGAGCTCTTTTAGTACAACACATATCCTCCTTTAAATTACAGATCCACTAATTTCTTCTGCGACATAATGTTCAGCTCATGCCATCCAAGAAGAATAGACCGGGCAGCCATTAAATTAACACTTCTCCGCTCATCCAATATCATCCAATTCTACTCTCAAAATGGCAGCAATGGTTTGTCAAGGTTAAATAGACAGCCCGCTCTCCTAAAGGACTAATGAAATCATATATTTGGGCTCATGAAGCAGTAAACACTAGTCAATTACAGTAAATTCCTCTGATCGTGGTCAGCAATGAAGACACGCATCATTTACTTTATTACAAAGGGGAAGTGGAGCTATTTTTTGCACTGTGCATTTCTGTTCAGCATACCAACACAGGCTTTATATGCATGAATAATATCCTCCTAGAAAACTTCACCTCTCTTTACTTTCTGTCCACTTCCACTGCCTAACAAACACCCACATCTGCCTGTTATTACTGTCATCACTGTTGCTTTCTCCTTGTCCTCCCTCGCCCTTTTTTCTCTGCTTCTCCTCAGCTCTCGCCACCTTGTCAAACTTAACAGGTAGGTGCAGCAACAGCTCCAGATGCATCAACACTGTCTATTACGCCTTCCCTGAAAGTCAGGGCTTTGCAACATTGAGGGTCTCGGCTGCAGACAGCTGGGGAATCTTTTTTCTTTTTTTTTTTTTTTTTTTTTTTTTTTTTTTTGGAGTCTTTCATAAAACTCGCTGATGTAGGGATGAACCTGGAGTGTATGTGTGCACAGCAGAGCCAGAGTCTACAAAGTGAATTCTTAAAGCTTTATTGCTGAGGGGAGATAGAAGCTCGCAGTGAGGAAATTGAACTTTATGCTTATATGGAGGACTCACACTGAGGAGGTGAACATTGTTGGACTGAGTCACTGGTGAGAGCCTTGATGTTTGGGGGAACTGGATACTGCACTTGGACAAAGTGACGACAATGACTTTTACTTTTTTGTATCGATAACAAATAACTTGTCTACGCGAGGTGCTGCCTGTTGGGAAGTTATTTTTCTACTGCTGTCTGAGAGAAGTGCCTGCAGGGATACTAGAGGAGAGCAGAGCAGCAGGACTCTGGTTTGTTCTCCCAAAGGGGAGGGAGAGAGGCAGTGCTAGTCTCAGCCACCTGGGAATACCTGTCCCATACCAGGGTCACACGTTCATGAAGAAAAGATTGCAGAGGACACAGCACAAAGATGCAGCTGTTACCAACTTATAATGGATTAGGTCAAAGAAACACAGAATACATTCACCAACCATTTCATTATAACATCAGCAGAAGGTGTTTCTATCTGTAACCTTCCTATACTTTCTTTTATTTGCTTGCCATATGCAAATCCCCCAATCACCCAACACAATGCAACTGAGCCAAGCCACAGCCTTTAAGTCCAATGCAACACAAAAAAATTACCAAAAATACCACTTGTTATCTGGGTCTGTGTAGACTTAACTTCCTCAGCTATTACTTTCCTACTATAAATATATCACAATGTCAAATTCATACCCTGATCATTTTGGTTATGTAATCACAAAGGTGGTGCATTTTCTCATCATGAGAAGCCAAATCACTCATCACAAATGCTTGTGCCTTATTCCTGCCAAACAAACAACATTTATATATACTGTATTAATAACAACAGATTACACCAAAAGAGGATAGAAAATGTTGAGTCATAGAAACTTAGAAACAAAAAAAGTAATCAAGATCTCTTTGCACTTATGTTTTAAAGGAGATTGTCAAATGAGACAGCATTACTAGGCTGGACGTCAACAAATCTTGTAAATGTGCTGACTGACAGACACTCAGCAAATTCAGTGTTTTTTAGTGGAAACAAGCTGGGAGGCTAAACTGTGCCATCTTCTGAATGAGGATTTTGCGCACACAGCAGAGCATCCCTCCTTTGTTATTCCAGGTAACATTGTTTTCTTTGCTCTGCCAGCCGCTGCTGAGTTTGTCAGCTGGACAGGATGTGCAAGGATGTATTGGGAATATCTCCATGTCTGACAGCTGAGCGAAGATACATTGAGGTCCAGTGGGGCCAGAATTTCCAAACATTATCACAGCTGTAGTCATTTTACCATCGGAGTTCACACGGTTCAAGAGCCAATTTCCACCCTCGGTAATTCAATTTCCGCTTTTACAAAGCCACAGAGGAGCTCAAGCTCTCCCAGCATGCAATGAGACACTAAAGAGGTTGGACAAACGCATATAATCACTCATTTACTATGCATATATACTGTAATTCTGATGTGTGTGTCTTTGGACTGTGAGAAGCAAACCCATGCCTGCAAAGAGATGTTTTTGGAACAGTTAAGGTTCATTCAGACAGGATCAGGCACTGTGGCGAATCACCGCAGGGTTGTCTGGCGGTGTGTGGTGCTGAGGGGAGGGGAGGCTGCTGGGCATGTGTCTATTTGTGCTGAACGTAACACTGTGAAACAATCAGGAAATCAGGCGCTTTAGATGTCGGCACTCCCTCACTCTCATTCACTGTGTATGTCTCTTAACCAATGCTCGCACTCCCTCTCTCAAACCATCAGACACAAACCAAATTAATCTTCTTTGTGTCACTATTTTGCAGCGTAAATTGCGAGCCAGACTCAGATTTAGAAGCTGGGTTCATGAAATAAAGAAAGCCAGAACACAACAGGTAACGTATCAGAGTTTAGTCCATGAATCTAACTGGATAGTCGCAGTTGCAGAGAAATTTTTGGCTGCTTGTCGAGGTTTACCCAATCTGAGCGTCTGACTGGCAGCCACAGCGTGACGTCGGCTGCATTTTTCCAAAAATTGAATCAAGAGTCAACTTGCTGTGCTGCAGGTTGCTGTGTTTTCTGTGGACATCCCCAGTCAAATGAATGGAAAAACCTGCACTTTCACTATTTGCTCAGGACATGAAGGGTGGGCAGTTCCAAGTCCAGCACCTCTCCAGCCACCAGTCCATACTCCATACTGTCCATGCAGGTTTTGAACCGCAACCCCTTGGATTTCCAAACAAAATCTCTATGGACTGAGGGTAACTTTCCAATGCAATTATTGTGCACGGGCAATGTCTCAGCAGAAAGACATGAAAAGGTAAAATGTCTCCTTAGTATTAATGGATAGTTTTGAATAAGTGGATGCATGCCAAATAAAAGATTAAAACACACTGAACATATTTCAAGCCACTAAAGGCCTAAACTCCACTGAAAGAAGTATATCTGATAATCAGAAATATTACACTTCATCTCCCTGGTTGATGTCTGTATCCAAAGAATAAAATGTTAGTTAATTAGATTTCTGTTCTGTGCTGACCCTTAAAATCCTCCTGTGGCTTTCACATGAATCCACTGCAGTGTTTGACCTTTGGAAACGCTGTAATCCAAAAAGATTTTGTTCCATTTCATTTGGACATTTTACTCCTTCAGCCTTTTTAAGCTAGTTGAGTTATGATGTAGGACAAACCTGACTGCGAATATCAGTAATCCTATTTTCATTTCCATGCTTGAAAATGCATGCATATTTCATAACGTCCTCCAGAGCATAATTCTGCTGTAATGAAATTGATTATAAAATCTTTTTTTTTTCTTTTTAGATTGAATTCATTATGCTACATGAACATGAAAATAAAACTTTAAACTGTGCTATGTGATTTCACTTTAGTGAAGATGAAATAAAATGAAAATGTCATTACTGGGTTGTATTTTTTTTTTTCTTTGAATGATAGCAGATTGATTGTTTCATCCATTTATGTACTGTGGGTGAACACAATAAAAGCAAGCCTCCCACCACTTAAGGAGGCCACATAAACACTGGTCATAGTTATAGGGAGGCTGTTGTGTAATACATTTGCTTTTATAGTGTCTACATATAATTAGCTATTTAGCTATTTAACCCTCCTCATATTTACATCAGCCTTATTCAATTACAATCGTAACAGAAGTCATCTTATGACACTTTCCATATTTAACTGTGTTTCCAAAACATTTGTCACACTGTATAAAATATAAATTAAAGCTGAATTTGATG
The DNA here is from genome assembly GCF_000972845.2 of Larimichthys crocea. NCBI lineage: Eukaryota > Metazoa > Chordata > Actinopteri > Sciaenidae > Larimichthys > Larimichthys crocea. Next base: position 17,606,079 of record NC_040032.1, read on the forward strand.
ATAAAAACAATAAAAATAAAAATAGAACAAAAGCAACTTATCACATGTTGAAAACATTTTGAATTTGATGCCATTGGCACCTTTGTTTCTTTGCATGGTTGAGTTTTCAACTCTCATTTGTGGATGCAGTGATGAACTGTGTTCAAGTACAGCTGAGGCCGAATGTGATTATTTTTGTCAGCATATTTCATGGCAACTCATCCACAAATCATTGAGCTACTGAAATGTAAACCAGTAGGAAACATTAATCTCACTATGATTCATCCTCTGGAGACCATGAATGGCTGAGTCACCGATTTTGAGCTACAAAATGGTTCTTGGTGGGTGACGTCACGCATGTGATGTTCATTCTTTATACTGTCAGTGATCCACATGCTAACATGGCTAATAAAAGAAGATCTTCTTCACAGCATCTCATCCGGTTTCATTCTACATGTTAAGACCTGTTCACCACAAACTCACAGAAAACGTTTGTTTCTAGATGCACGCGGTTTAAAATGATCTCTGTGTTATGACATTTAAGTGTTTCAGATTTGCATCTGCATTGTTGTGCAATTCATCTCAGTTGACCGACCACCGCAAAAGCGGTAGGGCATATAAAGACCGAAGCCTGAGTAGGTGTTTCTCCTCAGGCGGTGCGTTTGCATGTTGGCTGGAATTTCCCTCTTCTCGACAGATTACAGCTTTGTAAAAGCACACATGGTTTTCTTGCACTGGGCTACCCCCAGCAGATGTTCATTACATGCACAAAGCAGGGCATCACTGGTTGGATTAGCCCTAATCTGAGAAATACAACTGGATTTAGCCCACATGCTAAAACAACATGACAGAAGGAAATCCACTGCAGCGATACAGAGACAGAGCCCATGGCTATTGCAAATCTCAGTATGGAAGAATACACTTTAATATTTTACTGTAGCTCTCAGTAAAAGCGTTGCTAACACTCCACCTACACATGCTTTACATCTACTGCAAAAAGCATCATCCGAGGACCACTATCACGAGAGACAGACTCAATTTTACAAGGTTGTTACACTGCAGAAGACACAGGAACATGGATTCACATAAATAAAAATACATCAAGAAAATGCAGAAATGTGGAAAATGTGTCACTGTGTGTGCAAAGTAGTTTCAATTAACTGAATACAATATCAAACTTGTTCATTTTAGTCCATAAATTTAATTTATTTCATGGTTTAAAATTAAACTAATTGCTGGTGCTCAGTATGAAACACTTGAAGTGATTCTGTGATGCCTTTATATTCTCTCGCAACTTTTCCATGAAAGCAGCTCCCTTTAAATTATTCACTGACCCGGTGGCATCTTTGGTTTTCTTATTCATTCGTCTGTGTAGTTCACAGCTTGTTGTTCTTGGAGAATCTCAGGTAACATTTAGTGAACAACAGCAGAGCTTTTTCAGAGGCAGCCTCGCGTTGAAGGACGTTGTGTAACGCGGCAACAAACTGCTGCAGCGTGGCTTGTAGCTTGTCAGTAGTGATCACGGTCGCTGCGTTACAGCGCTGACATGTAAGCACATTCTGATGCGCAGGATAAAAGAAATGCTGAACGTCTCCTTCAGTGTTATACATTTTACGGCGTTGTGATAAGCCAGAAAAACAAGAACTCTTTCTTACAAGAGCTGAAATACATGTTGCACCTGATAAGCTGATGTTCTCTGTTGTAGTTATCGCCATTTATTCTTTAGTATCAGTTCTCCAGTACTTATGCTGCATGATGATCCATAAGCGTGGTCTTGCCCGACAGCAGTACACCTTAAAAGCTCTTGTTAAACTGAGGTTCAAATCATGTATTCATGAAAGTATCAGTTAGGAAAACGACACTGCCTCCAAGTAAAATGACTTTTTAGTTAGATTAAATTCTTAAATTAAATACAAAGACTTTTTGGAAGCTTTGATGTTTTCATCATGCTTCCCAGTGACAAATCTGAGGATGAGTACTTGTCAACTTGGGGCAGGTCATCCAAACTGACAGGACTCTGGCTGCGGTAGCAGTAACTCGGATATTTTTATCAGTGCATCGTGATTAAAGGACATGCTTTTGGGTAAGTGTCTTTCTGTTTCAAGGGCTCCCAAAATGAGAGGATCCATTTAAAGCTTTCAAATAAAACACACACACACACACACACACATACAAAGATTGTCCAAACATCCAAGCAAAGGTGGTGAATGTCAATGACAATTGAATTTAGACATGCACAGCGTAGCGTGGAATTTTGATGATGCCAAATAAAAAACATTTGTTGTGTGGAAACTCGTTTATTACTCTGGCCAAACAACGTGGATTAAGATAGAAACTATCATGCAGAATGCGCTCCTTCAGGCCAGACATCCTTGTCCGCCACGCTCATGCATCATTCATGACTTGTCAGTTTAAATGAGTTCTTAGAGTTATGATGCATCCATGGTTGTTATATATTGTTTGGTTACACTCCAGTGTGTTTGTTTTGCTACAGTAACTACAGAAGAAATGATGGAAAGCATTGTCAAATTGACATGTACCTTTAGATGTTTAAATATTTATAAAACGCTCTGCACCTCTAATGATCCAACTAGGGAATACTTTTATTTACTTTCTTGCAGAGAAGATCAATACATCTGTATTAATATGAAACTACAGTCAGCGGTGTGTTACCTTCATGTGGCAACCTCTGTGGCTGGGAAATGAAGCCATTGTAGAAGTGTCAAGTTCCTTAAACGGCCACTTGAAGCTGGTTACAGAAGTGAGTCATCTCCATAATGTTAAAAACACCATGTTTCTACAGTAGCCCAGGACAGACAAACCAAATTCTGACTCTAGACAGGGCATTTCAAGTGTTTCTCTTTTACATTAGGAAGGCGAGAGTGATGTGAAGAGACTGCAATGTAGTGATACCACTATGATGCAACTAAATCGTACTCACTGGACCTTTAAACAAACACAACAGCAACAAACTCTTTGTGCTTATGCTTCAGTTTCAGCATACAGGGTATCAATCCTTGTATCTAAAAAGTAATAACTGTAAATTCCAAGAAGAAGAAGAAGAAGAAGAAGAAGAAGAGGAGGAGGAGAAGGAGGAGGAGGAGGAGGAGGAGATCTGGCTACACGAACCGGTCTATGCTGCATTAGTGGGACTGTCCATTGCCTACACACTAAAGTGCTCTAACATTAGACTCTGTCTGAGCGGCATCACACTGGTTGAGTCATAGCAGAGGGAGGATAGGTAGCTATAATAAACGCTCTAATAAGAAACACTGTCATATTGACATTTTATTCAGTCACACTGATCAAATGAAAAGTTGAAGTCTGAGCAGATCCATCCTGCTGGACGAGAGAAGTGAAAGAAAAAAAGGCATGATTTGTTTTTTCATGGTTTGTTTTCTCACATGGCAACAACAGAGCTGAAATATCTACTGCAAGTAAATATGTGCTTCATACATTTCAATTCCTTTGCAAGCAGTTTAGCCTCATGTAAATCAGTGAGTATAAAAGCTTTGGATATAAAGAGTGATCTGTTCAAGCTGTCTGCCCTGTCACCAGATCCACCAACACTTGGTTCAATGTCCAGCTCACTGTCTCCACTGCCTCTTCCTGTCCTGACCTCAGCCTTAATGGATATAACCTTCCCATTTCTGCATTTATGCACACAATCTGTCCCAGCCTCAGGCAAGGTGTCACATCAATACATCCTGCAGCTTCACTCCAGCCGGTCACAAATTGGTGAGATAATAAACACAACGGCACGGCGAAGTCCTCTTTGTCGGAATCAATCCAATCAAGTTGCAATGACGAGGAAATTGTTTGTTGCCGTGTATCATTGGCTGTTTGCAGGTTTGGTTTGTTTCTCAATTTTCCGCGGGTGCAAAGTAAGCATCGAACTGAAGATTCAGTGTCTCTGGCCAGGGGGAAGTTGGACAACAGCCATATATTAGTAAAGAGGGACTGAGACAGAGAAAATGAAAGCTTGGTGAGAATTGATTTTTCCATACTGGAGAACAAACTGGAGCCACACACACACACACGACTACTGGACTGTAGCCTTCCACCTATTGATCCACCCTGCCAATAACACAGTCATTTGCCATCAGGGATTTGTAACAATCATTATATACTGACCCAACTGGAGTATAGAAGGGTCGTCCTGCTTTATTCCATTCAGATCCATACAACAAATGAGCTCTGAGCAAAAAGTAGTTCCTCTCATTTATATTTAAACTCTTTTATTCACTCATCCGTGTCAAACAACACAGGAAGTTTTGAAGATGATCCCAAAGATGATTTCAAAGCTCAGTCATCCTGACACTTGTTAATAAGATCAAAATTAACAATATGAGCTGTGGGAAAGCACAGCAATGACTAACCAGAATAGAAATGTGTCAAATCATAATCATCACATTCGCTATATCAACACCAGCCAGGCAAACAGGGCATTATGCAATCCAGACTACTAAAAATAAGAATCAGGGAGTTTGGTGCATTTTCAAGCAGTGTCTTAGTCACAAGCTGGCCTGGCTGTTCTGCATAATGAGCTGCTCGCTGGTCTTTTTCAACCGGGAAGCATTGAGCTTATCTTGCATCAGCTTATCTCGCAAAAATTAATCCTCTTGATTATCTTGTTCTTTTTCTTCTTCTTCTTATGCTTTAGGAAGAAAAACCTCATGCTGCTTTGAAAAACAATGGATCCGGGTTTACTTGAAGTAGTAAATGTGATTAAACAGACCTTTTTTTTTACATCTAAAGGTCCAGTGTGTCAGATTAAAAGAGCTATATTTACAGAATAATATGCATAAATATGTTTGATTATTTGATTTTATCTGACAACAAAAAAGGTGGCCTAAAAATGTATGGATATATATTTCCAAAACCTCAAAAAGGCTTAGCAAATCACTGTATTCTCCTAAATTTGAGAAGAGAATGAGAATGAGCCTTTTACATCTACAGTCCACAGACCATATAAAGATGGACGTCGTATCCATGACGTCACCCACAGGTTTATGAAGATGTTGGCACTTGCTACAGTTACTATACAGGTACTGGGTTCACCATGTTGAACTGCCATGTTTCTACAGTAGCCCAGAACAGACAAATTAAAACACATTTCGCAGCCACTATAGTTTCTCCTTCATGCTAGGAAGGGAAGAGTAAAATCCTATCTTGCATCTTTTTAGCTCTGCAATCTGCAATGACCTGCTAAATAAATAGACCTGACTCAAAACATGTATTTATATGCTATATAACAAAAATCTGTGGCCAAAAGATACATCTCACTGACACATGCTGGGTGAGTAATTCTAAATAATGGCTTCCCTTTGACCTGCTGGAAATGGAAAAAACAGGCTCAAGTCTGAGAGTTTATGGACAAGCCAAGCATGTAATATTCATCTCTTCCTTGGTAACAACTGCTAAAGTGCCCTTGAGCTAAGCACTAACTCCACAGCGCCTAACTAGGCAACCGACAGTGCAAGGCAGCGCTCGACCTGGGTAGTTTGTGTAAAACCTGCATCCTGCTGCACTCACCAACAACTTCATCATCTCAACACCATTTTGCATTTTCATTATAGCCGAAGATGCACGAGGTACAACTGTGTTCAATTTTCATTTCTTTCTTATTTTGGACGCCTTTTTTTCTCACTTCATTAGTTTACACAGCCGGTCTCTACGGAAGCAGACAAAGTTTGGGAGAGCTGCAGCTGATCCTTAAGCGTGAAGTGTGAAGTGCAGTTGGTGGGAAGAAGGATAACAAATTAATTCTCCAGACAGAACTTGGTGCCCTACATGGCAGAGGAGTGACTGGTAGACCAATTATGAAGCCATCTCACACTCCACAGGCCTTCCTATCAAATCCATCATGTTTGTAGAGATGACTACAGGGATTACAGCATGTAACAGTTGATGCATTAGGCTGTTTATCCATCAAGAGTGTAGTCAGGAGAATATACGCCACGGTGTATAACCTAAAGTGACATTTTAAACCATCATCACAGGGAATGGCTGCTGATCTGCATTATATCTGTCTCGTATATCTGAGCTCATGTTTACCTTTCAAATATTCAACATGAGCTTAATCATTGAGGTACAGAGGTGCAAATTTGAAACTTTGAGGAGATTAAAAAGTATCTGTTGTCAGCAACCAGCGTTTTATTTCCCCCCTTCTGTCAAGCACAGACATCTAAGTGCTGCAGATTACTCAAAATCACAGTGTTTGGCCAATTACAGGCCATCATGCTCCATCCTCCAGCTGGTGAACTGAGGATTGCACAGATGAGAGTTTGAGGCCAGAGACTTAGACACACATCTGTGTAATTTTTAGATTAGCCTGGCAATGAGACGATTACAGCAGCCAAATAATCTGCATGCTGAGTTTCTCCTGCTGTCCTTATGCAGGTTAAAAAAAAAAAAAAGGTGTAGGAGTACTCACAGGCGTGTGTGACAGAGAAACTGTTGGAGGACTCCAGGTTGTCAACATTGTAATTGAGGTGGAAGGGTTTCTCGGTCACATTCTGGTTGGTGTTATAGAGCTGGACAGCAAACCTGAAGGCGCTGTGCTCCTGCACTGTAGAGCGCATGAACAGTCCACCTGCAGGAGAGAACATGTCACACATCAGCATCCTTATTTCAGAGTTCATCACCAATACGCATGAAGGTTTTTATTCCCTATTTACAGTGTGGAGAACATCTGCGCATCAGTGCACAAAGGTTTGGATCTGTGTAGTTCAACAACAGATGAATAACACCCACTAAAAAAAAAAAAAAATGCACTGCAGATACTGAAAGTCTCGTTTTGGACCATTTGGATCAACTCTATTTTTACCAAACCGCCTACAAAGACGCGCAGCCTCCTGGCTTCTCTTTTAGAGAAGTGAACTTGATGATGAATTAATGCAAAATAACCCCCCCCCCCCCCCCCCAAAAAAAAATAAATCAGCTCGACTTGTAAGATGACGTGAACAAAAGACACAGCAATCAAGAGCTTCCCAACTGAACTTACCAATGTTGATTTGATTCGGAAAACCTGCCAGCGAGTCCTCCAAAAAATACAATAAAACAAGCACTGTCGCTATTGTGCGATGCCACATTTTTCTCCGAGAAGTGAAATCAACTCCTGGTCGGCTGGATGTGACAGATGGAAATCAAGGAGGAGAACCATGTACACGGGCAAAGAAATCCACAAGATGCGGCTCACTGTGTGCACCCACGTTGAATGTGTGCCAGCGCAACTGCAGAGCCAGAGCCTGCCCCTCCGCTGCTGCTGCTGATGCTGCTGCTGCTGCTGCTGGTGGTGGTGGTGGTGGTGGTGATGGTGATGGAGACCTAAACCCAGTGTTTTATCTCAAAGATGGTGGTGGAGAAAAAGCGGATCTCTTTACTGTGGATAAGGAGCATTGAAATGGGCCAGAGAGGAGAGAAAGAAGAGAGGAGGGAGAAAGAGAGGGGAGGCGTTTATCAAACTTGGTCTGACGTTGAATTATAATAAGAGCAGCCTCCAGTCTTCCTCCTCACGTCACTGCAGAGTTAGTGTGTGTGTGTGTGTGTGTGTGTGTGTGTGTGTGTGTATGTGTGTGAGGCGGTGGAGCCTGTGTGTGTGATGTGTGTGGTGCAAAGCAGAGCAGCACACACCAAAATCTAGTCAGGAGACCAACAGTGTACTGCTGAGTCTATCTATCTATCTATCTATCTATCTATCTATCTATCTATCTATCTATCTATCTATCTATCTATCTATCTATCTATCTATCTATCTATCCATCCTTGTTGTGTTCAGATGTACAGCAGCACTCATGCAGCAGTGCTCCTGCACACACCAGCAGCATAATCTTATGCTGTCCCCTGCAGGTGTTTGAGTGCAGAGAGAGAGAGAGAGAGAGAGAGTGTGGGATTGTGGGTTGATTTATCACTGTTTAATCACTGGTTGCCAACCAGTGCTAAATATTAACATCCTAATTGACTTACTTTGCAATAAGTTATATCAGTTTCCTTTTTTTTTTTTTTTTGTTTCTGAGTCGAGGAGCAGTGACCTAAATAGTCGCCAAATAAAGTGTGGGTTTCATTCATCAGTGAGGAATAGGCTAACGTTGGTATAAAGACATTTCAGTGTATTGAATGCACATCGCTGACACAAACAAAAGCCAGTTTCTGTGGGGGGGAAAAAGGGCACAGCGCATGATTGTCACTCTTTGTACACATTCGGGCACCGTGCATGCTGTTTAAAGAGAGTATCACGTCTGCCAGCAGACTCACAAAACACAGAATATGATGAGACGCCTTAAGTTGTCATTATGATTGTTATTAACTGTCATACAGTTAGCTCGTTTGGCTGCATCTCAGACAGACAGCAGAGAGAAGAGGGGATGAGTTTGTGGTTTAACATCGTCCATCTAATTATTACATCTTTCAGCATGACACATTGTTGTGTTCTGCCTTGAAATCAGCACGAGAACAGCAATGGGAATTATCTTTATCACCTAATGAGATGACTGCCAGGTAATCCCAGGCTTTTAAACTAAACAATGTCAACGAACCTGTAGCTCAAACATGCTCCTGGATATTCACTCTCACTACTTCTGTCTTAAATAAATGCTCTCTAATGTCTGCAGCCTATGCAGCATCTAGAGTTTCACCCAATCACAGTCACTAACCTTGAGTTTACAGGTGCTTTTTTTTTTTATTACACAGTTGTGTATGATTTAAAGCACACTCTGTACTCAACGCTGCAGCACTGTACAGGAATGTGATCTATTGAGATACAGTTATTGAAATCTATTTTTTTTTAAGGATGAGCACTCATCCGCCTGAAGTTCATTCTCTTTAATCATTTATCTATTTCAAGACGTTGAAGTTAAATCACTTTATTCACTCCAGTATTGCTTACTCACCGTGGGCGACTTACTTTCCATTAGATTAACTGAGCAATACAATATCAATTATGCTCACAGAGTGTGATTTGTTGGATGAGGAGTGGATGTGTGCATATATATATATATATATATATATATATATATATATATATATATATGGAGTAGAAATCATTGCAGCTTCGTATTTAGAATGCTGCAAAACCAGCACAGCAGAACAGACTACAGAGTCTGTGCTTATTGATCTGGATGTGATTTAATGCTTGGCATACAACTCTAATCTTTCACAGGACACACTGGGTAGAACAACTGCACTATAATTTAGCCCAATTTCATGAACAAAAATAATGTCCGGATGGTTTGACCTTTTTCGCAGACGTATACCGCTGTTAGTATGTCGTTTGTAGATATCACCTCCATGCCACTTGAAAAATGATCCAATTAATTGGAGCCCACTTAGACATGCAAGGTTTTATATATATATAGCCCAAAGTGCAGGCTGTAATTAACCACATTTAGGGGTGTTAATCTTACTAGATAAAAAAGAAAAAGCCCTCACAAATAATATTTCCTTTTAAACCATTATCTTAAAAAAACAACCTCACTACATGTCAAAATAACATTTTAAAGGTGCCATATGTACAATTATGAAACATGTTACATATAAATGTTATGTTTCTGACTTTTCATTGATAATGTGTGAACATGTTGTAACCTCACTCAAAAAAATAGCCCTTCCACCATGCGGCAGCTAATCCATCCAAACTTCCGAGGCTAAGCGAAGCTAAGCTGGGGTTGGCTGGCTCGATGGGGTGTTGACATAGTTCACCTAACATCCAAAGGTGTCATAATTAACAAGGGTTTCTGAATGTTATATAGAGACCATTTAAACTGGTACAACTTGCTAAATCGCATACCCAAACTTAAACCTCACCCTTTGATACAAACCATCCGCCCATTTCCTGTAACCGCTTATCCTCAAGCAGGGGCTGAAGCCTATCCCAGCTGACATTGGGCAAGAGGCGGGATACACCCTGGACAAGTCTCCAGGTAATCATAGGGCCAGGAATCAGGAACCTTCTTGCTGTGAGGCGACAGTGGTAAACACTGCACCACTGTGTTGCCCCTATAACAAAAGAAGGCTAAAAATCAGGACAAGAGAAACTCAGACTACCCTACCTTAAGCCAAAACTTCCCAGACTCCATCTCCATGCATTTTCCATAAATGCTTATCCCAATCAGGGATGCAGGGGGCTGGAGCTGATCCCAGCTGACACTGGGCAAAAGGGGACAAGACACCATGTCATCACAGCGCCAACACATAGAAACAAACAACCATTCATGCTCACATTCACACCTACGCATAATTAAGACTCACCATTTAACTTGCATGTCTTTGGACTGTGGGAGAAAGCCAGAACGCCTGGAACGAACCCATGCAGACTCCGAAGAACATGCAAACTCCACACAGAAACTCTTACAGGAAGCTTCTTACTGCGAGCTAATCACTGCAGCACCGTGCTGCACCTATATAACAGAACCAGGTTGAAAATTAGGACAAGAAAAAAAGTCTAGACTGAGACTACCTTGACCCCCTTTCCCCCCCTGATAATTTACATACAGTCCCTAACATGTGTAACGGTCTAACAGAAGGACATTTCTCAGCAGGGATAAGCTTCTGCGTCACGTGACATGAATGACATATTTGCCTCTCTGCTGCCTCTTAATGAGTTGGTTTGATGCTACACTTGATGCCAGCAGCACACTGATTCTTTGGTTTGAATAGCAGGCAGTGACTCTCAGAGTAAACACAGTAACAAGTTCCCTTGCAAATATCTGACTGCATTTCAATAAGCGTTAGGAGAGCATTCAGGTCACCATTACACTGCCTCTTCAGCACACCTTGGGCAAGCTTCCCACTTCCCACCGTGGCAAATGAGATCTGCTCAGGGAGTCTCTTGCTCACTGTCTGATACACAACCTCTTTAGCAAGATTCAATTGAGTGTAAATGTCAGCAGGTCTTTCCAGAAATTCCTATGGAGTTTAAGTAATAATGACATTTATAAAGTGTGGACCATATGGTGGGTGCAATTAATAGCTTGGTGTTGATCTGGCATTGCTCCAAGAGACTAATACGAGCAATGTGATGATAAACCACAAACCCCCTGCTAGTTGGTGATGAACAGTGCGGACAAACATCAGCACTGTTTTTAGTGGTCGTAGAAGTGAATAGTGTGTCTACTGCAGCCACATATATATCACGTAAAATGCTCAATCACTTGTCAATACCAATATATCAAAGTCTGTGAACTTAACCTTGTTTTATATATATATAGCAATTGCTTGTCATAACCCTCAGAATTATGCACACAAGTTGTAAGCCTGAGGGAGCAGAGTGGCCTAAATACAGGCGTATCCAGCGTAACACGTAGCACTGTGAACAGAGAGCACACAGTTACAATCAGACACATCAGCCATCCGCAGTAATTAAGTCAACTCAAATCATTCTTTAAAATTCAGCGTGAACATTTGTCAAACAGATTACACGAACGAGAACACAGACATAAAAACCATAGCAGTGTGCGAGTGTTGCTACATTTCATAAAACAGCTGATGTTCTGTCAATCAGAAAGGCTTGGTTTGCATATTATTTATGAAGCATTTATCAGGTAAAAAGCAGAGCTCTGCATGCACATTTTGCTCCTTTGTTTAACAGTGTATGAGTGTACATAATAAATGCTTTAGGGGTTGAAACTGAGCTTGTTTATTTAGTCAAAGTCTCTGTTTTGGTGTCATTACTCAGAGCTGGAACCTGTGAAATTGGATGTGGAAGTTTGCAGCCACGTGCGCAGCGCCGCGTTTCACATTTAAAGATGACATTAGGGCCGAAAGCCTGCTGGGAGAATTGCAAAATGAACAGCAGAAGCGCTCTGATGCATGCACAGCCTCATTTTTCTTGGGCAGATAACGTAAATGAAGGTTGAGACTGGATAATTAAAGATGAGACATCCAGTTGTTGTACGTCTTCACAACCAGAACAGCAAACTGCGTTATCTAGAGCCTTTATTTATCTTTGGTCAGGGATCAAGAGGTAGCAAATACAATCTAATAAAGTGTGATAACGCGTCGTTCTCCTGGATGCTCAGACTGAAGCAGACTTTGCTTTAATATCACAACTTTCAGTCAGCCAATATTATACACTCAGAGGACACTTGAGGGAATATACGCAATGGATTAACTGGAATTAATAACACATGTGCCACCAAAACTACAGACAGTATGTAACATGTCTGCCTGCCTGGAGAAAGGAAAGGGCTCCTGAGAGGTTTCACATGTAACTAAACAATAAAAGTAATGCCTGTAAAATACTCTAGATTAAATGATGATCTTGTACTTTGTGTTATGGTACCCAAGGTCAGTGCTGCAATAAGTGGTCTGAAGCTCCCTAGAAAGGTCGGGAGACAAAAAGCGCACGCTGAGTGCTATAAAACCTTTCATGTTTCATTCTCCAAAGGCTTCCTGTAAAATGTCTGTATTTATGGCTCAACAGTGTTTCAGCTCCAGTAAGTGCTCCGAGCCTCTCAACATGTCACATCTTGCAATACGAGTTGTCTTCACTCAGACAGAGTACGCTTCATCCTCACGATCCTGATTCTTATTTAACAATATGTTTTATTTCTAAAGGTTGTCTCGTCATTAGAGGCAACCATGATGGTATCACGAAGTATCACTCAGGATCCGCAAGCAGACAAATCAGATAATTTTAGGTGTACAAAGCCAGTGGTTTCATCAGTATGAGAGTTTTTTAGATACAGAGGCTGCTGTGTTCCTGTGGAGGCGGAGGGGTGGCCGGGTGGTAACATATTCATTTGGAGCAGCTGAGTGGACAAAAGCAGGGTGTAGGGTGTAGATGTGTCCTGGCGTGACACCGGTTTTTGGCTGACAGCTCTGAGTAATCGTTTGAGATCACAGCAGAGGATGTCTCTGTGTTTGACCCACAGGTCAGAACCACAGAACCTTCTGGAAGATGGAAACTCGGAGGATAATTAATGTATAAATAATTTCACTTCTCTGCTAGATCTCAGCTCACAACCCTGCCTGCGACTGCAAGTAGACAAGTCAAAAGAAAAGCTCTTTCCTTTGAGGTTATTTTCATGTCTTTCCCACTTCATTTTGTTTAGAATATGTCACTTAAGCAAGAGTTATGTATGTTATAATGTAATGTTGATAAGAATGAGACAAAGTGGTGACTTATATGACTAATTATCACTCTGTGTGCCTACACTCCTATGAATATGCTAGCAGCTCTGTGTGTTAATCTAAAAATGGGCAAAGATGTGGATCACCGGTGGACCTGAGCCGGGGCTGAATGAAACCTTGGTGCTCAAACAAGCCACCCACCTGTCAATCAAAGAGGACACACTGTTAATTATGCATAATTTTAAGCCTCGATATAATTTGAACAGGTGAGTTCTATTAATTTTAAGCCTCGATATAATTTGAACAGGTGAGTTCTATAAAATTCGCCCTCAGTACAGTTGTCATGAACAGGGAAATTAGCTATAGAGATCAAAACTGTTTTTTGTACCAGGCTGTAAACATGTTAATTTCTGCTGTGAAGACATTTTAACATGGGGGCTTATGGAGACTGACTCATTCTGTAGCCAGCTTCAAGTGGACGTTTGAGGAACTGCAGTTTTTGGCACTTCTGCATTGGCTTCACTTCACAGCCATGGAGGTTGCCACTTGAGCTGCAGTAACACAGCAGTGCTTTAAGAATCGGTAAACAGACTCTAGCATCTTTCTAGTCTTCCGACCACTCAAGGCACTTTTACACTTCCGTATCTCAATCGCCCATTCACACACTAATGGCACTTATCTTCATCCTGTTTCACGGAAACCCATCTAATATGTTGGTGGAACATTTAACTCTAATGTGAAGCTAGAGGAAACAAAAGACGCTTCTTGGGAAACACACTGCGTTTTAATCCTGCAGCAAATCGTTGATTTAGTGAATACAATTTTGGCCCAGTCTTGAAAGTATTCGCACAGGCAGCATAATTTACTGAACACTGGACACATAGCATTGATAACAGCGTTTATGGGCCTAATGAAGAAACCAAAGTGTGTATGTGCCACCTGGTAAATCTACTGTGTAGATAATTACCAAGCTGTGTGCACTGCTGCTCAGTGATATAGTGGTTAAATAGTAAATGATGTGTATCATATATCATAAAGTGTTTAACACTGCTGCATTCTTTGGTGTTACAGCTTAGCTTAGTCTGTATCTATATATACTGAATAGAGAAGAATACAGGAATGATTCAAAAATAACTAACAGGATTTCAAATGTGATTAGGGGTTCAAAGGTTTTTTAAATGGACTAATACGAGTCAAAGTCAGGGGAGACTTTGCTCGGAGCCTGGCGGCAGAATTTCAAACAAACTGAAAATGATTTAAGGATGACTGTGCTACGCAAGTAGAAAGTGCATCACAATAAACTAAACAGGATGTGACAAAGGCATGAGCAAGAATGAGAAAATCCTTATAACCCAGCTGAAGCTCCGATACGACCTCCACTGAAAAGCCGAGATACTGTAGCTGATCACAGTCATTTCCCATCCAGCTTCACTAAGTTTGATCTGCAACAAATATTGGAGCGTGATCCTAAACTTCAAATGCACAAAGATGACACAGACTCTTAACTGCGTAACCAGCTGTTACTTTTCAATAAAGCTGCTGAAAGCAGCTAATTATCACCTCACTTTGGATGTTGTGCAGATGGCTGACAAAAATTTCTTCAAGAAATTCATTGTGTGTTCAGAAACTGTAAAAGTGTTTTTTTTTTTTTTTTTAGAGCTTTGTTCCGCGTTATACTGCTCACCTGTGGCGTTTCTACAGTAAAAACAACACGCAGAGGCTCAACGTGGCTGATAACTATGGTACGAGAATGATTCTTAAACTCCCAGGATGGTGTAGTTTCAGCCAAATGTTTGTAAACGTCAGTGTGCCAACCTGCTCTGCATTATTACAAAACATTTATCTGTTTCACAAAATGGCATCATTGTGGCATTGATCATTCCCAGGCTGAGCTCAGTCAGTTTTTTTTTAAATCATTTTGAGCTTAATTTGACAGACACAGCTGAAGAGTGACAGGAAGGTGGCGAGAGATAGAGAGGCACGGCATGTAGCAAAGAGCCACAGGTCGGAGAGCCTTTGTGTATGGAGTGATATGTGTTGTTATGTATTTACTGCTTTTACACACATTGCTTTTATCCTATGTGCTATGGACCTTTTCTATAAGTGTCTATAATAAAATGTATTATTATATTATTATTCATTTTGAATTTCAGCTTCACAAAATGCTGGAATGCTTTGATTAACTGGGAAGCAGTGGCAGTACTAAGAACCAGTATTTACTCCATCTTTGCCAGGACGTGGGTTCATTGGACGTCCCCATCAGATCAGATACTTAGTGTTGGACATGTTTGGCCATTTACTTGGGATATTGATAACCAGGGATGCATCTAACTATTATTTTCTCTAAATATGACTTAAGAAGAAGGTGATTTTTTTTTTCAAAAGTTTTGTTTTGTTCAACCAACAGTCCAAAACTTAAAATGTATTTCAGTATACTATCATGTATGACAAAGAAATATATCACATCATCATATTTTAAAAGCTGGATGCAGCAAATATATACATTTTGCTGAATATTCAGTTTAAAAAAAATGTTTATTTAATCTGTGTGATCAACAAAATGGAATTAACTATTGGGTGAGTATCTAGAAAACTTGGGTTGTTACAATTAAAGCTGCAACAAACTGTTGGCATAGCAACGAATACATATACTGACACTACAAATGTATGTGCTAAAAGATCCTACTGCATCTTTATATATGACAGTTCAATTCAAACACAAAACATCTTAAAACTCCTGTTTGTTATATAAAAAATGTTCGGCATAGCTTCTCATAGAAAAACAGAAACAAACTGTAGTTACAAATAAATTATATGAAGGAGCTAAAATGTGGAAGAGTATAGATAATTTGATAAATAAATGTGTTGAGCACAATAAAAAAACAATAGGAAATACAGTGCAACTGCAAATGCAACTTAGTTCCAGTCAGCCCGATTGCAACAGCAAAAAATCACTCAAAGAAACAGTTAAATATTACTTATTGCATTGTATTGTAGGTGATGAGCCTCTTATCTCATCAAGATGATTGTCACGTAGAGGGTTTGTTTATGTCCTAACACCAGCTCGGGCATCAGCATATCTGCTGTTTTAATGTAGAGGAATGAATCACTGTGATCATTAGGCTCATTTCTTTAAGTCAAAAGCTGAGAGGTATTTATTGTTTGCAGGCAGCAGAATTGCTTCACATTCCTGCCATTTCTTTCCTTCTTGACATGATGACAAACTGAGAATACATAATTGAAAAGAGTCTATTTCACTGGGGGGGAAAGTCCACTTGTCCATTACTAAACATGTAATTAAATTGTCACACGTCTTCAGTAGAAAGTGCAGCAACTGATGGAGCAGATTGTTCGCAAATGCAGAAAATGATGAAATAAAGGTCTAAAAATCTGGTAATTAGGAAGTCTTATTGAACAGCATGTTACTAACCAGAGGGAGCTAAGGTGCAGCAGCACAGATGAATATTAATGGGAATTTGATTAAACATTCCCACGTCTTTTACTGAATGTCCCACAGGCAAAGCGCTTACAGAACAAAACAAATTAGCACAGCAATTTTAATTATCGATGTTCTGTTTTCTTTCATTCCTTGTCTCTCTGTTTGCCCGATGAGATCTCAGCAACAGATGTTTTAAAGAGGACAAAACTAACATTAGACTTTCTGCCCTTTGGCTGACTTTCCATTAATATTCACCATAGTTCACATCTAAATCTGTGGAGTAAACTTTCATCCACGCACGCTCTTTCCCATGTGATAACGTTTCAGTCAAATATGTCAAATACTTAATTATAATTGTGCATATGGCTCCAAAAGTGCCACAGTTTTTTTTCTGCTTATGCAAGTGATCCCAGCAGAAGCTGATCCCAGTCCTAATTGCTTGCAATCTCATCCAACAGCAAAGCACTTTTTGAATGCGTTGTTTACTGCCAACATTTCACAATGACACAAACACAAAGAAACAGGCGGCTATGGTGTTTGTTTGGTTTTTTTTTTAATGCATATGAGATGCTGTTTTCAATATATGGATAATCACATTAAACTGAGATGAATAGGAGGCATCTGCCTGATGAATTAGAGGCAAAATATGAAGCTGGTTGCAAACAAACAGGAACCTCTATGGCTGTGAAGTGAAACCAATGCAGAAGTGCCAAAAACTGAAGTTCCTCAAACATCCACTTCAGGCTGGCTACAGAACGAGTCAGTCTCCATAAGCCCCCATGTTAAAATGTCCAACTTCACAGCAGAAATAAACATGTTTACAGCCTGGTACAAAAAGGTTTTCGTCTCTTTGGTCTCAGGAAGGTGCTGTTACAGGTGGCTTTATTTGAGTACCCAGGCATCATTTAATCTGTCTCAGGTTGACCAACAATCCACATCTTTTCCTAATTTTAGATCAGCCTCACACGTTGTCCATTCTTTATACTTAATACTGGCTGCAACAGACACAGACACAAATAACATTTAGACTGTGGCATTCACACTATTTTACTTATATAAGGTATTTTAAAACAGGCGGGCTGCAATATTTTAAGAGGTTTCTGATATCTGAATAAGCACATGAATGATCTTATAGTTCATTTAAAAACTGAAGCATTAGTAAAAAAAAAAGGGGGGGGCATGTCAAATAATTTTAACTTTTGTTGACTACGTAAGTCAATTTATACTATATTGAGTAATGACCTGCATACCGGCTCAATCCATATTTTTAGCAGATCCTCAGGCTGGATCATTTCCCAAAATACTGACACCTGGATTTAGACTTTGGCAGTTAATTATTTAAGAACACTTGTGGATTGAAGGTCGTGTGCGTCGCTCTTGACATATGTTGATTAGCTTAGTTTGCACCTACAGGGACGTGCATATAACTATGCTTCTCCTTCCCAATGAGTCACCAATCACAGTTTCAAGGAAAGTGATTCCACCCCAGCAAAAGTGTCAGTAATCATGACTCTAATGAAGTGAGTCCACCTCAGCTTACCTCTCTGTTATTTTTAGATCTTAGAGCCGAGAGCTTTTTTATTTTGTCACAGTGAGGTAATAAAAAGGTGAGAAGTCTCCTTTACAACATTTGCTCATTCATTCATGCATCTAGTAAACAGCGCCAACATTTCAACTGCTGCATCCCAAATCACACTGATTATCCCAAAGGGAAAGTGCAATTACAGCTCCAAACAAGGTGACTGATTGGCACAGGTGGAGACCTCATCATGCATGGATGACGACGTGTTTACTGTTGCTGTTTCGAAAAAGAAACCATATGTCGAATATCATGCTCCAGTGATTCATGTGAAAGAGGCTGTGGCTTCAAGCTCTTTTTGTTTTTATTGATCTGAAATGTGAAAATAAATTTAAATGTGGGTGGAAACTCAAAAGTTTAGAGGCTCTGTACAACGTAACAGAATGTGATGATTTGTGATGCCTTTCTACTCACAGTATATACAATTGAACACAGCCCAAATACAAGATTTAGATTTAGTTATTTTTGGAAAACATACACTCATTCTGAATTTGAGGCAGCATCACGTCACAATAAAGTTGTTACAGGATCAACAAAAGACTAAAGAAATACCTGTTTATTACACCTGATTATTCATTCATTGATGAGAGGCGATAGTATCATGATTGGGTGTAAAAGGGGCGTCCTCAATCACAAGCAAAGGTAACGGCAGAGGCAGGACTACCAATATGGTGACAGCCAGAACCACCACACTCTGAGCTTCACAATGACTCTTCAGAAACCCATGAGCGATATCACGCAAATGATGTCCATTCTTTATATTCTCAGCGTTCTCTATACACAGCTTGAATAAATTCATGGATTTCACCATCTACAATCCATAATATCATAAAAGATTAGAAGAATCCAGAAAAATCTCTGCATGCAAGAGACGTGCCTAAAACGAACATTGAATGTCCGTGACCTTCGATCCCTCAGGTAGCACTGCATTAAAAACAGACATGATTGTATAAAGGATATTGTTACATGGGTTTGGAAACACTTCAGAAAACCACCATTGGTGGTGTCCTCCAGGCTAAATTAAAGTTTTACCCCAAACAATGCCCCACATTGCCTGTATCTATAAATAGGTTTACTTGGCTGCCTTTCCTTACACCGCTCCTCTGTTGGCTGCAGCTCTTCCATGTAGTATGACCTGACACAGCAGTGCACAACCATCCACCAGGCTCTGATGCAGCATGCGGCACTGGTGGGCGACACCCCCCTGCCTTAGTGGATCACATTAACTTCACGCATCACTTCAACTTTGCAAAGATGTGGACGAGGTCACGCCAGCCAAGACGCTGTGCTAGACATGTTTGTTTGAATATAAAATGTTATCTTCATCCGAGGATGTGGTGGTCTTTGTGGTCTATGTACAGGCACAGTGATAAAAAAAACTGACCAGTTTTAGGGATCTTTGTAGCACATTCCAGTCACTGGCTGTAGCAAACTTGAATGAGGACTGGCCCCAAGAGGACTCGACTTCGGGGACTTTTGGCAAAGTGTGACAGAACGATTCACAGGCACAGGATTAAGTTTTCACAACACTACAGACATGAGAAGTGTGACTTCAGGTACGGACAGTTAGTAATGCAAAAAGCATGAACTGCTGAGTGAAGAGCAGATCGAAAACCTAACAGCAAAGAAAAACCTAGAGGTACGAAGCTGGTCATCTGGATGGAGAGGCTCTGCAAAGAGCACCTGACTTCTGGCAGACATTTCTCTGTGGTGAACAACAAACACAGCAACGTTTTCTTGTTTCATAAATATTTGATTCCAAAAAAGTCTTAGCAATATTAAGGCCTTTCATCATTTCTTGAAAACAAACCGATATCACTGAGCAAAAGGACAAAGTTCTTCAGGTATGGGACTGAGTCTTGATGCAAACTCTTGACGACAGGCAGGATCGAAGACCCCAGATGTTCAGATTTGACATGCTGCACTCAGACAGCAGAGTATCAGCCTCACGGAGCAGAGCATTTTGCAATCTATCAATGAAGCCAGTGTCCCAGAACTGGTCTAAGGTCAGTGATAATATTACAGCAAAGGTAGTTCAATACATTTTAGTGACTTCATGTTCAGATATGTTAGAAAACCAGAGCTGGTTAGCACACACTTATTTGTTTGAACGGGTAATTTTACATGTCATTAATTTTGAATAGTTCATAAAATTCTGTCAGGAGCTTATTGATTTGTTTTTATTACCTCATTTATTTTGCATCTCGCGTTTTGGATTGCAATGCTCTACTAAATTATTCATCAGTTAACCACGGTGTTGTCTTGCTGCTGAGCAATTCTCTGCACACTGCCGAGGCAATGGAGACGTAGAATTATTCAGGCTGTATGTTGTAAAATGTATCGAGTTTTTCCACCTGAATCTTGTCGTGCAAAAACCCAGTACAGCATTAAATGTTTTTTTTGTCTTCGGCTATTAGACAGATTTATTTTCACTACATGTGCACGCATCCACCTTCACTCAAAGGAATCATACTGTTCTTCAATAAGAAACTTCACAAACCCCCAAAGAACACTGTTGCAGGTTTGTACTGCTCTCAGCTTTGACAACATCGCCCTCTGCTGGCTTTAAACTGCACAGGAGGACACATGATTTGCATTAGATCTACATTTGCTGTCATGACTCACAATCCTTAATATTACTGTGATATTCAGATGACACTGCATCTGTCATAAGTGTATGATGTTAACACACCAGGTGTAAGTACATCGCAAAAAAAACAAATGATCAAAGATGGAATATCACATTTGGTGGCACATTTCTCATGATGTGTTTATGTTTTTAACATTCAAGATTTTTGGATCAGAGGTTTAATATACAATGCAATATGCATTACCAGTCAAAGACTTGGACACACCTTCTCATTTAATGTCCTTTATTTTCTAAATGTTTTAGATTTTAGATCCTCAAAAGTTTTGAAAGAAGCTTTGTAACTCGTAGTATCATCTCAATGAGTGCCAAGAGGTCGTTACCTGGAAAGCTTTTCAATTAACCGGTGTGCCTTGTCTAAAGGTAATTAGTGGAATTTCTTCTGTTTGAGACCATCAGTTGTGTTGTTCAGAAGTAGTGTTACCATAAAGTAAACTGAGTAACTCAACTTAGTAAAGAGAAAAGACAGTCCATCATTGCTTTAAGACATGAAGGTCAGTCAGTCCAGAAAATTTCAAGAACTTTAAATGTATCCTCGTGTGTAGTTGCAAAAACCATCAAACACTGAGATGAAACTGGCTCTCATGAGGACCGCCCCAGGAAAGGAAGACCAAGAGTTACCTCTGCTGCAGAGGATACGTTCATTACAGTTACCAGCCCCATGAATCACAAATTAACAGCACTACCGATTAGAGCCCACAGAAATGCTTCACAGAGTTCAAGTAGTGACACATCTCTACATCAACTGCTCAGAGGAGACTGCATGAATCAGGCCTTTATGGCCGGACGTCTGCAAAGAAACGACTGATGGAGACTGACAAGAAGAAGAAAAGAACAAATGTCGTTGTGAGGTGAACGAATGGTGTCTACATGTGTGGTTCCCACTGTGAAGCATTGAGGACGAGGTGTGATGATGTGATGGTGCTCTGCTGGTGACTCTGTTGGCAATTTATTCATAATTAGAGGCCAGCATGGCTAGCGTAGCATTCTTCATCGTCATGCCATCTCCTCTGGTTTAAACTTCAACAGGACAATGACCTCAAACACACCTCCAGGCTATGTAAGA
Source organism: Larimichthys crocea (assembly GCF_000972845.2). NCBI lineage: Eukaryota > Metazoa > Chordata > Actinopteri > Sciaenidae > Larimichthys > Larimichthys crocea. Next base: position 17,627,860 of record NC_040032.1, read on the forward strand.
GGAGGAGGAGAATGAGAGTGATGGAGTGCTGCATCGGATGACCTGACCTCCACAATCACTCGACTTGAGATGATTTTGAATGAGTTGGGCTGCAGAGTGAAGGAAAACAAGTGCTCAGCACCTCTACAACGTAATCAAATGTGTTCCTACATAGTTTTGTATGTCTTACTGTTAATCTACAATGTAGAGAATAAGAATAAATCAAAACCACTGAATGAGAAGGTGTGTCCAAACTTTTGACTGCTGAATTAAAATGTTTTCTTGCCTTTTGCAAACTCTAATACACCAAATACGAGGAGGCTAATAATATTCTTTTTTAAAAATGTATTTGATGCATTCATCCTCGGCTTGCCATGATGAATCACCTCTCCAGCTCTGAGTGTGTCCCTGCAAATTATTTCTGATGCTCTTCGAAAATAGAGTAGGGAGGGTCTAGACTTTATTAGAATTTTCATTCTTCTCTCCCTCAGTTCCCCGTGAGATGCTTTTAGCTAGAGGCCTCAAACCTCCAACTACTGCAAAATGTATTAGCACTCATGGCAACATGACAAATGGCACAATTATCTGGCTCATCGTGATGTTTATCATCATCCCTTCTATGATTGCGACGTCATTTTAAAATTGACCTCTATAAAGGAACTTCAAATAGGAAATATGGATTTTTTTCAATACAAAATCATGTAGGTCTTCCCAGTTGTGCCGAAGTAATATGAAGCGCATCAGCGATAAAACCTTCTTTATCATAACAAAATAAACATTTGAAGCTAACTGTAAACTCCTGTGTAGTTTAAAACACTTTTTTTTTTACAAACTCTGCTAACAGATGTTAGTTTCTCTTCTTTTTATGGGTTTGGATGTCCCCACATCATCAATATTTCCCAAAATACTGCCACAGAAGTGCAATATAAAAATACTTTTATTTATTTGGTTGCACTGAAAATGAAGACACACATTTCTGCAGAACAAAGAAATTCTTGGACGATCACATAACCTTGTAGGATCAAAGTCAACACAACAGACTTCTCTTCTAGTGCCAGCAGTATTTTCATCTGGTGGGTCTCTCTTTGCCATCTGATAAAAAGCTCACATATTTGCATTTGCTGAAGTCTTTACCATCTGTTCAGCTGTTTTACATGAGTGTAAATTCTATTGTTTTATCCCACATAAAAATATAGTCTCTATTTTGGACTTGTCTTCACACATCTGTTGCCAAAGTGTGATTGTGATCATTGGTTCAATGGGCACAGTTCAAACTATTCGGGGTCAATTACCCTAAAATAAGTAAAAGGCTTGGTGTGATGATTTAGTTCAAGCAAGAGAATGAAAAACTAGATTATTCTGAAACTCTACACATTCACGTAAATATTTAAACCTTTTATTCCACTTCGGTTTACGGAGTGCTTGTGCAGATTTTACAAATATTAGTACAGCGCATCCTGGAGACTGACAGAGACGAAGAATTTGAAAGAATTTAAATTTAAGCACAGATTCTTCTTCTTCTTCTTCTCATACACCCACTACTGTAGCATGACTGACTGAATTTTCTTTGGCTCTTAACGCACCAACACTGCCCACCTTTTGTACAAATTAAAGGTGTGTTCAGGGGCTCCAGTGAATCATCGTCGTCAGGTATCAGCTGTGAGGACCGCCTGTGGACGGTCCCACGCTGTCACCCTGTCCATCCTCCTCCGCAGAGTCCTCAGAGCTGTTTACCACAGCAGCACTGAGAGAGTGGAGCTCCTCCAAAACAGACAGCAGTCTCTCTGACGGATACAGACAGGCCATTGGTCACATCAGTCATGTCTGTGTAAATGTTAGGACTTTAAAAAAAACAGCGTGACGCATGATGTGTTAAGACACTACTTACCGCCTGCAGGTAGTTGTGTTTTCGCTCCCACATGGCGACTCGTCTCTGAAGGTTTTGCAGGATGTTCCCTGGGAGCAGCAGAGTTCTGTAGTCCTCCTGTGTGAGCACTTGTCAGCCCTCTCTCTGCAACAGTGACCTGGAACAGATTCGGGTCATCGAAGGCCATCAAACGAAATGAAGACATAAACAACATTTTTCACTGTCTTACCAGCAGTAGGTTTTTGTCTTTCTCAGTCTCCTTCAGTTGTTTATTCTGGACTTCACTTTTTCTGTGTTCGCTCCCCAAATGTTGAGTTTCTTTCATCTCATCCTGTTTCCTTGCTGCCTCTTTCTCAAACAGCCGCAAAGTCATAACTGCAAGAGACAAAACAGACAGATCAAAAGCCACAGGGAGACGCTGCTATATACTGTGTAAACAATCCAATCATATTAGATCGCAGTCTGCATTACAGATATGACTTCAGCCTCCTATGATAAGCTGCTGTGAGCTGAGGTTAGCATGGTGCTAATCCTACTACCTGCTTTGGTGTGCTCTCTCTTGGCAGTATTGACTTGAAACTCCATCTCTCTCAGCTTCTCAGCACAGCTGTCCTTGATCTCAGACACTCTCTCCTGCAGAGCTGAAGGGGAACAACAAGTACACCATTCTTCAACACAGGGTGTCACACTATGAGAGACACAATCTAATGCTGTATTTGTGCCTCAAGGGACACTTTTTTATTGCATCTGTCTGCATTTTCATACACAGCAAGACCCTCACAAACAAGGACCTGATTCAATCAAACTGAGATTTCTCAATTATGATGCAACCACAGCTGGCAGTCAGAAAAAAAGCACTTCTGCTTAGTTTTTAAATTATAGCTTGTGGCAAACAGGCAGAGGAATATACAATAAAACAATGTACGAGCATTTAAAGGAAATTTAATCAAACAGTTTGGATCTGATGTCTGCATCGTGAAAGCGCCTATAATCAATGCTTTTATATTACATCAGCGTCCCTCAGCTCTGCAGAGCCCTGTAGCAACTTGAACATCATTGTTTGTTTGTTTTTCAGCCCACAAATTTCCAGTTGTGGTCAACTGTAACTAAAGAGGCAGTTAAAGAGCCCGATAGTTCCCGCAGGTGGAAAGCAGAAGCTAAGGGCTAAGAGGAGAGTGAATACAAACTCAACCACAAATGAATGCTAATGTTGCGCCGCAGCTGCTGGATGTGTAAAAAGGTAATTGCTTGCTAAAAAGTTTGTTGTATCAACTTAAAAAGATGACAACATGGTGTGTTTACAACTTGTTTCTGCCCCCAAGTGGCCAAAGAATTAGTCAACAGAAAGATTTACCATTTGTCTAAAAACAATAGTCAGGTAAAATACAAACACTACGACAGATTTTTAATTATTCATCCTGTTTCTACTGCAGCTCAACTCGGAAACACTGTCCATGAGCACAAAGAGTGGATTTTACCCTAATAATACTGCAACTTTGGAAGATATCCACTTAATCCACTTGAAACTGCATTATGAGCGGATGTTTTAATGAGGAGGAAGAATGATTACAGCTAGTAAAACATGGGCACCTCACTAGTGTTTTAGGACAGACTTGAAAACTCTATCCTATAATCCAAGTTTAAAGCTGAGATGTTTCCAAAGTGTTTCCAGGTTGAATCCTTGAACCAACTGGAAAAAATATATATATATGGGAAAGTCTCCCTGAACAACTACAGTCAAGGTGCTCTTGAGCACTTAATCCCCAACTGCTCCAGTGAAGCTACCGAGCAGACAGGAGTGGCCAGGTGTGAATATGTGGAGACTGTGACGAAGGGCATTTCAGAGAAAAAGAGCAGGAGTGCTCAGTCTGCTTTCCCTGGATAAGTCAAGGTTGAAAAACAGTCATGCCGCAGCTACCGCCTCACCGCGCTCGCTGTGCTCCTGCTGGCTGAGCAGCTCAGAGCGGAGTTTCTCCAGGTTGACTCTGCTCTCCTCCAGCTGGGCCTGGATCTGCTGCAGACTCTGCTCGGCCTCCTCTCTGCCAGCCACCGCCTGTCGGACCTCCACCCAGCTCTGCTCCAGCTGCTGCTGCTGCTGCCTCAGTGTGCTCTCGTCTGTGGGGGATGTACAGAAAGGTAAACTGAGAGGTATACGTCAACAAAACATGGATTCAGCAAATAAACAGATTATGTGTTATGGTAAGGTGTTGTGAGGGTGCTCACACTGTTCTTTGAGATCGGCCAGAGTTTTATCGATGAGCTCTGGGGTTCTTTTGAGCTCCTGTGTGAGCTTGTCTCTCTCTTCACACACCAAACTAAGCTCTGTCTGGAGATTTGTGATGCTGCAGGGCAACACAGACAAGATGGCAGAGCAAATAAAGGAGCAGAGGATCAGGTAAAGAGGTTGAGAAGCAACTACACAGTTCATAACAAAGAACACGACACAGACAGACTGATAACCCATAGACTAGACTGACATATTTGTCATATTGTGATAGATGTGTTTAGACAACATCTAAATATGAATTTCAACCACATCATCCAGCCCAATATTAAAACATAATCCAAAGCTTCATTAATGCATTTATCGTTTGCAAACATTAAGCTTGTAACAGTTCTTTGAATATTCCCATAATTAGTCTCGAAAGCTTTGTTGGATTGAATAAACACTTAAATTCTTACCAGCAATGATGCATTTTAAAAACCCAGTAAAAAACATCTGATGCAAAAGAGATGCCTGACCTTTAATTGATATTAAAAATTACAATATTTTGAATTTGGAGTCCGTTAAATTAGAATAAACAAGCACTTTTGAGACATCACTTAGTGCTCCAGAATAATTTATATATTATTATCATATTTAATATTTGATATGTGGTAAATGTACTTATATAGTGCCTTTTCTCTTCTGAAACACATAACATACACTGGTACACCTTTACACTACATATCTCATTCACCCAGTCACACACACACACATTCATACACTGATTGGTTGCATTGGCCATGCAAGGTGTCAACTGGTCATCAGTTTTTGGGAGCTAACCATTCATACACATTCACACTGATGAAGCAGCAGGAGCAATTTGGGGTTCAGTTGCTCAAGGACACATGCAGACTGGAGGAGCCAGGGATCGAACCGATCATCTGATTAGTGGACAACCCGCTCTACCACCTGAGCCACATATTACAGCTACAGTGTTACAGATTTAGGACCAACAGTTATTAAACTACTGCAGCCGTTTATGAATTAGTTAGTAAAACGTGAAACATCATACCTGTCTGCAGTCTGTTCTACGTGTTTACTGGCCTGCTGAACTTTCTGCAGAGCGACCCTCCTCATGATCAAACCTGAAAAACAAAAACAATGTGATACACTTCCTTTACAGCACAATTCAAACCGAAGCACGGCAATCAGCTCATTAATCTCCGTCATAATCACACCTTGGATCGTCTCCACTCGTCTTTTAGCGAATGTTAGCCTCTGGGTTAAAGTGTTGAGCCTCGTTTGAGCTGCATCCACGTCTGCCACCTTGCCTCCAAACGCCAGACTGAACCTGTGAGACACAGCCAACGTGTGAAAACACTTAACGAGAACAATCTGCTTGCTTTGTCCTTCCTTTTTTTGTCTAATTTATTGAATCATTTTTGAATTCAGAAACACTTCTTGTACCTTTGCACTGCTTCTGTGAGGGTACTGAGCTCCGCCTCTGCTTTTTCAGTCAGTGACTTCAGCTGTGAATTTTCCTTGCGAGCCTGGACCAAATCCTGTTCTAGTGTCTGAGAGGAAAAACACACATCCATATAATAAAACATCTGACACAAATCTACTGTGACACTCAGTTTTGAGGATGTCTTTGTGCCCAGCTGCTATTCTTAAAACCACAACCACTACCGGAACCTAGCAAAGTTTTCAGATAGTCAGCATTCTGCACGGTGCGTACAAATGTACCAGTGTTTATCACTTTCCTATGCGCCCCTAAATTTATTGTGCATCATCAAATTTTCAGACAGCCACTTAAATCACATCACTTGCTCTGGTACTAACCTCCTTTTTCACTCTCTCTAGGTCCAGCTCAGCTATCCTGTCATCTAGACTGTGCTGGAACACGCTCGCCCGGTGCTGCTCCTGCTGAAGCTGCTGCTCCATGGATCTGACCTGAAACACAGACATGCACTTTATATACAATTTCAAACACATTGGGTTTAATTATACTGCGACAGACGACTGTTTCCATACTTTTGAAAGAAGTGTGTCCTTCTCTCCTCTCAGTTCAATGTCCTTTGAGCGAAGCTGGACACACAACTTGAACACTTTCTCTCTCCAGAGCTGAAGCACTTGAAGGCCTTCGGATCCATTCTTCATAAGTGGGTCTGTTGAGGTCTATTGGAAAATACACATGAATTGTAAATGCACACACTCACAGCTACTCTCAGACACATCGTCACAAAAGACTAAACTGTCTCTGCTCGCCACGTAACCTGTGCCAAAAAGCTAAAGGATACAAGTATATCATTACCTGACTAAAGCAACTTCTGCAAGTTTGCATTTAATCCACACTAAAGTAAGAAAAATACATTCAAAGATGAGAAAATGCTTTATGTTTCCCCTGCAGAGTCATACTGTATATACACAAGACTTGGATAGAGCACCTCAGGTGAAGTGTTCAGTCAAATGAATCACTCCTGCAGGGCTCTGCCATCGTGGATCTGTTCAGTCATCAATCTTGAATCCTGTGGTCTGTATACGCATCTTCAAGATCCATGAAGTGTATCCAAATTCAGACTGCTCAGATTTTTGACACAAAACTACACCTGAATCCATCAGCACGCAATGATAGGCAGCTACTTGGTCTGCAGAGGGAAGCAGTGACTTGGCCTTGATGGCGGTATTTAATGTCCTCTTACTTCAGTTTCCAATCGTCACATAAACTCATGGACTAGCGCAGCGTTTCTCAAACCTTTTACACCACATTCCACCTCATAAAATATTATAGGCTCGCCAAGTACCACAAATTATGACAAATGCAGAAATACAGCAGCCTAGGCCGACCCTGTTCAGCTAAACACAGTTCACCCAGGAGGCAGGTTTATTCCTTATAAGATTATTAATAGTTCAAGAATCATCATTAATTTAAATATTTCCCGTTTGAGCCACGTTAGCAGTGTTTTGAAACATTCCCTTTACCTCCATGCTTACCTTGCCGTCACACTTTAGCTCTTCTAGTGGGTGGCTGTATATTATCAGTGGTACATGTACAATCGTTAGCAGCGGTGTAACAGATCTGCGCTATCTGATCAAACCATTAGAGTGGTGAAGCGAACTAGATGGCTATGCTGATTGAACAATGACCTCGCATAGCTCTTCCTTGGGTAACATACTATAAACAATGCAACAGAGTGTATTTTATGTTTATGTTACGTTGTGGTTTACAACTTCAAATTAAACTCATGTTTTAATCACATCATGAAACATGCAGTATCTTTAATATTGAGTTTTACTGATGCAAAAGGAGAAATTCAGACTGTTCTGCTGCTGTCTGCTGTCGACTACACAGCATTTCAAAAGTAAGAAAAAAAAAAGCAAAATAGCAATTTAGATTGTGGGTCATGATTGCGATTAAATAGATCATCATGATGTCTTTTTTTTTTCTTTTTTGGCTAGGTCGCCTACTGCTCACACACAACTATGTCAAGAGCAAACACTCACCTTCTTCACCATTCTCTCCTCTTGGAGTGTGAGTATCTCATTCACAGAGTTCAGCCTGACAGTCAAAAGCTCTGTGGTCATCTGAAGAGCTGCTTTCTCTTTGTTCAGCCTCTGCGAGATGTATGTTAGAATAAAAAGTATAGCTACAGTAATGGATTATTATAACACGCATGTTAATCTGTAAATTAAACACTCCTTTGCTGCACAGTATTTTCTTTAACCTGCAGAAAATAACAAGACTTTAAGTTGTTTTCTCAGGCAATTACTTTACAGTAGAATGATTGCAATCAATACTGTTTATATTGCCTTTACCTCAACAGCGTCATTTAATCGTTCCTTCTCTCCTTTCTCTGGGGCGAGCTGGCCGATGTAATTTCGGAGGCTGTGCAGTGTTGCTGATTGTGTCTCAAAAGCTTGTCCCATTTGGCTGAAAAATAAACCACAGCCCCCCAAAAGAAATCAGTGAGTCTGACTACAAAGTGCTATAGATGTTTAGCTCTCTTCAGTTTTAGAGTGAATGTGGCACCTTAAATGCTCTTTCAGGCCATCTCTCTCAGTAGACACCTCCATCAGAGTACTTTTTAGCTGCAGCACTTCTGAGGTCCTTGACTGAAGTCTGTCTTGTAGTTCGTTGTTTGTTTTCCTGGCTGCACTTAACTCTGCACAGTGGGAGGCATTCAACTGTTGCAGCTGAAAGTGAAGAGAGGCAAATAATAGACATTTTAAGGCCAATAGTTATGTAATATCGCATTGATCCCCATTGAGAGGCTCTCCTTCCACTTGCTTCCCTCCAGAGGAAGCTCAAAGTGAAGGGTCAGACACAGAAAAGCACTGGCCTACAGGCTCAGTGTTCTCCTCAGGGATACATAATCAGAGCAGATGCCTGGTGACATGGGTTTTTAGATGCAGGGCCCTGAGATGAAGTTTCTAAAATCAGTATGAACAAGGTTTAGAATAGTTTAAATTCCTTGCAGAGACTGTGCCACGCACCTCCTCCTCCTGCTTCTTGTGCATTTCTTCCAGTTGTTCTGACAGTCTAAGTGTCTGCTGTTTGGCCTCCTCCTCAGCCTGTAACCTGCCCATTTCAGCCTTCAGAACGAGCTCCTGGATCTCCTCTTTGCTCCTCTCTACATCTCTCCTCAGTTTTGCAATTTCTTCATCAGATTCTCCCTTTAGTCGTTCAAGCTGCAAGAAACAACAATGTTAAACACTGAAGAATCTTTAGACATGAAACTAATTGGTGAAACCTGAGACTGCCAAAATATGTTAGAAGATGCCAATAATTCTCAGTTTATCTTGTGTTGAAATGTTTGTCAGTACATAGCATTACCTGTGAGCTTATTTTCTCTTTCTGCGTACTGCTCTGAGTGAGCCCCTCTCTGATTTGGCTCAGTTCAGTCTTAGCTTTACATAGCTCTTCACGCATTGCTTCCAACTCATGGCTCTGTCTGTCATACAAAAAAAACCCAAACACATAAAGCTTGTTCAAAACGATTCGTCACTAATCTCTGGTTATGTAGAGATTGTCAGACCAAACTGTAAAACTGAATGCATTATAATAACATGGGCATATCTCTACCTGTTCACGATGCTGTCTCTGTGTCTCATCTCTTCTCTGTGTCTTCCTGCAGACTCCTTGAGGGCCTCCACCTGACCCTTCAACCTCTCAGCTTCAGCTTTGTGCTTCTCTGCCTCGAGACGCCACTCTGACTCCCATCTCGACCACTGCTCTCTCCTGTCTGCACATCTGTGTGAGGACATCAGTCTTTCCAATATGCCACAAAAGCAACAGACAATAATGCAATTTCTGATCATATAAAACAAACTGTAGGATACCTTAGGTCTGACGGGTGCTCCACAGGCATCCTTTCTCTTGTACTATGTCCTTGTAACCTCATGAGCTTCTGATTTTCCTTCCTCAGCTCCAAGATTTCCTGCTGGGTCTGAGTGATAGCGAGCCATGGATCGGCAGGACTGGGATCCCTTGGTGGTACCGAGGTAACACCTGGCGTTAACCAGGAGGTGGGTGGTGTTGTCCGTGGGATTTGAACACCTCTCTGTGTTGCAGCGGGCTGGACACTCGATGTGAAATGGGATGGGGGTACCAGGTCTTCTTGGATATTCCCTAAATAACGTGCAATAATTATATAGCTTGTGTAGCTTTGTGTAGCGATAGAGGCTTTGCACACAGACCTCTCAAGGAAGTTAAAACACGACAGCCTCCCTAAATACAACCAAACTATTAGTTAACACAAAAGCTGAACACGGTAGACTAGTTTATATGTAGGTTACATTGTGGGCTAACGTTAGTTAGCATCTTGAACTCAACACTGGTTTGAAGTTGCGTGTAAACGTCAAACATGCGGCTGAAACAAGTAACTTACTTGAACCCGCTGGTGAGGTAAAGTCAGTGGGAACTATGAGCCTTTCTCTCCCCGAGTTGTGTCTCTCCATGTTCAAAAAATATCACCAAATAAACTAAATTTAAGAGGAAAACAGTGCAGAGTTTTGTTTGTGTGCTCTCCCTGAACGTTTGTTCTCCCGCGGGTCACGTCATACGTCGTTGCCTTAGTAACGGTTTACAGCGGTTACTTCGGGAGTTGTCCGTTAAAGCTACTTTCACAAACTAACTTTTAAACTAAAAATTATAAATACCGTTAAAATGATGGAAAATACAAATTTCTACGAACTAAATGTTAATTTAATGGTTTATTTAACATAACTGCCACACATTAAAACCGCGCAATGCATCACGGGAAAGTGAGTGCCAAATGTGAGTATTCACCCTGGGTACTGTCTTGCAGGATGCCTTTCCTCTCAGGCTGCCTTCAAGTCTCATCGCAGGAACCTTGACGAGTTCATTTTATTAGGTACCCCTTTACAGACTAATGCAAGGGTCTTCAACCAAGGGTCCACGACCCCTAGGGGGGTCCGCAAAGATACTGCAGGGGATCCACCCATTTTTTGTCATAATAATTCACAATTTTCACCCAAATAATGGTGAATATTATATTATATTATATTATATTATATATACTTTATTCATCCCACCACGGGGAAATGTACTTGTTACAGCAGCAGAGGAAAGTGTAGCATACACTACAGAATTAGAAAAAAGTAGAAAAGGCAAAAAAACAAAAACAAAATAAACAGACAGAAATTAAACAGACAGAAATATCTATAACCTACACAATAAACATGAAAAACAAAAGTACTGAGGATAAAAGTGGCATGATATATAAAAAGAGTATTGTAATGTAAAGTGACCATAGTGTAAGAAATATTGCAAAGGAAAATGACCATGATACAAATAATAATATTATTGCAAGAGTAGTGACCATAATATAAATAATATTACAAAATGAATGTAAGGCTGCAGATAGTTGAGAAACTATTGTAAAATGATTTTTTTTCTTTTGACTTTTAAAATGTAAAATAATAAGAATTCACTTCACTTTCAGCTGCAATAGTTGAATGCTTCCCACTGTGCAGAGTTAAGTGCAGCCAGGAAAACAAACAACAAACTACAGGACAGACTTCAGTCAATGACCTCAGAAGTGCTGCAGCTAAAAAGTACTCTGATGGAGGTGTCTACTGAGAGAGATGGCCTGAAAGAACATTTAGGGTGCCACGTTCACTCTAAAACTAAAGAGAGCTAAACTTAGAATTGGTATAATTTAATTAATTCATTCAAGTATTTGTATTCTATTCCTTAATTTAAAACAGGAACTATATGTTATTATACACCTTGCATTTAATAGGTGATTGTTAATATTGGCAGAGTGATATGATGCATCACGTTTGTCAGTGTTGTCAGATTGTTGTCCTATTGTTGAGACGGACATTAAAGTAAAGAGTATAAAGTATAAAGTAAGTAAAGGCTTTACTACTACTACTATTCTACTATATGTTTGATATTGAGGTCGTAGTTTGCAGTGGTTTTGAATAGATCTTTTTCACAGCAGCCCTTTTGACTTGAAATAGTAAGGTAAACACAGGTGCTGTCAATTATGCGAAGTTGGGCATTTTATTATGGGGCCTTATGAAGACTGGCTCGTTCTGTAGCCAGCATCAAGTAGATGATTCAGGAACTGAAATTTTATAGCACTGAGGTTGCGGGTTGGCTTTTTATTGAGGCTGTAGTTTGCAGTGTTGGATTTGACTGTATTATACTGAGAGGTGTTTAATAGATTAGAGATTAGATTAGATTAGATAATACTTTATTTATCCCACAACGGGTTAAATCACTTGTTAACAGCAGCAAAAAATAGAATCAAGGAGGGAATCACAAATGTACATATTTACAAAAAGTACTAAGGTAGAATGTGCAGATTTACAAAACAAGTACTAAGGTAGAACATAAATGAAAAAACCAAAAATAGCAATGGGACATGAACAGGAGACTACAACATGATCAGGTGCAGGTGTTGTAAAGTCTCACAGCAGCAGGGATGAAGGACAGTACAGGATACAGTCCTCTATATATGTAAATGGGTAAAATATTAGAAACACCGCTCAGTACAACCTCAATCAAAACATATAGCAGACATACTACCCATCCGACAGTGTCAACAAAAGCTGAACAAATCTAAGCTTCAATGAAGTAGAATTTATAGCAGGTGTACTTAGTTAGTACACACATGTACTTAGTTAATTAGTACACATCCTGGGTATCAGCTTCCCTGATCGACCAGATTCAGAGGAGGTCTGAGAAGGTCTCATGAGGAAAATTAACATCGTTTATTGTTAGATATTAACACTGAATGGTTGAACAAGTTGAGAAATTGGTTGGGAAATCACAGTGGAAAGAGCAAAATATACCATGTGAAAATAATTAACTCTGCTTTTTTAAGCAGATAAATAGGAGCGTTCACATGGGGTATAATAATATGTTAAATCAATTATGGGGAATGCACCACTTCATTCGTCTGATGGAAGTTCCACAAGGCATTTTTATACTGATAATATTGAGATATTATTGTAATGTGTAAGTGAAGTGTAATTGTACTTAATGAAGTGATAGCTTGAAATTACTCCTTTCTTTGCCTGAGACTTCCTCACATAAAGACCCAGGGGGTGTCTGACAACCATTTCTGCATGACACATCTCCACTCCTATTTGATAATAACTGTTTTGGGATTGAGGTGCTTCTATAAATGTTACCTCCAACTGTAAAATGATCAGTATATGAATAATATACATGAAACATTTGCATATTTTGACAGATTTCTGTCCGCAATGATGCATAGTGTGCTGTAAATCTATAAACTGGAACCTTTCACCTTCAAATGAGGGCCTCCGACGATCATTTGTTATGTGATTGGCAGAATGAGGCTATAATCACTACCACCATATTTTTATATATATATATATATATATATATATATATTATATATAGATTATATATATATATATATATATACTGTTTTGTTTTCCTCTGGTGTCTTCAGCAGCTGTTCCTGTTTGCTCTTACCTACAGTTTATCCTCTGCTGTGACCCACTTTCCCCCTGAGGTTCATTAAAGTTTCATCTAATCTAATCTATTCATGGTGTATTCAAGGAACAAAGAGTTTGATTCATTTACACAAAGCATTGCATATATCAACCCAACAAAACAATAAAAAGAAATAAATCATAGAGTAGATGGCTACATATCCTGTAACTATCTCAATAAATGCAACAGAGTGCTGTGCATCATTTGGGCATGTTGGTACAGTATCCTCTCAGCACTCGTCAGATACCGCTATAGGTCCTGAAAAACAAAGCAGAGGCAAAGAGGGATCAGAGGAGGCCACTGGAAATCCAAAAAACAAAGTCAGTAGAGCTCTTATTAGAAAGAGGGCATAAGATGCAGTTCCATGTTGGTGAAGAGCTAATAAAAATGGACCGTTGCTGTATAAAGTGCTAGAAACGGCAGTTAAAAAGAACATTTTTGAAAAAGGCAGACTGAGTGAAATGTCACCAAAACTGTTGCAAATTGATCCAGGTCCAGGTTGCAGAAACAGCAGCTAGGTATAGCACAGACATCCCTCTTCTCAGCCGTGCCCTCCAGCTCCTCCTGGGGGATCCTGAGGAGTTCCCATGAATGCGGGATATGCAATCCCCTCATTGTGTTCTAGATTTGCCTCAGGGTCTCCTCCGAGTTGGATATACTTATGAGGCATCTTTATCAGACACCCAAACCACCTCAATTGGTTCCTTTCAATTTGTGGGTGAAGAAGATGTAATCCCAGCGCCTTTCGAATGTCTCTTCAACCAGATCCAAAAGGGGGAATCCACTTGGACTTGGATCAGCAGTAGTTCATTTTGACTTCTTGTAAGAGCAATGTTGTTGTTTTGGACATTACCCATGTGCTCGTGACCACGGAGACAGTTCATCCGTTGGCTTCATGAGCTCTTCAAAGTTCTCCTTCCAAAACGAGACAACACTGTTGTGACTGCTGTTCTCCACCCCTGATATGACAGTTTTGGCCCCACTAAACCCCTCCACAAGTCGAGCAAGGCCTGCAGAGGAGCTCATAAGTGGCCCAACAACTAAAGAGCTCAATCAGGCTCAGCTCAATCAAGCAACACTTGGTGAACATGGTACCACATTCCCAATAATGACTAGTATGTGAGGTCCAAAGCTAATGGGACGGTGGGCACTCTGGCAGACTGATCTCCGACTGCACACCCTGGCTTCTGGTGCATGAACCGGGGCAAATACATGTGCAGAAGTTAAATATATGATGTCTGACAGATTGCCAGGATGCCCATGGCGCCATGGCAACAGCCCCTTTGAGAAGAATACATGCTCATCCTCAGTTCAACCTTTGATGTGAACCTTTTCATTATGGAAAAGAATGAAAATATTTCTTTGATTCTCACTTCAGGACACTTCAGATATCCTGGTACACCCCTGGCCACGGAAGCTGTTTTATCTTTGTCCCTAATCAAGCTGATTCAGCTCAAAGTAACAAAGGATCATGTGGAGAAACTGTCCATGAAGGAAAATATAAGGACTGGAAATTGTGTCTTCAATTAAAATGTCTTTCTTTTCACAAAGAATAACTGATAAGGCCCAGCTAAAACAACCCTGCGAGGCATTATCCTATTAAATTTATTATCTCCATGCATGTAAATAAACCATATATATGTTTTTGAGACCCGCTATCAAACAGATTATTCCCCACATGAGCGTCAGCTGACAATAAGTAAGGATTTGTTTTATATTTATATATAAAGAACAGCTTTCTTTGCTTTGGTAACTCAGCTTGAAACAGTCACAGACATCACAAGGCAGCATCTCTCTCAAGGTCTGTAAAAACGATCTCTCAGCTCTATACATGCACAGATCACAGCATCACAGCTATGGCCGCTGGGCATAGAAACACAAAGAGACTATGTCAGCAACCTGTCTGGTGTGTACATGTTTGTGTATTCCTTGAGTATAGCTGAGGCAGATTCCATATGTTTATTCAGAGAATGCAACATTAAAAATCAGAAAGAAAGGAGTGCAGGAAGCAGCAGCAACAACACAATCATCCCAGTCTTTCTCAGTTTCTAAGATACTGTAAGTGTTACATAAAGACACAACTTGTCTTGGACTGATTTCTGACCACCTGTTGTCATTTCCTCTCAGAGCAGTTTATCATTGTGGCTAATTAAAGTCTAGTGAACCAACAAATGAACTTGTAAAACAAGTGTGAAACTGTTTCAGAGCTATCATTTTCTCATAGTGATGAGAGAACAAGTAAATCCATGTTGCTTATACCCTCATACATGTATCAGACTTGATTTATGTACATAATACACTATGCATGCTTTTTATGTCCATGCTTCTGCTTTGCATCTTTCTTCTTATTTAGTCCAGATTACTATTAACATTCATATCCTTGCTAAACCGTTGGTCCCAGACACTTGTATCACTGTGTATGAGACTGCCCAAAATAAAATAAAAAATACTGGAAGGCAGTTGTTCTGACTGTATCTGAGATCCTCGGAGTGAAGGTGCTTCACCAAACAGAAATATTCAGACTGTATATATCCAGAAATTTATTGTTAGTCCTAAAATGTCATCTCTAATTGACTTTGGACTCCTGCAGGCCAGGAGGATGATAGCTTTATCTTGGAGAAAATTGGATGTACCCTCAATACATATCCATATACATGTATGGATAAAGGAGATAAAGGCATCTTGTATTGTATTGGAGAGACTGACTTACATAACGTTAGGCGTCAAAGTGCACAGTCATTGTGAAATTGTTTATTGTTTAATATGTATGTCTCTGAGTGTTTGTTTTTAATTGTATTTATTTATTTGGTAAATGTGTGAAGTGGGTGAAATATTTTGTGGAAACCGTGACTACATTTTACAGCTTAATAATAATAATTGTTGTTGTTATTACTCTATATTTGTATATGTTATACAATGAAATATTGTTTAAAAACATTAATATCCTCATTTGACATTGCAGTATGAGGGTGTCCTCATTGATGTTTTTACTATTAATATTTTCTTTGCTTTTTATTATTGTTCTGCATGCTTATATATGATCTCAATAACGCTAACTAAGACTAACAACTGTACAAAAACAAAATCTACTTCAGCTCATGTGTCTTATGTGGCAGAACAGGGACTGATGTGAATATTGACAGAAACTCAAATGAAACATTTAATAGATCTATTGATCAGTCTATTTTCTGTTACCAAGCGTTAACAAGGTACAGCACAAACAGCATTTAGTGTCTGTTCTGTTTTTAGGGTGACTTTGTAACATCTGTCCTGGGAACTACAGATGAAAAATAGCCTCTCGGCTAACTCTGGCGTATAGAAATGTTTTATTAATGTACACTGTCCCTGTTAAATAAACCGGAAAATAAATAAATAGGTTAACACAGGGTCAACAGTACAATGAAATGTGTTGGGCTAGAAAAACAGGTCAACATATAAGCACTAGTTGTGGTAACAGCAGGCTTAAGGGAAGAAATACAATAGTAAAGTATAAAACTGGGGTGATATATATATAAAATATAACAAAATAGAATAAGATTTTTTATAGGTGTACTATACATTGTATAAAAAGGTCTTGAAGTAGATGCATCACTGTATAAATATATATGCATGCAGTATATAAATAGAATATATTACTCTATTTATAATATATGAAGGTTGAGGATGGTAAAACACACAGGAGGATTTTTTTTTTTCTGCAGGTTTTCTTATCCTTCCCCATTCTGCCATGCTTGTCACAATTTGCTAAAAGGCTTATGCCAATTAAATGTAATATATTCGACATGCACACCTCGTCAGCATGCAGGCCTGCACACTTCTTGCACACACTTGTTTATCTGGTTAAAGGTAGATGAGGTGTTTTATTCTATCTTATTTATATATATATATATATATTTTTTGTTTGTTTGTTTTATGCCCGGGCGCACACAAAGCGTGTGAGTGTACATGAGTGCTGTCCAGGGTTAAGGTGGTTACTTAATGGTTTCTAAATTGGGATTTTGTCGGTTGTTGGAGGGTGAATTTAATGCACTGGCGTATCCTGGTGGTTGCCTAGTAACGCGCTGGCAGTGGGCGCCGTAGAGAGATCTCTATGGTGGGCGCTCCATTAAAACCGTTGGCGCTCCTGACCTTGGCGTCGTGAATGCGCAAAGCACACAGACTGTGTGCAAAAAAAAAAAAAAAAAGAAAAGCAAGGAGATAAGAGTAAAGATCTGTGTGTTTGATACAGAAACCGGAGGAAATATTCCACGCACACACACACACACACACAGACCCACACACAGTCTTATTGTCTTATAGAGAAACTGACGGGCATGGTATGGAGGAAATCTCGGACATGGAGCGCGTTTCAGCGGCTGTAAAAGCAGGTGAGTTAACCTAATGATTTTTTTTTCTCCTCTCCCTCCATGAGATGAGTCTTTGTTCAGATGTGATCACTGTGATTGTTTAATTCAGATTTGTTCATCGATAGATGATGGAGGATTTGTGTTGCCTCGCTCATTTTTTCCCCTCTCCTCTCCCATTTTATTCACTATAACACCGTCCTACATTAAACAAGCTCCACACACACACACACATGCACACTACAGCAGTTTGTCGATGCTATCTGGGCTGTGGCTGTGTGTGTTTTTTCCACCGTGCCTCTGGATCCTTGCATTAATTTATCATTATGTTGAGTGCTATACCTGCATGTTCTCTATAAGCTCCTCTCTGCAGCAGTTCCTCTTTATTGCTCTGATAAATTAGGGGGGGAATCCACTAAAATGGGTTTGAGTCGAATTACAAGGGCATTGGGAGCCCGGTACTGTTGTCTGACATACTAGGCTCCTGCTCAGATGCTTTCATGTTTAAGGGCCCCCCACCCCCCTTAGGCTACCAGAACCTAATCGATAAGATGTTGTCCCAGAGATTTTTATTAGTGCTGAATTGGTGTTGAATTGTGTGCCTGTCGATGATGGAGGTGCAGGGATTGTAGAAACGTGATTATAGCAATCATTCTAATAGGTCTGTAATTGAGATCAAGTCAGTCAAATGGGAATTAAAGTGTTTAGGTCCCTGGAAACACAAGTCTTTTGACCCAAACCACGACTGTGATGCATGAAAACATCTGGCCGGTGCAAAAATAGTCTATTAGAATGATGTGTAATGGCTGGAAAACGAAGGAAATATTTCACCCATGTCGGTTTTCTTTCCTGTTGCCAGAGTAAAATCCACTGCGTATCAAACTTGACAGAGTGATGGCTCACTTTTTTTATTTTTTTTATTTGCTGTAAGCCATAAAGCTTTTTAATCCACATCTGTCCCATGGCAGAAAACAAGTTGAGATATTCTGCAGCCCCGTTCGAAGGGTGCTTTGACAATCTGCAGCATGATCAGTGAAACGAAATGAAAATATATTAATATATAGCTGCGCTCGAGTTTAGAGAGCAAACATTCATGTGTAATTCATAGTAGGAATTCATAGTATCCTCTTTGATCTACGGCAGCATCAGCATGAGTCTTTATTTTTTCACAAGCTTGAAACAACTAATCAAGTCTGATTGGTGATACTCACTATATAGAGTGTAACTGCTAATTTGACATTGCAAACGATTTCACAGCAGGTTTTGTGAGCATACAAGATTTTCTTTTTCTTTTTCCTTTTTTTTTTTTTACCTTCAAATGATTTATTATCAGTGTCAGCTTCAAACCAGAAGATGTGCCCTGATCTACAAAAAAAATCTGGTTCTCTATCTTTTCCATTTTAATGTCTTGGGAGCCGTACATCATTGTCACGTAACAGATAGGGGACAGAAGAAGACAGTCTTGCCCTTTTTTTGGCTATGAGAACCGTTCATAAGTGTTAATTAATACAGACGAGGCCGGCCTTGGGGGGCAGAGATGTACAATATTTCACAAAAGAACCTGTGTGATATTACTCTGATTCTTTCGATGATGTTAGTATCAGGTATAACATGCTGCTGCACACCTGTGAAAGAGAGAACGAGCTGCCTTTATTGGTGTTTATGTTCCTGTGAGTGTAAACAAAATGCTGCAGGGGAAAGAGAGAAAAGCCAATGCACCACGTCTATGGTTAATTACTTTCTCATATTTGGAGGAAGAAATTGTCATCCGTCTTATTAGATAGGTTCATCAGATTGAAAGAAAGCTATTTAGCTGCAGTCCTTCACAATGCTCGAGGCGGTACTCGTCAATACATTTGATTAGGTTAACAAGCTTGTTTTTGCTTCGTTCATTGACGAGCCGGTGAGAACCTAAAGTCGAGCATCATTATGCTAACTGCTATCCTGGACTATAAGAACTGAGGTTGGGTGCATTTTGGATGACAAGGTAGTTAATTGGAGGCACCACACAGTTTGCTCGCCGGAGCTCTCCGTGGGTGATCTTACATTTCATACCTTATTTGACAAACAGAACATGCTCATGTGGAGGTGCTGTTTACTGAGGCGTGCACACCGGTGAACCAGTAACTAGTTATCTCATGTCATCACACACATACTGGTGACAACAGAAAACTATTATTACATATTATATACAAATATTATATCAGATACAAGATCAACAGATTTTGCACTTAGAAACAACAAACCAAATCAAATAAAATCAAGTTTGTTAACACATGCAAAGTGCAACCAACCGGCAACCTCTGTGCCAAAAGCTGCAGTTCCTCGAACGTCCACTCAGAGCTGGTTCCAGGACGAGTCAGTCTCCATAAGCCCCCATGTTAAAATGCCAAAATACATAGCAGAAATAGTTCTGTAATATAATTCTTTATTTTTCTTATATTAAGGCTTAAACTTATACATAGTTAACAGCATGGTCGCTTTGATTGACAGGTAGGTGCAGTTACAGGTGGCTGGTTTATCATTCAGCCGTCTCAGCTCCACGTCTTTGCCGATTTTTAGATTAGCCAGGATGATGCAGAGGCAGAGGCAGGACTGCCAAGATGGTGCGGCCAGAGCCAACGCACTCTGAGCTTCTCATACGGCTCTTCAGAAACCTGTGACATCACGAATACAGCATCCATGTTTCATAATGTCTATGTCTGTGCAACATATTGTTAAAATCTCAGGTGCACGGCTCCGGAATGAATGGATAAAATAAAAATAGAATGAAAAGTGAAACAATGAGACGATATAGCCAAACATTACCACCAGTATATAATATACAGTATAAGGAGTTATGATGACATCTGTATTACAGAAAATCAACAGGATTTCATTTATGGCTTCCAGTTTTACAATAATTTTTAATGTGTGTGTGTGTGTGTGTGTGTGTGTGTGTGTGTGTGTGTGTGTGAGCAGATTTCTTATGATCATAAAAGCTCAATTAAAAACCCTCACCATCCTTTTTTCAAACCCTATTTTTCCAACAGCAGTCTAGAATTAAACAAATCAAATTCTCACAAAGAAAGTGTCAAAGGATCCTTTTCCTCTGTTATTGAACTCAAATGGTATTTCGCTGCCTGGAAGCCTTCCTCAAGCCTTTCAATTAACCTGCAATTACTCTGCTTTATGAGGGTGGGGGTTGGTGGTGCTACTGCATTCCCATCAGACTTGTTTGTTCTGAGATTCTTCCATAATGTGGCAGACAGTGTTGCTTAGATGTAAGACACAGAAAAGATAGAAACATTCATTCCCATTCATGATGGGAGATATTTGTTGTTTTTGAAATATATTAAACACTGAAACATCACAATCACATCAAATATTTCTTTAGCAGCGTTGTCGTTTTTAATCTCTATTTGATGCATATTAGAGATGTGTCTGTCTCTGCTGTTCACTTTGGTGCTTTTACATAAGAGGAGGGGTGCTTAACACCTTTTTATCTCGAGATGCTTTCGCAGCATCACTCCAACATCACAGCAGATGGATTTTTCAGATTCCTCCCATCGCCTCCTCCACTAATACACAGAGATGAGTATTCAGTGATTTGTTCATGTCAAAGCATAATCTTTCTCTTTTAGGACAGTAGCGTGTTACAGTGGATGTGGCATACTGATATTAAGCTTATATGAAAGTATGTATTCACAGGCTCGAGATGCGGAAGATAAAGTTAGTCAATTTCACATAGTTTTGATGTTTCCTCATCTTATTTTTCTGATCATCTTACTTTCAGGTTTGTGTGCACTGCAATGAAAAGCGTGAGTGGGGGCAGTCCATACCTGGCTGAGGTGTATTTGGATTTGATAGCTGTCAGAGCCAAAGGCACAGTGAGTGATGTCTGTTTGACGGGATCAGCGCAGAGGGACTGAGCGGACACTACAACGTGCATTCGTGCCGTGCAAGGACACCGTCCTGCCCAGACCATGTGGCTGGCTACATTTAGAGACCATCTGTTGCCTGCACACCTGCTCCATCAGCAAGGGACTGTAACCATCACCCACTGTGCTCTTCTTTGGTGGATACTATGTTCCTGCTGGTCGTTCACAAAGGCAACAAGCCAGAAATTCTACCCGACAGTGACCACCCAGTTTGGAAAACTGCGAGGCCTCAGGGTTCCTGTGCCCAGCGAGGTCCTCAGGCCCGTTGATCAGTACCTGGGGGTCCCCTATGCTGCTCCACCTGTGGGCGAGAAGCGTTTCATGCCCCCCGAGCAGCCCTCCTCCTGGTCAGGTATCAAGAATGCTACCCACTTCATGCCTGTGTGCCCTCAGAACATCCACAACACCGTGCCCGAGATCATGATGCCCATATGGTTCACCTATAACCTGGACACAGTAGCCACATACATTCAGGATCAGAGTGAGGACTGTTTATATCTAAACATCTACGCTCCGACAGAGGATGGTGAGTTGGTGTGGTAAAATGGACAGCAATGACTTTCCATGTCCATCGATCATCATTACGGTGGCTCCGGTGTCGTCCTGTTATCGCCACAAAGCATGTGTGTGACCACGCCTCATGTCATTGCTGCCGCCAAGAGCTGATTTACCATCCAAAGCACCGTCATCAGTGTTTCACCTGTTGCAATCATTTTTATTTTAACAATCATGTTGTCCCATTGATAAACAAGCTGCTGAACTTGTACGGAGAGGCACAACTGGACATAAATGTACAGGCGTATGTGCTTGTTTTCTACACATCCAGTGAAATGTTGCTTAGGTAAGGTTTTGTTCAAGTATCGGTCCACCTAAACTAAGCAATAATTTTCAGCTTTTAAAATGATGAGGCCAGCATATTTGGCTGCCACCGCTGAGCATCAAAGGTAATCATGAAAAATGAGCTCAAGTAAGGCTCACGGTGCCTACTTTCCATGTTTGTTAAAGAAATATATATCACAATTTCTTTATGTTTTATTGAATATCTGCTTCATTCAGACTGTCTGAGTCTGTTGGGGGCAAATTAATAAGTAACAAGTCAATTCCTTTTAATCGTTTGCTGAATCCCTCCAATTCTTGTATCTAATAGAAGTGTGAAATGAAGCAGCGAGGGAGTATTTCGTGCGTCTGCCTTGTGGATCTGTAGATTAGAACAATGTCATGCTGCATTGTCTCTGAATCCTAGTGTTGACAAACCGCTCCAGTTCAGGATGCTACAATATATCACCTAAAGATGGCTAATGAGAATGTACTTCCTCCCTCACAAGCATTCAAAGTTGGATAGCGTTCAGCTTTTTGTAACACTTTGACTGACTTTTCTATGGTATCATAGCAACAACAGATAAACAGCCTGCTCGAGAGGTAGTGGTCCAAAATGGTGCAACCCACGTTTTTCCGACAAAGCTCCCGGTCTGAGTGCTGCCTTAAAGGCCTCCTCCACATTTGAATTCACAACATAACTCATCACTTATTTACATTTTATTTCTTCAGACCTGATTGTTGTTTATTTAAAGGCATTCTGTGAGTTTATTATTTCGTTCACGGATGTGAAAACCTTTTCATTTTTCAGTGGACTTTTTTATCCTGTCAAATTAAAGAGTGTCTCCGCTTATCTTAACATATATTTTTGTCATCTAATGTCAAGTCAGAGTTTATTAAGTATTCATTGATAAACCATATAACTCTTCATCTTCAGTAATCATCCTGCAGTGGTGTACCTGAAGAGTCCATGTGACAGTTTGTGTAAAAAAAATCTAATTGTACAGGGAAATAAAATGAACCCAGAAAGATGTATTACACAAGTCAAAGCTGAGGCAGCTGGGTCAATATAACAATGCACGTAATAAACCATTCAAAGGAAACACTGCGTGTGAGTGTGCACGTGCATATACACACAAATACCTTACAAATATCTAACAAGGAACACAAATTTGTTTACTTGATAAAAACAAATTAATTTCAAACTCGTAATGTAATCAAGCATCTCTGAAGATTTTGTCAGAGAGCAAATTATAAGAAAAAACATACTGTATGTAAATGGACTCATCTTCTTTTTGACAGTAATCTATGGATCCTTTTTTCTCCTGATTTTGTCACTTTTTTATGTGAATCGCAGGAAGCCAACACAAGAAAAAGGGGGCGGCTTTCTCACACGCTGAGACTCATATATCTGAAGGTATTTTTTTTTTTTTTTTTTTTTTAGACCTCAAAGTCTTGATGCATGGATTCTATTAGCTTGAGTTTTGGTGAATGAAGATCTTTAAAAATACGTATTTTCGCGAGGAGCTGTGGGGGTTCTTTCATTTTGCATTGATTACATAAGTTCGCCGCTCCTGAGCTTCACATCTTGAATCGAGCACAGTTTGCAGTCCTTTCACTTAAGTGCCACATCTCTGCTGCTGTGCACATTGATCCAGAGATTGCATTATCTACTTGTCTGTCTCATAGTCCCTTTTTAAAGACAGTCATTAGTTAATATGACAAATTGGTTTGCAAACATGAAATATAGATTTTCTATTTTTATTGATGTTTCTATTTTAGCTCATACCAGTGTGGTGCTTTTCAGTCGAGGTCTACATATATCTTTTATGCTTGTGCATGCATATTATAACGTATGTTGAACTGTACTTTTCTTCTCAACTGAGATCAAACCACCAAGTCGAATCAATAGATTTTCTACCTCTGCACGAGCATAGCCAGGTTGAGCGCTTAAATGTATCTGTTGCTAATTATATTTGACCTTTTAATTCACACACACCTCTTGTCAGAGTGTATTTACCATGCATTTTATGAATGTCATTTCAGCTTCCAAACCACAGGCCTACCACTGCTTCTAAGCACCTATTCTAAGCCTACCTCATACTGAACTCACATGCTGTTAAAGTTGTAGTAATGGTGCTGCATTAATCCTCTGTTTGCTCAGTATATATGTGTGTGTGTTGACGTTGCAGATATAAGGGACTCTGAAGCCCGACCTGTGATGGTCTACATCCACGGAGGCTCCTATATGGAGGGCACCGGGAACATGATGGACGGCAGCGTTCTGGCCAGTTATGGGAACGTTGTTGTCGTCACGCTCAACTACAGAATTGGAATATTAGGTGATGACAGTGTTGTAACGTTTAATGTGGTTTCAAATGGAGGTGTTATAAAGGCCCCTGCTTAGTCTGAGGAGGTAAACGGTCACAGTGGTCATTTATTTCCACTTGTGCTGCAGTTATTAACCCATAAAAAGAAGCAGAGACAAAAAAAAAAAAAAACAGTATGAGAAAATATAGGCAGCTGAGATCTTGGCATGACTTGATTTGCATACAAATGTTGTCCTCAGAGGAAAAGTGATGCAAATACGTATCATGTCCTGTCCTTGTTGCACACTAGCTGTTTTAGGCCCATTCTCAAAACACAATTTATCTTCCTTTAGATTGATTTATCTCATCTGCACAAGATTATCAGCCTTTGCCATCCTTAAAAGAAAAAAAAAATGATTTAAATGGAGTATGGAGGGATGCAGGATTCACAAGGTCAAGAGCTTTTTGTTTCCTCGTGTTTAACATTCAAAACAAAGCATTGTTTAGATGAGACAAGACAAGGGAATAAGTAATAGGATCAATTGTAAGAGCAACAGTGACCTCTGTGTGGTTTTATGAAATGCATGTAAGGAAATTAGATTTCTAAGACTTATTTATTTATGCAATTTGTATTTTTATGAAGTGAATTTTATGAGTGTTCAGATTTGATGAGCAGGAGGCCTTGATCACTTCCTGAGGGGCACCACTGTGTGGAGACTATTAAAAAGAGTTGACTGTGGCAGAGAGAGAGCAAAGCCACATTTTCACCTGAGGGGAGGCAGTTTAAGTTCATTCAGATGTCCTGCTGGGCTTTACATCAAAACATACAGAAGATGTCTACTTCAGCTTTGTTGTCTGTTTGTGTCCTTCAGGCTTCCTCAGTACTGGTGACCAGGCAGCAAAAGGGAACTACGGGCTCCTGGATCAGATTCAAGCTCTCCGCTGGATCAGTAAGAACATCGGTTACTTTGGAGGAGACCCGGGTCGCATCACAGTTTTTGGATCTGGAATTGGCGCCTCTTGTGTCAGCCTGCTCACTCTGTCGCACCACTCAGAGGGTAAGAATTAGCTGAACTTGCAATTAATGCAATAATGTAACAAACTTGAGGCTCCATTTTTTTCCCTCAGTCTTATCTTGAAGATGTCACTGTGACATTACGAACAATAAGTTTTAATCATTTCGCAATTTTGCTCTTTGTTTCGAGTGCAGCCTTAAATGGTCTGTCAGGGAGATGAAGT
Organism: Larimichthys crocea; assembly: GCF_000972845.2. Taxonomy (NCBI): domain Eukaryota; kingdom Metazoa; phylum Chordata; class Actinopteri; family Sciaenidae; genus Larimichthys; species Larimichthys crocea. The sequence continues at coordinate 17,653,537 of NC_040032.1, forward strand.
GTTATGATATGGGAGTAGGGTAAAGAGGGTATTCGTTAAGTAAGTGATTGCTTTTGTTCCCCTCTACTCAGTCTAATCAGACTAAAAGCTTTGCCTCTTAAAATGTGAAGCTCTTAAAGAAGCCCACTGGCATTAGAAAGTTTTCACCATGTCATCACGTTCACCTGTGTCCCTCGGTTTGTACCATTCAGACTGACTGATATTGCAGTCTTAAAGATGTGTTTGCCCACCTGCAATGTGTTGTACGGTAAACAGTTCTGAAAAGTGTGCAAAGAACATAATTAATGCTTTGTATTAACAAAGACAAGGCTGGAATGAGGATGAATCGGCTCCAGTAAGAAAGACTTAATTCTTCAGATATTCTCTGTAGAAAATACTGGCAGTGCTTTAGTCATATTATTCATGAAATGACAACATAAATCAACAGGAATTTGATTAAAATACTTGAATATAGCCTATGCAGGAACCTGGTGTCCACTGCAAAGAAAATCTACTTTCTTTTCAGTGGATATCACTTGAGCAGGAATCAAAAGTGCATATTTCAATATGGATGCCCCACAGGGGATTGAACCTCTTATCTTTGCCGTATTATCGCCCTGGTTCTCTCATTGACGCTGGACAGAATCACAAGAAGGGCAGAAATTTTCATCAATGCCAGGGAGGCTGCGGCAACTGTCCTTTGTGAGGTTTGTATTTGATGCCCTCGCTTGGCTGCAGCGAATGCACAAAGACCTCCGGCTGTCTTTGAAGTAGACTAGCTAGCTGCTGCCCTAAAAAAAATATTATTTTTTTAAATAAATGACAGGAAAGGAGGGAGAAAGTGACACTGTCCCTGCACTCTTTTTCCTGCGACTGCTATGCCTTAACCTCAGCAGAGTATTTTTTGACTTGATACATATCACTTGTCATTTTTAGGTGGTAGATACAAAATCCCCAGAGACAGAGGTGACGCACTGCATATAAACAATTCAACAGAGCAGCGTGTTTACTGTATCAACATTGAAGGATCAGGGTTACTGCATATTCAGCTCCCTGCACAGACCCTCCACCGCACAGTTGGCATCAGCAGTCTATATGTAAGCTAGGCTGCTTGTTAGACACACAGTATTAACGATTGTACAAATACAAACACAGAGTGACTATGAATAACCGGCACAGAGGAAACTAGACACCTTCTCACTAAAACAATGCTGCAAATTGATCATTAATTTCACTTGTATTCACTGCCATGTGCAGCAGTGAAGGGGATCAACAGAGAAGACGGTCTTTTTTTGTCACTATAATAACAACAAAATGGGCAAAAATCCTATTACCAGTTCATTTCTTCCGCCTGCTGCTTTTCTGAGTGGTCTTTTCATTCTTTGTAATGCTTTATCTTCCTGGCTAGTATTCAAAGAGCATCACAAGAGCCTGTATGCCTACCTATGTATGGCTACCTAAATTTCATGTGGCAACAAACCATTTGTTTAATTGTGAATGGCAATTCAATGCAAAAAGTGCAGAGTGAGTCATGTATTTGCTTGCAGCAGTTTAGAATGCTCTCAAGGTTTGTGTGAAAAAATAGATAAATAATAATAATAATAATAATAATGATAATAGTATTTGGTGGGCCAAAGCATTAACCACTCTTCTCTGGGCTTCTGTTGTGTTTTTTTTGTTCTCAATGTTGTGTCCCAAGGTTTGTTCCACAGAGCAATCATCCAAAGCGGTTCAGCACTATCCAGCTGGGCCGTAAACTACCAACCAGTCAAATACACTCGCATGTTGGCCGAGAGGGTTGGCTGTAACGTGCTGGACACCGTGGACATGGTCTCCTGCCTGCAGAAGAAGAGCGCAAAGGAACTGGTGGAGCAAGACATCCAGCCCGCTCGATACCGCGTGGCTTTCGGTCCTGTCATTGATGGAGACGTTATCCCGGACGACCCGGAGATCCTGATGGAGCAGGGCGAGTTCCTTAACTATGATATAATGCTGGGCGTCAATCAAGGAGAGGGACTTCGGTTCGTGGAGAACGTGATGGACCTGGAGGACGGTGTGTCTGGCAGTGACTTTGACTTTGCTGTGTCAGACTTTGTGGACAGTTTGTATGGCTACCCAGAAGGGAAGGACACGCTGAGGGAGACAATTAAATTCATGTACACAGACTGGGCTGACAAGGACAACCCGGAGACCAGGAGGAAGACCCTGGTGGCTCTCTTCACCGACCATCAGTGGGTGGAGCCCTCAGTGGTGACCGCTGACCTACACGCCCGCTACGGCTCACCTACATACTTCTACGCCTTCTACCACCACTGCCAGAGCCTCATGAAGCCAGTGTGGTCAGACTCAGCACATGGAGATGAGGTGCCTTATGTGTTTGGCATCCCCATGGTAGGCCCAACTGACCTGTTCCCCTGCAACTTCTCCAGGAATGACATCATGCTCAGCGCTGTGGTTATGACTTACTGGACCAACTTCGCCAAGAGTGGGTGAGTAACAGCAAATTTGGGTTATTATGACTTATTTATATGTAGTTACATATATATATGAACATAATAGTAAGCATCAAGTTTAAAATAGGTTTTTGTAAACTTTCCTAATCCGGGGTTTGAAATATTAGGAAATTTTAGTTATGCTCTTGGATCTTGTACTTCTTGGATACTGTTGCATTGTGGGGAGCCTCCACTGTAGCGCCTGGGCACAACATTTCCCAGAGGACCCTACAGAGAATTACAAGTAATAGAAACAGAAGGGGCGAGGGGAGGGGGTGCAGAATACGAAAGCGAAAGAGGAGGATGTGGTGCTGCTTCTGAAACTCTGCTAAAAAAACAACACATAAACAGTCAAGAAAGGAAATATTCTTCTACCTATTTTAATTATTAAACAGATCAATTCAACCGAGCATCTTCTGAATTCAAGTCTCTCTCTTCCACCAAACTAAGATTAGCATAATTTCATTGTTAACTCATCAAAAAACAATCAAATTCCTTATAAGAAAGTGATTTATATTTGAATGTATTTTGCTGCTGCCTCCCGTCCACAGCAGTACGTTTACTCAAATGCTCCTGGATACTTAAAGAGGCACTACATTTTTGATATTATAGCTGCGTTTTTTTATATTTCAAACTATATTTCCAGAGACTTCTAGCTACCTGATCTGCTTTGGTGGTTCAAGAAGTCACACATGTAAAGTGGTGCTTCAGTTTTCATCAATAAATATGAGTTCCTCATCATCGAAAGTCTATAAATTAGTTGTATCATTAATGAACAGCCACCACTTCCCCTTTGCTTAAATCGATTCGACCTCACTATACCTATAACAGTTAAATTTTACACTCACATAAAAGTGATGCTTGACTGTATGGTCACATTAAAACTATCTTAATATACAGCACGCAGCATCTAATGAAAGCTGCGTCTTTTCAAACCCCACGTCTTTCTTTAAAGAGCCGGTTTAGGCTCCCGTATAACCTCGCTTTATGCGCGTAACAAAGTTTCATCACTTTGGGCAGACTTCCTAAAAGTGATGGGTTTAAAAATTTACAGCTTAATTCACATAAACGTTTAAAGCACTGTTTAACGAAAAGGTTGTGTTGAAGAGAAGAAGCAGCACTTAAGATGTGGCCCATAAACCTCTGCAAACTTTACTGTGAGGGGTGGCAGCAGAAATAAGTGACTGTATAACTATATTTGCTTGTAATATACAATATTGATGGTACCAAATGTGTGTTTTTATTGAAGCTACTGTATGGATTAAAGTATGAAGTCTTCAGGTTTCTGTGAACTTTCTCTCCTTCTGGCAGTTTAGCATTTATATCTTCTATGTATCTGTCTATAGGTTTCCTTGCCTGTGATATATATATGTTTTGGATTATCATTAGAAGCAGTGACAGTTTGTATATTTAATGCAGTGAGTATTTGTGGACGATGGCCTTAGGAGTACACTCTAAAAAAAAGTGCTCTGGAGATCCTTTTTAACCTTAAGCACCTTTTTTTGGGGCTGTTTGGGGTTATTTTGGGAACTGAATGCAGAAAAAAATGTCTTAAGTCACAATTGCAACACTTTTGATGCTTTGAAGAACCTTTTTATATAATAATCTTCTTCCCTTTAAAGGCTCTTGGGAGTACTAATTACTGGTTCTTCAAGTGACCTGGTTTTAATAGAAACTAACGAAGGCACAGTTTAAAGAACTTTTTTATGAACCTAAAGTATCTAGGGCTTTAATTAATGTCGGCTATATGCTTAACGTTTTGACTAACGGGGCTGTGTGTAGAAATTATTGTTGTGGTGCCATTTCTAATTGTAAAAGGTAATATTCCACAACTACTTTATAAAGAGAGCAATTACTAATGAAGTAATTTACCCAATGTTGCATTTAAAATGAAATATTTGAAATCAAATTATTATTTATTGCACCTCAGAGGCAAATACTATTTACACTAAAATGTGGGAAGAACTAATATAAAAATCACATCACGTCACAATTACTTTAATTTCTAACTCGAACTTTTATTGGGTGTAGGAGAAAGTAAGCACAGGTCACTGTAGACTGCTGTGTAAGTGTGTAGGAATGAGGGAATGCTGAGCCCTTGAGGAGAGACAGTGATATTACATTGTGTTGACTTCCTTCTTTGGCTCTCTGTTGATGAAGTTCTCCAACAAACACGTCTTCTGTTATCATTTTCCTTTGGGATGCATTCATAAAAACCTAAGGCTGATGTGCGTCAAACAAAAACAGCAATCACTCTAGGTCGATATCTTCACAAGATCATTGCACTATGCTGAATTATTTCTTCTGACTCAAGCTTTCTTTGTATGATGTGTCTGCAGGGATCCCAACAAACCGGTGCCACAGGACACCAAGTTCATCCACACCAAGGCCAACCGCTTTGAAGAGGTAGCCTGGTCCAAGTACGACCCCTACGACCAGCTCTACTTGCACATTGGCCTGAAGCCTCGTATCCGTGATCACTACCGCGCCACCAAGGTGGCTTTCTGGAAGCACCTGGTCCCCCATCTCTACAACCTCCATGACATGTTCCATTACTCCTCCACCACCACCAAGGTCACCCCACTAGATCCCACCCAGTCCAACGGTAAGAGGTCCGGCAGCACCGGCCGGCCTCCTGTATCCACCGCCCACAATGATGGCGAAGGTGGGAGGGAGATGGGTCCTCTAATCATGCCGAACCCGAGAGATTACTCCACGGAGCTCAGTGTCACAATTGCCGTAGGGGCGTCACTGCTCTTCCTCAACGTCCTGGCCTTCGCAGCTCTATACTACCGCAAGGACAAGCGCAGTCGGCAGGACACGTCCCAGCAGCCGAGTCCACAATGTGACAGCAAGGGTAACAACGTGAGCCACACCAACACCATAGACGAGACCCTGTCATCCCAGCAAAGGAACCAGTGTGAGGCCCTTCACAATCCTCTTCATGTCTCGCCCAGCTTGGACTACTCACTCAGCCAGCGCCGCTCCCCGGACGACATCCCTCTGATGACGCCAAACAACATCACAATGATCCCCAACTCCCTGATGGGCCTCTCCAACATGAGTCCCTACAGCACCTTTCCTGCTGGTTACAGCTCTGCAGGCCTGCCCAGCACCCACTCTACCACACGGGTATAGCCTGGTGAGGAGGATGAGGAGGAGGCGAGGGAAGATGTAGAGGAGGACTGTAGGACGTAGGTAAAACATGGAAATGTAAAGCTGTATTTAGAATGTGTAGGTAAAATAGGATTGAATATGTTCGTTCTGTCTTTTCAAAGGTGTCCAACCACCAAACATCCTGCCTTTGCTCTCTCATAATAGGAAGTCTAACCGCAGAGTCATTTTATAATAATCATTTTCAAAGGCAGATAAAAAGATAAAAAGTGCTTTTCATTTTCCACTTTGGCTTTTTTGGAACTTTACCTAGCAAGAACTTAGTATAATGTTTATACAGTTGGATTTGTATGGGAAGCTTTTTCTTACTCTGTGATATCTATTTTGATCTCGTGGAACAAAGTGACATTCGTGGTGGACAGAGATGAGATCTGGGAAAAGCTTAAAAAGCTGAAAAGCAGTATTATTATTAATTATTATTATCAAGCTATTTTATACATATTTCTCATGGTACATTGCTTATTATGAAAATGTATTTTTACTGTAATTACTTTAAAATGCCTTGTAACTCGCTCACATTAGGAAATTACTGTGGCATCATCAGAAACAACAATGGATTGAAATTTAACCGGTCACACATGTGGTGAAAAAAATTTAGCCAAAATATTTCTATCTGGTAGTGCAAAATATAGCACCTGCATGTGTGTGTGTGTGTGTGTGTGTGAGTGTGCGAATGAGTGTGTGGTTGTGTGAATTGCGCTACAAAACTGTAAATTAGCCATCGTTTGAAATTAACCATTCAGTTTTGCATATGTAGTGTTGTGTAATCTATTGTAGTCTATTTGAGTATCCTTGCTATATTTTTATTTCACGTGTCTATAATTTCCCCTAATACCATTGTAAGAATATAACTTCTGCTTCAGTATAAAAATATAATTGCTTACAATGTGTTTTCCTACTCAGACCAACTCATGGTTCTTTTGGCTTGGCTTCTTTGTACAGAATAAACTTAGACCTACATTTTATTTGTCGTTTGTTTATGAATACTGTAAGGTCTTCAGAAAGATAACTGTAATTACATTGTAATTGTATGTATACCAACTCAATTATTCCCATTTTAAAAAGGAGTTTCATGAAACTTACAGATTATTGCTCCTTTCTCCAAGTTGTTTGGACCCCGTGCGTACCGAGATATATCCAAGGGGTCACTCTTTATTGAACGGACGTGATGGACATCAAGCTTTGAGATTTGATTTCTTTGAACCTATCATAATGTTGTTTAATCTAAATGAGACAACTATTAAAAGACTTTTGGAACTAAAGATGAGTCCTGTCAAACATTGGGATTTAATCACAGTTTATATGGAGAATATGTGTCCTTCAAAGCTTACAGAGTCTGGGTCAGACTCGTAGAGGCGGGGGTTACACATGAAAGTGCTTTTCATGTGTGCTAATACATGATCAAAGTCTGTGTGCAGGTCTTCGGTATTATTACAGCATACGTCAAAAGTTGTATCAAGAATTTTGTGGCCCCAGAGCTGAAGAGTTGAATCTGAAGACAACAAGCTTGAAAATGGAGAAAATCAGGGGGTGTGGAGTTACCAGACTTCTGTAGCCTACTCCTCATCTCTGTTTAGGCCAGCACATTCAAATTTCTGGCAAAACTGGCACTCATGTGGCATTGTGGGTAATGTAGGCACAATGTTTTTGAGAAGGAAGAAGAGTGCATGGACTAAAAACAGACAATATCGCTGCTTCTGCCGCTTTGATTTTGATATTTTTCTAAAATGTCCTTAATGAGTCTTACAGTGTTAAAGTGCAATGCCAATCTCTACAAACAGATATCTGAATATGAAAGCAGAAGCTGTAGGCGTGCGACCAATATAGATTTTGGCACTGGAAGCGTTCTGGTTTCTGTTTGTATTCCGAGTAGGATTGACCAGTCATGTTTGATCAAGCTTTGGTTGAAGCAGTCCACATGGAGAGCAAAAGAGGTGGAAACATTGGTCGAATCTGGGTACCGCTTCAGCTATCATCTGAAACAATTTGTTTCGGTGGCGTTTAGCTCAGTTGGTAGAGCAGCCGCCTCATGTGCGAAGGCTCAGTCCTTGCTAAGGAAGCCAAGGATTCAAATCGGACCTGTGGCTCTTTCCCACATGTCATTCCCCATTTCTCTCTCCCCACACTCCTGTCACTCTTCATCTGTCTCTATCAAAAACAAAAAAGCTTGTTTATATGCAGATATCTGTTTATAGAGATTAGCAGAAATGTGTCATTCTTACATATCAGTTGCTCATTGGACTGCAGAGGAAGTCTTGGTTACAGACTAAATTCAGATACTTTCATTAGTACATTTCTATGTAGTGTAGAGTAGTGCACTAATCTCTGCTGGGCAGCATTGTCTTAGTTCGAGTAATTCAAGCCGTTGTGCACTCACTGGAAATGACAATTGTAACATTTTACATTTAGCTTCTTTTTCTGTGAACTGTGCGAAGCATTAGCACCAACATTTGACTGCCAAAATATAAATAAACATATGTACAACAAACATCTGTATATTGCAGTATTTACTGCAGCCTCTTCTGCTCCAGCAGCTTCCTCAACCACCATGGTTACCATGCCGGTGGTCCCTACCTTTAAGCTACTTACTCAAAATGGCATCCACTGAGGGCGAGAAGAGATCATTATGAGTGCACCGTCCGGTTACTCTGAATGTTAATGTAGTTATGTACTCAAAATAGCAAATGGAAGTACGTAAGTACGCAAATTGAGACACAACATACAGCATGTGAAGATATCCCCTCACAAGATATTATCTTCTTAGTACAAATGAAAAATTCTGCACATTAAAGCTGCTGTCAACAGGACTTTCTTGCCTTCATCAGTCAAAAAATCCATGATAGCATTTTAGCATATTGAGGAGAGAAAACTAGACTTCAGCACCTCCTCGGCTTTGGTTTTCAGGCTTTAGAAAATCCAACTCATGACGGCAGAGTTTGATCAATCACAGGTTATATCAGAGAGAGGGTGTTCTTATTGGCTGTTCTACAAATGCAGATGCACACACAAGTCCCTTCAAATGGTAAGAACCTCATTCAATTGTGCTAAATCCTGCAACATCTGAAGAATTTCCAATACCTCCAGTGTGTGAACACATCCCAGAGCTTCAGGCTCAATATGTTCGATACCATGACGCTTGTATTGATGAGCGTTAAACAGGATATGACAAACAGCGGGGAATAACTTTTCTTAGGGGTACACCTTATTCCTGCTGTTGGATGCCATCACAGACACTGAAACCCGGAGCCCTGACCTGTGGCTGCAAAGTGTCACACTGAGACTGACCAGAGTTTTGATGGGGCTCATGGCGAGACAAGCAGCCCCTATGAGGAATGAGATTTCGCATTGCACACAACTCCTTCTACTGCTGTTTGAACTTGTGGGTTTGGTGGGAGGAGCACGAGAGGCAGCAGAGAGACTCTGAAGGTTTTGCAGGGGCTTTGCTTCAGCTTTACCACTACAGTCTTACCTGGCTGCGTATGACCAGTATCTTATGATGGCTTATGTTAACTAATCATAGCTACTTTGGTGGAGATTCTTAAATAAAGAAGGTAGAGACAGACCATGTCATACAGAGTCCACGCAGTTCACAGGTTGTACTTATAGTCGTACAGAGACGAGCTCTTAATTCACACCTCCTCTGAGATAAGGGAACATTTGAGTCAAGCTGGTTAAAGTTAAAAAGGTTACATATAGATCAAAATAACAAGATGCATTAGAATTTTCCACACTGCCTTTTCATAGTGTCTAATAGTCAGTTTGCTAAATGTATGACTATTTTCTACTTTTGCTACAGGACAGGGACAATAAAAACAACAAAAAATCGGCAAAGACGTGAATCAACGGTGGACATAAAGTGGGCTTAATGAAGCAAACAAAGCAGCCATGCTGTTAATTTTGCGTAACTTTAAGCCTTTTTTTTTTTTTTACAGGTGAGTTAAATAGAAATCCACCCTTGGTACAGTTGTCAGGACCAAGAAAGTCAGCTATAGAGAACAAAACATTTTTTTGTACCAGGATGTAAACATGTTTAATTCTAATGTGAAGTTGGACATTTTAACATGGGGACTTATGGAGATTGTTCTAGAGCCAGCCTCAAGTGGCCGTTTGAGGAACTGCAGATTTTGGCACATTCTTTTGCTGCATGATTTTACCTCATGGGACACTGATGTATGTATACCTTGTCATGCTTACTTCCATAAAGTTCTACTTGGCCAGTAACTGCTGTTTCTTTGCTCCTGCTCCTGCGGTTTTCAGCGCTAATCTTTAAAAATGTTCAAACACAGACTTCAAACAAGCAGCCAGCGGAGTCTGAGATTATCACCAAAGACAATCAAACACGCAGGCAAATAAACCCTGTTGGAGAACAGCTCAGTCCTCCCTTTACTTCATCATGCGGTAAAACAAATAATTTAAAGTCACTGGCCCCAGGAGGTCAATGCCACTGAATTCACTTCTGACTGAGCCTGACGTGTTCCTGTCCTCCAAGTGCTTGTTTGTTTGTTTCATGCCTGTTTGTTCACTTTGTCACAAGATAACATAACGCACATTACCATAACAGGGATAGGAGGGGTGCAAATATTTTAACAGAGGCCCCCCGCCTCCTCCCCTGTATAAACACATGCACATTGCCACTTTCGGTGCATAAATATTGGCAAGTGTATCAATCACACGGCAAACAATTATAAAAATGACTCAAAGATAGAGCTCTGCGCCGTATCACACACTCACACTGCACTCACAGTCACATATGGTGCACTGATATAGAGTTCTGCTTTCCATGATGCTAATCATGATGTGATATAGGTGCCATTTTCTGTCTGATTATGCAAAACATATATTGATATATGCATCCCAATAGCAGCTTGAAAGGCTTGGGGAGTAATGTTGAAAATCAGTCCGTGCTTTAACTAATGACTGTTAGGCGGTCTTATTAAGTGTTACCCAATAATTCATCATCCGAGCTGCTCGCATCCCTGATCACCATATGCATCAGCTTTTGTGAAATATATATTATGTATTCATAAATGAATTTGCTCTTTTCATGTCACCCGAGCTAGATAGCCTCTAAGACTTGTCCTCTTACCTAATCCCGTCCTTTGATTGTCAACATTAGTGCTAATTCACATCTCTCACGCAAAGCTGACAGCCATTCTACACGCTCGCATACAGCACAGAGGTTAATTAATGCTCCTCTTCTCGCCGTCTCTCGTTGGATTTCTCAGAGATTTCAAAGGTGTCGTTTCTCCCTGCTCTTCAGTTTCAGCTTAACAAAGATGACGTCCGTAATCCTTTCTACATACTGATTACTTTCTCTGTTGTTGCTCTGGGTTTTTAAGAGACAAAAGGCTACAAATGAAACCAAATAATTTGCCAGTTCACACAAGACTGTTGTTTATTTTTCTTCGGAGGAGTGACTCAATCTCTCAAATGTCCTGATTTCTTTTGGTCCATTTGGTAAAAGCTTTAGCTCCTTTAGGAAGTGATGGTGTCTTACAAAGTGTACCCTGCTAAAAATACATTTACAATCTATAAAAGATATAATGTAAAAATGTGATTATTAATGTATTTCTTTCTTTCTTTTTTTTATACAATATTTATGTCCAGTTTGTCATGGACATAAAATGGGAAGCAAAAATAGGATGAGGGGCTTCTCCAAAAAAAAAAAAAGAGATAGCATGGTGTTTTCTCCTGCTTCACACTGGCTTCTTTGTACTGAACCCAGCTTTGACATCAACTGGGTCAAACATGAGGGAGGGAGGGAAGGAGGGCAGCAGCTGGACCCGACCGTCAATGTCACCCTTGTTAGTCAACTTTATCGATGTCAGTCAGTAGCGCTGCGATTTATTTCGCTCTTTTGTCTTTGCACTGAGCTCTTATCTCTATGTGTGTGTGTTTCTGAAGACGAGGCTCTCAGAGCTCTTTATTGACATCTAGCATGTGTGTGTGCAGACAGACGACACATGCATGTTGACGGCAAACAGATGAACTATTGAAAGTTCATGAAATGCACCCTCCAAATGAACAACTCAGAGGTACAAAAACATGTGAAATAAAATCTCTGGATATCTGTGTTGGTTTATTCGCATTGTGCATAATAAGTTCAAGAAAAAACGGTGCACACTTGCCCTAAAAAAAATGACCTATAAGATAATAAATAAATCACTTTAAACTGGCCTAAAAGTGTATAAATAAAAAATCTTTGTGGCTGATATACTGTACAAAGCATGCATACAGAAACTCTCATTCTTTCTGCATCACCCACATATTTTAGTGTAATGAAAGAGAGCTAAAACATTAAATATCACCAAATACCAAGAAAAAATAACTCATATTAGAATCTGTGAGCTGCACTCTGTCCCCAGTTCTGAACCCATGGCTCTATAAATAATGACTGGCAGCTGAAATGGGACTTTGTGACTTTAAGATGTGACTCGGGGAGATGTGGTCTATCTATTGTTGATGAGACAAAAGCGCGAGTCAGATTCATATAGGAGTGGCGGGGAATAACTTCTCATATCCTCATATCTATCACAGTCACAAAGCCACACAGCAAAACTTCAATAACCCCCTGCACTTCTTTCTTGGACATGGGTGAGTGCACAGAATTTTTAATAACTCTTATCATCTATTATTAATGTGATTTATAAATGTGGATTTCAATAACTTACTAATGTTGCCTTTAATATGTCCTTTCTGTCCTTAGACATCATGTTGCCCTCTTGCACTGTGGGCAAGATTTGCTGCTTTAATATTTTCATTTATTCAGGGATTGTAATATCCAGATATGGATTATTGATTTATTACTGATTCACCTTTTGCTTTTTGTTCCTAAAATATGACTCACTAAGTTTAACATGCAATAATGATTTCAGCAGACTGGAAAGAAAACAGCACATGGACTCAGGATTATGCAGGATTATTTACTTTTTTTTAATAAACAAAGATTTTTTCCTCTTATCATTTTAACCATAAATCAAACTGGAATCAGTGGCCGACAGTGATTCTCATCATGCCAAGGCCATGCCAGGTCACTCATGTGAACGAGGTCAGATACTCCCACATGTGTCACGGGAAATAAATTAGCAAATTTGCATGAGGACTGTGGACCCAAACAACCTCTGCTAACCGTTTTTTTTTTTCTTCTCACTTACAAACATGTGCACTAACTTTTCACACATTCATTAACAGTTTCCGAGTCTTTGATTATCTGTAAATGCACCGATGCATTTTGAATCCAAATAGACGGCCTGTATCGCTGTATCACTGTAGCAGGGCACAGCTGAAGTGTGGGCGTCTGCAGGCACTATCATTAATGGGACTCTAGCAGTCTTCCTGCTGTTACTATTTATACTTCGGTACCAGTTTGTTTAACTCACTGCCTCTGTTCCCTCCAACGACAATCCTGTAATTTAGGAAATTATCAGAATGTTGTATCACACTGAGACAGTTTAGGCACCAAAGAATTTCACACCATGCAGAGACAAAACTCACATTTTGAGTGGGGGTTGTTGTTGTTGTGAAGATATTCAAATTACCCCTCTCGTTCATTATGCTTCTGCCCACTCTTTGAACACTTGAACCCAGCCCCCGCCGGCTCAGTGCCATGGTACCAGTCTCAGCCAGCTGTGGATGGAGGATGGCCTGAGTAGTGACATTGCCAGTGGTGTTGAGACGGTCCTGGTGACCCCTCTGCCACCACATATTACTGTGTGTGTATGTGTGTGTGTTGTGGCACTATGGTCTTTGTTTGTTTGACATCGCTGCCCTTTGTTCCTCCCTGATCATGGCAAAGACAATGGATATTGTATCTCCAGCCACAAAGAGAAGCTTTTTTCTCAGGCCCCTGAAGCCCATGTTTCACCACTATCTCTCACTCGCCTGGTGACGCCTGTGACCGCCGGAGAAAGAGGGCAGGACCAGAGTTAGTAGAGGCTGAGCTGTGAGGTGTTGCTAGAAACAGAAGGGCTGTTACATACGGATAATATCAGCGCAGAGAGGCTTATTTTACTGTAGCAATACCTTTTAGGCAGCACTGCACATCACTGGTTGCCACTGGGATCTTTCTTGTTGGGGAGTACAGGATCAGAAGCAGCAAATGTTTCCGGTCAGGCAGCCTTGGCTTTGCAAAGCCTTAGGTGCTTTCCTCTATCCCATTTCTGCTAATGCATTTATTAACACTGTGGATATTTGCTACCTGCTTCAACAGCACAGCTTACACTGGAAGAAGTGCATGAGGTTGTCTTGAAGTCAGTGGTGACTGCTTTTGTTTGGACGCTTTACTGGGATTCGCTGCTTGAACTCTTGTTTGTCACTGCTGTATAATTTTTCTTTTTCTGTTGCTTTCTTGACTGTTGGTGGGGGGTTTTTGGTGTATGCTCATGGATTTACAGACAGAGCAAGGCCTTTTTCATAACTCCCCCACAGGGTAAAACAGTTCCCCACCGTGGCGTAGATGTGTTGTGTGGTTATATGTGCGGTGTGTGCCGCCTGTTTGCTGATATATTATGCCCCCTCAGGTTGTTATGATTGCTGTATCCGGTGCATTGGGGCAGTGCCCTACCCATCCCTGGTGGCCACCTTGCTGTGCTATGCTGGCATGGCATTATTTTGTGGCTGTGGGCACGAAGCGTTGACCCAAACCGAAGTCCTGGTCGAGACGTACTTCGCCCGCAATGTTCAGGACTTTGCGGTCATGGCCTCCTTGTGAGTGAAGCTACATTAAAATCTCTTGATTGTGATTTTTAAACCTCTCAAGAATTCACTGATTTCGCTGTTTGACCTTGACCTTCTCCCTATGACTATCCCAGCATCAAATACTTCCAGTACGTGATCTATGGCCTGGCATCATTTTTCTTCCTGTATGGTATCCTGCTTCTGGCTGAGGGTTTCTACACCACGAGCGCCGTCAAGCAAACCTTTGGTGAATTCAGGAGCACCCAATGTGGACGCTGCCTCAGCCTGACGGTGAGAGCAGGGAGGGATGGGACGGGAGGAGGGGTAGGGAGCGAGTAAAGAGGGAGGGGGGAGGAAATATGACATCAGGTCATTGTTAAGATGCTGAATGCTGGTTTGTTTGAGCTCCTAAACTCAATAAAATATTCTTTGTTTCTGCAATTTCTCCAAAGAATCATGAATTATGGTCGATAGACGATTTAATGACACCACATTTATCACACTGAAACCTAAGCTCCGACGCCACATTTCTGTGACCTAACGTACTGCACTCTTCATTTCAACAGTTTATCATTGTGACGTACATCTTGGCCTTCATCTGGCTGGCAGTGTTTGCCTTCACTGCTATCCCAGTCTTCTTCTTGTTCAACATGGAGCAAACCTGTCACACCATCAACATCCTGGCTGAAACAACCCCCAGCATTAATCAGCACGGCTGGATTTGCATGGATGCCAGGCAGTATGGTACGTTATTCTTTTAACGACTGGCCGCGTGTCCTCCTGATGAGAATGCTAATGTTGCTATGAAAGCAATGAATTAATCATTGGGGATTGGATTCAGACCTGCTTGTTGAATTAGTTATGAAATAATGAAGATAACGACGCCTTCATCTTGAATTCTTTACGGCTGTGTCCCTGATGTGCTGCATGCAAGCAGGAACTACAACTAAATGCGTCAAAACTCATCATGATTCAGCAATGGTAGGAGATACTTACGTCATGTCTTCATTTAAGGTCTGCTCCCTTGGAATGCAATGCCAGGCAAGGCTTGTGGAATGTCCTTGGCGTCTATTTGCAAAAGCAGCGAAGTGAGTAGACGAATCTAATATCCAACCTACACAGTTTAGTATTTTATGTCAGCATCCTCACGTTAAATTCAGCGTGCAGAATGAATGTATTCTAAATTATTAATGATCTGTATGTGATGGAGTGACACAAACATACATGGGATTTGGATTATCTGAATTAAACTAATCTGTGTTTGATTTTTACAGTTCTATGTCACCTATGACTTGTACATAGCTGCATTTGCTGGTGCTGGGATCACTCTCTTAGCACTGGTGAGCAACTCCTTTGACAAATTGCATGAATAAGTTGTTCATTTACATACCTTCAGTTAAATCACATGCCATGCAGATATTTTTGGTTTCATTTGGTGACCCTAATACAATGGAAGTGAAAGGAATTTAGTTTGTGGTACTCAAAGCATTGAACAATGTAGCAGCAACATGTTTTCTCATGCCTCAGCATGGACAATTTTCACGGGAACTACTTTCTACCAAAGGGTGGTGGAGTCTAGTCATCTAGTATGTGAAGCTCAGAGTATGGTGGCTCTGGCCACTGCCATCTTGGCAGTCCTGCCTTTGCCACCTCCCAGCTAATCTAAATATCAGCAAAGATGTGTATTGTCTGTGGACTTGAGGCGGGCTGAATTAAACCTGTTTGCTCACCTGTAGTGGCACACACCTATCAATCAAAGCAAATTTGCTATGAATTATACATAACTTTAAACCATAATATAATTTGAACAAGTGATTAAAATAGAAATTGTCCCTTACTACAGCTGTTATGAACGGAGAAATTAGCTATAGAGACCAAAACTGTTTTTTGTACCAGGCTGTAAACATTGAGTCTTACTAAGATTGACTCGTTCTGAAACCAGCCTCAAGTGGACACTTGAAGAACTGCAGTTTTTGGCACTACTGCATTGGCTTCAGTTCATAGCCAGGGAGGTTGCCACTTGCAAGACACTAAACCCCAGATTTTCTCCCAATGGCTGTGCCATCGATGTCTGTCGGTGTCAAGTGTTGTAAAACCTCCAGCACTACCATTCATCTCAAGTAACTGTTGTAACTGTGCACACCAGAAACAAAACTCAAGTCAGCTTGTTTTTAATAGAAACAGAAATCTCAGAAATTCCAAATCAAAACTA
The DNA here is from genome assembly GCF_000972845.2 of Larimichthys crocea. Lineage (NCBI taxonomy): Eukaryota > Metazoa > Chordata > Actinopteri > Sciaenidae > Larimichthys > Larimichthys crocea. The sequence continues at coordinate 17,670,070 of NC_040032.1, forward strand.
TCTGTATGGCTAGTGTCCCTCAAAGTAAGAAAATATAATTTTTGTAATCCATGTTTTCATTCTTCTTTCTCTCCACCCTTTCTCCATCTCATCATCATCCCTTGAAGTTTATGTATATGATTGCCACCACCTACAACTACGCAGTGTTGCGGTTCCTGGGCAGGAAAGGGATCCGCTAAGTGCAACACGTCCATTCCAGTCAACTTTCATCCTTTCACCATGAGATGGACAGTCAATACTAGATTTCCATTTATCCTCTGGGAAACAGCAACCTCCAAACTCGGATCACCTGCTACAGTTTTTCTATAGACGTGTCCAATAACAGACAAATGTTCCTCATCATTTTTTTTTTTTTATATGAACAACAGACAGAGAGATGAAGATAATTCACATTCATCAGCAAAACTCTGGTCTCCTCTTCAGATCCTCCCCTCAGATGATTCTCTTGGCTTTGTTGTTCATTTTTCCTCTCGCAAGTTGCATCTATCGTTTTGTTCTTTTTTGTTGAAGCTTCATTGGCACTGATGCTGTTGTCAGGTTGTGATGTACGACGTTTCATGAATAATTAAGAGCAATGACAGCTCGCCTCACAAATCATAACTGCACGCCGTCCGTTCAGTTTACGGATGCATATATTGGTTCTGAATAAGATTTTGCTGCTGCCTCATTATCAGCGGTGTGTGAACTAAAGCTGAATGTACCAAAGTTCTCTACAAGGGATGGGTGTATCCCTCATCTCCCTTTGTGCTTTCACTTACAATACATGTATTTTGCAGCCACTCATAATGCATTCTGCTTTGTTTAAATGGCTCTGAGTAAGGAGGGAGACAAATGTGTGTACCCATTTTCCTGGAGGTTTTTTTGGTTACTGCTTAAAATGAGCTGTTTTTATGTTGATGCTTCAATAACGAGCCTCCAGGTGACTTGAGTTTGATGTCTAAGCCCTGCTACTCACTGAGCTGGGCTGTGTTGTGTGTGCTCATTAGAAATTAAGGCTGATTAAACCATTTACATCTGACGCAGTCATTTGTGATTTTTATTTTAACCATGTACAGTATGTTGCAATAAAAAGAAATCTTTCATCTCGATTGTATTTCATTTAAGCAACTTTGGCAATTACTACAATAAACAATATACTGCCAAATCTTTTCATTACAGGCTGACAATAAACTATGTCCTAAAAAAACATACAGAAATTGGTTCAGAACACAGAATACAGAGTTAAGGCAGCAGTGGTGAACTTCTCAGTCCAAACAACACATTAATCACAGTATGCTTTGGGTCGTCTCTGATGACATATTTGTCCCAGTTAGGCTTGAGGTCTTGTGAGTTTTTGCAAAGCAGCCATCACATTGGATCACTTGGTTATGCAAAAACATGGGGGTCAGCATATCTCCCAGGGCCTTATCACACACACCACACTGCAACAAACACACACACAATATTAGCATTATTAAAACAAGAGCCTTTGTCATTCAGTGTACAGTATAACCACCAATATTTAGTATGAAACAGGCAAGGAAGAAAACAGAACAAACCTTCAGACATTCAGGGTGGTAGATTACCGGGGGTTCACTGAATGAGATCTTGATATTTCCAATTATTTTGTCACAGACTGAACAAACACTTATGCTCTCCCTGCAACAGAGTGAAGGGGTTAAAATAATGAACACCTTTCTTAATCTTGTGTATGAACTACTCATATTCTTTAAAGTAAGACATTACCTGGTTTCATACAGGATTTCTCTGGATGGTGGCTCCTCTACCGGCGTTTGGAGCATGTCAGAGCTACAGAAAATATCACCAACAAAGAATAAGATGCATTTTATTGTACAAGTAAATATAATATGAAAAATGGTGCATGCGAAGTGGTTACTCACATGGCTGGTGTCATCTCCTCGGTGTGGGATTGTTCTGGAGATTTCAGAGGTTCATCAGCAGCTTCAGGTGGAGGTGGTTCCACATCCAATGCTTCTGTCAGTTCAATGGCTCTGTAAGTGAACTCCTGAGCAGCTTCATCTTCTGGTGCAGGTGGTTTTACATCCAATGCATCTGTCAGTTCAATGGCTCTGTAAGTGAACTCCTGAGCAGCTTCAGCTTCTGGAGCTGTTGTAGGTTCAAGCGCATCCTTGATACACGGCTCCACCTTGCGACCTGGTGTGCTCTCATGTGGCAGCTCGATGCTTTGCTCAACAACAGTGTTATTAGCAGGCTGGACTTCACACTCAACTACCTCTTCAGCTCTTGTCTGTAAAACTGGCTCTGTTGAGGCTGCATAAATGGCTGCAGTTTCGACAGCAGGTTGAGGGGGCAATTCGGATTCAGATTCGACCACCAAGTCAGGAATCTGTTCCACACTGTCTTGGACAGCAGTATCGTCTCCTGCTGCATCAGTCACAGCAGGTGATGATGCCACATTAACCTCAGTTTCCGGGTTAACAGCTTCTTCAGCAGCTTGTTCTGGAGGACCTTTATCATGACTCCCCTCTGTAGCAGCTTCAGCAGCAGGTTCAGGGGGCAATTCGGATACAGATTCAACCACCAAGTCAGGAACCTGTTCCACACTTTGTTGAACAACAGCTTCTTCTCCTGCTGCCTCAATCACAGCAGGTGCCTCAGGCACTGACGCCACATTAACCTCAGTTATAGTTTCAACAGTTTCAACAACAGCCTGTTCTGGAGGATCTTTGTCATGACTCCCCTTTGCTGGAGCTGCAAGTTGAGGGGGCAGTTTAGAAACAGATTCTGCCACTAGATCAGGAACTGATTCCACACTCTGTTGGACAGTAGCCTCTTCTTCTGGTGTTGCATTAACCACATCACTTTCATTAGGCGATGACTCCACCTCAACCGTCACTACAGCTTCAACACTTTCTTCTGAAGCCTTTTCTGGAGGACCTTCATCGTGACCCCCTTCTGTAGCAGCTTCAGCAGCAGGTTCAGGGGGCAATTCGGATACATATTCAACCACCAAGTCAGGAACCTGTTCCACACTTTGTTGAACAACAGCTTCTTCTCCTGCTGCCTCAATCACAGCAGGTGCCTCAGGCACTGACACCACATTAACCTCAGTTATAGTTTCAACAGTTTCCAGAACAGCCTGTTGTGGAGGACCTTTGTCTTGATTCCCATCTGTAGCAGCTTCAGCAGCAGGTTGAGGGGGCAATTTAGATACAAAGTCTGCCACTAGATCAGCAACTGGTTCCACAATTTGTTGCACAGCAGCCTCTTCTTCTGGCGTTGCATTAATCACATCACTCTCATCAGGTGATGACTCCACCGCAATAACAGCTTCTGGAGGACATTTCTCACAACTCCTCTCTGCATGTTGTACAGTAGGTTCTACTCCTGCATCCTCTAACTTTGTCGCATTTGCTGACTCTATTTCGCTTGAAGGTACCTCTTGAGGTTTCAGAAGGATTTCAGCAGTGTCTTTACACTCCTCTGTGCCAGCTGCAGCAAAGGTTTCTGCTGCAGGACTTTCCACATGAGCATCTGCGGAGACCTTGACCTCACTTTGTTCTACATTAGACTGGTCATCTGCTGTATCAGCATATTCTCCCTTGTTTTCTGCGGTTGTGCTGATGACTGGGTGTTCAGCTGGCGCCACAGCCTCTTTTATTGAAGGAACTGGTTGTGCCTCACCATTGAAGATATGTTCGTTCACATGAATATCCACAGAGACCTCAGTGGTGCCCCCATTGAGTTCTACGTTTGACTGGTCAGCATTTTCTTCCTTATTTTCTGCTGTTGTGTTGGCAAGAGATTTTTCTGGTTGTTCCTCACCTCTTTGGATAAGCTCTTCTGTTGGTGCTTGGGGCCTGTAACAGAGGGAGTTACTTATTCCCAAGTATGCAAAAAACATATGAACAAAAAACCCTACACTCAGCATCTTTAAAGGTACGGCACTTGCATTTAAAGTCAATAGATGCTCTCATATACTAACTTTGTATTGTCTGCAATCTCCGCTGTTGAGCCCTCAGGCTGGGCATCTTTTTGAGGAGGAATAACTTTTTTGCCTTATTTGTTGAATCGCTAAATATATAGAACAGAAGATAAACTTGCAAAATGGTACCAACATTCAATATTTGGTCTAAAAACTTTAACTGAGATTAATCATGATTGCAGAGTTGCAGTGAGCAGTTGCTCATATTTTAGACAATTCTAATTTTAAATTCAGCATGTACATACCTTTTGGATGGAATGAAGTGTGTGTTTTGGTGGGGAGGGCTCTGTGGAGAAGCTAATGATCTACAGGGTAAGAACAAAAAACACACCTTGAAAAGAAGCTTGGAATTCAGAACAGATGACAAAGCAGTGGAAAATTATATGTTGTTATGGAAATTACTACTGTAGCTGAATATTGCCATCAAAGCCAAATACTTGATATTAAGATGCTTCTTTTTGCAAAATGCAAATGTACAATAATAGCAGATAATAGATAAAACTGCATCAGCAAGGAATGATGATGAAATGTTAGGAGTTATGATTTCATAATATAACTCTGTGTCTTCTTTCGTATGAGTTCCTCCACAAAAATTGTTTTGTCCTGCTTTGGAGGATGAGGACAATAAATTACACATATAGGACCACAACATATGAGCTGACTGGTAAAAAAGTAGAGCCAGCTACATTGACTGATGAGGCAAAGCTAACAAATAGAGCCTAAAATGTCAACACAATGTTTATTAACGATGTAAATATCACCAAACACGTTGCAGTGAAGTGAAGGGATGGAGATGTTTTTCTTGAACAATAAATGCGATACAGTTATATGCATGAGTTACATGCATGAGTCAATTTAGCCCCAGTTTGTTTGTCTCATCTATTACCATTTATGGCAATAGATTACCATTTTCTGCAATAGGGCCAATAATGCCTAAGTATCTTGATTATAATGTAACTTGCGACTTGTGTAACTCGGACGTGAGGTCATGGTCCATGTACACACTTAAAGTAAAATATTTGAACCCTTTCATTCATGCTGCTAGTCTCATTAACAAGGCTGAATGTCTGACACTGACCCTCTCTCCCTACACCCATCCAGACCTACCATACATTTACGTAGGCTAATGACTCTCTGTGTTACACACACCCTTTACCGTCTGGATTACTCTACTTTGAATATTGTGCATGCACAAACAGCTAATTTCATCATAAAAGCATATCCTACATATATTTTATTGTTTATATTTTTAGTACTAGATTTTTTATCTTCCTTATATTCTTATATTTTTTTAACTTAATGTTTGTCATGCACCAAAAACACCAAGACAAATTCCTTGTATGTGAACTACTTCTATAATTCAGTGACTGGAACTTATAATAAATCCAATCAAATATCCAAAACCAACCAAAATATGATATTATGTATTTTAAAAATATCCAAAACCAACCAAAATATGATATTATGTATTTTAAAACTATAGTTTCACGTGAATTGAGCCTTATGGTTGTGATTTATTGATGTTATCTGTATTTCTCCAGAGTTGGACACTTATTTTTGTAACAGGAATATCGACGCTTTTATTTTGAAGTCGACCACCCCCAGCTTCCGGTTTCGTTCCGCCGTCTCCTAGCTCTTTCATGCTAGCCGCGGCAGGTAAATGTGGCGGGTTATACTCAAACTTTGCCGCGTAATTCAAACTTTCTAACACAGACAGACATGTAGCGGCGACGGTAGAACAAACACGGCTGATTTCCCTGTGTTTCACACCGTGTTTTTCTCTTTAAACCCTCTCGGTGTAGTAAAAAAAAAATAACGTTAGCCGTTAGTTTTCAAACGGTTCCGGTGCGCGGCGTCTTGTGTCCCCTTCAAAGTTCAACGGGAGCAGTAAGTGTGTTTGTGTTTTGACTGGTGTCCCTGCACATGAAGGACACTTTGACTGAGACAGAGAGCACGAATATAATGTCATTTTACTGTCTGAATGAACTGCTGCCTCCATCACGAAGCTGGAGTAAAGTTAGCTTCCGATTTTACGAGTTAAGGGAAATCTGACTGATTATATCAGGACGTAAATATATCTTTAAAAATGTATGAAAACATAAAAAAAAAAACAAGTGAAGACATTTTAAGAAACCTATCAGATTGAATGTGTCTTGATATTTCCTATTTTTAATAAAGAAAATCAGGCCTGCAGGTATTTTAAATATTTATTTTTCTGTTGTAACAAATATAATACATGTCTTATTGATGAAACATAATGTAAAGATGGTTTAATTTGGTCTCTTTTAATTAGATTTAGAGCTGGTTTGTGTTTTCTGGATGAACTACACTGCACAATGATCTTTTAAAGGTCCAGTGTGTGTCAGATTTATGTAGCTTTGTTTACAAAATATGGCTGTTAATATTTATTCACTATGTTTTCATGAGTGTATAATCACCTGGAAATAAGAATCATTGTGTTTTTGAAGCTGGAGTAAAGTTAGCTTCCGATTCACGAGTTAAAGGGAAATCTAACTGATTATATCAGGACGTAAATATATCTTTAAAAATGTATAAAAACATTTTAAAAAAACAGGTGAAGACATTTTAAGAAACCTATCAGATTGAATGTGTCCTGATATTTCTTCTTTTAATTAATAAAATTGATATCAAAACAGGATTTTTTTAAAGAATTCAGGCCTGCAGGTATTTTAAATATTTATTTTTCTGTTGTAACAAATATAATAAATGTCTTATTGATGAAACATAATGTAAAGATGGTTTAATTTGGTCCCTTTTAATTAGATTTAGAGCTGGTTTGTGTTTTCTGGATGAACAATACTGCACAATGATCCTTTAAAGGTCCAGTGTGTGTCAGATTTATGTAGCTTTGTTTACAAAATATGGCTGTTAATATTTATTCACTATATTTTCATCAGTGTATAATCAGCTGAAAATAAGAATCATTGTGTTTTTGAAGCTGGAGTAAAGTTAGCTTCCGATTCACGAGTTAAAGGGAAATCTAACTGATTATATCAGGACGTAAATATATCTTTATAAATGTCACAGAAAGATGAAAACATAAAAAAACAAACTAGTGAAGACCAAAATCTGAACGAGGGGAGTGTGAAGACATTTTAAGAAACCTATCAGATTGAATGTGTCCTGATATTTCTTGTTTTAATAAATAAAATTGATATCAAACAGGAAGACCTCATACACTCCCAAGTTTATCGAATTCAGGTGTGCAGGTATTTTAAATATTTATTTATCTGTTGTAATGTAGCTTTGTTTACAAAATATAGCTGTTAATATTCATCACTATGTTTTCATGAGTGTATAATCACCTGGAAATAAGAATCATTGTGTTTTTGTTGCCTTTTATATCTACAGACACCGAACGAGTCAATTCTAACTGCAGCAGCAAAAGCATGTTGATCATAATGTAGCTCTTGAGGCCGAAGTATAATTTGAACAGGTGAGTTAAAGTTTTTTTGTACCAGGCTGTAAACATGTTTGGACCTTTAACACATAGAGGCTTATGGCTTATTGGCTTCACTTCAGAGCCACAGAGGTTGCCGCTTGGTTAAAACTATATATGTCACCAAATCCTGAATACTGGACCTATTTAAGTTTCATTTATTTTTTTAATGAATGAATCAGAAGGCAACTTAAATCTGGTGCATCCGTCTTTGCAGTGAACGTGAATGTTGGATGTGAGAGATTGTGTCGGTTCGGGTTTTTGAGCATTGCACTTGAAAGCAACAATAGGTTAAACAGCAATGTTGTGGAGTTATGTAACGCCAGGTATGAACAAGACTGAGCTGTGTGCTGTGTCTGTGCTTCATTTCTGGTGAAGTGAAAGTGTTTTGTCTTTTTATGTGTGTTACGTTTGTTTAATTAATTATTCATGCCTCCATTTCCTGTGCCATCCTAGACTAGCATGCCATCGAGAAACCATCTAGACAAAATCGGCAGGAGGAAGAAGAAGAAATGGACGGAGGAGGCCATGGAACGTGCGCTGATCGAGGTGAAGTCGGGAAGGTGTACGGTGAGACAGGCTGCCAAAGAGTTTGGAGTCCCTAAATCTTCACTGGGGGACCGAGTCAGCGGGCGGGTGGCACCAGGGAGTCGCAGCGGGCCTGCTCAGCTTATAACATCTGCAGATGAGGAGCTTCTGGTGGAGTTCTCTTTGTACATGTCCAAGCATGGATTTCCATTGACCAAGCAGCAGCTGGTGTCCTTTGCCTCGTCCATTTATAAGCGGCAGCACCGGAGGGTGGCATTTTCTAAATTAGGCCAGACCTGGTGGCTCAATTTTAGAAAACGCCAAGAAAAGAATATTACTATTCAGCCGGCGGACAATGTGGTCCGCGGGAGGACGGTGTGTGTGAGGAAGGAAGCGGTGGATCAGTTTTTTCATTTGCTCAGCACCGTTGTGGACGCTCGCGGGCTCAGGGACAAGCCTCACCAAATCTTCAACTGCAATGAGACGGGCTTTCAGCTGGGCAGGAAGAGGGTGATTCTCCCCAAATCTGCCAGTCTGGGCTACAAGCCAGTGCCAGGCCTGAGGGACCACATCTCCGTCCTGGCTTGCGTTAGCGCAGCTGGAGAAAGCGTTCCCCCATTTATTATCTACTCAAAAGCCTATCCAGGAGGAGTATGTTACAAGACACACGGGCCTCCAAACTCCCTCTATGGATGGTCAGACTCGGGGTGTATCAACTCTGAACTCTTCAAGAAATGGTTCCTAAAACACTTCCTCCTGCACGCACCGAAGGCGCGACCACTGCTGCTGATTTTCGACGGCCACAAGTCTCCCGTGAACCTCGAGGTGGTGGAAGCGGCTCGTAAGGAGGACGTCATCCTTCTGTGCCTCCCGCCTCACTGCTCTCACATCCTGCAGCCACTCGACGCCGGGCTCTTTGTCCTCCTCAAGCAGCGTTTTGCGGCACTCATCGGTGACGGCTGTGCTGCCGATACGCACTTTGCAGTCAGCAAGAAGGAGTTCTCAGGTGTTTTTAAGGGGACATATCAGGTCATGAAGGAGGAGGAGGGTGTCAGGACTGTGAAGGAGGGCTTTAGGAAATGCGGCATCTATCCACTGAACCACTTCAACACCATCAACGAGGGTCATTTAACGTCATCACACGGCACAGCTGGACCCTCCTTATCCGCATCGGCACAGGGGTTGCACGCTGTAGGAGACCTAGCAGCTGCTGGACCCTCCTAACTCTTCACTGCCCAAGAGGAAAGAGTGAACACGCAAGTGAGCACAGACGAGATCTATTATCTGATATATTAAATGGGCTTACACTCCTGCCTGAGAATCGTGCACCGCCTCCCTCAGCCTCCCTGCAGAGTGCTGTGCTTGTCAGCTCGCCAGTAGAGCCGGGTGTTGTTGATATAAATTGTTGAAGAGTTGTGCTCAGATTTATTAGTCGAGTAAAAATGTTTGTATGCTGCACAACAGCTGTTCACAACCTGAGGGCATCTAAAGGAGTTAAAAGCTTAGAAAGAAAAACATATATTTATATTTTCAATATTCTCTGTGAGTTTTTTAAATTTTTTATTTGATTTTTTGCGTTTTCTTGTGAAATACTGGAAACCTTCAGCTTTCCAGTCCTGTATGAAACGATCTGAGCTCACAAATCATCATCAGAAGTAGACATTGCCTCATTTTAGAAGATCACAAGCCAAAAAAAAAAAGATTGAGAACTACTGAAATGTAATTTAAGCTCTGTCATTTTGTCGTGTGTGATTGATGGCCAGTCAGCTAGCTAAGCTAATATCAAGCAGTGTGAATACAGATAAAGCTGTGCTTGATTTGTGTTTTAATTAATTGTTTTCTAATTCTAAGTTATTAACTCATCTGTTATGTTTTCATGCACCTATTGTTACTTTCAGACAGGATCAAGCAAATCGCCAGAGTTGTGCGACAGTGTGAGCGGGGTGTGGTAGGCTGCTGGGGGTACTGCTATGAACAATCAGGAAATAACAATAAGACCATCGGACACAAACCAAATTGTCACTGTTTTGCACCGTAAGTTGTGAGTCAGACTCAGCTTTAGAAGCTGGGTTCATGAAATAAAGAAAGCCAGAACACAACAGGTAAAGTATCAGACTTCAGGCCACGAATCCACCTGAATAGTCTCGGTTTCAGAGACATTTCAGGCTGACTGTGGAGGCTTGACCAGGCTGATCAGCTGATTGGTGGCCACAATGTGACGTTTTTCCCAGAAGTTGAATCCAGTTCAACTTCTCCGCCACAGGACATCCCTGCAGCTCACACCGCCCGCAGCCAAAGCGCACTACCCACACTCAAATAAATGAGAAAACCTGCGTTTTTCTCAGTAGCGCCATATCCTGTCTGAATGCGCCCTAACATATTTACCACTGCACCTCATTTCTTTTTAACATGCTTACAAAGATAAAAGGAGTACATTTTGAAAATGTAGTTAAATATTAAGATTTATTACTGTCCAGTATCCGTGCAGAAGATCTGCTCATAAAACTAAATAATTTCTCTTGTGTGGTGTTCACACTGAGAAACTCACTGAGAGAACAGAGGGGTAAACAATGTTTTGTTTTTTTATACTGATTGAAGCGAAATGATAACATGTCTGTCTGCATTCAGTCATTAATTTTCCTTTGTTTGAGTATGCTGAATGTTCTCGGCTCATTAAACGGTTATAAGAGGAATATAATGTCCAAAACACAGAACTAGTTGAGGAAATTTTGTCCTCTTTTTTTTTGGGGGGGGGGGACTAGAATAAAGATATTTTTGCAGCACAAATGTGTCCATAATCTGAATAATTTAAAAAGGGGTTATACTCTTGTGTGCGTGTGTGTCATGTACGTGTTCAAGTCAGGTGATGTAATACAAATGCAATAGTTAAAGCACAGGCAGGGTGCACTGCATGTATTACTAATTATCCTGTGTTTTAACAGTTAATGAATGTTTACAGTCTATTTAAACATTAACTAATTAGTTCTTTCATCAGAAAAACTGACACTTTTATGTAACACTTGAAAGTTGATGGCTGGTCAAATATATGTACAGCTCAAAATAAGGATTTGTATTTTGATTAATCTTCATTAGAAAGCTGAAAGGACTTTTTTGATATTAACCAAGCAGCAACCTCTTTGTCTGTGAAGTGAAGCCAATGCAGTAGTGCCAAAAACTGCAGTTCCTCAAACGTCCACTTGAGGCTAGCTACAGAATGAGTCAGTCTCCATAAGTCCCCATGTTAAAATGTCCAACTTCACAGCAGAAGTAAACATGTTTACAGCCTGGTGCAAAAACTGTTTTGGTCTCTATAGCTAATTTCCCTGCTTAAAGTTATCCATAATTAACAGTACGCTCCACGTCTTTGCCCATTTTTAGATCGGTCGCGAGGCAGGACTGCCAAGGTGGTAACAACCAAAACCACCACACTCGGAGCTTCACAACGGCTCTTTAGAAACCTGTGGGTGACGTCATGGTTACGCCGTCCATATTTTATTTTAACGCTTTAATACCAAAATAGAGGATACAAAAACATGCAGGTCTTTCAAGCAGCAGTGGTGCCTTGAAAGGAAACACTGAAGTAAGTTCAGATTAATGCACAGATCAGCCTGCAGTGTGCCGTAGGTCTTAATAGATGCAGCAGAGCTAACCAGTTAATTTTTATGTTAATATGACAGATGGTCATGTCTGATCGTTCATGTCTGCAGCCATTTAAAAAAGTTATTCTCTGGCACAACAGCCTCAAAGGAGAACATCGGTTTGATTTGCAGAATCACCTTGTTCCTCGTGGTAAAATGAGTTTGACACTGGAGGTGTTCCAGACCAGATCTAATATTTAAATGTCATGGTTTAAATTTGTTTACAACGCTAAAAAATCAGCTAGATTGCTAAATAAATCTATTAAACAGTGACTATTTGTCAGAACTAAGCGCCTCTGTTTGTCAGATTTACATTTACCAAATATTACTTCATCAGATCTAATTTATTACACAGTGACAGACGCACTTGGGTTAAAATGATTCACTGTTTTGAAGTAAAAAATGGCACCACCTCCTGGTCAGAGTCTTGGTATTGGATTTATATGAATGATAACTGTGAGACTATGATTAAAGAGTTAGTCAAGTGAATTTACTTGTACAGCTCTGTTTTTAAAACAGTAGTAACACCTCTGCTACAACTGGCATAAGGAGGTCTTATCTAAGGCGGTTGCATAATTTAATAAAATAATTTAAGATTAATACTTTAACACTTACTCAAATTTCTTGGCCGTGGATAGGACGTATGAATTCAAACGGAGAAGGCCAGGTCTGGTCTCCGCAGCCTGCTGCTCCGTCCTGCAAGACAAGAAGAAGAAGTTGAAGTGAATTTACAGCATATTTGTGACAGCGTTTGTCTCAGAAAGTCACTGCTTGTCATGTTTTATGGGGACTTAAAAGGACCAGAGAAGACAGTAAGAATTCCTCATGACACCAAAGCACATCAGTAAGATGCAGGGGGGGAAAGAAAGCACAAAAATGTTTTAAATTAATGAGAATACCTTGCACCGTCTTCCTCGTTCTTTTCTGGTGCTGATTTCTGGATCCAACTGACATCATTTTTCAGTGACGTCCGCACCCTGGTAGTTCGAAACACCCGGTTTCTGTCATCTTCTGCAACACACACACACACACACACCTGCTGTCAGTACTGGGTACCAAAGATACTTAAAAACCATGTTTAATTTGATAAGAGGTGTAAATAAGTAAGTGGGGCTTACGTTCTGACATGATGCTGGTGTTTTCGCAGATGTTCAACCTGAGGAGATTATTTAAAGATGAGAAAGTTACATTTTATTCCAAGTTTCACACATATAACAGTAATCACTGCTGTAATGCACAGTATATCTCCTCACTGTCATTATCTTTCTTGCAGCATCACATACTCAACCTGTAATACTGCATTCTGCACACTGTAAAAAATGTCTGCAGATTTTACAGTTAAAATTTGCCAAACCATCACAGTAAAATATACTGTATACAATAAAACACAGTCACATTTAATAGCAAAACTCTTATTTTATACAGCATCTTAAGGGAATTTGTACAGAATAAAGTAGTATTTCATATAAGACATGGTTTATTATACAGTAAAACATATATTTCATGGCAAAATTGATTTTATTGATTTTGATTTTATACAACATTTGTGTGGCATTTTTGTTTTAATTATGTGGCAAAAAAATTTATTTATACAGTAGAATATGGAATAAAAAGCCAACTTAACTGTAAAATTAACAGTACTAATATCCTTATAATATATCCAATATCCTACTGTAATTTAGAGAAAGTTATACCATATTCATTACAGTAAATTCTGGCAACCATAGCTGCTAGTTTTTTACCAACAGTTGTTTTTTTACAGTAGCATAGAAACAACTCACTCAGAATGTGACTTTTATCATTTGTTACTAACCTGAACTTGCAGTAAACTCTACTAGAGCATGGATAAATACTATTATTAAATTAAATTAAATAAATACTTATATATTTTTAAAAAAGAAGATATTTTTACACTTGTATGCATAAAAATGTCACACACTTTGAGCCTCCTGTTAACATTTTGACCTGCACTCAGAGCTTTAATCTCTGATGATGAGTCTCACTGGAAAAGTGCCAGCACCAATTAACCAGGTCAGATTACTTATGCATAGAAAACCAAAGCTATTCTGACTTTATAATGACCCTTGCATAGCCAATGAACAGAGCTAATGTGAAATCCAGTTCCTGCCCTTTATGTCGTGTTCTCACCTGTTCTGTTCAGAGCAGAGCCTCGTCGAGCCTCGTCTGGATGTCTTCTGCTTCACACGGGCGAACAGGTAGAGACACTTAAACCTGAGCCCCCCCCTCACCGCAAGCCCTGTCATTTCAGATTCCACCCCTCGTTAGTCTGAAGTGTCATACCTGGATGCTGCTATGCAGGTTGATCAAGTGGGTGGCTGGATGCTTTTCGTGACAATCATTAAGTGGGCAGACAGGTGCCATTGTTTTAGTTAGTAGTTTCATTTTTTTAGAAATATGAATACATTCCAGGGATGTCTTCTGTTTCAACAATCACTATTACCTGATAACTATTGAAAGAAAAAGGAGCTTTTTTCAAGAGTTTTCTTTCTGTTCTTTTATAATGTGTGTGACGACATTATACAATCTTAATCAGCCATACAATTTAGTACCTAATGGTGTTTTATTCCCTCTGACTTCTTTCAAAGAAAAACATGCTGTTCTAGTTGAGAGGGACGATAAAGATCAAGTGACACCTGATACCTGACACCTAATTGGAATTTAATCTAATGCCTGATCAGAAACCTTCATTTCCACTGAAACTGACAAGCCAAACCTCATTTTAGTAAGTAAACATTTTAAGGAACTGAATTTTGGGGGGGATTTTTCAGAGTATCTGCAACACTTAGTACAGATTTTTTTAATTATTGTTATTATTGGGCATTTTTTGCCTTTATTTGATTGGATAGGACAGCTGATGACAGTCCTGAAAGCAGGTAGAGAGAGGGGAACTAAAACTATCTGAGTTAAGTGACATGGTCACCATAAAGCTTGCATGAAATCACAGTCACTCTGTAAATAGCTGTAAATATTGTGTCTTTACTTTTCTGTTGTTTCCTCTGAAGCACTTGACAGTGAAATACAAGTGAAATAAGACCATAATATTTAAAAGCTGTGTGGAATCCAGCAGAACCTCCTCCGTCGGTTTGGCCTCCTTGAACCTCAGCCAGCGTCTTCAGTAGAAATCTTTATCAAAACAACACAGAAGTCAAAGTCAAAGTCACAGTGATATATTTCCTGCAGTACACACGGAACTGACATAGTGGAATGAGATTAGGTGTGTTGCTCAGAGTAAATTCTTGTAGAGGAACATGAGGGTACATTATGTTCAAAGAGAAACAGTAAATGTTACATAATGTGTGCTTTGTTTGTACCTTTAATGTATGTGTTATTACATACTCAAACACAAGAATCATATACAAAAATATGGACCAGTATATTACCTTTAAAATACACTTTAGATGTAAAATTACAGTATTTTAGCTACTACTACTAAGTTGCATTAATAATACAGTACAAATCATCATAAGTCATGACTGTGATTCAAGTACAGCACCATACTATAATTCAGCAACTGAACATTAAACTTTGTTGTGAATTCACGGAAACTACAGATGATTACAATATCATATTGTAATTTTACATTAAAATACTATATTTTTACAGCACATACAGTTGTTGTTTTAATCTATACTAATGTAAAATAATTACTGTGAATTTACTGCAATTTACCCTCATTTAATGTTACAGTGTGTGTGCCCTACGTTTTACCCTTGCGGCTAAGGCCTGACAGATTTATTTCCATGTTTCCATGATTTGTTTGGCACAATCATAACTTATGTGTACTGCATCTGCACGCCTTACCATGCACATGTAGAACATGTGACAGTACAAACTGTATTTATACACCTGGCAGTTAGGATTACAATGCAGCCAAAATAGGATTTGTAACTTTCAATGCATTCAGGCTGTGATAACATTAGACGTAGGTTGAGTCCTGATGCATCCTCTGATACAAAATGCCCCCTACCTTCCTCACTACAACACTGCACATTCTTATGAAGTCACTTTATTTGTTATTACAAATGTAGAAACTGCAGAATACTTGTTTATTAAGAGTTATATACCCTGATCACAAGGATACATTTTTAATGTTAAATATCTCTCTCTCTCTTTAAAATACTTTTATTTATTCATTTATTTTGTGTGAACATGGGATGAGGTCTGGGACATTACATCTAAATCCAGCAGTGGAATGACAAATAGGAGCAGGTATCTTACTATTGTCAGCCTGCACTTATGTACCTCCATGCATGCTGTTTATAGTTACATGTGTCATTTTTAATGCTACGTAGCAATGTCATTGGTTACAGACAGATTTCTTAACTCCCATATTCTCCTTTAAGCACTACTGGGGCCTTTATACACCAGTGGAGGGACCATCACTCCATCATCACTGATGGACAACGCACAGGAATCTCCTCGTAAGATTTCCATCAGGGAAGTCATTAAATTAGTCAGAAGAGTAGCTCAGGAGCTAATGTCCATTAGAAAACAGCTCTAGAAAGACCTGGAAGCAGAGAAAACAAAAGGGCAATGCACTCCAACACCACAGATTTGGAGAAAGCTTCAGATGAGACAAAAATCAAACGTGACGCATCATGTTTAGAGGAGTAATGGCTCTGCATGTGACCCTAAAATAATAACAGTGAAGTTCACTTATACACTGTGCATGCTTTTTATGTCCATGCTTTCAGTTAGTGTCTAACAATGCTGTCTTAGTCTCAGTCCTCATTTTATAGCTTTGTGTGTGCATTAGCATTATGAGCCTCTGTGTTTAATGTTTTAAATAGAACCTGACAATCGTGTATGAGTGTGTATTCTCTTTGCTTTTTATTATTGTCCTGCATACTTATACATGATCTCACGCTTATATTCAATCTTATATTCTGGACTATGCATGGTGCGTTTAATGTTTTATTAACGTGCACTGTCCTTGTTAAATAAACCAGAAGGTAAATAAATAGCTACAGTTCCTAATGGATATACAAGATGCAGATATAAAAGATTATCGTAACAATTCCACTGCTCCAGAGTATTGAATATATCTGTGTTAAATCACATTTATTCAGGAGGTCTGCGCTACAGTTTTCTCTTTTCCGAGTGTTTTTGAATGCATCTTTTCTACAGGTCGTGACGTCACAGCGTGTATCCGGTCTTCTTCTTGTCGTGTGGTGGCAGCTTCGTAAGTGTTATTACTCTGAAAATAACGTTTAAAACACGTATTATTGTTATCATTTTGATTGTAGTTTGATTGTGAAAATGTAACTCGTAGCTGATTGACGCCACAGAGCCGTCTGGAGAGCTGAAGTAGCTTTATTTCCCCACTTTAGCGGCGATGTTTGAACAGGCTAACCTATTAGCAACGCATTAGCTGTTTGAGGCTAGCTGGTTAGCTTGTGTTTTGTACTTTATCAATGACTTATTTCAGATTATTCTTCCAATAATTAGACGATTTGTGTCTCACAGAGAAGTGATAAGAGTTGCATTGATGTTACGGTTTCTAACAAACTCTTTAACATGTTGTTTAGCTCGTTGTTTAATCTGCTTTTCTGTCTTTTGTTTGACGACTGAACAAATTACTTTTATAAATGAGTGATTTCAGTAGCTAATAACTCATTATTATCCCAGCTGTCTCTCAGCCGTGAAGATAAATGTTGCTGCTTTACTTAAATACATAACCTGACAACAATACCTGATGTGTATTTTAAGGGATTTTATATAACAGGTAGCTTTTTAACATTACATTGATGTTTGTCATCTATCATACATTGTAACAAACTTTGCACCACAGAGATGAACACGTGTCTACAAGAAGTTTAAACACACACACACACACACACACACACACACACACAGGAAAACCATTTACTGCACAACCTGATCATCCACCGTCAGTAATTAATACACAACCAACAATTAATCAAACCAATAACTAACATCTGTGAACATGTTTAAAAATACACATATAAGCAGTTTGAATTAAACTAAAGCTGCCTGCACTGTGTGGAGGGATATGACATTTGAACAACTTGTTACAAGTTTTTAAGAAGACAAAAAAACACAAGTTAAAGGACGTCAGTCGACAGTCTTCTTGTTAATCCAGCATCAATATAATCCACAAAGATAAACTGTATTTCTGTACAAACCTTTACATTTTGGACTTTGTCACCTCAGCAACTCAAAAGACTCACTACCAGCATCGTTTTAGTGGGAGAGGACTGTAGGAATGAGGTGATAAGATTTCTCGCAAAAACAAGAGGTGGCTGCAGTTAATTTACTTTATTGCCCTTTTCCCTGCAGACAATTTGTGAAGGCAGTTAGAAAAGCACAAACTTTATAGAAGTTTAATGACAGTTGCATAAATATTAAGGGATTCAGCAAACAACAATAAAAGTAAGGATGTATAAAAGATGTTGTTTATTAGGTGTTGACCTGATATTTGTCTGGAGCTGCCTGTTTCTAGCATCCTGTCCTCTCAGCTCTCAGGTCACTGCACGCCAAGTGCAGTGCTCTGAACTCTACTTGGTTTTCATCTTATGTTTGTTCACCTCACGTGTTGCCACAGCAGAGCCATCGAAGATGACTACAGCTGCAAGACCAACGTTTGAGCCGGCGAGAGGAGGGAGGGGTAAAGGAGAAGGTGATCTGAGTGCTCTGTCCAAGCAGTATTCAAGTCGAGATCTTCCAGGTCACACGAAGATCAAGTACAGGTCAGTGGGATGGGTTGATGCTGGCTGCATAGCCAGGCACTGATCTATTATCTATCTGCTCATTCTGAAAGTATATATATAATATACATATTTATTTTTCTCTGTCCTCAGACAACCCACCCAGGATGCCCCTGAGGAGGTGCGTGCCCGTGACTTCCGCAGGGAGCTGGAGGAGAGGGAGCGTGTAGCTGTACGTGACAAGACCAGAGAAAGAGGACCAAGAGGTCGGTCTTTATGCAGATGTTAAACAGTGCATTGAAACATATTTCAAGCTTTTCACATGAAGTTCAGACCAGATATTAACTTAATAGAAACTATACAGATAAAGAAATCATAATATTCCAAATCATAAAGTTATGTGCGATTAATTGGCGTGACATGGGATGTAGGTTAGCACTTCCACTCTATGAAAATAGGTTAACTGCCTCTGAATGCAGGTGAACAAATCATTTGTTGCCAGGCTTTCACACAAGAAGCATCTCGTAGATGACATTATCGAGCTACATTGCAAAATCACTGATAAAGACACATTTTTTTAACTCCTAAATCTTCCTATAAGCACCGCTGGGGCCTTTATCCACTGCCTATTCCCGACAGAACAGAGTGGAGAGCCACTTCTGAACCAGAATGCAGTGTTTCTGGTGGGGTTTAAAACACGAGCTAGAACAGCCACGATTAGCTGCAATGACCATGACAAACACAGAATGTGTCTCATCCATGCTCGGTGTGATTTGGCCCTAACAATGAGGTGGATGCATCGTTCTATGACAGTCATATGTTGACGTGTTGAATACTTGTTTCCCACACTGTATATTTTTGGTCATTTTATATCACCTATAAAAACATTCACTTATTATGTTCCAGAGCACACCACATCATCATCATCTTCATCATCCTCTTCAAAGAGGCCCAGACTGGATCAAATCCCAGCAGCCAACTTGGACGCTGACGACCCTCTAACCGATGTAAGTGTTTGCACTGTGCAACACTTAATGGACACATGGAGGCGATTAGCACTCGTCAAGCTCCCTCACAGATGATGCTCGCTTTGTTTACAGGATGATGAAGACGAGGACTCCGAGGAGGACAGCGATGACGACGACACCGCAGCTCTTCTGGCAGAGCTGGAGAAGATCAAGAAGGAGCGCGCTGAAGAGCAAGAACGCAAAGTAAAGCGTCGTTTCAGACCTGCTGTTTGAAAAGAAACTAAAGCCTGACGTTCTTAATTAATGCAGTTGTTTCTCTTCGTAGGAGCGAGAGCAAAAGGCAGAGGAGGAGAGGATTCGCATGGAGAATATCTTGAGTGGCAATCCGTTGATTAATTTGGCAGGACAACAGCAACAACAACAGATGAGCCAGACTCAGACCACATTCAGGGTCAAGAGAAGGTATCTCACAAACACACACACACATCTGTGCACAACATGAGTGTTGTATTTAAAGAACAAATGAACTCTTGAGTGTGTTTACATGATTTGTTCATACGTTTCCAGGTGGGATGATGACGTTGTGTTCAAGAATTGCGCCAAAGGAGTGGACGAAGCACGGAAGGAGAAACGTTTTGTCAACGACACGCTGCGCTCCGAGTTTCACAAGAAATTTATGGAGAAATATGTAAAGTAAAGGACTTGATGTGGCTGCATTTTATTTTTCTTCTAATTTCTCTGGTCTGCGCTCTCCGGCTGTCCAAATACATCCTGTATTCAAATTAGTATCTGTACAGTCAGCACGTAAACTGTTGTATATAAATGAGTTGGTGAGTTACATCCTTTGAATAAAGCTTCTGAAAAATGTCATTTGTTAAATGTGATTCAACAAAAACAACAAGTTTCCATAGTTTTTAAAAAAAATTCATTTCAATAAACTGGCTTGTGTTTAAAATGGATCTTATCTTGTCTGAATTTGTTTATTTCAAGGACCTCATTGAGGTAAAAAACAGTTCTAACATAATGTTTTATATACTCACATAAGTATGAACTCTTATAAACCTTTGAAAGTGTAATATTAATCAGGATCTAACTTCAAATTAAATTACATTTTATTTAAGGTCTTTTGTGTTAAAGGAAACAAAAAATATGAGGTGGACTGTCACAGATTTAAAAAAACAACAACACAGTATTCTTTGTATTTTCTGGCACCTTTTTATATCTATGTTTGGTTTTTTTAATAAGGTAACAACTGATGAATTCTGGTATGAAACAGTAAAGAGTCAAGTTCCTGTATCATCTGCCTGATGGTGACAAGGAGAACAGTCTGAGCTGGGTGGGCTGTGGTCCTTTAAGATTCTGTAATCTATAATAATAATAATGTTTTTAGATGCATTACTTTCATCATGCTCATGTGCTGCATGAGTAATTTTTGTTTTTTGAATTAAGATTACGACTCAGTATTACATAAATACACAGATACATATATATATTTATATAATCATAACACCACAACATAACCACAAAAAAGAAAATTCAATACAGTAAGTTTATCCACCCATAGCAGTCAGCAGCAGTTCAGTCTCATGATTAAAGTGGTGGTGGTGCGTGCAGCTATGCCATCCTGTATTGTCTGTCTGATGGTAATTCGTTTCTTCTTTTTTATATTATATATATAATTATTTAATTTATTTAAAAGAATTTCAGAATTTAATCAAAAAAAGATCAAGATCAAAACTTAACTTTCAGTTTGTTTTGTTTTTAGTTTTTAGTTATTAAAGCTTTTGGAGCCTTGATTCAGCTCCATACAAATGAAGTTAGAGAGATTTGTTGAATTATAATGGACAGGGGATGCTTTAACATGATGTTTAACTAATAATAATAATAATAACAATAATAATAACAATAATAATAACAATAATAACACATTTCATTTCATAGGCGCCTTTCTGTCACCCAAGGACACCAAATAAAAGTAGACAAAAACAAACAAAAAGAACCATAAAAGTATACCAAATTACAAGAATACAACATTAAAAACAGGTTAAAATGGGACAATGCAATTGAATCAGTCAGATGGAAAAGACTATTTTAAACAGGTGGGTTTTGAGTGCGGACTTGAATTGTGAGAGTGAGTTGATAAAAAATAATTTAAAATAATAAACCATGATTTTCCTGACATGACTCCCACAACACCAACACCCGCAGCTGCCTCACAGCCACCGGGAGCAGGCCGGTACTCGCGGCCGCCGGCAGGGGGCGGCACCTTCCGGCTCCAGCGCTTCCTTGTGACAGGAGGACTGTTGTTGGGAGGCTGCTGGGAAAAGATGGCAGCTTCCCTTTGTGTGTGTGGATTTACTGGACTCTGAGAGGCTTTAAACACATTTCTGGTGACTACACGGATCTCCGTCGCACAGTGCGGGTCCTCCATCAAACACCGTGAGGCCGGAGAACATGGAGAAGAGCGGGAGCATCGACAGCCTGGGCTCGAAGCGCTCCTCTTCCCGACAGCCGAGTGTTGATTCATTGTCCAGGTAGCTAAAGCCACCACAGCACCTCGGTCAGAAGTTTTAAAAACCAACAAACAGGCTGTCTGTTCATGTTTTCAGATTTAAGTCCACTGTCATAACGTTACTGCAACGTTGACGTAACGCTTTAGCAACGTCTGTTCAAACCACAAAATGATGTAATCCAACAAAACAAAACAAAATGCCATTACTCGACCACAGATGTTGACTTTAGCCATTTAACGCTCAGATTTAATCACATTTATTGATTTAAATTCAAAGTGAATGTCCATGAGAAGTTGTCAGAGTTTAGACTGATACATGTCATGTGTTTACGTACAGCTAAACCTCTTAAATCAGCCACACTGTCTGCTGTTAATCACGTTTTTTTATCGTTTAGGCCACAAAACATCTTTCATATATTAAATTTACAAAGTTTATAAACAGATACAAGCTGCAGATCTTTATATCTGACAAGCTGGATGCAGATAATTCTTCATCTTTGCTTTATAAATGTTATAATTCAGTTTTTTTTAGGTTTATTTGTCATCTCAGTGTCTACAGCCTAATTTAATTGTATTTGACTATACTGCTATTTCTTATTTCTATAAAAATTGTATTCTATTTCTACTTTTATCTTAGCACAGGTTTAATTTCCTCTTTGCACATATCAAATTCCTGTGCTCATATTTAACTTCTTAGCACAGGTTTAATTTAAATGTAGATTTAACTTTAATGTATGTGTACTGTGTGTTTACTGTGTCTCATGCTGCTACTGGATGTTTGAATGTTTGTGTACAAGTGACAAGGTTGTGTTCAGAATATATCACTGTTTAAATGGATACGAACATATTATATAAATATGATATGCTACATGGTTGGTGCATATTTTGCAGACAGTCCTGTGAGATTATGTGTTCAGAAGTCTGATGGCATGGTGTTTAAAAACTGTTCTTCAGCCTGGTGTTACGTGCAGCCATGCTCCTGTAACATCTACCTGACGGTAACAAGGAGCACAGTGTGTGATTCAGGTGGCGGTGAATCGTTATCTGTAGGTTAATACAAGGTCAACTGTACAATGAGATGTGTTGGATGAGAAAAAACGGTCAGCATAAGAGCACTAGACTAAACATGGACCTAAAGAAATAAAATAGAAAAAAATTGGATTTGAAAAATCTGTGAAAAAGTGTGTGGGTGTGTGGTACTATAGCAGCGGTATCAGCAGTCATGACTCACATAATTAACTGATGATAAATTGTTAATTTTCAGTCAACTAATAAGTGATCGATTAAGAACTAGTTACTCAGGCTGACCGTACAGTGAATCATCATTAGTTACGACATCTGTAAACGTTGGACCCCGAGCTGATCTGGCAGGACGAGCACATCTGCTACCTGCACCGGTTTAGAGCCAGTTCTATCAAATTAAAATAATAAACAAGTGTAATATGTTCATTGTACTATTTAAAATATCTGAGGATTGAGAGTAAGAGTAAAGTGACAATTGTATACAAAAGTATTGCAAAAAAAAGCAGCAGCGGGTTGTTTTTCAGTCATTCAGTCGCTCCTTGGCTTATAAAAACAAAGAGCTGAAGAATGGCTGCGGTCACACCCTACTTAGTATTTCCTCTCATGGTTTGTCATGCTATCTCTCACCAGTACTTCCACCTCTCGCTCTGACCGCTCTGCCCAGGCCAAACCGCCCTCAGCGATGTCCTCTGACTCTGTGGCCACGTCTGCAGAGCTCTCCCCGGAGCTCAGGGTTAGTAAGCTCACTGAGATCCAGCAGCTTCGATAATTACTTAATTATAATGACTGACGCGTGACTCTTTTCTCTTTTCTGCACTCTGCAGGTTAAGCCTAAAACTCTCGCCAAGGTAAGTCATCTCATGAACATGGACTACATGCTACTCCAACAAGTTTCATGCTTTCGGGTCTGATTTGTGTGTAATATCTCCAGCAGGTGCCGAGAGATTCAGACAAAGAGGAACCACAGTTACTTCCCAATGAAACAGCGCAAGACATGGGTATGTTGTCTCTTTGCTGCAGTCACAGCAGCACTATTCTGATTGATACCGCTCGCCATAATTTGGTGCAAAAAAACATGAAAAGATGCATGATTCATTTATTTTATTACTTTTTTGCACAAATAACAATAAGTGAAATATTTAATTTTTTATGTGAACATTCCTCCCTCACATTTATAATAACTTAATAAAACTTTAGCTAAGTTATCTGTAAACTAAAAGTGCAGGACCCCCAAGTTGATCAAGCACATCTGTTACCAACACCAGTTTCTCAACCCTCATCTCTAGTAGAGAAGCTTTTTTTTCCACATCAAATCATCTTGTAATATGTTCATTGTGCTGTTTTTATCTTATCCACAGCCCAAGATGTCACCTACTTCTGTCCTTTCATCGGAGCGATGAGGGGAACAGTGACTGTTACCAACTACAGACTTTTCTTCAAATGCATGGACAGGGTATGATAAGTAATATAAATCACTATAAATACTTCAAAGACTCTTTTTTTGTTTGTTTGTTTTTGTTGAAGTGATTTTTGGTTTTCTAGGAGCCAGCATTTGTGCTGGACCTGCCTCTTGGGGTGGTCAGTCGTGTGGAAAAGATCGGTAGTGCATCGAGTCGCGGTGACGTGTCCTACGGGCTGGTTTGTAAGGTGAGTAATATGTGGAAATGGTCTGGAATAACTACACTTGTTTTTATATGACAGTTATGGAGTAACTCTCTCGCTGCTGTGTCAACAACGCTGTCCGACATAAATCCTTAAGAGAGAGCGAGCCTGTGAACAAGCTCCGTGTCTACAACAGCAGACTGTTTCAGCCTGTAGTGTTTTTACTCTCATACTGCTCTTGACCTCTGAGTTTGACCATGACCTGCTGCTCGGCCTCTGTGCAGGATATGCGTAATCTACGATTTGCACACAAGCAAATGGACGACACTCTCAGGAAGTCCATTTTCGAGGTGCTGATGAAATTTGCGTTTCCTGTTTCCAACGGACTGGTGAGTGACTTTTAGCCACACTGTCTGGTCTCTCTGCACTGTCTGCTGACTGATGAATTTCTCCCCGACTCTCCGTAGCAAATCTTCGCCTTCGAATACGGGCAAGTCTTTCCTGAAAATGGATGGAAGGTGTACGACGCTGTCTCGGAGTACAAAAGACAGGTATTTAAATATATAACACATCCTTATTGTTTGGCCTAATGTTAAAGAAAGTTTGTCAGAGCAGTTGCTTGTGTGTTCTTTAAAGGGTATACCCAACGAAAGCTGGAGGATAACAAAAGTAAACGATCACTACGAGGTTTGTGACACCTACCCGTCGACTTTGGCGGTGCCTGTCAACATCCCAGACGAAGAGCTGAAGAGAGTGTCTGCCTTCCGAGCAAAGGGAAGGATACCTGTGAGTATTCGGCATTCTAATGAATCTAATGAATTAGCTGGTTTGTTGGACTACCTGTGCTGATACTTTGTTGTATAATGTGTGAAGGTGTTGTCATGGATCCATCCAGAGAGCCAGGCGACGGTGACGCGCTGCAGTCAGCCCATGGTTGGAGTGAACGGGAAGCGCAGCAAAGAGGATGAGAAATACCTGCAGGCGATCATGGATGCTAATGCTCAGTCACATAAACTCTTCATTTTTGATGCCAGGCCGAGTGTCAACGCCGCTGCCAACAAGGTTTAACTGATTTTTACCTCCCATATAAAGTCAGGTCAGGTCAGGTCAGGTTCAGTTGTAGTAGAGGACTCTGTAGCTGGTAGGAATTTAGGACTTACTCAAAAACAGCTCAGGCTCTTGAACCATCTTCCTAACACTGTCTTTCTTCTTCTTCTTCTTCTTCAGATGAAAGGAGGTGGTTATGAAAGTGAGGATGCCTATCAAAACGCAGAGCTGGTGTTCTTGGATATTCACAACATCCACGTGATGAGGGAGTCGCTTCGCAAGCTGAAGGACGTGGTCTACCCCAACATTGAGGACTCCCACTGGCTCTCCAATCTGGAGTCCACTCATTGGCTCGAGCACATCAAGGTGAGCATTGATGACGACGTAGAAGGAAAAAAAACATCCGCCGATTTTCAGCTTCTCGACTAAGTCGTTGTTTTTGTAGTTGATCCTGGCAGGAGCATTGCGGATCGCAGACAAGGTGGAGTCCGGGAAAACCTCTGTGGTGGTGCACTGTAGCGACGGTTGGGACAGAACGGGCCAGCTCACCTCCTTGTCCATGCTCATGCTGGACGGTTACTACCGAACCATTCGCGGCTTTGAGGTGCTGCTCGAGAAGGAGTGGCTGAGCTTCGGTCACCGCTTCCAGCTGGTAAACAAACTTTGAGGTACTTCGGAAACACCACATACCACAGTTTGATCACTGACTGTCATCTCTTTTTTCTGATATTTCTTCAAGCGTATCGGTCACGGCGATAAGAACCACACAGACGCAGACCGCTCACCGGTTTTTATTCAGTTCATTGACTGCGTCTGGCAGTTGACTCGGCAGGTGAGCAAAGTGGTACTGATGTGGGTGGTTTCTTTTCTTTCTTGTTTTTCTTTCAAGGACTCTAACAAAGCCGTTTTTATTGCAGTTTCCTGCAGCGTTTGAGTTTAACGAATACTTCCTGGTAACTATCCTGGATCACCTGTACAGCTGCCTCTTTGGGACATTCCTGTGCAACAGCGAACAACAGAGGTTGAAGGAAGTAAGTTTCGATTGAGTTTTTGTCACTACTATGATTGCATATTGTTGTGTAGTCAGTGCCATGACATTTTTTTTTTTTTACAGGAAATTCCAAAGAGGACAGTGTCCTTGTGGTCTTACATAAACAGCCAGTTGGAGGAGTTTACCAATCCTTTGTATGTGAACTATTCCAACCATGTGCTGTTCCCTGTAGTCAGCTTACGTCACCTGGAGCTTTGGGTTGGCTACTACATCCGCTGGAACCCTCGCATGAGACCTCAGGTATGTTATCCAGCCTGCTGCAGAGCCTTGTTTACACTCCATACGTGCTCCGGCTCTTAAATGTTTTGTTTTTCTTGGCCAGGAACCTGTTCACCAGCGCTACAAGGAGCTGCTGGCGAAGCGTGCTGAGCTGCAGAAGAGAGTGGACGAGTTGCAGCGAGAGGTGACCAACCGCTCGGCCTCGTCTTCCTCTGAACGGGCGGGCTCCCCGACGCGCTCCATCACTCCAGTGCAGACCTTCGTTTGACACAGCTTGGACCCTCGCGGCAGGTTCGCAGAAGCTGAATCCTGCCTGTGAGAAGGTGCCATACAGCAGTAATGAGTAGGCCACAAGTGGCGCCATTAAGGACCTGTGCGGTGACACAGCTGCGTTCATACACTACCACCAAAAGTCTGATCTCTGATCACGTAGAGTCTTCTTGCAACAGAAGAGTGTCTGTCTCAGACTGCTTTACTACAGCCATATTTTACTCCGCAGTTGAGAGGACGTGTAACATGGGTACTGTTTAGCAAATCGACCTACCTACAATCAGTGTTGATGAGTTTTCAAAGTACACTAAAATATTACGCGGGTAAATTATGTATGCCTTATACACTTCATAGAAACACTCACTTCATTCCTCCACACTGCAAACATTTGTTAGATTTGAAGGCAATACCGCCGAAGCAATCATGAAGATGTACATTGCTGCAAAAAACAACTAAGTGAAATATGTTAGTTGCTTCAAAAAAAAACATACATACAAAAATAGAGTGCATTAAAAGAAGAGTCGTCTTCACAATCACTACTTTTAGATTGTTGTGACCAAATATCTGTTGTTTTTTTCACGAATAGAACAAACAAACACGTATGGCATTCCTCTCATCGAGTGAGTAAAGTTTTGTAAGTTTCATTTTTTCTAACTAGTTAACATTATTTATTATGCTATTAGTCCAGATTTATATTTATGGCTCCACAAACACCATCATGTTTTGTGTCATAAATTGATATTAAAGATGTCCAACCATGCAATATTAATAAGCCACATAGAATATGCATTCGTATGCGTTCATTTGTTTAGGGTGTTTTTTTAAAGCTAGTTTCAGCCAATACTCTTTTCTTTAATGTGTAACGACTAATAATTAGCTTTTATAGTTTAATAACCATGAATGAATATCTGTGCCTTGCTGTGAATGACTGATCTAACTAGAGAAAAGTCTTTAAATGCCAAGGTTATACAGTTAATACAGAGTTAATTGAGCCTTTCATCTGCAGTAAACTTAAAGTAGTCACCACAGTTTGTCGCATCAGCGTGACAACACAACACGCTCCAGTCTATTTCTTGGTTTTGTTGCAATTATTGTAGCAGAAGCGACATTAGCATTAATTACCTCTAATTATGAATATGGTCTTCCGATAATATGTGAGGAAAAAAAAGAGTGCCTTTTATTATAGCTGAAGAAATATAAAAGTCTGAAATTTAGAGTGTGTGCCAGAGAGTAATATTTGAGTGTAATGGCTCTGAAAACATTAATATAGTCAAGCTGTTTAATTCTCATACATAAATATTAGATGAACAGCTTAAATTGGCTGTTAATTTATGCCTATTAAAATTAAATCGTATTGTCCCTTATTATGAATAGTTCACCCTTTAAAAACGTACAGATAATAAAGTATGACAGTTCTTCCACATGGTTTAAGTGATACTGCAGTGCTGTACATATTTCATTCCTTCAAAACTTCTTTTGTTTTTTCTGAAACTGATGTACTGCAGGCAACAGCAAAGTCAAACTGTACTGTCAAATGTCAAACTGTATGAAAATGTTTAATTAATAAAAGTTCTGATACAATGGAGGCAGATTTTTGTGAACTTTTGGGCTCTTTTTTTGTGTTAGTGATAAGGGTCTTTGGTAATAAACAAGCATTTGATTCCAAAAAACAAGACAAATGGAGACAATAAACACAGGATTTACAGAAGGTGGATTCATTCAGGATCAGCACAGGAGTCTGAAGAGGTAGAAACGTTTTCCAGGCAAACTTAATTTAGAATAATGTTTTAAAGTTTATTCTTTACTTTAAAATAAACAATCCACAAACACGTTCAATAATTTCCGGTTCACAATTACTAAAAAAGTGATTGCCACTCTCATAATCAGCTGTTAATTACAGTTGGAAAGAAATGACAGATATGAGCTTCAGCAGTTCTTCAAATGGCAACAATCTCTGTTCTTTTGGAGAATTCTCGGTTTTCTACGTTTGTATGTTGTTTTGATGAAACTCTTCCTCAGTTTGTATTGGTAGCTTCAGTAGTGTCAGTCAGGTCCCGGGGCCATACTGTCAGGGTGTTTGAAAGTCACAAGACGGTCACAAGTTGGAAAATACATTTTCAACATGTTTTAGATTCTACAGTATGTGACCATGTTGTCAAAAGGACTCCAAACAATCGGTAAGACTAATCATTTGCCTTTCAGGGCTTCCATAGTAGTGTTTGCTCCTGTTTTAAAAGATCTGACAACTATCAACACAGAGTTTTTGAGGCTGATGATGTTATATTAATTTTATTTACACAACCTGTAACATGAATAAACATTTTTGATAAGGTCCCATGAAAATTGTTTTTATCAACTGCCACCAAGAAACATATATCGCAGGACATTTTACAGTTGAAAAATAAACCTATATCTTTGGCATTTCTGTACTTTAATATCTTGTCATTTATCAGCTGACATATACAAACAAAAAACCAAGCCAGAGGGCCAACTCTGTCCTGGGCTATATATATATATATATAAAATCTTGGTATTCAACGTGGAGTATCCCTTTAACATATGTAGTTCTTTTAATTAACCAGGAGGCAGAAAAAGGGCTACTAAGATGGCGGCGGCCAGAGCCAGGAATTTTGAGCTTCAATAAGGCTCAGTGACGTCATGCATACGCTGTCCATTCTTTATACTGTCATTGCTATTAGCTCGAATATCAGTTTATTTTCTTAATAAATTAATTTGAATGAAATGTAACCTGACATGAACGACTCCATAATAATAAATATAACACATAGAATAATAAAAGACATAAAACAAGGCGGAATAACAACGTTAACAACCGTTAAATTAGTTTAAAATTGCGCAGGTTTAACGACACGATTACCCGTAACGCGGCTCCCGTGTTGGATGAATCCGGACATCTGATTGGCTTGCTCTCATTTCAAAATGTAAATCCCGCGGACGGGACGTTGTGTCGCGATAGGTTTCCCTTTTTCTTCTTCTTCTTCTGGGAGCTCTTCTGGGCCACTTCCGGTTACATGACGACGACGACGACGACGACGGCGTCGATACAAAAAAAGAGCGAAGGAAAACAGGAAAATACCTTTCTTGGCGAGAACAGTGGAAACTTAGACATAAAACACCAGATCTGTGTGAACGGATCGTTTGTGTGTCCGTATCACCAACCGTCGACCTCAAGTTCGCGTGGCCGAATCACGTAGGAGCCGCGAGCGAGCACAGATATTTGGAGTTTATTGTTCTTCGCCTCCTTCCTCCAGCTAAGCTATTTCTGTGGTGCCCTACCTAGCCGAGCCAGCTAACGTTAGCTAACTAGCTGGATGCCAACATAGTGTGTGTGAGAGTGAGTGAGTGTGTTTATGTGTGTGTGTGTGTGGAGGAAAACAGCGCCGTTAATCCCTCTCGGTTCGCAGCTGGACTAACCTTCTCGTAGCCCGGTGACAGTTTGGAGAGAATGGCAACGTCGGCTCTGTACGCCTGTACGAAGTGTAACCAGCGGTACCCCTTCGAGGAGCTGTCGCAGGGCCAGCAGCTGTGCAAGGTACGCGAGTGTGATGATGAGAGGATGGCTGAGAAACACAAACACAAAGACACAAACATCACCCGAGTGTGTTGAGTAGATGGTGATGGTGGTAGAAGAAGTTACACGGGTTTGTTATGTAACAGCGTTTAGCTTCTTAATACCGGATCCAACCTTGTTTGTATCATCCCAACACGCTCATGCTGCTTGTTAAAGAGTCATAACACATTCACGACACGTCTGTACCGGCTGAATATATATGTGCAAATTAAAAAAATATAAAATAATCGCCGTTCATGCACACGCTTGCCAACTTGTTGCTCCTCAGATGTGGAGCTGCAGCTAACAGCTGAGGAGCAGACATGTTTGTTTGGAGCCTTGATGCTACAACAAGTCCTCTGTGTCTCTGCTTCTTTTTTTTATGTTGACAAAATGGAGAGTGTGTTTGTTTTTTTCACCCTGTAGAAGTTTCCTCAGAGGGCTTCTGCACAGGATACTTAAAGCACAAGGTCAACTAATGAACACTAAAATGCAAACTCAGTTAGATGTCTTCATCAAGGATGTTAATGTGTTAGACAACAGCAGCTCGTCCAACCTACGCTGCCCAGCTTAACTAGAGCAGGAACAATGCATACATGCCTGGAAAACCTGGAAACCAGTTTTCCAGTTATGGATAACAGGAGAAAATATCCTGGAAAATGATTTTCCTTTTAGCAGAGATTAAACTTAAAGACTGTCTATCAGAGCTCCTCAAAACTTCTGTAATAGTAGCTCACAGTGGGTGTAATTAACCTCATTAAAGACTCTACTTAATATTAATAATAAAGGTGTTAAGTGTAAACTGATGAGAGGCAGAGGCTGTTAATAATGCTAGGAAACCTGACTCCACTTTGAATGGTACATTCAGTTAAAGCTTGGTCTGAAGTTTTTGGTGTTTAGGCAGCAACGGTTGATATAATTCATGAGAAAAAATGGATTCAGGTTATAAATTATTGATAATACATTTTATTTACATAGTTATTGCTAAGCAACAGGCTTTCCAAATGATGGAGTACAATTAAAAATCAAAAATATAGTAACAAAATTACAATTGAGCATTAAAATAAGTAAAAAAAAAAAAAATCTAAAATAGAAGACAAGAAGAGATAGTTGTAAAAGTAGTGACATTAAAACATCTTAAATGTTATGCAGAGATAAACATATTAGTGCATGGAGCCATCCATGTCCATCATGCCGGCTACATAATGTCCTGGAAAATGGTGTCTTGAGAACAGTGGGACCCCTGACTTGGTGCCCACACTCAAACAGTCAGATCTTCTACATGTTTCACCTCAAAGACAGGAGTGTGCCGATATACGCAACAATGTACGAGGCAGTCGTCTTGACATTCCTTTGGTTTATCATTACAGGAGTGTCGCATTGCTCATCCAATAGTGAAGTGCACGTACTGCAGATCTGAGTTTCAGCAGGAGAGGTGAGATGTGTGCACAGAGTAATTTTTATTTTTGCCAATATATATATATGTACATTTTTTGCATTTCACATTAATTTTGTTGTCTTATCCTGTTGATTTGTTTACAGTAAAACCAATACAATCTGCAAGAAATGCGCCCAGAACGTTAAACAGTTTGGAACAGTAAGTAACAAGGTTTTCCTGTTCCTTTTTTTCCCCTGATGCGCTCTCCAGTTGTATTTAATGATCCAAGGTGTACATAGCGTACAGTTGTTGAACCAGTCTTATGTCTGTCTTTACAGCCCAAACCCTGCCAGTACTGTAACATCATTGCAGCGTTTATTGGGACAAAGTGCCAGCGCTGTACTAACTCAGAGAAGAAGTATGGACCTCCACAGACCTGTGAGCAGTGCAAACAGCAATGCGCCTTTGACCGTAAGGAGGAGGGCCGGAGAAAGGTACGAACCTCACACACATACCGTCTAATGTGACAGTAAATGTCTAACAGAGAGTTTAATGAGCTACTGTCTTCTACCTGTCCTACAGGTGGACGGGAAACTGCTGTGCTGGCTCTGTACCCTGTCCTACCGCCGAGTCCTGCAGAAGACCAAGGAGCAGAGGAAGGGCTTCGGCTCCTCTAACTCGTCATCCCTGAACGAGAAAGACCACCACTCCAGACCTCACCATCATCACCAACACCACCAACACCACCAACACAGACACAGCAGTTCTCATCACAAGTATGTCCTCTGCTTTGTGACTCACAGTTACATCCCCATGACAGTCACACTGTTGATTTTGACAATATACTGAAAAGATTTGTCTGTTTTATTGCCTTTACATGTTAACGAACGGTAGAAACTCACAGCTAACTTGTCGTTTTTCAGACTGAGTGGGAGCTTGAGTCCTGAGCAGGAGCAGGGACTGTGGAAGCAGAGGTAAAACTTCTAATTTCAGCTGAATAATCAGAAAATGACAACTTGATTGAATTTTTAGGCCTCAAATTTATATTTTGATTTTCTTTGCAGCCATAAATCGTCTTCAATCCAGAAGGAGACTCCAAAGAAGAAACCAAAACTGGAGATGAAGCCATCCAACGGGGACAGGTACGACATGTGCTGTACATTTTTCCTTCTACATCTTACCCACCTCAGTGCTGGCCTCATGCTCATTCCTCTCTCTCCCATCAGTAGTTCCATCACCCAGTCGATGGATTCTGGAGGAACCGACAACTTCATCCTCATCAGTCAGCTGAAAGAGGAAGTGATGTCATTGAAGAGACTTCTGCAGCAGCGGGATCAAACTATTCTCGAGAAGGACCGAAAGGTAGATTTACCCGCCATTGCCTGTTGAGTCTAAGCTGAGTACGTCGCTGCTGGTTTATTTGTTTGACGTGTTGATTATTAAATTTCCTCCAGCTCACGGAGCTCAAAGCGGACTTTCAGTACCAGGAGTCCAATATGAGAGTGAAGATGAACCAGATGGAGAAATCGCACAAAGAGTCTATGGAGCAACAGCAGGTAGGACACTGCATCACTAAGGTTGCATTCAGACAGAATCAGGCACTGGGGATGTGTCTATTTGTGCTGAACATGACAGCTATGAAACAATCAGAACACTGTAAATTGTGAGTCCGACACAGATTTAGAAGCTGGGTGCATGAAATCTACAAAACCAGAACACTACAGGTAGAGTGTCAGAGTTTAGTCCATGAATCCACCTGGATAGTCTTAGTTTCAGAGACATTTCAGGCTGACTGTGGAAGTTTGACTGGTCTGAACATCTGATTGCTCAACTTTTCCAAAATAACCCCAAGCAAAGCCAGTTCCATCAAAATTTCCATTCCTGAAAGTTCAACTTTGGTTTTACTTCAAACCATATTAAGTATATCATCAGTGTCTAGTCCTGTGTGCCATATACGTGCCAGCATGATGCATGTATGAGTCACGTGTTGCATTTTGTTTAAAGTTTGTTATGGCTACAATGGGCGCGTCAGTTGAGACATTTCCTGTCGATGTGGTGTTACTTTTTTATTATGATTGAAGCTCTGAAAGTGTGACTCCGAGGCTGACTGCTCCCTGTGGTTAACGCACCATAGGTGTGTTTATCAGTGCGGTCTGAGCAGTTAAAGGTAAAACACTTCAGCTTGTAGCGTCGGATGAATGATGAGTACTGTAAGTGATCTTTCTAACACCGTTAATCTTTTTTGTTTCCACAGTCCAAGAACAGGGAGCTGATGAAACAAGTGGCTGCCCTCTCGAAAGGAAAAAAGTTTGACCGGACAGGAAGTTCACTGCTGCTGCCCTAACAATAGGCCAGCCAGCGGGTAACAACACAGAGCGGCTTCATTGTTTTAACACTGTGAAAGTCTCCCTCCTGTGTTTCCTCATTGCCATCAACATCGATTATTTCTTAATTGGTAAAGCCAGAGACCATGTTGTACATGGAAAAATCAATTGTTGAATCAAAGAAAAACCTTTCTCTAAATGTCGACATATTTTAGATATTTTATGGCAACTTTTCCACTGGATCATGGGATGTGACTTTGGGATGGAGGATGGAGCCCTCGTTTTTTTTGTTTGTTTGTTTGTTTTTTTTAAACACTGCCGGGCCAAAACAAAAAAGCATGGTGTGCGTACGTGGATGGCATTCTGTCGACTCAGTGTACCCACTTCATTTTTATGGATGTCATGCAATTTATTTATTCAACAGTATTTCTTAGCTTTTTTTATTTCCTCACAACATACTAAGAGAAGAACCCCACGTTTGGGGGTTTTTCTTCAATAGCAATTAGTTCTATTTTTCTAAATTGATTATGAACGACAAGATCTCCTTAACGGAGACCCTGCGCAACTTTACAATGTATGCAAAATGTGGGATGGGTGACCACTGAGCTGCTGCTCAAACAGTAGAGAAGTCTCTCTCTCTCTCAGTTAACAATTCATAAATCAACCAATGAACACTCTGAAAGGCTGTCTGATAGAGAGACACCCCTTGGCTGCCCTCTTTCTCACTGTGTGACAGCTGTAGTGCTTTGCTGTTTCTCTTTAGTGGAACGATTGTAATAATGCATGATTTTACTGCCAGACACCGGTTGGCATTGTGGTCAGACTTCTTTTTCTCCTCCAGCCCCTCTCCCCCTCTCCTCTTTTAATTAGTTTTTTAAGAATCACTTGTAAATGTATTACTGGGGTCAGCCATTGTATTTAAACTATTG
Source organism: Larimichthys crocea (assembly GCF_000972845.2). Lineage (NCBI taxonomy): Eukaryota > Metazoa > Chordata > Actinopteri > Sciaenidae > Larimichthys > Larimichthys crocea. Next base: position 17,705,225 of record NC_040032.1, read on the forward strand.
CTTGTATCTGTTTTAGTGAGTACAGTATGTGTATGGTAAGGCCAGTTGAAATTAACATGTCTGTAGAAGATGCTTTTTAAAGGAACACACCTATCACCTTGCATTATTGGGCTGGTTTCATACTGTGGCGTCCAGGATCACTTTTGTACTTTTTTCCAAACCAAGTGTTTTAAAACTATTAAAAACTGGCTAAACTGTTACTGTATGTTGGTTTTTATTGGCTGTTTTTTTAACTTTTTCAGCTGTTTGGGACCTCTGTAGTTATGACATAATAGTAGAGACATGGTAAACATTGTGTTTCTGTTGAATACATTTACACCACTAAAGGATTATCACTATTTATTTTAAGGACTTTGTCATTTTACTAACCAAACATTTATTCAGAGCAGAGCTGCTGTTCCTTCATGTCAAAAGGAGCTGGCTGAGGTTGGTTCAAGCATCTGATTAGGAAGCCCCCTGGGCGCCTCCCTTTAGAGGAGGAGACCCGAGTCAGACCCAGAACTCTCTGGAGGGACTATATAGTTCATCTAGCCTGGGAACACCTCGGCATCCCCCAGGAGGAGCTGGAATGCGTTGCTAAGGAGAGGGATGCTTGAACGTCTTGCTACATCTGCTGCCACCGTGACCCAACCCCGGAAAAGTGAATGGATGGATGGAAAAATTGATTTATAATATCTCTATTAAAACAAACTTCTGGTGCTCACAAGTTGATAACTACTATTATTACAAGAATAAAGGTACAATCCTTATGAATATGTTGTTTTTAGTGAGTTTATGTTCTGTGTGAAGAAAATGTGATCTGTGCGCTGATTGTGAAGTAAGAACATTTTGAACAACCACAGGCTCCCTCTGTACTCTGGCCAAGGTCTTCAATGCATCTCCACACGAGGGTGCCCTCAATAACCACATTAAATAAATGTTAAGAGAACCCTTGGCATAATAAACGTGTAATGTGTTTGCTGTTGCCAGGCTACAAAACATGAAATGTATCACCAAGGAAGAAGAGCTGATTGTATTGTAGAAAATATAACTTTATAAGGATGATTCAATCAATCAGACTTTATTTGTATAGCGATACAAAGTGCTTCACACAGTCAAACAGCCTCCCACACATACAGATAGATTATATGTCTATTATATACAGTTACACATACCCTCTATATATATATATATATATATATATATTTTTTTTTTTAGAATTTAAATAATGTATAAACAAAAATACAGCACAGAATATCTCTACCATTTTTGCAAGAGGGTTTGTATCATAACTGAAATTGCTCTGCGTGGCAGATGACATACCATTTAATTATTTTTTGTTGTTTGCTTGTTTCTACGCACCTCTCTCTGAACATGAACATGTGAATGTATTATACACACACACACGGCAGTGTACACTCTACCTTTTGTCCTTATTTTATTTTTATGCGATGACTACAGAATGTCTTGCCTGTACAACTTTGAACCTGAGTTGGTATGTGACCCAAATGTATATTATGTTATATTTGTTTTTGTCATGTATGTTCTGTCTTATTTTTTGAAAATGTAATAAAAAGAGACATAAAAAAGGGCACATATGCAAACAACATATATAAATGCAAAATATATGTATTAAAATGCAATTAAAATTAAAAATATCAATGGAAAAAATTGTCATTTTGCAGTTATAAAACACCGGCAGGTTAATAAATGAAATAAAACCTATCAAAATGTATAAATAGACAAAATAGAAGTAAACTGAGACCTAACTAAGTAAATAAATAAATAAAAGTAATAATAATGTAACAGATTAAAATGTGGAATAGACAAATAAATACATATATTTCGAATAAAAGATAAGTTAGGAGTTTGCTCCCTGTTATGTTGCCGCCAAATTGTACGTCTACCGCACGTTTACAGCGTTTACAGGGAAGCTCTTGAACGCACCACCCTCCTCGCCTGGGTCGTACAGTTTACCACGTTACAGGGAGCGCCTGAACGCATCACCCTGTCCAGACTCGAGCTAAGCTAAGCTAGCCGAGCAGGCGGCGCTGCAGTGCCCGACACACAAATAAAAACAAACATTTTATACCGAACCTGTGCGTGTTAAGCCTGTGTTAAATGTAGTTTTGTGGGGGTTTTCTCTTTACCTTACAAAGCTGATACACACGCAGTAAATATGTTTACACAGATTTAAGTTTTTACGTGTTATTTTTGTCTGGGTAACATAAGCTAACTTCGTTAGCCTCGAGCTGCTAATGAAGTGTACTTTAGCTTTCAGTTGATACAACAAGCTGGATAAAAGCCGAGAGCTCAGGCTCTGAAGACAGGTCCCGGGAGGTAAGTGCGAGTTACATCTGTGACATTTGTCATTTAGTCTTTTTAGTTTAGGTTTAATCCTGTAGCTCGCAAGCTAATGTTAGCTAACGCAGCTAGCCAACGCTGCACTCTAATGCAGGATCAGGTTTGTCTGTTATTAAAGCTACAGGTGAAAATAAACATTTATTAACGTTTGTTGTCTTAATACTTTATTTTATGAATGAGTAAAATGAGAATATGTGTGCTTAGTTAGTCAGTGAAGGCTAGTAGGGAAGTGAAACAGCAGTAACTAAGTGTACATGTTGTGATATCCAGTGATATGCTAATGTTGTAAGGCATTCAGGATAAGAAGATGTAAGCGTTAACTATAAAAATGTTATTCATACATTTATAGGATGTCGGACTCAGACAGTGATGAGGACCAGGATCGCCCTTTCTCTCTGACGGGCTTCCTGTTTGGAAACATCAATGAAGATGGACAGCTGGAGGATGACAGTGTTCTGGACAATGTGAGTGTTTGATGTATTTTGATCATGAATGGCATTTACACTGATGAAAACATCAACCAAAAACAAGATCTGTTAAAGTTGTTGTTGTGCTATATAATGTGAATCATGTGACTGGACACTGAGCATAACCTGCCTGGCTGCAAAACATAAAATGGATCACAAAGGAAGGACAGCAGAGGATATTATAGAGCTTCTTTTTATAAACAAAGTGTACTGTTTGGGAACTTTATGGTTTCTCAGCTAACTACAAAGACAGGTGGATTGGACTAAAGCTGCATGCCAGCGTGTACGTCAGACTCATTTGAGGCAGCATAACCTGAAGATGAACGTCGACTTTTCCAGCAGGAAAAACCAGAGTGAAGTGCAAGTTTGGTACATACCTCAGTATGTTTCTCAAAGGAAAAAAAAAATAATTAACTGTGATTTACTGGACAAAGTGTCTCTGTCTCTCTTTGAAAAAGTCTCAATCCTGCTGTCACACTTCACTCTATGCCGTCTCAAATAAATTTGACATACAGCCAGTAACGTACCTGATTGCAGTTGAACAACGCCGGCGTTGTGGAGAAATTGCTGAAGTCAATGGTGAGGTCAGGAAGGAAGAAAGTGTTCAGGAGCCTCTGATGTCTTATGCTGTATTATTTATTGATGCTCGGCCAAGGAGCATTAGAGACACTCTCAAAGTTCATCAGAAGTGCCTGAGTCAGTCTCACATTCTGCCCAACTCATCCTGGTGGATAGACTTTAAACCCAAAGATAACACCACAAATACTATACGCCCAGAATTAGTCAAAGAGAATGTTTTTACTTATGCAGGTGTTATTGTCAGAATATTCTAGTCTGGAGACACAGATGTCTGTTTACACAAATTGAAACGTCAACGGCAAACTATCTATTATGTCTAGGAAGGCAGCAATAGGTCTTTTCGACCCTGGCCACCACAGTGTTGAGATAGACTGGCACCTACTGTTCTCAATCAAAGCCAAACAACTAATACTAACAACTAATACTGCCGAGGACCTCAAGGCCCACACGTGAGGATAGAAAATTCCATAACGGGTGACATGTAGCTTTAATCCAATCAGCTTGTCTCTATCCATAATTGAGAAACTGAAAAGATCCCAAACAGCAGACTTTAAAGATGCTGGCGGATCTCCAAGCTCTGGTTTATCTGTGGTCGCCATAACTACGGGGCTGCACTGTGCTGAATCACATCTGGTGCCCACACTGGCAATCTCTCTGCATTTCTATGCACATGGGCTGAACAACAACATCCGGCCATTTGGGAACGTTTGAGTTAAATTAAGTTCTGCACATGCAGCAGTTAAAACTTTGTACTTTGTTTAGTACACATGCATGTTGAACCAAAAGTCCCATGCTGAAAAGTTTCAGTACAAATTTGTGAACTGTTACATCCCTATTACATACAACAGACTGTTTTCTTTGGGTCACTGCTTACTACAACTTTCTGTTCTGTCTCTGACGTTTCTTCTCACCACAGGAGTCCAAAAAGCATTTAGCTGGTTTGGGTACTCTCGGTCTGGGCTCACTCATTACAGAGATCACTGCCAATGAGGACGAGAGTCAGGAGGAAGGCAGAGAGTCTGCTAGTGTGGACGCTGAAGGTTGGGTGAAAAGCACTGAAGATGCAGTGGATTATTCTGACATCAGTGAGGTCGCTGAGGACGAGACAAAGAAGTACCGTCAGGCCATGGGGTCTCTGCAGCCCAGCAGGAAAACAGGTGATCAACTCTATGAATAAAGACTCTGTCTCTCTTTGTTTGACTCTCCAGAATACTTGAAAATATTATTTTCATTCACTTATTTATTTTAATTATATGTTTTTATAATCCTTAATCTCAGATGATGAGGATGACTATGATGCCGACTGCGAGGATATTGATTCAAAGCTTATGCCTCCTCCACCGCCACCGAGTCTTCCTACAGCTGCTCAGAGCACATCTGGTGAGGACATGTTTACTCGTAATTGGTCTCTGTAGAGAAATAGTCTTCCTCTGAGGTTTGAGCTGTTGACAAAACTGCTAGTCTGGAGGAAGTGAATTTGCTAAGGGTGGATGTTATTGTCACAGAAGAACAGATACTACACTTGATCATAGGTTACGTTCAAGTACTTTATATCTGAGGATTAATTTATGATCTGTCACTCACAGTTGCGGAAGAGGGTGATGGCATCATCCTTCCCTCCATCATCGCGCCATCCTCTACTGCTGATAAGGTTGACTTCAGCAGCTCCTCAGACTCTGAGTCCGAAACTGACCGTCCCTGTCAGGGTTTAGGGGCTGGAGGCCCCCCGGATAGGCTCAACCTCCCTCTTGCTGGCATCATGCAGAAGGATGCTGCCAAAGCACTGCCAGGTGTCACAGAGCTCTTCCCAGAGTTTCGGCCTGGAAGGGTAAGACACCTTTACCGGCACTGTCCAGAGCTGAATGTACACATGCTAAAGTTCATTTGGGTTCACTAACATTTCACTTTCTTGGATGTTCTACTAGGTGCTCAGGTTCTTGCGTCTGTTTGGTCCCGGAAAGAACATGCCATCGGTTTGGAGGAGTGCCCGCAGGAAGAAGAAGAGAAAGCATCGAGACCCTCAGCCTGGGACACCTCCTCCAGAAGGAGAGCCCACAGAGCAAAGCCTGGAGAAGAAGTCTGGATGGATTTACGAGTTTGCACCTGCTCCACCTCCAGAGCAGTGTCTCTCTGATGATGAGGTAAACCTTTCTTTCAGTGTTATCTCAGGCACTCATAGTACCAGCTGGTGTCATTGTATCCTGCACATCACATGCTTTTCTGTGCCATCCAGATAACCATGATGGCTCCAGTGGAATCTAAGTTCTCACAGACTTGTGGGGATGGCGACAAGGAAGCAGAGTCTCGACCTAAAGTAGCAGAATGGAGATACGGTCCAGCTCAGCTCTGGTACGACATGCTAGGCGTCTCTGAGGATGGAAGCAACTTCAACTACGGGTTCAAGTTAAAAGAGGAGCAGTCCAGTGAGCCTGAGAAACAGGATGCACCAAAAGAAATAGCAGAGACTGCACATGAGGTACGCAAACATGAACATCTGTAGGCACAATATGAAAACGATAGTGACTGTGTTACAGATCTTCTGCATAATGTCTCTCTAGTTTCTGAGGCGAGACGATGGTGATGGTGATGAAGACGATGATAACGAAGGTGGAAATAAGGACAAACAAGCTCTTGAGAATGAGCTCTTCCTGATGGTCACTCAGCTGCAATGGGAGGACGATATTATTTGGAATGGGGAGGAAGTGAAACACAAGGGTACTAAGACTCAGCGAGCCAGCCTGGCGGGGTGGCTGCCCTCTAGCATGACCCGCAACGCCAACGCTTACAACGCACAGCAGGGTGAGTTGGCAGGAAGAAACACAGACCTGTGCCCACATGGTGCAAAGACACTCTAGCAGCAAAACACAGAAGCAACAAACACTAAACATCTGTTTAATCTCACAGGTCTGACAAGGAGTAATTCCCTGTTGGTACCACCGACACCTCCACCCATGCCTAAGGCTTCTTCAATCTCCGGCTCTAAACGGGAAAAAAACAGCCATGATAATCAAGGTGAGTTTATTTTTAGATTAAAGTACAAATAATAGAGTCACCAAACCTAAAAAGCTTGTCTTGTTTTGTGTCCCATGGCAGCTTCTCATGAAGAAGACTGTCCCTGGTTCTCCATTTTCCCCATTGATAACGAGGAGTTGGTGTACGGACGCTGGGAGGATAACATTATTTGGGATGACCAGGAGATGGATCACCTGCTCATGCCTCCTGTTCTTACACTGGATCCAAATGATGAAAACATCATCCTAGGTATGTCTTCAAAATCCAAAATGTCGAGCTACACCTTCACATTCATCTGTTTTTGAAGGCTGAATTTTCAGAAGAACAAGGTGATGGAGTTGCTTTGCCATGGTCAAACAAAATACAAACAGATCTGTGTGATCAGTGACATCCATCCATCCATTTCCTTGTGCTTATCCGGGGTTGTGGCAGCAGGTTTAGTAAGGCATTTCAGACTTTTCTGGGGGATCCTGAGGTGTTCAGATAGGCTATATAGTCCCTCCAGGGTTCTCAGGAAACTATTTTCCGCCTCTTGTATCCGCAATCTCATTCTTTCAAGCAGCACCCAATGCTCATGATCATAGGTGAGGGTTGGAACATAGATAGACTAGGAAGTTGAGAGCTTTGCCTTCCGGCTCAGCTTCTTTTTCCTCACAATGGTCTGGTACGATGTTTGCAATACTGAAGGTGTCTCACCAACCCACCGGTCCATTTTCCCATCACTTGTGAACAAGACACCAAGATACTTGAACTCACTCCCAGTCTTCAAATGAGCATCTATTGTTAGTTTAAGAAACAAGCGCAAATATGCTGGGATCTGTGTCATTTGGTTCCTGAAACTTTGCACTGAGGTAGATGGTGTGTCCTTGACGTAAATAGCATACAGGGACACAGTCTCTGCTTTTAATTTTACATGTATTTTTATTTTCGGTTTATTTTGTAGAAATGCCTAATGAAAAGGAGGAGATGACTTCGCACTCCCCATCAAAGGAGAACAAGAAGGAAACGGCAATCAAAAAGAGCCGCATCCTGCTGGGAAAGACCGGAGTGATAAAAGATGAGCCACAGCAGGTACGCCGCCTCATCAGGGCAGACGGAGGCACGTGTTAGATTATATGAAAAGGCAGATTTAAAAGGTCTGCTTCTTCATTGGAGATGTGGCTCATCTAAAACTGAATTATTATAAACAGATTATGTTGAAATGAAACCACTGCAAACCTCTATTGCTATATGTGAGAGCAGCAACTGTGAAGTTTTGGGATTGAGTTCAAACATAGAAGAGCTTCGAATTACATTTCCTGTAGTGAGAAATATGATTTCTCTCAACTCAGAACATGTCCCAGCCTGAAGTGAAGGACCCCTGGAACCTCTCCAACGATGAGTTTTACTATCCTAAACAGCAAGGTCTGAGGGGAACCTTCGGTGGTAACATCATTCAGGTAGGTGGTGCAAAAATGCTACAAAGATAAAGCAGACAAAAGCTGTGAATGATAATCTATACTGTAAGTATCACACAGAGCAGAGTCATAACCTGTGACATGTTGATTCTGTCCTCGTAACAGCACTCCATCCCGGCTCTGGAGCTAAGGCAGCCGTTCTTCCCCACTCACATGGGACCCATGAAGCTGCGCCAGTTTCATCGACCGACTCTGAAGAAGTACTCGTTCGGAGCTTTGGCTCAGCCGGGTCCCCACGCTGTCCAGCCTCTACTCAAACACATAAAGAAGAAGGCCAAGGTAGAGCCCTGCTCAAGACACTCTGTAAGACTCTGTAAATGTTCAAATAACCTTGTATTAACATTAACGAGTGTACATCTTTGTGTAGATGAGAGAGCAGGAGCGGCAGGCTTCAGGAGGTGGAGACATGTTCTTCATGAGGACTCCACAGGACCTGACGGGCAAAGATGGAGATCTGATCCTGGCAGAGTACAGTGAAGAATATGCCCCGCTCATCATGCAAGTGGGCATGGCCACCAAGATCAAAAACTACTACAAAAGAGTGAGTCTAGTCTTTGTTTTCCAGTCAAGAGTTTGCTTAGGTGTCTGAAAATCTTCAAAATTTGAAAATAAAATCTGCTGACATATTTATTTTTCAGAAACCTGGAAAGGATCCTGGAGCGCCTGACTGTAAATACGGAGAGACCGTGTACTGCCACACATCCCCTTTCCTGGGTTCTCTGCATCCTGGACAGCTGCTTCAGGTCAGCACCATCAAACATTCAGTGAACAGATGAGATAAAATATGTGAATGGTCACTGGTCTGTTGTTATAGCAAACCGTGTGTCTGGTCTGTTTCTTTTAGGCGTTTGAAAACAACCTTTTCCGTGCTCCCATCTACCTGCACAAGATGCCAGAAACTGATTTCCTGGTTCTACGAACACGACACGGCTACTACATCAGAGAGATCGTGGACATCATCGTAGTCGGTCAGGAGTGCCCCTTGTTTGAGGTGCCAGGGCCCAACTCCAAGCGAGCCAACACTCACATCAGAGACTTCCTACAGGTTTGTTTATGTGCCTCACCTCCACCCTGAAACTCAAGCTGTCGCTGCTGCAAATGCTCAGCTCTTATTTCTGTGTTCTGCAGGTGTTCATTTACCGCCTGTTCTGGAAGAGCAAGGATCGGCCTCGGAGAATCCGCATGGAGGACATAAAGAAAGCTTTCCCCTCTCACTCAGAGAGCAGCATCAGGAAACGACTAAAACTCTGCGCTGATTTCAAACGTACAGGTAGATCGGTCTGCTCCCTGTACCATTCAGTGATCATCATTTGTTGCTCTAACCTTAACCCAGTTGTGTTGTATCAGGGCAGTGTTGAGGTTGTAAAGAGTAAAGCTGCATGAGCTCAGCGGTGTGTGTGTGTGTGCCTTGAATTGACAGATAGGAATCTGAACAGGGAAAGAGCATTTTACAACAGCAATGGATTTTACTATAGAGGTAAGATGTAGCGTAAGGACAGCAGAAGGACACAGGACACAAATGTTTCTCTAACATACATGTGCCTAAATTGTAACAAGATTGTTTTAGGCTGTAGGTGAGAGGAAATGTCCAACAGTGTCTTGTTGTCATGCCAGGTATGGACTCTAACTGGTGGGTGCTGAAGCCTGACTTCAGATTGCCTACAGAGGAGGAGATCAGAGCGATGGTTTCTCCAGAGCAGTGCTGCTCTTACTACAGCATGCTGGTGGCAGAGCAGAGACTCAAGGTAACAGTGACATCTGACGAGCTTCAGGTGGTTAACACAAGCGAGTATTGTGGCACGGCTTAACTACGAGTTGTTTTACCTCTTTAGGACGCCGGATATGGTGAGAAATCCTTCTTTGCTCCAGAGGAGGAGAACGAAGAAGACTTCCAGATGAAGATTGATGACGAGGTACTGATTAGGCAATTCTTGAGTTTAACAAGAGTGTTTTTTTTATGTTTACATCACACTGATCCTGTCTCATGCCTCCTAGGTGCGTACTGCTCCTTGGAACACAACAAGAGCCTTCATTTCTGCCATGAAGGGGAAATGCCTGTTGGAGGTGACAGGCGTGGCTGATCCTACAGGCTGTGGGGAGGGATTCTCCTACGTCAAAGTGCCCAACAAGCCGACTCAACAGAAGGTCTGATCATCTGAATCAAAAGTCCACCACCCCACTGTTCTGCCTTATAAGCATGGAGGTGAAATTTTTGATCCTGTGTGGTTTTTCAGGATGACAAAGAGCCACAGCCGGCCAAGAAGACGGTGACAGGGACAGACGCTGATCTGAGGAGGCTATCGCTGAAGAACGCGAAGCAGCTCCTGCGCAAGTTTGGTGTACCGGAGGATGAGGTAAGAACACGTTGATCTGCAAGCATCTTTTCTGTTTTCACGTTTTCTTTCAGACTTGTTAAAGTGATTGTGTGTTTGTGCGTTAGATCAAGAAGCTCTCACGTTGGGAGGTGATTGACGTGGTGAGAACCATGTCCACAGAGCAGGCCCGTTCAGGCGAGGGACCCATGAGCAAGTTTGCCAGAGGCTCTCGTTTCTCCGTCGCTGAGCACCAGGAGCGCTACAAGGAAGAGTGCCAGAGGATCTTTGACCTGCAGAACAAGTGAGACTCTTGTACAGGGTTGTATTAGTGATTAAGGATTCTGTCTGAGCACAGCTTGAGTCCTTTTCTTTATTGCACGCCCCACCACAGAGTGCTGGAGTCGACAGAGGTGCTCTCCACAGACACAGACAGCAGCTCAGCCGAGGACAGCGACTTTGAGGAGATGGGGAAGAACATCGAGAACATGCTGCAGAACAAGAAGACCAGCTCACAGCTTTCCCGCGAGAGGGAGGAGCAGGAGAGGAAGGAGCTGCAGAGGATGCTGATGGGCGAGGAGAGCGACCGTGACAACAAGGGACGCAAGGAGCGTCGCAAAGGCTTGTGTGAGTCTGCGTTAAAGTTCACTGAGGACATGTCTGAGGAAAATTTGTGTGTCCAACCGTAACCTTTACTTCTCCTTGCTCCTACAGCCAGCTCCTTATCCACCAGCTCCCACAAGGACGATGACACATCCTCCGTCACAAGCCTGAACTCCTCGGCCACAGGACGCCGACTCAAGATCTATCGCACCTTCAGGGACGAGGACGGCAAAGAGTATGTCCGCTGCGAGACAGTACGGAAGGCTTCAGTCATTGATGCCTACACCAGGATCAGAACAACGAAGGATGATGAGTTCATGTGAGTCTTTTGTGGGTGTTTGATCCCCGGGAATAACCCACCACACTCTTCAGTTATTTGGGATGCGGCTGCACGCAACATACATCTAAAAACATACAGACAAATGTTGAATTAGTGCTTAGAGAGAAAACCAGAGAGCTTCACAACTGAACCAGCTGGTCCTGTGTGTCTTTCTGCAGACGGAAGTTCGCCCTCTTCGATGAGCAGCACAGGGAGGAGATGAGGAAGGAGCGTCGGCGTATTCAGGAGCAGCTGAGGAGGCTGAAGAGAAACCAAGAGAAGGACAAGATCAAGGGACCTCCAGAGAAGAAGGCCAAGAAGGTCAAAGAGAGACCTGACCTCAAGGTAAAAGTAAGCCTGCTGATTTAATACTATATTACTCCTCTCCTTTACCTCACCAGCTCTTTGGTGCCCAGCTAAATGCAGACCTTTGGCCGATTTGGGTTCATTGGTTTTTTTCTTCCAGTATCATCACCATAAAGCACAGCTCGATTATTTGTCGCGTTCCTCAATGTTTGCCTCTTTTCGCCAGCTAAAGTGCGGTGCATGTGGAGCCATCGGACACATGAGGACCAACAAGTTCTGCCCGCTGTACTATCAAACCAACGCCCCACCTTCTAACCCCGTCGCCATGACGGAGGAGCAGGAGGAGGAGCTGGAGAAGACTGTCATCCACAACGACAACGAGGAACTGATCAAGGTGGAGGGCACCAAGATCGTGCTGGGCAAACAGCTCATTGAGAGGTAGCGGATTGTTCTCATTCCTACTTTTTTATCGAAGATACTCTGATCTGCCCTCTGCAGTTATTAACACTTTTGTTCGTCTTACAGTGCCGATGAGGTGCGCAGGAAGTCTTTAGTGCTCAAGTTCCCCAAGCAACAGCTCCCACCAAAGAAGAAGAGGCGTGTAGGCAGCGCTGTGCACTGCGACTACCTCAACGTAAGCTAATGTTTCACAGCTTGTTCCAACACATTTTGATCTGATTCCCTTTAGCGAATCACTTACATGTTTTTGTATATTCACAGAAACCACATAAAGCCATCCACCGCAGACGCACTGACCCCATGGTAACCTTGTCTTCTGTGCTCGAGAGCATCATCAACGACATGAGGGATCACCCCAACGTAAGATCCGTCAGGCACACGCTCATCCACCTCAACATTTCAGTGTTCACGTTCACATCATTTCGCTTCTCTTCTATGTAGACGTATCCCTTCCACACACCGGTCAACGCCAAGGTTGTGAAGGACTACTATAAGATCATCACCCGGCCCATGGACCTGCAGACACTGAGAGAGAACGTGCGTAAGCGAATGTACCCGTCACGGGAGGAGTTTCGTGAGGCGGTGGAAGTAATCGTCAAAAACAGCGCCACCTACAACGGTACATTTCTAAAAAAACAGACTCAAGTCTTACTTTCAGTTCAAACCCACATCAAAGTTTTGAGACGACTCTCTTGTTTTTTCTTCTGCCAGGTGCCAAACATCCAATAACACAGGTGGCACAGTCCATGCTGGACCTGTGCGATGCTAAACTGAAAGAGGTGAGAGTTTATTTCAATTTTTTATCTTTTGTCACATCATAAGTTTCCACGTTATAAACCGTGTGTGTGTGTGCAGAAGGAGGACCGGCTGGTGAGGCTGGAGAAAGCCATCAACCCTTTGCTGGATGACGACGATCAGGTGGCGTTCTCCTTCATCCTGGACAACATCGTGACCCAGAAAATGATGGTGGTTCCAGATGTGAGTCTTCCATTCTCTCACATCAGTCAGTTTGAGATCAGTTCATGTGCAGATTAAAAATTAACGATCTGCTTCTCGTTCCTTCACTGTAGTCGTGGCCGTTTCACCATCCTGTCAACAAAAAGTTTGTACCCGATTATTATAAGGTGATCATAAACCCGATGGATCTGGAGAGCATCCGCAAGGTGAGAGTCTCACTGTGTGTCAACCTTGAAACATATTTGATATTTTTAATACAAAGAAATGTAACTAAAAATGTCTAATTTGTTTGTTTGTATGTCCACAGAACATCTCCAAACACAAATATCAGAACAGAGATGCGTTCCTTTCAGATGTCAGTCTCATCCACGCCAACAGTATCAAGTATAACGGTAAATATGTTATCATGTGTGGAGAACTCTGTAGTGTGGTTCAGATTTTATGTGAAGTACACTCAGCCTTTGTGTGTCTCTCACAGGTCCAGACAGTCCTTACACAAAGACCGCTCTGGATATTGTCAACGTGTGCAAGCAAACCTTGGCAGAGGTATGTTGGGTCTTTTAGTTTGACCTGTTTTAATAGCACAGGGAATAGTTGACGAGTATTTATGTAGTTATTCATGTTGGGCTGGGCTTTACCTTTGAGAACAGCTGCAAAGCAGCGCTGTGAGAAATAAGATAAGACACAACAGACTTTACACACACACCGGAGAAACTGACTTGTTAGAGCAGCTCATGTACACAAGGTGGATAAGAAATTGTTTTTTTGCTCACCCGTCCATTCTCACAAGTTGAAAGCTATCCAGAGTGAGTTCATTCAGCCACGTCTCTGTGATGCTACACTCTCCATGCTCCCTTTGTAGCCTGGTTAGCGCCATTGGCTTCATCTTATTGAGGGGAGATCTTACATTCTCCATGATAACAGATGGTTTGTACCATCTTTTCCACTTTCGGTGCTTACATCCGTCTCCTCCTCCTCACTTCAGCATGGATCTCTAGTCTTTCCACAGAGAGTATGCTAACAGTGCCTACAGCACTAACAGCTGTTCTCGAGTGTAAACAAGAGAGCTGTGGCTTTTTTTTTTTTTTTTTGAATGGGCCACTCGATGTATCATGAAGTAGTCTGTATAAGAAAAGGCATATGGCTAATCATCATAGTTCCAAGTCGATGTTTGCACACAAACGGATGGAGATTAGAGTCAGAAAAAAACATGAAAAAAATGCTAAAAACAAGTTTATTGATCAGTGAGTGTATTCATTTCCTGTTGTTGTGCCTCCAGTATGATGAGCACTTGACCCAGCTGGAGAAGGACATCTCTACCGCTAAAGAAGCCGCTCTTGATGCAGCAGACTTGGAGTGTTTGGACCCGATGACACCTGGACCGTACACACCGCAGGTAGGAGAGCAGCCAAGGCCTCGGTTTTGTTTACTATCTTGGCAAATGGTGGTTTCCTGGGTATCTATCTGTGGCTACATTCATAATAGCTGTTTACAACGAGCCACACGAGGCAACCTAAACTCGCAGTAGTCTCCTCGCCGCTCCTCGTAGTGCTCCCTTGTACTTCTTTGCTCGTTCTCTGCACTAACCTTTTCCAGACTTTTCACGTCTCACCTCTACAATCTAGTTTCCTCACTGTAGTGTCTCCTTTCTCCCACCTTGTTTTTCTCCTTCGCTCTTCCTCGTCTTGTCCTGTCCTCTCCGTTTGTGTGTCTGTGCGCCGCTTTGTGTGGCGTTGGCCAGCCTGCTGATCTGTTTGACAGCGGGGCTTCAGGGAGTCTGCCCAGAGAGACCAGCAGCCTTTTCTCTGAGGGACCTCTAGTTGTTACTCCAGAGAAGAGAGGGGGGCAGGTATGGAGAGAGACAGATATAAGGCTCACAAACCACATGCCACCCCTCCTCAGACTATCCTCAGAGCACCCAATTTCATTACAGGCTAGAACATTACAGACAACATTACTGAGGGGAGTTGTTTTGAGTGTTCTCAGACTTTTATCATCTGCCCCCTCAGGGTCGCCACCTCAGAAGACCCGGGGAGGAAGAGTCAGATGTGGACATTGAAGGCTTTGAGGAGGAGGATGATGGCAAACCCAAGACTCCTGCTCCTGTAAGACATACTGATACCCATATTTATTCAAGCAGCTATATCAGAATCCCTCTGAGGTCAGATCTGCCATTTTTATGGCCTGATTAAATTGAAATGGGGTGATTTTAATTAAAATTAATGATGCATTTAGTTAATTCTCACACAGTTTTAGGAGTTACAGTCCAGTTCTCTCCACACCTTCATCAATTTTGATTTGCCACACAGAAAAATGCCCCAAAACTCTCTTCATATTTCCATTTAAACCTTTTTATTTCTTGATTCTTGATTCTTACTTTTCACCCTGCTCACTTCTTCCTTTTTTTCTCCATGACTACTTTGTCCGTCCTGTCTTTTTAGGCAGAGGACGCAGACGGAGATCTAGAGGACGAAGATGACGAAGAGGAAATGTTGCTGCCACGTCGCAGACGATTGCACGACCATGACGAAGAGGAGGAGGAAGAGGAAGAAGAGGACGGAAGGTCTAACCGTCCGGCCCAAGCCAGCGTGCTGTACCAGGACCTGCTCATGTCTGACGGAGAGGACGACGCCAGCGAAGAGGAGGGCGACAATCCTTTCTCCTGTAAGTCCACCCGCAGGGCTGAAAAAAGTCGTCACTATACTAAAAGAATATGAACAGAAACAATTAATCATCAGTGCATAAATGCTGAATATAAAGTGACAGAATTATTGTGTTTGTTGTTTGTCCTATCCAGCCATACACCTGTCGGAGAGTGGCAGCGACTCGGACAGAGAGGTGGATGTGCGACCTCCGCCTCCACGGAGAGCTCAGGAGACGGCTCGCATGGGCATGGAGCAGGAGGAGAGCATGATGTCATACGAAGGGGACGGGCCTGATGAACCTCACATGGAAGACAGCAACGTCAGGTACAACTGGCCCAGGAGCCACTCAGGAATACAGATGATTTAAGTCTCTGAAACCTCACAAATTTGCCAGATTAGGCTTTATGCAACTCGACGTCAGCCTGTGGTTGCCAGTCAGACGATTAGACCAGTCAAACTCCTCCACAGTCAGTCTGAAATTTCTCTGAAGCTGAGAATATGCAGGTGGATTCATGGTCTAAACTCTGATACTCTACCTGTTGTGTCCTGGCTTTGTTTACCCAGCTTCTAAATCTGTGTCCAGTTTGCAGTTTACTCTGCAAAAAAAAGGGACACAAAGAAGTTTGTGAGGGAGTGTCGGTATCGAAAAAGCTGATAAATCAGCTAAATAAGAAGTTATTTCCTGATTGTTTTCTTAGCAGTTACAAAGTAACAAACCAAATTCTGCCTGAGGTAGTCTTCCACAATCAGTCTTCATGCTAACAAAGTGACAAATGTTGCTTTAAGATTATTACTGAAAACATCTGACTACATGTACATGTAGACATCAGAGCCACCAAAACCAGGTTTTTACTGACACAGCTTTTGTTCTGCACGGCCAAAAGTTTGATGAAGCCGCCAGTCAAAAATAAGTGTTTGTGGTTAGCGCTGATGTCAGTGTGACAAATACATTGCATTTCCTGTGACTGATCAACAGTAAAAACCTTCTTTCTTTGTCGCAGTTACGGCAGCTACGAGGAGACAGAGAGCCGGAGTCAGATGCAGCCGTCTAGCATGGGTAACGGAGAAGACTACGGCATCAGCGAGGAGGAGGAGGAAGATGAAGAAGATGAAGCGCGGAGTAGAGGCCCGGCTGTGCTCTCTCAGGTCCAGCTCAGTGAAGACGAGGAGAGCGAAGAGTTCAGATCTATAGGGGGAGACAGCGACGTGGACTCTGACATCTAGTTTAATTTTCTTTGCTTTCTTTTTTTTTTTTTTTTTTAATATGCAGCATCAAGAAAACGTTGTTTATAATGCAGTTTTAAAACTGAGAAAATGTTTTGTACATTGTTCCTATTTTGTAAATGATGCTCTATGTTAATAGCTTCCTCCTGTACCTGCAGTATCAGGTACAACACAGCACATTGTACATTTCAGTTTGTTGCCTTTTATACATCAAGTTAATGTGAAAGTGAAATTCAGTTGTTTTAACTTGCTCATATCCTGTGCTCAAAAATAGTTCAGCTCATTTGTTGACTGATTCAAAAATAAAGTAAACATGCTGAAGATTTCTTCTTCCTCCACTCTGGTCCAGGTCTTTCCTTACATTGAAATAAAAGGCCAAGAGTGGCAAGTTTATCTACACATTATTACAGATGCTCTCTGTGCAGGTGGGATCACAAACCACAAACCTCAGAGCATCTCGGCAAAGTAAAGATTGTTTTTATATGTCAAGCATGTGTAAATAATGACGTCATTAAAGGCTGCAGTTTAATTAGGTGAGCTTTTTTTAGGGTACTGGTATTACGCATGTTGGCTCTGGCTTGAACTAATGACTTAACATAGATACCTTATTGTTCTTAAGAGGCCATTTGTTGCCACAGCCTCACATAACCACCACAGTATAATGACATAAACATCCAATAGGTAACAATCCATATAGCTCTCAGCACACGGTGGTTACCGTGATGTTTTGTTAAGAGATGGCAGACGGGACAAAACTCCTGCCATAGTGTGCCAGTTTATAGGTCAGGGATCTGAATCTGCCACCGCTCTGCGTGTAATGGCCTTACTGACTTTAAATAACTTTTGTAAAGCAGTGACAGAAGGAGCTTTATGTTTACGGATGGCAGAGACTCTTTTTTTTTGGAGGTGTTTGTGGTTGTCAGTGGTCAAAGTTCAGAGATATTTGACCTCAACAGTTAAATTATTGATGCATGTGGGGTTGTGGGTGGGTTTATGAGCTGAGCTGTGGGTGCTGGAAGTGTTGACGATTGTTGTTTTCTTCATGTTCACTTGTTTGTCCACCACTGTGTGAAGTGGTAGAAGGACTCTTGGTAACCTAGAACAGACTTATTGTTATCTTTTTTATTTCAAATAGTGGACAATAACCAGCAGCGATGGGCAGTCACACAAATGTAATAGTACACTGAGTATTCCCCTGAAATAAATCTAGAAATTTCCAAATATACAAATAACAAAACAAACAAAGAAATGTTATATTTTCTGAAACCTCACTTTATTTAGCTTGAGTATACTTTAATTACCTTTACAACATGACAGTGACGACCACACTGCATGTGTAATGAAGTGTTGGAGATACATTGTAACTATACCCGCTTAAGAAGATTAACTTGAGCGGTGGGGAAATTGTTTCTTTAATTAAGTTTACACTACACACACACACAAAGGACCGATATTCATGCAAATGTGGAATGATGTGCAGTAATGTATCAGTACCCTGGGAGCATTCACAGGTTTGGTACCTTGCTCAGTTACCAGTCCACGCTCCATACTGTGGTCCATGCTGGACTTGAACTGACCACCACTCACAAGTCCCTACAGACTGAGCTACTGCCACCCTTAAAAGTACAAGTAGTTAACTATTAATTCTTTTTTGAATTAATAGTTAACTACTTGTAATATGTAATATTGAAAATATCATGAAATAGTGAAAAACTCAAACATATTTAAGGATTAAAACAGAGAATTTGTTTAATGGAGTTTTTAGTTAGAGCTTTTCTTCATAGATCAAACTACTTTTTTATGTTGTGCTGATTATTTCAGTTCTGCACTAAAAGTATATTAATCATCATAAAGAATTAGTTTCATTGATATTTCTTCTTCAGTTTAAATCAGTTTATCTTTAACATTATGAACAACAGAGGAGGGTACTCCAGTCTTAGAAGTATTCTGAGTATTCACGGCATGTTAGTATTTTTATTAAATGACAGCTACATAACAAATCTTTACCAAGTCACTAAAAAATGACAAACATTTACACAGCGACTTTGTACTGTATCTGTGCTGCGTGCAGAACGTGTTAATGGAGCTCATTCGGGCACAAAAAGCAGACGAGATTAAAGAGCCGAACAGAAACAAGCTTTTGATGAATTTGCTGAATCAAAGTCAGATTGAAAATTACAGAAATGTAAACAACGGCGGACATTGGGTGACATGCTTTAACACAGAAAGAGAAGTTACAACATCTGCTACATCTCAAAGCTTTTTTTTTCTCTTTGAATAATCACCTCAGTGGGTGATTGGAGGATAATTAAATGTACGAAACATTTAAAATTCACGATGTTGTCTGCACGAAAACATCATCAAAGTAATGACACAGAGTAGGAAGAAACTGCACCAAAGCCTCACCACTATTTCTCTGTAAAAAAAAAAAAATAAAAAAATAAAAAAGCACTTCCTATTATACAGAGGTCACCTGCACACTTCCTGTTGCAGTAGTTCTGCAGAAAACAGTGCAATCATACAGTATGCACACAGATGAAGTCTGACTGCACTGAAACCTACATGAATCACTTTCATAACCTGATATATGACACCTCGATTAAAGCTCAGTGTTCAGAGTTTATAGTCGAGCTTGTTCATGTGCGCTGCAGCATGCTTACAAAACCACCATGTGTCCGTACAGCACATGCTGACAGCTGCTGCAGCACAGAGCACTACTTTTTTCACCTTCCTCTTTTCAAGGGTACCTCAGATTTGTGTCGAAGATCACCTGACATGTCGACATTCATATCACTTACAACAGGGCACATTCTTTAGGTTTCTGAAGTCTGATTTCACTGCACAGGATGTCTCGGTAATATAAAGCCCTCCAGGATGTCACTCTGTCAGGTGTTGCTTACAGCAGAGGCGGTTGCATATTCTGCTGTCTTCATCTATAGTCTGTTGTGGATAAAGATGACTCAGATGCCAGGCTGTGTGGTGGAAACCTCACACAGACACAGCACATACCTCCACCCAGAGCTATGGAGGATTATACATGATACAGCCAATCATACAGGTAAAATAATACAAGATATGACATTTCTTTATGTTTTAACACCTTTTATCTTTGGGTAGATGGCACATTTCTGGCCCAAGCCAGAGTCGCCGACCTCT
This sequence comes from Larimichthys crocea, assembly GCF_000972845.2. Taxonomy (NCBI): domain Eukaryota; kingdom Metazoa; phylum Chordata; class Actinopteri; family Sciaenidae; genus Larimichthys; species Larimichthys crocea. The sequence continues at coordinate 17,725,064 of NC_040032.1, forward strand.
CAGGTGATGCAAAAACACGTCCACGAACAGACAGGTATCTCTTAACAGGGTGAGGGATCCTGCAGGGGCTGGCAGACTGAGACCTCTGCAGTCTCCTCACGACATTCGTCCGGTCTGAAGAGTCTCTTACGGGGTGGAACGAGACTTCCGAGCTGATGGATGCTGCAGAAAGTGATGACCAATAACTGGACCCCTTTATGGCTGCTGATGATGCACCTGAGACAACAAAAAGAAACGGAAATCAGATATTTAAGATGCAGAGAGATCTGCAGTAACAATGTGAGGATCCAAACCTGATGGGGGGTAAGCGTTTTCTGCAGGTTGGTAGTCATCGACCTCTAAACTTCGACTGTTTCTAACAGCCTGGAGGGAGCGGAGGCTGGTCCGCAGAGGTGACCTGGTCCTTCCCGGCGATGCTGCTGCAAAGCAAGAGAAAACTCACACTGACAAGAGGCCTCTGATAAAACAACAGGGTAAAAATTGGCAGAAAATGTGTTAAAAATGTATAAAATCTGTGTTACCTCGACTTTGGGCAAGTTTAAGCAGTTTGAACTGAGTGACTTCCTGGTGAAGTCTGGTCATTTGTGGACTTTGGCAGCTCTTTATAGTCACAGATGTCGGCGACTGACAAGAGGAAGAGCTCAGTGCTGATAAACCAGGCTGCCAACAAGAGGAAAAATGAAGCATCAGTTTCATTTCCTGGAGTGAAGTCATCAACAGTGGTGGTAAAATAAAACATAAAACATCACCAGTGACTCAGAGCCTCTCCTTGGTGAAGCAGTGGCAGGCGTGGAAACATAGTCCTGTCTTAAACCTGAAAGAGATGCAGCAAAGTGATCAGTCAATGAGGATGTAGTGATGAAGTGTGCATGAGATCATCAAAAACACTAATCCGTCTCACTGGCTTCCTGTATACGAGCCATAACGTGGACATCTGTGAGGTCCTGCAGCCTGTAGCTCGTGCTTATGGAGTCATCGGTCAGCTCACTGTAATCTGTGCAGATTAATGACAACAATAACAAACATGTGCTACTGAAATGATACAAAAGACACTTAAAGAAACTTAAAAATGGGATATTTTGATTGATTGATTATTTCTCAGGGATTTTTGTATAGGAAAAACATTATTATATTACCCATACTGTCAGAGGTATTGTGTGTCATGCTGACAGAGGAGCCAGTCTGATGAAAAACAGGACGTTTGTAGAAGTGACCGCTCGACCCTGACAACACAAGACAGTCGGCATGAGGTAAATCGAAGCCCTCACCCTTTTAAATCACAAATATTTGCAGTGAGTGAGTCTGTGCTGCTCGCTTTCTTACGTTGATCCAACTTTTTTATCAGTGAACGACAGGCCGCCTCAATCTCAGGACTCGGGTTGTCCAGGACGTGTCGACACCACCTGAGAGCAGACTGTCCTCTCTCCAGAAACACATGCTTCTTTGGAGACTCGTACAACCTGTGAGAAGAACAAATCCCACTCCTGTTTTCATGTCAAATACAGGTCATATTAAGAGCTTAGCTTAGGTTCATGTTTTTTTTGTATATTTATCTTTTTCCATCCTTTACTAGAGTCAGGCCAGATCACAAGTTTCAGAGCTTTGATGGCACCTACCAGTTCTCTTCATCCTGCTCGTCGTCCTCCACATCGAGGAGCTCCACTGAGTCCAAAGCAGACTCTTCATCCTGCAGCTCTTCACTGTCCCAGGACTCTTTTCGACTGTTATAGTTACAGCAGGGCAAGGGTGAATTACACCCAGACTTCAAGCTATCTAGTCTCATTCTAGCGTCCATTGCAAATGACTGACTGGTCCAGCCTTTGACTCTTGTTTGCTCAGAGTCTGTCCAGATGTTGCAGTATGAATCTGAGTTTCCCTCCAGCCTCACAGAGCTGAGAAGATGATGGTTTTCACTTGTGTCAAACTCCACTGGTGGCTGATTGCAAAAATACCGTCTCCAGTCGCTCTTCAGATGGTCTTGCAGCTCCATTTTGTCAATGAATCCTCAAACTTTCTCACTTCTTCGAGCTTTTATCCAGTTTATGTTGCCTTCCACCTCATCCCTCCATTGTGTGGAAGTTACCAAAGTAGAATAAGACAATAAAACAAAGCGATTCTGGTCATTTTGCTCAGCACAAACAGCAACTGTGCAGCTTCTCTAAACCATCTATTGACCCAGATTTGTTGAGTGGGGCTGTTAAGTATAGACACTCAACAGATTGGATGGATTTAGAGAAGCATCATGAGATTATGTGGATTAAAGAGTGTGTGAGTTGCAACTAAGAAAGAAAAAGAGCGACTCAACATCAATACTAATGTTGACAACGCGTCACTTTATGTTGAGTTTCTTTGCTGCCGCTGAACGTTTGTGGTTGATTGCTCGTACCTGACATCACACCCAAGGAAGTCGCACTGAGAAGTGTCGTCAACGCACAAAGACACACACACACACACACCGGCAGATTAACACTTTACTAACATTAACTGTCAGTGACAAAAAACGTGAAGATGTGTAAACCATTTAGTACTTTATATTATGTTGGATTGAAGCCACCATGATCAAGTCTTGATCATCATTTTTTTTTTATCCCCTGTGTTTATTCACCTAATGTGGTTTTTATTTACTTTTAACATTTTACTGGTTTTATTGTTGCAGTTTTTATGCTGGTCCTCGATTTCTATGCAATTGTTCTTAAACTTCTTTTTTGTTTTTTCTTCTTAATGGCTTTTGTTTATTGTAACATTTTATAATGTATGTCCTAATTTTATTCATGTGTTACCTATTGTACTAGAATTCATTCTTGTTTATTTGTTTGCTCTGTGAAACACTCTTCCACCCAGATTGGTTTCACCAGTCCCTCATTAGTTTCACCTGTGTCTTGTTGTCCTGTCTTGTGTATTTAGTCCCTGTGTTCCTTTGTGTGGTTGTCAGGTCAGTGTCTGTTCTCCGGACCATTGTTGTGTCTCTGTGCTTCCCCTCCCTGTTCTGGATTTTTGTTTCAATAGACTTCTGATGGGCTTCTGATTTATTCTTGGGTTGTTGGACTTTGTTTTTGAAATTTTCCAAAACAATATCCTATTTAATAAAGTTATAGGCAAGTGGATTCACAATTCAACACCACAGTACAAAGAAAATAAAAGATCAGGGAGCTAACGCCAATTATTGTGATTGTTTAGCATTAGTATGTCCTAGCTGGCTAGGAAAGTTGTAGTTAAAGGTCCAGCGTGTGGATTCATAGACAGTATGAATATGGACTTTATATCTGTGATGTCACCCACAGGTTTATGAAGAGACGTTGTGAAGCTCAGCATCTGATGGCTCTGGCCGTCATCATCTCCCAGTAAATCTAAAAATGGATCGTGAGTGTTCAAACAAGCCACCTGTCAATCAAACTTGCCATGCTGTTAATTATGTATAACTTTAGGCTGTAATATAATTTTGAACAGGTGAGTTATATAAAAATTCACCCTCAGTACAGTTGTCATGAACGGGGAAATTAGCTACAGAGACCAAAACAGTTTTTGTACCAGGCTGTAAACATGTTTATTTCTGCTGTGAAGCTGGATATTTTAACATGGGGACTTATGGAGATTAAATTGTTCTGGAGCCAGCTTCAAGTGGACTTTGGATTCATTTTCATTAGCATTATATTTGCTTATATTTGGGACAATGATGGCCACCATATGTGTGGAGCCAGTGTTTAGTTCTCTATGGTAGAGGACCTGCAGTGTCTGTAGATATAATTCTTATTTCCATGTGACTATACACTAATGAAAACATAGTTATGGATAATATATATTGTAAATACAGACCCACTGAACCTTTAAAAACTGTTTCCAAGTTGAACTTTTATGCTCCAGTGTAATCATATTTTTGTCCTACATGTTCATTAAGTGTATATTCACTTTCTTATTGTACCAGTGTTACATTTATGGTGCTATAAACCATCTCAGTTCAGTCTTATCATAATAAAACTCACAGTCAGGCTACTGTTATTTTGGGTTTATTTACATAATAGCTCTCATTGACTCACTTACCACTCCCTAAACATCCTGACACCAACCCTGCCCTCAAAACAAAGCAGGTGAGAGAGAAAGAGCGGAGGAGGAGGAGGAGGAAGAAGAGGAGGTGTCTTCTCCTTTCTCTGTGCTTGTGCTGCACTTGCGCGCTGCCTCCCTGCCCTTCACCTCACCGCCCACCGGCCTGTTTCCTCATCGTCCATGTCACACTCGGTTAACGCCGGTCGACTTCACTTCTCCAACTAAAAAACTACTACACCATCACTGCGTGTTTCCAAGAGGATTCGCCGTGTAACATGTGGAATAAAGAGCGACAGATAAAGCAGTGAAGCAGTGGGAGGGGGCGAAATGCAGGACGACAGCGGCAAAGAAGCACCCAGGAGCCCCGCTGTAACCAGTGCGACCGCAGCGCAGGTAGGAGCGGAGGTTTGTTATTCAAGCTCTCCACCACAAGCCAAACATCTCTCTGTGGCGGATTTAATGTTGTAGACCCAGAGAGCGCTCTTTTTTTTTTTGTGAGGAGAGGATTTAATTTCACCTTCCGGGACTCCCATAGGTGGAGGTGCCGGGGTGGCAGAAAAGATGAAGCGGTCTAACCTGTCCGTCCACATTGCTCTCACCTCTCAGGCTTCAGGCGATAAGACTCAGTGTACAGATAGAAAACTGGACCCAGGTGAGCCCAGGTGGGCTTAACTCAGCAGATGTGTTTGCTCAGACTTTTCTCAAGTTTTTTTTTTTTTTTTACAGCGCAGACTCAGATTATTACCAAGCAGCAGTTTGCAGCAGGTTTAATGATGTCACACAGACAAGCTGGTATTTACATGGTTAGAGGTGCAGCTCTGCGCCATTTAGATATGTAAATGTGTTTTGACATTTCTGAAATAAGTTGATTAATCGATTAATCGATGGGCAGAACAACAAACAAGTCATTTTATCCGAGAAAAATATGAAACATTTGTGTTTAATTCTTCATTTTTATCTTTTGAAGCTCTTTTCTGGTTAATTAAAGTTGATTAATCAGTTAATCATCACTATGTATGAGTATGCGTGTGTATATGTATATAAAAATACATATACAGGAGATATAGTCTATAAATTACTGATAAGTGTACACTTCCTCTTACTCCTGCCCCTAAGACAAATAGTTAGCAGTATCATATCCAGGACTCTCGTTTTCCTATTTAATCATATATCTATATTTAACGGTGCTCTTTAAAAACATTCATAGATTTCAGTTGAGGAATCGATTAATCAAAGTACAGAACAACAAGTAATGGACTGATTGTTGCAGCCATTTATTGTAAGAAAACCATTAAACATTTGTTTTTAGCTCTGTGATATATCCTCTGTATAAAAGGCTGTAAGTTTTATATCTGCGGTGCTGCTGGAGCTCTTTTCCGGTTAATTAAAGTTGATTAATCGACCAATCATCAGAATGAATGAGTATGTGTACACTGTACACTTCCTCCTACTCCTGCCTTTAAGACAAGTAGTTAGCAGTGCAGTATTCATGACTCTCATTCTCTTATTTAACCATATTTGTATATTTGAATTTTATATTTTAGAGCTGAAACAATTAGCTCATGAATCGATTAATCGATAGACTGAACGACAAATAATCGGCAGATTGTTGCAGCCATTTTGTCAACATTTGCTTTTAATCCTCTGTTTAGGGAGTTATACATTTTTATGATACCTGTCCTGTGAATTGCTTTTTGCATTTTAGTAATAAAATTCTAAACAGCAAATAAGATGAGTAATTGGTAGAGATGTAATGCAATAAAACAAATCTTTTACCAGAACAAACATGACAGGCGAACATGTAAAGCAGAAGCTCTGCTGTTATCTCATTTAAACTTCCTCCATGCGACCTGACATGGGAAAATAGTTCCTCTCTGTTTAGACGTGGGTGATTTGCAGGTAGAAAGAGGAAGTCCAGTCGGCGTATTTAACACGTCATCGGTTAGGCAGGGTAAATTGTACACACACACACGACTAAACAAATGTTTGTTGTTTGTGCACTCCTCTATATACACACAAACACCTTAACATCCTTGAAAAAGCAAAGACACTATTGCGGCTTTCCAAATCCTTTAAAGACGCTAGAGAGGCTGAGGTTAGGTCCTGTATGTTTGAGTATAACGCGCTGATGTTCAGCGAAGCACGATGAGTCCAGGGTACGTTTCATAGTATTTAATAAGATGACATAATGTGGTTTTACCGTACACTGTTGGCATGTATTACAATGCATTCAACTAAACGAAAAGCGGTCAACAAAAATTACGGCTACCTAACCTGCCTCTCTCCTCCCCTAGTGCAGGTGATTCAGCCCCTAATATAACCTACGTTGATCATCTGCTGGCACCCATGTGACCCAAACCACACACATCACCGTGGCAACCAGACCAAAAAATCAAACCAAGAATACTGATCTAACAAAACAATATATGGCTCCTACAGACACGTTGATGTCTGCTGACTCTTGAAAATGTGTTTTTATCTTTGTAGAATTCAATTCACTTGAACGGGCACGCTGTCACTCAAAATGGCCACAACCCGACGGCTACGCCTGCACCTGCCACACAGTTTGAACCCAGACCTTTGAGTCCTGCGCCTGCTCCAACCCCGATCATCCCGAGGGAGCAATGGGGAGGGAAGTATGAGTTCCTGCTCTCCTGTATTGGATACTGCGTGGGACTGGGGAACGTGTGGCGGTTTCCCTATCTTTGTTATCGAAATGGAGGAGGTGAGCAGTCTGCGAGTAAAATACCCCTCTAAAGTCTCAAATCCTTTAAATGCCTGGGTTTATGTCTGTGAAGATTTGTTACACCCGTTTGGGCAAGAGGAACTCTTCGCCCTCCCCTTGGGTGTGCACTATTCTCTTAGTCATGCTGGCTTATTTTGCACACTCCAGAGCTCTCCATGGTAGCCTTTGGACCTAAAACACAAAGCATTTACTAATCCTGTAAGTGGAGACACAGCTTTCCTTGATTACACACCAGACATGAGGTCTGCCTCTCTAACCCCAGCCTCACATGCTGTGCATCTTCATCTGAGATCAAACATGTCAGAACTTGACTAATTGTAACGCGGGAATAACATCTGTCTGCGAAGCTGCCACCTCGTCAGATGTTATATAAGTTAACTTGACTCTACATGCCGGCTACTCGCACAAAACCTCAACAACACCACCACCACCTTCCCTAAAGCAGACATATGTTTAATCTTCACAGGTGTGTTTCTCATCCCCTACTTCATAATGCTGTTTTTCACGGGCGTTCCACTCTTCCTCATGGAGCTGAGTTTGGGTCAGTACGGAGCAGCTGGTCCCATCACTGTGTGGAAATGCTGCCCTCTGCTCAAAGGTAACTCTGCTTTTTGGCCTTGTAACACTACGTCAGCACCATGACTTAATGTGGCTTCATAATTCAATCAAATTAGTACTTCAGTGCTAAATAGTATCCAGATATGTCATCACACAGGTCTGTATTAATTATCCAGGAATCATAAGCATCCTCATGTTGACACCAAAATGTCGTCAGTCAAGAAAAATAACTTGCTGACTCACATCAGTTTGCCACCTCACTTATATATGTCATGTGGCTAACCCTAAATTCCTGAGAGTGCTGCAAAGCAGTTGCTAAATACAAACATCTGATGGAGAAACCTGCAGGAACTGTCTGAGAACCAGAAATAGAGCCAGAAAAGCCAGTTTTTGTCAAACGGTTACTTTATTTTAGAGTGTAAAAAAAGAGAGGGCTCTAAGGTTTCAGGTGTTTCAACAGTTTCTGGTCTAACAAGGACAACACAAAGCGTCTGGAATGCTGCATTAATGTTGGGACGCTGTGTAAAAAAAACAATTTGTAAATGCTTCCTGACCTATATTCAGTACAAAGACAAGATATTTAATGTTCAAAACGACCCAGCTGATACCTCACACTGTATTCTGCCACAATAGTATCATGTTTGTCCGAGAAACTTAAGGCTGTGTCTCCTTTTGTAGGTATTGGCATTGGGATGCTGTGCGTCTCCACGTTGGTGTGTCTCTACTATAACGTCATCATAGCGTGGACGTTTTACTACCTGTTCAGCTCGTTCCAGAGCCCTCTGCCTTGGTCCTGTGACGCCGTAGCCAATGCAGGTCTCTGCGATAACAACATAACCGGCAATGGCTCGACTAGAAAAATGCTCAGCCCCACAGAGAACTTCTGGAAGTAAGTAGCGTGTCTTTGCTTTCACCTCTCTTATTTGTAAAAACAAATCTAGCCTGCTTTGCAAATGTATACAGCCCACAGAACACAAAGTAGACTTCTTTAGACTGCAAAATGTCGACTATGGCAGTATGCTGCACGCGTACTGTTCAAATATTCAGTATTGTTGTTACCTTTTCAGCTAATATGACTGATGACTTTGCAGCCCTATACACACCATTTGATGCCTGGAGATACATACTGTATAACTCCTGCATCATCATGATATTATAAGGCTTTATGACTATAATATGACAGCTGCTCCTCAGCTCTCGCCTTCGTGACAGCTTAGTGTTCGCTGTGACTGAAAAACAAAAGGAGAAAGTAAAAGCGGGTTTATTGATACACGGCAAACAAACCAAAGGGCTCAGACTCAGAGGCGAGGTACAACATCTAGGTCAGACTGTTTGTTAGCCCTTTCATCAGGCCTAACCTTAAAAAAAAAAAAAAAAAGGCATTGAGAGATTGAACTCTGCACTCCGCTCCACCTTCTCGTGGAATCTGCCCCTCCCTATGATAGCATGTATTAACCCTCTGACTATTTATTGTTATTTTTTGATTCAATATGTTTAATTGGGGTATGTGTGAAACTCCAATTGTTTGTGCTATATAGAAAACTGATATTCTTCTGCTACTTTAGTGCTACTCTTATAGCACTCAATTTGACTAAGATGTAATGATGTAATAATGTAAAACTGGATTCAGAGACTGGGGCCTCCTCTCAGATGAAGCCTGACTCTAGGGCGTTGCAAATAGCAACTATACATTATACATTATGTAACTATGAACTTGCAAGCCAGCTGGGACATGCTACTACTAACAACTTGCAGTAATTAGCTTGCATTAGCTCTGTGATCTTTTTCTATTGATTTTTCCTAATTGTATTATTAAGTAAGTAAATAAATAATTATATTTTCACTGCACCACCGCATGACCCAAGTATAAGATCAATAAATAATTATATTGATCTTATACTTGGGTCACGCGGTGGTGCAGTGAAACTCAGCCTTTCTGTGTGGAGTTGCATGTTCTCTCTGGGCACTCCGGCTTCCTCTCATAGTGTTATGTCAACAAAGACATGTACTTATTAGGTTAATTAGTGACTCTAAATTGTGAATGTGAGTGTGAATGCTTGTTTTTGTCTATGTTCCCTGTGATGAGCCGGCGACTCGTTCTTGTACCCCGCCTCTCACCCTAAGTCAGCTGGGATAGGCTCTAGCTCCCCCGTGACCTTAATGAGGATAAGCTGTTACAGATAATGGATGGATGGATAACCTTATATTCAAGATCTAAACCAGCCTGTGGGCCTCCCCTCAGACGAAGCTTGGAAAACTCATTAATTTACTTTATTTTAATGCCACGGATACTGAACAGATGAGTTGATATAGTCTAATGTTGCTGTCTGACCTGACTCTGGTAAAATGAGAAAATAGTAAAATTCCCCAAAACTACAGGATCTCTAGATCTCCTTCATTCAGATCATTTAGGCTGGTCTAGGTGTTCTCCTTTTGTCTGGATGCCCACCTCCCACTTTGAAAGCCATCCATCCATTATCTGTCTATCCCAGTTGACTTTGGGCGACTGACGGGGTACACCCTGGACAAGTTGCCATAGAGACAAACAACCATTCATACTTACAAAATCCTGTAAAACAATAATATGAATATTTGACTACCCTGTTTTTAATTCTGTAGTTAAGTGTGTCAACAGGTGACATAACATGTGTTCTGTTTCTTTTTACGTGTGTGTCTCACAGTGAGCGTGTGCTGGGTGTAGTACACAGCGAGGGCCTTCATGACCCAGGCCCTGTCCGGTGGCCCTTGGCCCTGTGCCTCCTGGCTGCTTGGATTGTCATCTTCCTGTGTATGCTCAAGGGCATCCGCAGCTCTGGCAAGGTGAATCTACACAATGTTGTCATTGTCGGCTCACACAAAACACATACACACACACACCACACACATTCCTGCCCTGTGCTGCCATATCTTGTCAGTCTAACGTGCTGTCTGTGTTTTCAGGTGGTTTATGTGACGGCTACCTTCCCGTACTTTGTGCTCATTGTCTTGATCATCAGAGGTGCTACACTGGAGGGCTCTCTTCAGGGCGTCGCTTTCTACCTCACACCAGACTGGGGCCGGTTAGCTAACGCACAGGTAGTTTCTTAAGGTGGACTGATGTGAACCCAACATTAATACTGGCAGATATTTATATAATTTAAAGCACATTTCTGTCTGATACATTGCAGGTGTGGAACGACGCAGCCTCACAGATCTTCTATTCTTTAGGTATCGGAGTCGGAGGGCTGCTTTCCATGGCCTCTTACAATAAGTTTGACAACAACGTCATCAGGTGAGTTTTGCTCTGGTGTATAGTTCACTCTGGCCATGATGGGTTCAGTTTTCTAATGTTTTTTTTTTTAATCCTTCAATTCCAGGGACACTTTGGTTATCACCACAGGAAACTGCTGCACCAGCTTCTTTGCAGGATTTGCGATATTCTCCATCCTGGGTCACATGGCGTGGAAGAAAGGAGTGCCTGTCGGAGAGGTGGCAGACACAGGTAGTTATTTAAGCAATATTACATGAGGGGGTGTGCTTTACAGTCATTATTGGCACGACAGTGATGCTGTCAGAGGTTCCATTAATAAGTTGAATGTAATATTATGATTATACAACATCTGACGTGCTGCACACAAGCGAGGAACACACCTGTATGAACGAGGCGGTCTCCATTAAATCCAGAATATTAATGAAAGAAAGTTTGAAATTTGAGATTCAAATATATTATTTTATTGAAGTTGCCTTCCAATGTTTTATACTTTCAGGATGTGACAATGTGGAGATGACGGACTAATGTTTTTGGTGATGAGTCAGGCGTGCTGTCATGCTGATTTGAGTAGATTTAAATCAGATCGTTTGCTCTTGTTGTATATTGTCTTCTTGAACGTGTCACACTTTTTTGGCTTCAGGTCCTGGCTTGGCTTTCGTCGCTTACCCAGAAGCCCTTGCTCTGCTGCCAGGCTCGGTGTTCTGGTCCATTATGTTCTTCCTCATGCTCTTTATGCTGGGGATCGATACTCTGGTGAGGCCACACACACATGCTACACAAAGATATGAGCAGAAATAAAGATGCACAAGTCCGCCTCCTTATGTCCGCTCTGCTGCTTCACAGTTTGGGAACATGGAGGGCATCACCACGGCTGTGCTGGACGAGTTTCCGCAGCTCAGGGCGAACGCGCTGCACAAGTCCATGTTCTTGGGCGCCTTGTGTTTTGGCTTCTACCTGATGGGTCTCCTGTTAGTCACTGACGTGAGTGTGTTTTTAACAAGCATGGCAGCAAATTACATCTTCTCTGTGATTACATGACTCATGTTTTCCATGCCATGTGTGTGTCTTCATAGGGTGGAATTTACTGGTTCACTCTCATTGACTCCTTCAGCACTAGTTTCGGCCTCATCATCATCACCCTCTTCATGTGCATTGGCATCTCCTTCTTCTATGGTAGTCCATTTCACACCCCTTACCTTCATATCAGACTCCTCTAACACCACATCACTCCTTGACTTGATGTGTTGTGATGTCTTCATACAGATCGAGCAGTTTAACCGCATCATAATCACCAGTTTTCTTGTTTTATTCCAAATAACAGACTGAACACTTAATCTGTTATGCCCTGTTGTCCCGGTCATGTTGTGCTTGTTCCTAATATGTATCTCTTTCTATTAGGAGTCAACCAGTTTTGTCAGGACATTCTTGATATGATCTGCCACTGCCCTCCGTGGTGCGGCAAAGTGCTGCTTTATTTCAAAGCATGCTGGGTATTCTGCACTCCGTTTCTTCTGCTGGTGAGTAAATGCATCAGGATTAATATCGATCAGCATCGGTTATCCATAACTAGTGTGACAAATGCTTTTAAGAACATCTATGTTTGAGTTTTCTGGTGTCGTTTCTAAAGTCTAAATGCAAACAGGTTGATGGGTTTTGTATATTTTTAGGGTGGGTGTGTTGTAATGTATGTTTGCATCTCTCAGCTGCTTTAACCTCAACAAGGCCAGCGAGTGTTGAAATGTAGGTTGTTGCTGTTCAGTAGAGCCAAATGAAATGTTCGCTCACTGTGGTAGTGGATGGAGAGCATCGATCAGGTGTATTGATTTGTAAGTGGTCATAATAATAACCACAGTTTGGTTCATCCGTTCTGGTGGCAGATATTAATTTAAGGCTGTCATGTCTCCTCCTTTTGTTTTTGAGAAACATTTGTTTCATTTAGCAAGAGTTTGTTGTTGGTTTTGTATTTCAATCCTCTTCGAATCATTGCTCTCACTGTTAGATAAAAATCAATACAGACTTTATTAGGGCTGCAACTAATGATTATTTTCATTATAGATGAATCTGACAGTTATTTTCTAGATTAATCGATTCATTGTTTGGTCTATAAAAAATGTCAGGAAGAAAAAGAGATAAATGTCTGCATCAGTCATGTTTCAGTCCAAAACCCCCCAAATATTCAGTTTTATATAATAAAAACAGGAAAGAAAAAGTCTCCATATTTGAGATTGAGAACAGAATTGCCATTTAAAAATGCAGAACTGTTGTTTTTGGCACTTCACAGCAACAGAGGCCGTTTGTGGAAACCTCAAGCTAAAAAAATCTCTTGATTGTTTGTTTTGGATGGAGTACATTAAGCTACTTCTTCGACTGACAGTGAAACATGTTTTATATGAGGTAAATTATTATGACTATGTCTAGGTAGTCATATTAAGGCTTTACAGTATTGTTGGTTTGTATCCGTGTTAAATCAGCACTTACAGTAAGGCTGCCTGATGTCCCCTGCTATTGTAATGCACTTCGAGTCAGAGTGTAATTTGATGACACTGTGCTGTACTTGCCGTAATATCAGATTCAATGCCTGAACAGTTCCTCTAACCCAATTACCGACTGATACAAACACTAAGGAAACTAAAAACAACATTGCTCCCTTGAAATGTAGCCAACTGTTCTAAAATCTTCATAGCTGTAAATAAATAATTTAAGAGGACATTCAATCTGAGTTCCCCCTGTAGCGTTGTCATTCTTCTTCTGTTGTTACCATTGTGGCTTTTTGTTTGGTTCCTCTTCTAACTCTGTGCCTCTGTCCCCTCGCGGCTGTAGTTCATCCTGACCTACATCTTCATTGAGATGTACAACACATCACTCCACTACGGGTCCTACGTGTATCCACGATGGGGGAAAGCGTTGGGAGTGTGCATAGGCGCGACCTGCTGTCTGCAGATCCTCATCTGGGCCATTGTGGCCGTCAGCAAGGAAACAGGAACACTGAAAGAGGTCAGTATCACCTCTGTGTCATTCTGTCATTGCTGTGAGGTCCGGTTACACCTCTGCCACGCTGACAGTACAGCTCAAACAGATTATCATTGTTGTACCTGTTTAAATCTATAACATTTGTAGATGAAATGGGTCTTGTTTTCTTTTCTGCAGCGTTTCCAGAAATCCATTCGACCTCTGAATTCCTGGAGGGTAAACAACACGAACATCGCCACGAGAGCTCAGGAGAGCTTGGAGGCCGAGAGGGTGGAGGCTCCGTTCACAGTCACGCTCACAGACATGGACTTTACCGCGATGACGTGGGAGTTGGGAAGTGAGGCGTGACGGCTCAGAGGCGGTAGTGATGAGCAAACTACGTCGTGGAGAGACAGAGGAATTTATTATTGTTATTCGCCCCAGCGAGGCTCTGGTGGCCGTGTCTGAACAGACTGTCTGTCCTGCAGGGCAGTGTGGATTACGTGCTTTATTTATAACATTAAGTATGTTTGAATTTTATTTTTGAACTTTTTTTTTTTTTACATTGTGTAGCATATAAGACTCTACCAGGACATTTGGATGATGTTAATCTTGCAGTGTATCTGCTGATCTTAATTTATTATCATAGCAGCGGAGTATTTATCCTGAAAGCAGTCATCATGTATGAGGAGTAAGGACAAAAAAGTGCAGTGACTCTCGACTGTTGCCTTCAACAACCGCTGATGGACCTGGAGAAGTGACCACAATCATCAGTCATCAGCTTGCCGGAGTAAAAGTTTGCGACAACTCAGCTGCTCAGAAGAAAACTTTTAATCTGTTTTACTTTTTAAAACAAATTACTGCTAAAAAAATAAGTAATTAAAACTAACAAACTTGCCAAATGTACTATTAAGCACTGTCTGTATGATAGTAGACAGTCAGACCATCTGCATTTCAAATATCCAGTTCCTGCAGGAACAAGCAGAATGCCACAAATTCCCGCATACCGCTCCTTTAAGTGGGACTTCTTGACATTTCTATCTTTAGAAAGAAGAGTGAAGGAGTCAGTGGACGTCTACCCACATGTAGCCTTTTAGTTTTTTTAAGTTTACTGGAACTTTGACAGCTTGTTATTGTTGATTTCCCCTCTGCTATGCTAAGTCTATCAGAGGTGAAATGTATTATCTGGAGAGGCACACCTTGAGGACATGATTTTAATCGTGGTATCAAACATTTTTCACTGCTTAGAGACATCAAAATCAGCTGTTTAAATGTTATTTATTATTGGGCAAATTCAGGATACTGCTTGATTTATAAATGATGCTGTTCATGTCGATGGGGTATAAAGGAAAGGAAGATATGAAGAATTATAAAAAACCCAGAGGAGACAGCTCCCTTGAACACACCGGTTACATGAATGTGTTGTTTAGACTGTCAGATAAATAACAGACTAGTTGCACTTTTCTCACAGAGAACAAACTTTCTGACATTTAATGTCTGAAGATTTAATTTGTGGGGATGCCCCCTCAGCTCACCTGGCAGCGTGCGCATCATGTACAAAGTCAATCCTTATTACTGCGGCCTAGGTTCGATTCCAACCTGTGGCCATTTGCTTCTGCATAACATTTACCTGTCACTCTTTAGCTGCTACTATCAAAAATAAAGTTTTCAATGCCCCCAAAATGATAATAACACAGTAGATTTAATTGGGGGTAACTGATGGAAAATAAGAGACTGTTTACTTTAAAACTTTTTCAAGAGCATGTGTGCTCCCTGTTGTGTCCAGTTGCAAATAAGTAGCTGATGAAAGATGCCAGATCTGCTTTGGGGGTAACTGTTCATGCTTTAGGCAAGACAACTACTTTAAAACCTGAAAAATGTTTTATTATCCTTTGTTTGTATGTCATCAAACTCTTATTTTAACTGATCTTTTTGCCTTTGTACACCTTGTTGCCATTCTGTTGTATATAGCTGTGCATAATGATTAAATATTCTTATTGTCTTTACATCTTTATAACTGTTCATGCACTTTGTTTGTACAATCCCATTTCCAAAAACGTTGGCACGCTGCATAAAATGTGATGAATGTGCAACATAACGAAACCTTATATTTGATTGAAAACGGCACAAAGACGAGTTATCAAATGTTGAAACTGAGAATTTTGTATTGATTTTGGAAAATTATATGATCATATATTATGTGTTTTTTGAATTCGATGCCAGCAACATGTTTTCAAAAAAGTTGGGATAGGGTCTGTTCATCACCTGAACTGAGGAGACTTGAAATGTTGAAAGTTTCAGTTCGGGGTCTCCATTGTCATAACTTTGTCATCTTTCATAGTGCAGAAAAATTTTTCAATAGGTTGCCAGTTAAGTTGTGAGAACTTCCACCAGGTGTTTTCTTTCAGCATTTCACAACTTTTCCAGTGTTTTTGGTGCCTTTGCACCAACTTTTTTGAAAAGAGTTGCTGGTATCGAATTCTAAAGGGGTACGGATATATATATCGATGTTCAGTGGGGTTAGACACAAGTCTAGGACACGCAGTAAAAATTTGACATTATAATTTAAATCTTAGAAGCAGAGAGCTAAGTTTTTATTAATTCAAAGATACATAAACCTAAAATTAAACTTGAAAATAAACATATATATATGGAATATAGTAGTATATCTCTATATATCTATCTAAATCACTCAAATATCTCTATCATCATAATATAGTATATCGAAATATATGGAAAGAGCCATATTGATCAATAAAGGAACAACCAAAATATACATTCAACACCAGATCTTCAAAGTATCCCAGAGATGCTATATACAAAAAACATGGTCCCATACCCTCTTCATTCAAGCAGCTGAAACCACCCCGACCTACAGGTACAATACAGATACATTTTTGTGAAAACCAAATTTATGTCAGAGTTGTTGTGTTGGATTGAGTGTACAAACATGGCTGAATTTGCATTTGGTGATACAATCTCTTATTTGTAAGTACATCACAATTTTGCATAATATCCACGTACAGGTCACTTATTATATGACCATGAACCAAACTTTCCTGAAACCTTGTAGTCATTTTAAATAACAATATGTGGATTTTACCACAAGAGGGCATTAAATGCATTAAGATGATTGTGCAGGGGAGGCACATCTGATTTCTAAGACTCTATATTTTCTGTCTTTATCATAAGAAACAAATGTTTACAGTGACAATGGAGATTAAAGCCTACATAAATTATATGTGAAATGAGTTTAAACGCAGAATAACGTAAAAAAAAATAAAAATAATAATAATACCAAAACAAACACAAAGGGGGCACGAGAGTAAGCACGTGCACGGGTTACGTCACTGTAATTAAGTTATTAAGTAGTTACATTAATTAGCTGAAATGACGTGTTTACTCTGCACAGTACTCAGCGGCTGGATGGCGGGATAAATGCTCAGCAGCGGATGTTACGTAGTTACTTTCCCGCGTTTTCATCCCGTGAGTTTGGGTAAGTTCGTTTGCGGTTTGTCACGTGACCCCGGTGAACGTACACAGTGCACTCCGCGGAGAGTTTAACGCAAATATAAAGCTGTAAAAACCGAACACATGTCGTGTTAAAGTCCACGGCGGTGTAGACAAACAAAGCAGAAACACGGCGAACACGTTAGCACGCGCGGAGTTGTGGACACCAACCGTCGTGGGCGTCTTACACGTTGAAACACCGCCCGCGCCGGCACTCTACGGTGTCACAAACCGAGCGTCCACTCCGAAACGGGTTCAGGAAGTCGTTCAAGGTTTTGTTGTATTGTTGCCACGGACGGAGCTCGTGCAGCTGGGGAGGGCTTTAAACTTTAACTTTAAAAACAAAACAAATATATATATTTTTAATTATTAGATCCGCCCGTTAAGCTCACCAGGACACCGAGATGCCACCTAAAAAACGCAACTCTGCGACGGCACAGAGCAAAGAGCTGAAGCCCGGCGCTGAAAGTGGCTCTCCAGACAAGAAGGAGAGTCCAGAGTTATCTGTTAAAAAGTAAGAAAAGTTCTCACGCTCATTCAGACTCCAGCAGCTCATTAACAGTCTGATAATTAGCCGGTTTAAAGTGTTAACTATAGCCTTTAGCCTTTTGTTAGCTCGCCTGCTAACTGACCGTTAGTTGGCAGTTGGGGCAGTTTGGACGAAGCCAGGCCTGATTTCAAATTTCAGAGCTAACAACACTTTACTGTAACACAACATGTACTTCTCACAGCCCTGCACACTCATCCACAGAGTATAACACGTGTAAAAGATGTTATAACACACAAACACAGCCCTGGTCTGACTCAGACATTGGCTAACAGTCATGTGCGTGCTGTTGTTGTTGTTGTTGTTGTCGTCGTCATCGTCATCTGAGCAGCGTGTTTTCATTTTCTATTTGTCTCCATCCCTCTTTAAGGCACAGAGACAAGGATGCTGAGTTTGTGGCCCTGTGTAAGAGCCTCTGTGTGACCGACCTGGTGTGTGACCGAGCCTGGAAGCTGTGGAAAGCTGTTCAAGACTCCCTGGAGGAAGTAGCTGTATGTGTTTTTATCTGTAAATGTGTGTGTGCGTGTTATGTTGTGATGCAAAGGGAAAGTCAGCGGTGTACGTTGTTTTAGTCTGGTTGAAAACTACGACTACTATCCCTTACTGTTTATACTTTTAGAGTAAGTAAAGTTTAGAATAAAAAGGCCACTACTGCTCACAGCCAGTCTACGTCTGTGGTGCTGGTTTCAAAAAGCTTCCCTTACCATTGGAAATCTGAATTATCCTCCGAGAGTAATTATGGCATAACCCACTATTGCCTTTCAGACAGTAGCTGATCATAGTGTACAGTTAAAGGAGAGCAGATATGGATGCACTGCACTCCGTAAGCAGACAGATGTGTTAAATTTGAGATTTATTCTCACGGATAAACGCAGATAATTATACCTTTTCTGTCACGTTTCTTCTTTGCACCCATTCAAAATGTTAATTCTGTTTAAATTTAGAGAGACAGATATGTCGATGGGGGTGGTGTTGCCTCGCTCTAACATGATGATATTAACGCTCTCCATCAGGATGTCGGTGATTTCCAAACGAGTGCGTGTTATTTGTTAGTTTTTAAACATCGCTCTGTGTATGTTTCATTTCAGGAGAGTCAGAAAAGGCTGTGGGGGGCTTGTCTGTTTGTGTCAGCCACAGACATGGATGTCACCTGTTTCACCTTAACTCAGGTTCTGAAAGCAGTCAGTATGAAGTAAGTACTCTCCGTGCATGACCCACGTTATTGGTTAAAATATTCATCATGCAACTTTGCTATCCACATTAGTCCCCGCATTAAATTCAAATCCCTAATGCTTCGCTACAAAGTAGTCTCTGCTTCTGCACCTACCTACTTCTCAATGCCGTTGTTGTTTGGCTTTGACTGGGAACAGAAGGTGCCAGTCTATCTCAACTCTGTGGTGGCCAGTGTCGAAGAGACCTATTGCTGCCTTCCTAGTCATAATAGATAGCTTGTTGTTGACGTTCCAATCTGCGTAAACAGACATCTGTGTCTCCAGACTAGAATATGCTGACACTAAGACCTCCATGGGTAAAAACATTCTCTTTGACTAATTCTGGGTGTATAGTATTTGTGGTGTTATCTTTGGGTTTAAAGTCTATCCACCAGGATGAGTTGGGCAGAATGTGAGACCGACTCAGGCACTTCTGATGAACTATGAGTGTCTCTAATTCTCCTTGTCCAAGCGTCAATAAATAATACAGCATAAGACATCAGAGGCTCCTGAACACTTTCTTCCCTCCTGACCTCACCATTGACCTTTGACTTCAGCAATTTCTCCACAACCTCCTCTCTGAAGACTACCAACAACTGGATAAATCTATCTGCCTTCTCTCATTTGAGTCTATGCGAGTTGTGCTTACATTAACATGTCCTTGTCACACTGTACCTCACCTGTTTCCCTTTTTGTAAGTCACTTTGGGTAAAAGTATCAGCTAAATGAGTAAATGTAATCAAAGTGAAATCTAAACCCCTGGTTTTGGTTTTACAACTTTATCCACAATTTATTTCATCTCTCCCACAAACTCACCCTTTGTCTTTCTGTGTAGTGTGAAGCAGTTTTTTGCTCTGGTGAGGAAACTGGATGTGAACGTGGACACTATAAGCACCAAGGTGAATTCAGCACTGACACGAATGGAGAAAAAGTACAGCGTGACACTGGCTCTCTACGAGAGGTTTGAGAAGTGAGTGAACAGCACAGCTGTCTGATTCATGTAGAACAGTTTGTGGCTAAATTGTAACCGATAATAATGTTTGTTTCGTTTCAGAACGTGCAAGAAAATCTTTGCTTTGGTGTCGGATGGCAAGTAAGTTGGATAACTGTTCACCACACATTTGCTTTTTGCAAAAGATGTGACGCAGGAGCACGATTACTCATTCAGTGTCTCTTTTCCAAGGGAGAGGGAGACCATTCGGAGCTGTTGGACAATGTTTCTTTTGGCCAAGGGTGAGTTAAGCCTTTAAACGCAACAACAAAAACGAGTAGGATCAAGCTGTTAACACACTAGATGGGATAGTTTTCACGTTGCTCCATCTTCTTCCTTTCCGACCTTCCTTCCACCTTCGTGCTCGGCTCTGGAGCTTGGAAAATGTTTTGTGGTTCTGTTGTTTCTCATCCCCAGTAGTAGTATTGTGATGATGCTTCTCATGTGCTGATATCTCTGCTGTCTGCAGGAAGGGCCTTGCAGATGGAAGATGACCTGGTCATATCATTCCAGCTGCTGCTTTGTACGCTGGAGTTATGCATCAAGCGTTGCCCTCCAGACCTTCTGCAGCCTCTTTACAGTAAGCTTCAGTATCATTTTCTGTCGGTATTCAATAAAGCTTTAGGACTTATTATTGAAAGATGTGAAGACAAAAAGTTGTTTAAAAGTGTGTGCAATTCTGTGTCATGATGTATTGTCTAACCCTGTAAATGTTTTTTTTTCCTCTCTCAGAATCAGCTATCAGCAAAGTTCAGAGTCCTCCGACACGAACATCTCGTCGCAACCAGAGCAAAGCCAAATCTCGACCTCCGGAGCCTGAGGTGGATTTGCAGCTTCTCGAAACTTTGTGCAAAGAGAACGAATGCAATGCAGAAGAGGTTTGAGCCCCCTGTCTTTATGTTTATCTCAGGCTTTGTTCAGACTGCAGGCAAAAATCTGATTTGTTACTCAAATCAGGTCTTGAAGAAGTGATCAGATCGGATTTGTGTCCAGACATCTCCAACCTATCTGCATGAGTTGCTGATTACGTGACAGTGCAACACGGCAGAAGCCCTGTCTCCCCCTAAAGTTCACAGACTGTTGCCGCTCTGTAGCAGCTGAGCCGCCCTGATGCACTGCCCTAACTCCGGTCCTGACACAAAAGACTTTGAAATCTGATATGAGTGTCTGGGTTGAGACACATCTGTAGAAATCTAATCACTTGGAATCAAACCGCCTTCAAATGTAGCTTCAGTCTGATTTAACCTGGATCTGAACAAGGCCCTCACAGTCATCGTGCAAACACATTTCTTCTGACGTGTGTATTCCACCTCATTTCACCTCTAATTGTATTTGCAGGTAAAGAATGTGTACCAGACCAGTTTCTCAGCTTTCCTGGACTCACTGGATCTTTCAAGATCTGCAGATTTTCCTCAGGTAGGTAATGCGGAGGGCTACGCGACGATTACCACAACACCTGCTCCACTGTTTGGCTTCACAGTCTGCACTTCACAATTTCCATTAGTTATCTCTTCCTGCTCGCTGCTGCAGTTGTTGAATGTTTGTTTGAGTGCCTGACAGCTGTTGGCCACTGCTGCTCATATATGTTTGTTTTTTACATACGTGGTGTCAGGAAAATGTGTACTCAAGCGGGGGGCATCCTTTTTAGTGTGTCAGGTAGTATATTGCAGAGGCTAGTATAAAAGCAATGGAGACAGGATGCTACTGTTTGCTGCGACAAACACACTTCTCTGAAGAAGGTCACTGGAAATATTTGTTCTGCTGTTAGATTACCCCAGTAACAGGCAGGTGGTGTGCATTATTTACGCGAGCGTGCATAAGTCTCGTCATATTAATCCGACCTATGAGTAAGTTGCCTCAGAACAGACATCTGAGCCTCAGTCTGTTTTCCTGATCTGGTTCCAGACAAGTTGGAGCCTGCCGGTAGTTAACAAGTACCTCATTTAACGAGTTAACTTAAGAATTACCGGTCACAATTGATCACAGAGAGGCGTGCCGACAAGCTGAGAGACTCAGCCTCTGACTAGCTGTATGTTAATAATTTAATCCCCCCCAAATTGCATCTTGTGGGTTGGAAAGCCAGACTAGGTGTCTCTCAAATCAGTATCCATCTGTCAGGAAGCTAGAAGGCGAAGATGACCATGCCTCGCCAGTTGGTGACATATCAAGAACAGGGAACAACTCATCTAGTTCAGTATACACATAAACATAAACAAAAGGAGTTGCGTCAGATTAAGACCAAATTATTGTTTTGATATTTGACGTGTAATGACATGTGTTATTCAAGTCTTCAGGATGTTTAGAAAGTCCCTGCAGATGTTTGTCGTTTAGTTCTAATGAATGAAACCATGCAGTGTGTTTATTTTTCATGTCTAGTAATTTTTTTGCATTTAGCACTTCTGGATTTTGATAAGATGTAGAATTAAATAGTGAACTCTCAAGTAACCACAACCTTTTAATTTTCTCCACAGGTGAACGACATCAACCAACAATACGAAGAGCACTACCTCAAGAGTCGAGACATTGATGGGCGGCTGTTTTTTGACGGAGATGAGACTGTTCTTGCACCTAAAGTCGAGATGTAAGTTCTTCTTTTCTTTTCACTGCTCAGTGATTTGATGTTGAACTTGAGAATGTTTAATCATGAATGCTGCGTTCAGATCACAGTTGGAGAGAACGCCAAAGAAAAACCTTTCAGACGAAGATACCGTACTCATCCCGCCTCAGACTCCAATCAGGTGAGTAGCTAGCGGTCATTTGGGAGTTGTAGTTGGTGACTAAAAAAGCAAAATCATGTTGTTTTGGGAGTTCCTATCCATGCAAAGTGCCCAAAGATTGAAATGAAAAACTAAGATCTAATAAATTTCAATCTAACTTAATACATTTTTAAAATCTGGCAGCCTTTTTTTAAGCTTCTGTTTCAGCTGGTGTGAAAAGTTTAAGATAAACTTTCAGTTTAAATAGAAAAATAAATAGTTTAAATGTTTGGTTTATAGTTGTATTACATTTTAACATGACATATATTTAAAAACTATGTCAAACACTGAAGATTGTTCTTGGATCATCATGGTCTTGATTTTTGTTTCAGAGCGGCCATGAACTCCATTAAGCAGTTGAGGGGTGATCTCACCTCCAGTGGGGACCAGCCTTCTACTAACCTGGATACATATTTCAAAGTGCGTCTCCAGATGTGTTGCAGCTAATCAAAATGTCCCATGAAAGTGCATCTCACAAGCTTAATTTAATGTATTTCCTGTTTTCTTGTGTTCTGTGATCAGAATTGCACTGTTGACCCGAAGCAGGACGTGCTGAAGCGTTTGGAGACGCTCGGACAGGCGTTCAGCCAAAGGTTCGGTCAGGCAGTCGGCCCTCGCTGTATAGTACTCGGCAGACAGGTAGGAACTAGCGAGCAGATGGTGAGCAACAACAGCAGTGCTGCTTGTGCTCAAATCATTTCATGTCTGACTTTTCTTTTGTCTTTCAGAGGTTCACCCTCGGTGTCAAACTCTATTACAAAGTCATGGAGGCAATGCTGAAATCGGTATTTAATTCTTTTATTTATTTTTTGGCAATAATTGTTTGCAATCTTCAGATTTGGCCACAAAAATATATTTCAGAAAACCACAATTGATTGATCTACTATATATCATAAATATTTATTTTCTATTTTCTTTTACTTTCTATGCAACGCCTCACCTGTAGACTACAGACAGTGTCTGCCATAACTCTCGTTTTCCCTCTCACTGATCTCATGTTTTTTATTTTGCAGGAAGAGAAGCGGCTGTCTGTCCAGAATTTCAGGTTTGTGTTCTTCAGTTTTTATTATATCATCATGTTTTTGTTGTCTTTTATTGTAAGTGAAGCGTCATTTGCCTTTAAGCTAATTCACTTCATTCTCATTACAGTAAACTCCTCAATGACTCCACATTTCACACATCGCTTTTGGCCTGCGCTCTGGAGGTGATCATGGCAACGTATGGAGGTGTGTCCTGTAATACTAAACCTGGAATCACTGTGTCACATCTTACAGTTATCTGTAATACAGACGAATATTTGGACAAGTCGTAATAATGTTGCTTCTCGTGTTTAGAGAGCAGTTTTAAGACCGGAGGATACAACCACCCTGCTGCTACCGCTGCTGGTGGTGGTGATGCAGCTGATACAAACGTGTGCTTCCCTTGGATTCTTGATGTGGTGAACCTCGCCGCCTTCGACTTTTACAAAGTCATCGAGAGCTTCATCAAGGCCGACCCCACCCTGAACAAAGAAATCGTGAAACACCTGGAGACCTGCGAGAACCTCATCATGGAGAGGATCGCATGGAGGACGGTCAGTTTGAGCTTTTATCACATTACGGTATTTTGATAATAACTTTATTTATATAGCAGCTTTAAAAAACAAAAAACAAAACAACCAACAGAGTTTACATCCATACCGTTTTATCATAACCTTTATTTTGTCAAATGAGACTCATTCAGACAGGATTTCCCCCTTTCGCTGTCTCTCAAACCGTCGGACACAAACCAAATTAAACTTCTTCGTGTCACTATTTTGCGAGTCAGACACAAATTGAGAAGCTCTGTGCATGAAATAAACAAAGCCAGAACACAACAGGTAGAGTATCAGAGTTTAGTCCATGAATCCACCTGGATATGGAGGTTCTGCTCTGATTGTCTGATTCACCAAAAGTTGGATCCAGCTCAACTTCTCTGTAGCAGGTGGCTGCGGCCTGCACTGCTGCCGCCCAAACACACTACCTGCACTCAAATGGATGGAAAAACCTGCATTTACGCAGCCTTAAAAAGTCACTACATGCGAGAAATGTCATCAATATTTCACAAACACGCTGAAGTTGTTTTGATACAAAGGAACTTCTTTGACCGGACCAGAGGTGCTGCCCTCAGCAGTGTTAACGTAAACACAGAAAACCTGTTCAGCCTAATGCAGTTGATGCCAAAATACACTTTGGGGGGCCAGTAAAGACCTTTCCTTTTCAGTGACGATCAGTATCACTGGCTGCCGCTGCCTCCACCGCCATGCACCTCTTTGTGTCCCATGCTGCTGGAGAAATAGTAGATGAATGGGTTGAGGCAGCAGTTGGAGCTTGCTAGAGTTAGCACCACGGGGTGCACAGCCTTGGTCACCTTGGCCAGGCCACAGTGGGGCAGCAGCCCCACATGTGTGAGGGTGTATCCCAGGAGGTTGATGTGATAGGGCACGAAGCACAGCAGGAAGACCCCGAGCACCCAGTAAATAACCTTGAGAGTGTGCTGACGATTGTGGCGCTGGCTGCGGGAGCGGCGTCTTGGCTGGCGTAGCACACTTAGCACTCTGCAGTAGCTGTAGAGAAGCAGCACAGTGGGCAGCAGAAACGAGCCAAAGACTAAGCCCAGAGCTAACAGGATGATGGTGCGGTGGCGTTGGGAGGACGGGTCCAGCAGACAGGGCTCGTGGTGGCGAGCGGCTGCAGAGCGCAGCAGAGGGAGGCCCACACTGAGCCCCAGCACCAGGCACCAGATCCCCCCACTTACCAACTGTGCAACACGCAACCTGCGGAGTGCTGAAGCCAGTGGGTGCACAACAGCAAAGTAACGGTCCACAGCAATGCACACCAGGAAGAAGATGCTTCCGTACAGGCTGATGTATTTGACGGTGAAAGTGAGGTGGCAGTACGCCGCACCAGCCGTCCAACTGGACTCCCCCGTCTTGGAGGCTCTGGCTTTCTGGTGGTAGTAGTAGATTCTCAGGGGTAGAGAGATGACAAAAAACATGTCGGCAGCTGACAGGCTGATCATGTAGATGGCTGTGCTGTTGATGGTGCAGGGAGACTGGCATAGTCTGCGCAGGGCAACGCCGTTGGTGGCCAACCCGAGCAAGAAGATGACGCTGTAGGACACTTTATAGAAGGTGAAGCGGTAGCTGGTGTCCACAGTGCAGTTAGACAGAGGTGAGAACGGTGTGGCTGGCACATCAGTCATATTCCACGTCTCCATGACCCAAAATGATTCGCTGCTCACTCACATCTGGGGGAAATTATATTGTTTGGACATGAGATGGGAGGAAGAAACCAGGTCAGTTAGTTGGCAAGTAAAAACTTAATGAAGTCACAAATGCTGTTTTTTATGGAATGTAAATTTACAGAGGTGACATGAGCACACAGCTAACACGGCTGAATTAATATTTGAAATTCAACATGACAGACCTGCGAATGCGCTCAATAAAGACTTAACCGCATCTTCCTGTCCCCATAAAAGAAGCAAACATTTAGTTTCATTACATGCAGAGTGTAATACCAGTACACTGCAGTAATTAGACCTTTAGTGACGCCCTTAAAGTCTTTTAAAAAAATTTTTAGTCAATATTGGGGATACTAATGATCGTGTCATTTTACATAATTCTGTAAGAATTGTTAGAGGTACAAACATCTGAACAAAACTTTATTAATGAATCAAAGTTTTGCATACCCATATTTATACATTATGCACATCATTAGGCTGACAAGGTGGCAGTTGCGGTTAATCATCCTAACCAGGATGATAAACATAAAACAACTGATAAACACAGTAAAGTACAACACAAAGGGTGCAGAGAAATATTATTTTCTATGTTCTTTGTTGTCTTTCAAACACTTTGACCCGCTGAAGATCACAACATTGTCGTTCTTAACCTTTTGGGGTGTGGAATAAATGTGCTGGCGTGAGCTGGCTGACGAGTTACAGCTCCCACTGTTATCTTAACACTGATATCAAAATAATCTGACTTTCAACAACACTGATGTGAACATGTCACTTTGTACCTTGATTTATATCATCCAAACCAGGTTAATAAACATAAAATGAATGCAATAAAGTGCAAAGGAAAAGGAGCAGAGAAAATGTATTTACTATGTGCTCCAACACTGATGATATCAAGATAATTTGACTTCCAGCAATAATATTTGTTAAGACATCCCTGATCCTCTAAAGGATGTAGTAAATCTTTCTTTTCTTTCTTTTTTTCTCCCTTCCTCTCATATTTTCTTTCTCTTTCAGTGATCTGATGTAACTCCTATATTATAATATAATATAATATAACATAATAATACACTTAAGATAAGATGAGATTAACTTTACTGCTCCCACAGCAGGAAATTCCCTTGTTACAGCAGCTCACAGTACATACGGTGGATAAGAAAATACTTACTAATACATACTAATACACAGATATGCATGATGGATCTGATGCACATATCTATCTCACCAGTATCTGATGAGTAACTGTTGTGTGACGCTTGATCTTCTGCCTTTTATTATTACAACATCACTCATCTTCAGATAATCTTCATTTAAGCCCCAAGTGGACGATACAGTTAATTGCTTGATTTTTATTTATTTTTTAAATAAAAAAATCTCTCCTAATCGATTACAGACTGAACATGTGAGCATAATTAGTACAACTGAAGAGACGTATTGAAACAAAGCTTCATCACTCACCACTATCAGCGTCTCATCGATGCAGTGACCGTGTCGGGAAGCTGAAAGACTGCAGATGCTCCTGATTGAAACAGTTCACGCCTCCTCTCCTCTCCTCTCCTCTCCTCTCCTCTCCTCTCCTCTCCTCAATACACTTTCTTCTTCCTGCCACCTAATCACCTAATTTCAGCTGATTGAGTCAAAATATTTAATGAGCTTCAAACGATCACTAGTTTAGCTTGAGGACTGGTTAGTTTTCTGATTTTAACCAGTTAGTTTTCTGATTGAGTTAAAGTTGGTGATCAGTATTAAAATTAGGCTTGTTTCATTACAGTGGGAGTCATGTTTATGGCTGCTTGTTAAAAAACCTACACGAATGATTGGAGTTGATCATTAACTAGATTTGTCAGCCATCTGACGAGCAATAATTCATACAGCGGTGCAGCCCAGAGGGAAATCAGAGGGACAAAAGCTGCTTGTGTTTCTGCTCTTTTGTTCAACAGTTTTAAAGTATATTTTCACCAGGTGCATGATGGGACTTTTCGAAGGTTTCATGTGTATGGTCGTCATTAATACACACCACAGGGACATAGTGAGACAAATTTGAATTAGATAGAAAAATAACAAAACAAAGACACATGTCACTGTTTCAGTGAAATAATTGCTTCATATTTATTTTCCAGTGCACATGTTATGATTATTACAAATGGAAATGAGTTGTTTTTCTTCCAGTTTAATTTAATAAACTTTCTTTGCACACATTAAATTATATTAATATGATCATCAGCTGTGATGATCTTGTCAACAGAATCAGTTTTTCTGCAGATTTAAGTTTATACTCTGGAATATTCCCTAGGTCTGTTTTTAGGATTGCAGTAACTACCCCTGTGCTCTATTTTGTAAATGTACTTTACCGCCAAGAGGCATGTTGTTGCTCGTCTGCTTCATTTTTTTCACAATCCGTCTCAGCGATGGTGCAGTGGTGGTGATGAGTCTGTCCTTGTCAGTGCCGACCCCTCGGGCTAAGCCTCTCAACAGGAATGCGGTAGCGCTCGGTCTTGCAGCACATTGCTTTTACAAGAAGGAACAAATATTCAAGCTGCACCATATTTCATTTACAGTGTGAGCTCAGTTTGGCTTCAGTAACTTGCACCATTTACCACCAACAGGAAGATTAAATTCTAACCTCTAAAGAGTTTCAAAAACTGCATCACAAAGATATGACCATTCATTATAGATAAGTCCTTTGGCAGTCCTTTCAGCAGTCAAATATTGACCACACCTGTGATCTACAGTTTGAATTTTATTGACTCATTGTGCATTCATGGCATTGGCCAACTGCAGTACCTGTAGCTGCAGCTGCTAGTACCTGTATGACTAGTAGGTCGAGGTAATACCCTCTTTTGCAGTCACATATTTCACAACTCAACAAAGTATCTCAAACTCGAAAACCTTTTTGAAGTTATTGACTTTTATTCACTTTCATTATAAAGAAAGCTGTTATAGAACATGTTGCTCTATAAAGTGCTTAAAAGCTCAAGTGAGGCTATTTAGAAACTGCACACTACGGTACATAAACAGAGTTGTAACACTGGTTCAGCATTGCTGAAGTAGAGCCTTCCTAAAAGAGCTAAAACTACAATTACAATGTCTCCTGTGCAAAAGCTGATCATCATTTGCAGCACCATGTACGTGACTATGGCTTACACACCTGTCATTTTGAGTGAAACACATTATGAATTCATTTCCTGACAGTTTTACACTTGTGAGCTGTGACTTTCAACCCTGGTAAAGGGTATTTACACTACAACAAACATTTTCACTCTGAACGACAATTAGTTTTAGTCTAAACGCTATGGTTGCTTTGCAAGCTGTCCATCTGTAGTCTTTGAAACAGCTTGACACCGTTATTCCATGCTGTGGACTTGCGTTTGATGGAGCTCTGAATCGTCTCCGACGTGAAGTAGTAAATGACCGGATCAAAACAGCAGTTGGTCACCGCTATGCACAGAGCGATGGGGTAGATGGTTCTGACCACATATTCAGCGGTGCATCCTTTTAGGATATTGGAGCGTACCATGGCGTAGAACATGAGATTGATGTTGTAGGGGATGAAACAGAAGCAGAAGATGAGCAGATGCACGATGATCATCCTCAAGATTTTGGCCTTGTTGAGGCTTCCCCCACGATTGAGAGTTTGGGGTTTCCTCAACGTCCGTAGCACCATGACGGAGCAGAAGACATTGATCATCAAAGGGATGATGAAGCCCACAGTTTCGATGAACACCACCACCTTGGACAGCTCAGCCTTCCACTGTTTTTTGGAGTAGTTTTCAAAGCAGTAGCTTGAGTTGGCATTTTTGGGTGAAGTGGTATCCAAAAGAAACCCAGTGGGAATACTTCCAGAAAGAACCATCACCCAAACTGTGCAGCAGGCCAATTTGGCATTCCTCTTGGTACGAATAGCTTGGGACCGAAACGGGTGCACAATGGCCAGGAAACGGTCAACACTGATGCAGGTGAGGAAGAGGATGCTGCCATACATGTTGGTGTAGAACAAGGCCACAGAGATCTTGCACAACTCATTTCCAAACATCCAATCGCGTTTAACAAAGTAAACGATCCGAAAAGGCAGGCTGAGGACGAAGAGAGAGTCCGAGACGACGAGGTTTATCATGTATGTCGTGGTCTCATTCCGCAGTTTCAGGTTACAGGCAAAAATATAAACTGCCACCATGTTGAAGAGAAGTCCAATCACAAACACCAAGCTGAAAACGCAGCTGTACAGTGTGTACTTGAAATCATCACTCTTGTTACAGTGATTTTGAATGTTCAGTGTGGTGGTGTCTTGTAGAGCTTGTGTAGAGTTGTTATACATTTTTAAACCTGGAAAGTTTGGAGCCTAACACAGTGATGGAAAAAGTTGTCCTCCTTTACTTGTTGGTCATTTAAAGCAACGTGTTAATCCAACCATGTGCAGCAGGCAGGAACAATGACATTTCCGTTGGGTAGAAAAAACAGTACTGAAATGCAGAAGAAAAGTTCCGTTTGTGTGGTTTTATGTTATAGACCGCAGCGACATGAAAGTACACAGTAACTCCATATAAAAATACTTGCATCAGTATCCAAAGTCCTTCACTGTCCAACAAAAAGTGGTCCTCCACAGTCCAGTTGTCCTCTGAAGCAGAAATGTTTTTTTGAAAGAAGGATCATGTGCCAACTTCGCGAACAGTCGAGTGCTTCTTCTTTTTTCTTCTTTCTTGTTTTCCTGTGTGTTCCTGCTGCTGCCCTGGGGGGCGTTACTCTTAAGCTTCTGAAGTTTTCCTCTGCTCTTGCATGCTCGTAAACCAGAGATCCAGCAGGCAGCTGTCTGAAAAGATTGAGACTCCACCACAAACTCAAAGGGAGGTGCCTCCGTGGAGCAGGAGGGCGGGTGCAAAGTCCTCACGTTGCTGCTTTGTTTTTGTACTCGTATTTTTGAAATTTGAATAATGATGTAGTTGAGCTTTCTACTAGATTACAAACATTTCTGAACTGCTATAGGTGTGTTTAGATCTCAACCTTTTCTTTATGTGACTATGACTTCTTCAAATACATAATCAGGTAACGTTAGAGACGTAAAACTTGATCTGGGGTTGTCAGTGAACTTAGGACTGTTGAGCAATGATTTCACAACACCTAATAAAACTTTACCCTCATACATATCATTATACATCATAGATTTTTTTGTTAAAGTGGAGTCAGCCGGGCGTGGCATGTATGACACGAAGAATGTGCTCATAACAAGTCTACACCTGCAGCTACTGTGTAAACCTATGTAGTAAACCACACCTTCTTCCCTGTATGATCTCACGTCTGATATTGTTTTTCCTTCTTTGTAAAAGCTGATGCTCATGTTTTGATTTTTTTTAATGTGTCAAGAGATAAAAATGTGCTCTCAGGTAAGGTGAATTTCCACAGTTGTCACCGATGATCTGATCGTACAGGGAGCTTAAGTAAACATTATAAGAGGAACAGTTGTGTTATCAGTCCAGGATAAAACCTTAATGGTTTAACGGTTTTTGCGAAGGGAATTTATTTTTGGCACTCGCACTGATCATAAAACACCCTACCCCACACGCAAGTGATGTTGATTAAATTGTTCCAAACGTGTTTGTTTCTTATTGAATATCATCTAAAACTACTAACTCTTCATTAAACATGTGAAGTCTGACTCTCTTTATACACACTGCAACACAAACCTCCAAATATTCTTCTGTGCATCACTTTCGAAGCATGTACAATAACCAACACCATTGGGTAAACATGCAAACACAATAGTACACTGAGTATCCTAATCCCTTCCCTCCGCCCTCCCAAAAATAAATACTTAGACAAGACATACCAAACAAAGAAAGAACAAGGACAATGTACTTTATAAAGGCAAACAAGGACATATAACCTATAGATCCTTGTACACACCCTTGTACTTATATAAGCAATTAACAATTTAATCTAAACAAAATTGAAACACAAAACAAGTTAAAACAAAAAGGTGACGTTATATTTCTATAATTTATGTTGTATTTATATCCTTAAGGAATCCAATATACAGCAGTATTAATTTGTCTGTTTTATCAGTGCTCTGCGTTTTATTTAAGATTTTTAATTAAAGTCATGAGTTTAGCTCCGAAACTTGGAGGAATTAATCGAATGCCAGAAACTTTTCATTGAATCACAGATGCATAAATGTTCCTTCTTTAGTTTTACATCGAGGATTATCTGTGAATCTTAACAAAATAAGAACCTGCGTGTGTTTCCGTTTACTGTGAAGAAAAAAAAAAATGTAAGTAGGCGTGGGGGCAACCTCAACTTCATGTGAAGATCGTGCCAATGCTGGCACTTCAGTTTTCTAAATGTCAGCATAAGCTTCATTATCGAATGAATCCACAGCAGGAACCGATCGTTATGTGATAAAATTCACCCGTTCGTGCTCAGATCAGATTAAACGCAGAGGACTGAAAGGTCACCGAAGGACTGAACTTTAAACCTCTGACGGTCTGAAAAAACTGTAATTAACCTCAGTTTAATTTTTACTGTTGTATCTTCTTTTTTCTCCAAATGTTGAATTGAACTCCAGTTATAACTGTATGTAGTAACTGTCAGTATGTGCATGTCTGCAGGGCTCGCCGCTGTTTGAGCTGCTGAAACAAGAGCATGAAGGCGGAGCGGCAGAGCAAGTGGAGCCCCCAGCTAGTTTCAACCAACCACTGCAGCACAACCACACCGCAGCTGACCTGTGAGTCTGCCAACCCACAACCTGTCTGTCTGTCCGCCTGCCTGCCTGTCTATCTATCTGTCAGCTGCTGGTACAAACCAGCTCAGAGACCTAAAATATGTTTGTCTGTTGTGAAACCACTGAGTCACAGAGTCTCAACTGCGGCTGATTGTTCTGCTCTGAGCTACTAGAACCACCACAATGAACATAGCGGCCTATTTTTAAAAATGTAATTTTACACATTAACATTTGAAGCTTCTAGTGAAGTTTTCGAATGAACCTTTCGTTATATTTTATGATAAAAAAAAAAAGTTTTTGAAGGCAAAATGCCAACAAATGTGGATTGAAGCAGAATATTTCATTAGACAAAGACATGTAGTAACAGTAACAGTTTCAGTTACATGTCTGTTTTCAATGCATGTTTAGATCACACTACAGAGGCCACACTCACTGAAATCATATCTTGAGACATCATAATATTAATTAGTGTAACTTTATCTGCAATTATGCAGAAATACTGAGTCTCATCCTCTGAATTACTCTCAGAGACAGTGTCGGATTATCATTGAAGGGACCTCATGATCCAGACCTGCTCCTCCACATCACTGAAGTTTTGAATCCCCTGTCACCGGCTTTAGCTCAAAGTTAAGGCTAGCTTTAGATTTGTAATAGTGTTAAAAAAAAGAAAAATATTTTGGAGGCACAGGATGATCAGTATCAAGCGTGAAAAAAAGGGCCAAAATGACCGGCTTAGTAGTTCTAGTGTGTAAGATTTATACAGAATTTGAATATAATATTCAAAGATTTGTCTCCATTAGTGTATAATCACCAGAAAATAAGAATCTTTATGTTTAGTTATCTTAGATTAAGCCTTTTACATACATACATACATACATACATACACTAGTCTGGAGACTGTGCTGGCCGCTCCATGTTTTCAAGCTTACCATCTTGTTCTTTTTTCCTGAGGTAGTTTGGCATAGCTTGGACTTGTGTGAGACTTGCTTACTACGACCA
Source organism: Larimichthys crocea (assembly GCF_000972845.2). Lineage (NCBI taxonomy): Eukaryota > Metazoa > Chordata > Actinopteri > Sciaenidae > Larimichthys > Larimichthys crocea. The sequence goes on from NC_040032.1 coordinate 17,758,592, forward strand.
CTTATTAAGCTGTTGTCCTGTGATCCGCCTATCACGCAAGCTGTTGACTCTCAGAAACTTGCCCCCTCATTGAGTGGTGGCTTTGGGTCTGCCAGACCGCTTCCTGTCAGAGTTTCCCCCAGTTTCTGAGTGCCTTTTGATGGTGAAGAAAACTGTACTCACTGACACCTTGAATTTTTTTGCAATTTCTCTGTAGGAAAGACCTCAATTTTTAAGTGTATGATGGTCTGTCCTCGTCTATTGTTAATTGCCTTTTCTCGCCATTTTTGTAGCAACACACTACTTTCTGCAGTACGGTACTGTTCACCTGATGCTCATGAGGGTCTGGTACCACATGTGTTTCCAACACTGCTTTTATGCAGACAGAGGGCGTTATAAGTAATCAAGAAGTTGGACACCTGTAGGATTAGTAGCACCAGCTTTCAAGCCTGATTTAACCTTCATTGCTGCAGAACAGCTTTAAATTGTTAACCCACTTTGTCTTCCCTGAAAATGGCCTTCTGTATAATTCTGAAATGTACATTATTTTTCAGTTTTGGGTAACCAAACCTTTTTTTTAACCTCTGGCTGTTCATTTTAGTTTGCTATTCATTGGGCTTGCCATGACTTGAATTGCATAAATAACTGGAAAAATTATGGTGTTCTAAAACTTTTGAATGAGGCTCGATTGTATTTCTTCTACACACTGGTCCTTTAATGTTTGTGTTTCTCCATCCTCTCAGATATTTGTCCCCCACGCGTCCGAACGTTCGTGTATTGCCACCCCAATCTCCGGCCACGCCCAGCTCTCAGCCTTCCTCTCAGCCTCCTCAAGCTTCGACCCAGCCTGCCGGCCAGAGCCTCCCAAAGTCCAACTCCCTCAGCCTCTTCTATAAGAAATGTAAGATGTCGTTCAACTGTTCCAACATTTTTAATTAATGCAGATATAGAAGTTAAAGCTTCTCTGGATAACTTCTGGAACAAAACGCTCTCTCTGTAGTGTACCGCCTGGCCTACACGAGGCTCAAGATACTCTGCTCCTACCTGCTGTCCTCCCACCCTGAACTGGAGCCCATCATATGGACCCTGTTCCAGCACACCCTGCAGCACGAGCACGAGCTGATGAGAGACCGTCACCTCGACCAGGTAACCTATAGCTTTACTTAGTCTCGGTGTCTCTTTCCTTATGTTTTCCTGTTTGTTTTCTCAAACTGCTTCTCTCCTGTAGTTGATGATGTCGGCCATGTATGCCATTTGTAAAGTGAAGAGTGTCGATCTGCGCTTCAAGACCATCGTCACAGCCTATAAGAACATGCCCAACACCAGCCAGGAGGTCTTTAATGTTAATTATTTTGTTTTTTTTTGTTTTTTGCTGTTTTTAGTTGTCTTGAACGACTTTTAACTTTCTTTGCGCGTCTCTCTGTCTCAGACCTTTAAGCATGTGTTGATCACTGAGGGACACTATGACTCCATCATAGTCTTCTACAACCAAGTGTTCATGCAGAAGCTGAAAACCAACATCTTGCAGTACGCGTCGACCAGGGTGAGACACCTGCTCCACGAGGAGCTACAATTAATAATTTGCACCTTAATAATATGCACCGATGTCAGATAAATGTTCACGGCCTCTCGTTGTTTTTGTTTTTGCAGCCGCCCCCCCTCTCGCCAATCCCGCAAATACCACGCAGCCCGTACAAGCTCCCCAGCTCACCTCTGCGCGTGCCTGGGAGCAACAACGTGTACATCTCCCCGCTGAAAAGCCCACGCATGTCCCCGAGTATCATGACTCCTCGCACCAGGTGAGTCGAGCATGTTCATACTCAGAACTCAAGTGATCAGCTGCACTTGATACAAATTTCTCACGTGTGTTTTTTGCCTTCTAACAGGATGCTGGTATCGATTGGTGAATCTTTTGGGGTAAGGTCCTCTTTTGTTCAGCACATTAAAATCTATCAATTTTCTTTCCCCATTTATTCACACACTTGTTTTTTTGGGTTGTTTTTTTTTTTTCACAGCTGGCCAATCGTTTCCAGAAGATCAACCAGATGGTCAACAGCAGCGACCGCTCCTTTAAGAGGACCCTGGATCTCGGCGCCACCCCAAAGCCCCTGAAGAGGCTACGTTTCGATGTGGACGGGCAAGACGAAGCCGACGGCAGGTTGGTCATAGATGGTGTTTTTAAGATAAACACACGCAGTGTGCACACACACAGGCACACATACTACACATCTTTCCCCCGCTCCCTTCTGTTCCGTGGTAAATGGTCATGACCACACACACATCCGTTTGTACCGTCTTTTATGCTCCTGGTGCTTAGATCCAGCTCTCCATCCACATTGCCATTTCTTCACTTCAGCAGGGGTCTCCGGTCTTTCCAAAGATATTATGCTGGCGCTGACAGCTGTCTTAGAGTGCAGTGGGTCACCAGATGTAACATGAAGTATGACCGAAAAATGTAATATTTAATAAAAACACTTTTTTTAAAAATTTACAGCAAATCTGGAAGAGACTCCACACTGATACAAAAACTTGCAGAGATGAGTAAGTGAAAACTGGTTTATATGTTTCACACTTCTTCACATGTTCTGATTGTTGAAGTTCCTTAAACATTTTGATGACTTTATTTTGTCCTCCAGACTCTACTCGGAGTCGCATGCAGGAGCAGAAGATGAAGGAGGACGCAGAATCAAGGAAGGAGTAACTCGTTAAAAACCTACTGAACTGGCCTGCACTGTTTATCACAGCGTGAACTTCCTGTTCACACACACTCTCCTGTACATTTAGTATTGGATTTTAGTTTGTATTTAACTTTGAGGAGTAATATGTGAATATAGAGGACTTTCCTCTTTTGTGTTGATGCTTTAACTGAGTGTTTTAACTGTTTGAATAATCGTCGACACCGTTGAATTTAATTTGAGTTTTGAATTGTTGCATAGTAAAGGCTTAAAGTCCACCAGGCACGAAGTTGCTGGAGCTGATCGCGGCCGTTCCTGTCAGAGTTTCAAACCCCACCAGATTCGCTGCGGTCCATTTTAGGAAGCGGCGCTCCACAGAGAGAATACGTGGATATTCTACGCCGCGAGCAGCCTGCATCAATCTGCACGGCGTAGCTTGAGCTGGCCAGAAGTCAGGCAGAGAAAGACACCTAGTAGATTTTCAAAATAAAACACCCTGTGCAAACTGACAAAAGGTTGCTAACAGAGTTTGGCAGGCAAAACATCCTGGTGGGGTTTGAAGTCGCGTGGAGAGCAGACTAAAACTGACTGTTTCGGTGTCAAGTGTTTTGTTTTTAAGAGTGGTATTAATTTGTGTGGCTGTTTAAGAAATCATTGTTTTCACTCACATGAATGTTCTCGAGTGGTGAGAATCACTGTTGGTTTTCTTCTTGTTGTTATATAATTGGTGGAGTCTCACCACCATCAGGACTTTCATGTGTTTTTATTTTCACATTTCAAAATGTTTCGATGATGATGATGCAATGCTCCAATTGTTTCAATCATGATGACTCTCCCTAGAAAAGGATTAAATGTCAGCAGCCTCTTGAGGGAAATCAATGTCCTTTCATGCTGCAGTTTTACTTTTAAAGTGATATTTTTACTTGGGATAACATCTCGGGAAAGTTTAGATTGTGCCATAAAGTGAGATTGATTGTTTTACAAATCAAATATTGCTTGAAGGAAAATCCTTGCACATGATTTGCACTCCTCATTTCAAAGGATTTGGTTACAGGTAACACTTATTTTTGGTGTTTTATAGTTTTACTTTTTGGCAGTACAAACACCTCATAGTATTTTCATATTCTCTGTCACAATTTTTTCTACACATATGTTCATTTTAATGTTTGAAAATTCCGAGAAAAGGTACAGTGAGACAGAGAAAATACATATGTGGGCTTTACCCCAGGAAAAAAAGAAATATTGCTAGAAATGTCGATTTACCAGAGTTTTTAAATTAAAATGTGTTTATATTGTACTTTATTGAAGTAGTTTCTTGAAAGCGTAGTAAATATTTCTTTTGAAAATATTTTGTTTTGGGACTTCTTTGCATCGCTGTCTTGACATGCAGGTATTCTTTGGAAATCAGTGGTCATGGTTGACGTCTCTGTCTGTGCTTTCAACAGCATGTAGTGATTAACAAGCTGATAGACCGAACACGCTGGTTTTTTTGTTTGTTTGTTTTTAGGATTGTTTTATTGTGTTCCAGTTGTATGTACACCGTCTCACACTGTCTGGTTCTGTTGTTGGTTCATGGAGACTTGTGAAGATCTCCTTTGGAGGTAAATACCATGCAAGTGTTTGTTATGAAAATGAATCTGAGTTAATCTTTCTCAGGAATCTCATCCCACATTTCCCAACAAAAAGATGATTGTGAAATCTGTTTTAGGAACTTTAAGTTATGACTCCTGCTTACTCTCATCCTTTAAGATCATTTGTTATTGATAGACCGTTTAGATCTCCTCATCGTGTTTACAACCAGAAAATTCTGTGTTTTGTTTTGTTTTTCTACCACGAACCAATAAAAACCAGAACTTTGACAGAACATAGATGGTCATTGGTATCAGTCATGTTTTATTACCTCCATCCATTTTCTGTAACCGCTTATCCTCATCCGTGTCACGGTGGGGCTGGAGTCTATCCCGGCTGACTGGACAAGTCGGCAGCTCTTCACAGGACACACATCGTAGAGACAAACATCCATTCATACCTACGGGCAATTTAGAGTGACCAACTAACCCCTAAAGTGCATTTCTTTGGACTGTGGGAGGAAGAACATGCAAACAGGAACAGCCATTTAATCACAATGTACCCGTTCATATGAGACACCTGTTAATGGAAAACACACATCCTGTCATACTAACGGCTCACATATGTCACTCTACATGCAGTTACCTTATGTGCTCTGGCTGTAGCTGGCTGAGTTGAACTCTCTGGGTCTGTCTGACCATGTTACTTTGATTAACTCTAAACTCCCTAAAAAAAACCTCAATAACCTGATATGCCTTAACTTAATCAGGCCTGGCAATAGGATTATTACTGTAATATAGACATTGATAAACAATAATTACAGTTAAACCTCTACCACAAATATTTGTGCGCAATGTATATACAGTAAATCCCAGTCCCAGTCATTATAAATTTAACTGATGGGGATTATTATGCCTGATTTTAGGGGGAGCTGTAGCCACCTCAGCACCTCTACATCAGACATCCATGATTTCAGTCACAACAATGAGCTTTCGGTATATAGTGGCCCTTTTTCTCCCTCTGCTGTGCAAAATTATGCACAAGATTCTGCATATAGTGAGGCTTCACTCCACACAAGATTACAGTTAAAATGATTTTTTTTTTTTTAAAGGCACTGTGCTGGATTCATTGATGTGTAACATGATCATCTGTGTTTGGGTTAGGTTTATGGTTTGAAATCACCAACACTGATAGAGAACCATTTCACACAACATTTGCATTTTACAAGAACCTGCTGATAATGGCACAGTCTGTGTGGTAAAGTAAACGCAGATTAAACCCATCAGCGCACATACAGTCAGTGCTAGAGGAAGTATTCAGATCCTTCACTTCAGTAAAAGTACTGATCCTGCACTGTACAAGTGATAAACTGTACAAGTCATAAAATGACAAGGTAGAAGGTAAACTAAAATGTTTTAAGTATTAAATGTGACAGTATTAAAGCAGTAAAATACCCCCTGTGACTGTTCTACTATATCTGATCTCATTAGATTATTTGGAGGTAAAAGCAGGATTTTACTGTTGTAGTTGGTTGAGGTGGAGTTCATTTTTAACTACTTTGTATCGACTGCAACTCTTCATTCTGCATTTATCAGCTGATTATTTTCTCCATGAATCAATTGTTTGGTTTGTAAAATTTAAGAATGTAACTATTCTCGAAGAAAGATGACGTGGACTACTGAGAACCTTCACAGATTTCTCAAATTTGATCTTTAGTACAGTACTTAATTTACAGTAATTAATATAACATCTGATGGTGATAAAGTGCCAACAAAAATTATCAGAGAAGCTTCTCAAAACCCACGTAGATAGAAAAATAACTTCACAGGAGCCTCGAGACAAAAATAGAAATGTAATTTTAGTAACTGGACTGAAATGTTCAAGAACTTGAAAAGAGAGTCATGGAGAGTCATGGAAATAAATCACTGCATCTTTTTCTTGCAGCTCGTTGTTTTTCTCTCTGATGTGAACTCCCTCCATCTCCTCTGGGGAGAAAACGAAGACAGCTGCTGCCTGTTCGGTAACAGCTACCTTAATTGTACCATGGCACTGTTTCCAATGGGGAGGCCAGAGTTAATTCCTGTTTGAACGCAGAAACAGTTTGGTTTGAGCCCAGCCAAGCGTGAAACACTTTGAACTGGTTACGTTTTAATTGGCTTTGCCCCATGGGTGGAGACTTAAGTGTGTTATTGAGTTTGTGGGTGCTGATTTCATGCAGTCAGTCGGTAGCAGATGATCGCAGGGTACCAAAGTGTTCAGTTCGCTCATTGGAGCTGCTAATGATATCTGTCTTCTTCATCTCTGAAGCTCATAAAAGCTCACAAAAAATATATTTCGTGTGTCCAGAGAATGTGATTCTGTTGTTGCTTTAGGATCGCCCCTTAAAATTGTGCTGTTTTTCTTCAGGAATGGAAAACCTCACGGTAAGCAGAACTTTATTCACGTGTTTTGTTGAGGTTGAGTTGAGTTTGTCGTTCAGTGGATCAGAGTTTAAAGAAATGTCTTCTAACAAGGCTGAAATGTGTCTCCATTCATGCACTGATTTGTTGATTATTAGTTTTATTCTTGGCTCATCCCTTAATTTTCTCACAGAATCTTAACACTGTCCAATTTTTTATTTCCTCTTTCCCTGACCTGACATTGGTTTTTTTTTTAAATGCGTGAATGCACATCTAATCCTGCTGTTAACTGTCCCGTCCCTCAGCCAGAACAATGGCGCGAGATCATGAACAAGAAGATGCAGTTCCCTCCGGAGCTCATCAGTGCCATTCAGGAAGGGAAAATAGAGCTGCTGCGAGGACTGCTGAAGACCGGTGATGGCATCATCCGTCAGCTGGATGAGTCCGAGGACCGCCAATGGAGGGAGGCTCTCAACTTGTCCATCCGCCTGGGCAACGAGGGCGCCATGGACGCCCTCCTGCAGGGGGTCAAGTTTGACTTCCGGCAGATTCACGAGGCCCTGCTTGTCGCCGTGGACACTAACCAGCCCTTGGTGGTGAAGCATCTGCTGGACCGCCTGGACCAGGAAAAAGGCAACAAGATGGACGTGCGCTCCTTCTCTCAGGCCATCTTTGACCGCTCCATTGACAACTCCCAGTTTGCCCCTGGTGTGACTCCTCTGACCTTGGCCTGCCAGAAAGACCTGTATGAAATAGTCACCATGCTCACCCAAAAAGGTCACGAGATCTCATGGCCTCACAAGATATCCTGTGCTTGTCTGGAGTGTCGCAATGGCCGCCAGTACGATCTCCTTAAGTTCTCCTTGTCTCGCATTAACACCTACCGTGGCATCGCCAGCCGGGCCTACCTGTCTGTCACCTCTGAAGACGCCATGCTCCGAGCTTTCTCTCTCAGCAGAGAGCTCCGCAAGCTCTCACAAAAAGAGCCAGAGTTCAAGGTGTGACGAGATTTGTAGATCTTTCTTTCAGTTTTTGTTGGGTGTTTGTATTGTTACTTGACTCTCTCTTGGCTCTCTCCTGCAGCCTCAGTACCTGGCACTGGAGCAGCTTTGTCAAGATTTTGCCGTTGAGTTGCTGGGCATGTGTCGCAATCAAAGTGAGGTGACCACTATACTGAACAGCTGCGGAGACGAGAGCCAGGATGCCTTGGACGAGCAGGCCTTTGAGGAGGGAATACCCAACCTGTCACGTCTGCGGCTTGCTGTCAACTACAACCAGAAGCTGGTAGCTAGAGGCAGAAACCACTGTCAGTTATAGATGAGTTAAAGAAGACCTGATCCATAATTAGTCTCTTTTTTTGCAGTTCGTGGCCCACCCAATCTGCCAACAGGTGCTGTCATCTATCTGGTGTGGGAACCTGGCAGGCTGGAGAGGCAGCCGGACTGCCTGGAAGCTGTTTGTCTCTGTGGGGATCTTTCTCACCATGCCTATCCTCTGCCTTGTCTACTGGATCGCACCCAAATCAAAGGTGCATAAATCATAGAGAGATTCTTATTGAGAGTCAAAACAGGATGAACGCTTGTGTGGGTCTTATCTTCTTTTGTGTTTTCACCAGGTAGGAAAGATACTGAAGATCCCAGTGATCAAATTTCTCCTCCACTCAGCCTCCTATCTGTGGTTTCTCATCACGTTACTCGGAGAATCAATAACGATGGAGATGTATCGAGACAAATTTGCTTCCAGGGAGCAGAACATCCTGCACAGCTCCTTCCATATGGTGTGGGTGGTCGGTGGGTTCGCTCTCTCCGTTTTTGTAACTTCCTTCAAACTCATTAAAGCCAGGTTGTAGCGTTACTAGTGTTGCTGTCTCGTGTAGGGTTCTTCTGGTACGAGTGTAAGGAGGTGTGGATCGAGGGGCTGCGGAGTTACTTCCTGGACTGGTGGAACTGCTTGGACGTGATGGTGCTCAGCATGTACCTGGCGTCTTTTGCTTTACGTGTGCTTATCATGCTCAAAGGTCACTTCCTCTGTCATGAACAAAACGGTGCAGAGGAGTGTACCTACTTCACTCAGACTGGTGAGAAAATTATCATTCAGATCAGATCATTCATCAGGAGGACTGTTTGCAGATTAAGTTCTTCACGCTGAGCTGGTGTGTTGGTTGTGTGCAGTGCGTCAGGACTGGCATCAGGAGGACCCCCAGCTGATTGCAGAGGTGCTGTTTGCGGTGACCAGTATGTTGAGCTTCACGCGGCTGGCGTACATCCTGCCAGCCCACGAGTCTCTGGGAACTTTGCAGATCTCCATAGGGAAGATGATTGATGACATGATGAGGTATGGATACTTTTTTATCTCATCTATATATACACTGACAGAGCCTGTAATAATGTTGTTTTTTAATCTTTTTTAGATTTATGTTTATATTGATGATCATTGGAACAGCCTTCCTCTGTGGCATCAACAACGTCTACGTTCCTTATGTCATCTCTCCACATCTTGGCAGGTAAGAATGTGAGATCTTCTTGTTTCATCATAGTGTTTCACATACATTCAAGCATTTAAGTTTATCCATCAGCTACTCTGCTACAATTGCAGATAAGCCCAAAGAAAATATACCAGTCTTGAACATCAGTCCAAAGATGTGCTGACTCTGTGCGGCTGCAAATATGACTTCTGAGCTTTGTTTAAATCTTATTTATATAGCAAAATGCCAAATCATAACAGAAGTTAACTCATGACAGTGGGGCCTACCCCACAGTTTGAGAACCACACAATTTCAACATGTGGTTCAACAGGAAGTTGCATGCTAATACTACTTCACCTCTGGTCACGGTGACTTACTGGATTCTTGTGGTCACTTTGACGTTGCCATAGTACCAGCAGTGACTTTGCTATTCCCAGAAGTCCTCAGCCTTTATGAAACGTATACATAATTAGATATAGATTAGATATTGCAACATATTAGAGCTAGACTGAGTCAGCTTGCTGCAGATTTACTGGTGTCGGCATATATGTGAGAAGTGAGCTGCAAGACATATATCATCATCATCATATCAATTAGATCGTTTGACAACCAGAGAGCACTAATGAATGTCTGACAGGTGTAAAATGTCTTGCACAGTACAGATGTTGGCTCTTATCAAAATGTTTGTGTATTTTAATGTTTTTATATGAAACAAAGTAATATCAACTGATAGATCGTTAGCAGATTTAATAAATACCTATATCAGTCTCAAAATCCAGTTCCAATATTTGTCCCTAAAACAATACTTAAATAACAAAGTACAATAATGTTAAAAAATAATTGGAGACTTTTAATTAGAACTTATTAATTAGGGCAGTAAATCGAACAAATTAGGTCAGATGGCTAACACAGGCATGTTTAGAGAAATACTGATTAAAGGGCAAATGTGTAAGATTAAGGCCGTCTATTGACAGAATATGTCAGAAATGTAATAATATATTTATAAGTATGTTCTCATTAGTTTATAGTCACTAGAAAATAAGCAGCTGGCCATTACAATAGTCTTTTAGTTAACGTAGAATGAGCTCTTCTTATTGACAAACGGAGCAGGTCCTCTTCTATGGAGTGCACCATGTTTGACCTCCATGTGTTCCCGGACACTTGTTAACACTCTCCACTGCACTGCTGCAGGTTTAATGAGACGTTCCACTTCTTATTCTGGACCATGTTTGGCGTGGCCAACCAGGACTATGTTGACATGCCGCAGTTTGTGTTGGCAGAGTTTGTAGGACGGATTCTGTACGGCATCTTCACTCTCGTCATTGTCATCGTCCTGCTCAACATGCTTATTGCTATGATCACCAACTCCTTTCAGAAAATCGAGGTAATTAAAGGTACTTTTATTTCACACCTACAATAAAAACACAAAAAGATTGACCTCTCAACATTTTTTATTTCAGGATGATGCAGATGTTGAGTGGAAGTTTGCCCGGTCAAAGCTGTACCTCAGTTACTTCAGAGAAGGCCTCACCATGCCTGTGCCGTTCAACATCATCATCTCACCCAAAGCTGTCTTTTATATCTTGAGGTGAGCTCTTAAAATCCAAAACACCTTCAACCTGCAAAGACAGTGAATTGTACATCTCTGTGTTTTTCTAATTCTGCTCCAGGGGTATCTTTAGACGACTCTGCTGCTGCTGCACTTGTAACTCTGAGAAGAACTACCCGCCTATAGCCTCTATGGTAAGTGTATGTGCTCACAAATAGGAAAAAAAAAAGTAAATATTCTTTGCTGAAATATGTGGTGTTTTTAAATATGTGTTTTTAAGGGTGGTAGCGGATCTGATGACCAGTTACCTTACCGGCAGCAGGTGATCAGAGCTCTGGTGCAACGCTACATTGAGTCAGCACGCAGGGAGTTTGAGGAAACCAAGAGGAAAGGTAACAACAAAACAAAACTGCCAAAATTATAAACTTTATGCTTTTGATTTTATAAGATAATATTCAATTTAAAAAAAGAGCATACAAAATGTATAGGACTTAAATTAAATTAAGGATGAAAATGTTCAACTATGAAAAAGAAGAACCAAGCAGAGTACCGAGCTGGAAAGCCGCTTTGGCACCATGTAATGACAGCTTCTGTTGCGTAATGCGTAGAGCCACAAAAGATATTTCCCCATAAGCTCACATTGTGAAATTGAACTTTTTTTGGCTTCGTGTGACACTGGGCAGCTTCCATACACGGTGCCCCACCTCCAACAGCTTTGTATCTGGTTCCCTTTATACTTCCATGCACTTCCTTAGCCCAGTGTAAACCCACCGTAATGTCACCCACAACCATTTTAAAGCCTTGAGTTTGGCAATATGGCCCTCGCCATCTTGTTTTTTTTTTTTTTTTAAATAAGAAATTAGACATGTTAACAAACATCTGCAAAACAGGTTCAGCAAAAAAAAAAAAGCAACCTCTCATGTATCATCTGTAATTCGTACAGGTTTATCAGTGTTTGATTAAATCGCCCTGCATGTAGAAACTGAATGTTGTTTATCCTTAAATTGCCTGTATGCCGTGTTGTGATTGGAGTAATCTCTCTCCTCAGATATCGGTAATCGGATCACAGAGCTGAGCAAAGCAGTCTCCAGGATGCACAGTGATATGAAAATGTTCCCGCAGCTTCTGATGACGGATGATGGACATGGTGGAAATGATGCATTGCACAAAGACGGATCCTCTATACTGGGGAAATACATCATTGGTGCCAAGAACAATTTCAGAGGTTTTCACAGCAGTAAGGAAGACAAAAATGTACCACTGCAAGTAACAGTGCACCATGGAGAGGAAGGGGTGAATAAAGAAAAGGTTGCAGATGCAGAGTCAGACACACAGCAGAATCAGGTGGCTGGAGGTGAAACAGAGGATTTAAAGCAGGTAACAGACTGTGATGTGGTGAAAATGGAGGAAGGCAGAGCTAAAGCAGAGCTAGGAGATAAGACGGAAACTGAGAGGAAAGAGAAGGAGGAGGAGGCCAAGACTGAAAATACTGACAATGAAGTGAAAGAGGAGGTGGTAGCAGGAACAAGTTTTAATAACGTAGAAGAAAAGGTCAAATCAACACAGGATGAGTCAGATAAAAAAAAGGAAGGAGAGGCGCTCACGGGGGCGAAGGTTGGTGAAAAACACACAGAGACGACCCCAGACCAAGCTAAAAACATCAGCAGTGAAAAGACAGACACAGAGAGTGTGTTAAACAAATTCAAAGACATCGAGCTGCAAGAAAGAAAACAGCCTAAATGGATGAAGGGCAAACAATTTGAGCAAAATGCAGCAGAGAAGTCTGGTGTCAGGGAGAGCAACGAGAAACCTGGAGGCAAGAAAATCATTCCCTCGCCAACAGGCAGCGCAAGCTCCCAGGACACGGGCTTTGGATCCCAAGAAGGGGAGGGATCAATTGATGGGATCCTAGTGAGACCCTAACTTTGACATTTTTGGCCCTTGCAGGTCACCTTATCCAATATCTGATAAGAGAGTTTGTGCTAGTGCTGCACAGTTAATCACTGACAGATAATTAGTGATGTCTGTCGCTTAGTCCACTAAAAACTTTGGTCCAAAGCAACATATTTCAACAGCTACAGACCAGACTGACACATTTTTGCCTCCTGTTGACCTCTTGTCTGTAGATCCATGACAAAGCGTCTTAAAAAACATGTCACAGTCTAATCAACCTGTTGTCATTTGCTGAGCGCACATTAATATTCAGAGGTTATAATGAATATTGCAATCTCTTTTCAGTCTTGCACAAAACCACTTGTAAAAAGCAAAGTGTCATTTTTTATTCTTCTGGTTTTAGTGCAAATTAAAACCAAAAAAAAAAAAGTGTATCACTGTTTCCAGTGGTGCTAAGCTGAGCTAACATGAGAGTTGTATCTATAAAAAAAAAAGTTGTGCATTTTCTTTTCATGTAGTGTAGCTAATCGGTGTGCAAAAATCATGCAGCAACTCACATCCTGTCTGAAATAAGTGTTTTATCGGTCAGTTCATCACGTGTGTACGTTCAAATATTAAATAGCTCTGTGTTCAATGAAACAATTAAAATTTTAAATTTTAAAAAATACATTGTTTCCTGTTTCTCTGTATTTCATTACTGTTATTAGGGGAGCATTAGCTACCTAGGTGTAGACCTACACCCTGTTACAGTGCGACAATGCAGGTCTCAGCTTGCTTCACACGTACAGCTCCCATGAGGTCGCATGTAAGAACAAACCAGTTCATTAATTCATCACCTGCAGCATCACCTGTCCCCAGACGCAGCACATCCAGACACCTCCACTGGAAAAACAGCTTGGCATGTAGCCCTTTGTTGCAGTATTGTTGCCATCACCATTTCCATTTCCACTTCTGGTGGGAGACTGTTCTGCCAATTTCACCACAGATAATAACACAGAACATAGGCTACTTTAAGGTGTAGTACAGAGTATATGGAGTATACCTACTTATTTTTCAGTCCTGTTTTTTTGGATCATTCAGTCGTGCAGTCTGTATGTTATTTTTCTTTCAAGGATAATGAAGGCTTGACGTTTTCATGAGATGATGGAGTAAAGAATGAGGAATACTTCACTCAAAATGCATAACTGTGTAGCGGTCTCACTGTTTATAACATCACTCTCCTGTCACCAGCTCATTCAAAACTGCTGCCAGGATTTTGAACAAGACCACACCAATTCTGGCTTCCTTACACTAGCTACTGAGTTGATTTCCATTCAAATTTTCATAATTTTCTCTCTGGATGTAGATTTTTCCTTAGTAAATATAAAGGTGTGTCTACATTTTCATATTCCTGACAGTAGTGTAAAAAATGACGAGACTTTAACTAAATGAATTGTATAAAAACAAGTTTAATATTCCACAAATCTACAATACAAACATGAAGTTCATTAATGTGACCCACATATCACAAAACTGTACTGATAACAAACAACAACAGGCAAATATGAATTCATTGTTCCTTATTAATTCTATACAAACATGCATTCACACACTTCATGATAAAAAACCCCATTTTAAATAAAGACAGCAAAGATCTGTGAGTTATAGACAGCGGCATGAGTAGAACAACATCATATACAAATAAAAAGAACTGTTTGTTCCCAAAAATATATATTTAATGAGGAAGTTGGTGGATGAGAGGATGTGCGTTTGTCTGTGTGAATCACATTTAAGAGCCACACATCAGACACTCGTCTTTGTTGGCTAAAGAGCAGACCATGGCAGCGGTGTTGAGCTCTTTGGTCTCCTCCTCGCTCTTGGTTGACGGCGCCTCCTTTAATTTCTCCTTGTTCAGGGTGAACTGGATGGGATTAGCAGCAGGCTTTGTCCTCAGGTAGTACATGCCGGTTTTCAGGCCCTGCAGAGGAAAAGAAGACGTTAAAATGCTGTTTTTTTAAACCTGCATTCCCCTCTCAGTCCTGACTTACCAACTTCCAGCCGTAGAAGTGCATGCTGGTCAGTTTGCCGTAGTTCGGCTCAGCGATGTGGATGTTTAAGGACTGGCTCTGGTCAATGTAGGCACCACGATCTGCTGCCATCTTGAGGACGGTCTTCTGGGAGATTTCCCAGACAGTTTTATAGAGCTGCTTCAGATCGTCAGGGATCTCCTCGATATCCTGCGGACACGCCAAGATGTGTTGTGAGCTGCTGTAACAAGTGAATTCCCTCGATGTAGGATCAATAAAGTCTGTCTTATCTTACCTGGATGGACCCGTTCTGAGCAATCAACTGGTTCTTCATCTCATCGCTCCACAGTCCTCTTTCTGTGAGGTCCTTCAGCAGATGAGGATTCACAATCTGTGGAGAGAAAACACACTCAGCATCCTTTCCTCCTACGCACCGGCACTCCACTTAGGAGACAGCGAGTGTATTCAAAGCTGACCTGAAACTCTCCTGAGAGCACCCTGCGGGTGTAGATGTTGCTGGTGTAGGGCTCAATGGACTCGTTGTTGCCCAGGATCTGTGCAGTGGAAGCTGTGGGCATGGGGGCCAAGAGCAGGCTGTTCCTCACACCATGCCTGAGGACACACAGGGGCAGCGAATCAGGGGTGAGCTACAATCACCACATAAATTATATGTGAAATTAATGAATGAGGCATTCTGGAGGGCTTACTTGGCAATTTTCTCCTTCAGCGCTGCCCAATCCCATAAATCTGTCGGGGTTTTACCCCACATGTCATACTGAAGGCTCTGGAAGACAAAATGAGTCAAGATCTGAGCCCTGCCTGCTTAACTGTAGTCCAGGATGGATGGGAGACATTGAAGAAGTACTCACCCCCTTGCTGACGGGAGAGCCGGCGTAGGTTTCGTAAGGGCCGAGCTCCGCTGCCAGCTCACAGCTGGCCTCCAGGGCGGCGTGATAGATGGTCTCAAAGATCTGAATGTTGAGCAGCTGGGCTTCTTGGCTTTCAAATGGATAACGCATCAGGATGAAGGCATCGGCCAGGCCCTGGACACCAATTCCAATCGGCCTGTGGCGCATGTTTGACCTTTCAGCCTGTAAAGCAGGACAGAGGATTGTTAGCACAGAAGATTTAACTTCAGGGCTGATAGAGAAGCAATGCCAGAGAGGAAATCAAACCTCGGGCACTGGGTAGTAGTTGATGTCAATAATCTTGTTGAGGTTCTTCACGATAACTTTGGTGACAGATGCAAGCTTTTTGAAGTCATAGCTCCTCTCTGGGGTGACGTACATGTTCAGGGCGATGGATGCCAGGTTACAAACTGCAACCTGAAGGAATTAAAGGAAGAACAAATTTATAACAAAATAATATTAAACAACCAGCTAAATCTACAGGTATCAAAATAATACCTCGTCTTTGCTCGTGTACTCTACGATCTCTGTGCACAGGTTGCTGGATTTGATGGTGCCCAGGTTCTGCTGGTTGCTCTTCCCATTGCAGGCATCCTTGTAAAGCATGTACGGGGTTCCCGTTTCCGTCTGAGACTCGATGATGGCATACCACAGCTGCTGAGCCTTCACCACACGCTTGGCCCTGCCCTCCTTCTCATACCTGAAGACAGACAAGAGACGTGGGTTAGCACTGATAAATGAGGCGTTTGAGAAGAACAGAGGTCGTGTGCTGGACTTACCGAGTGTAGAGCTCCTCAAACTCCTCTCCCCAGCACTCCTCTAACCCGGGACATTCACCGGGACACATTAGAGACCAGTCCTACAGAAGCAGGAGACACAAACAGTGAGACTCTTTCCCAGACTGCAATAGATTCAAAGTGTAACCTGTGTGACATTGTGTGATTTATTCACCTGATTGCTTTCCACTCGCTTCATAAAGAGGTCTGGGATCCACAAGGCGAAGAACAAGTCTCTGGCCCTTTGCTCCTCTTTACCGGTGTTCTTCTTTAATTCTAAGAAGTCAAACACATCAAAATGCCACGGCTCCAGGTACACGGCGAAGGCCCCGGGTCTCTGAACAAGCGAACACAGACAGCAAGGTGATTACATTTACTACCAGAGATGTCTCAAAAGCAACAAGCTCCGTTATAGTCTTCTAAATCTTTACCTTGTTGCCGCCCTGGTCAACGTAACGTGCTGTGTTATTGTACACCCGAAGCATGGGAACCAGCCCATTGGAGGTGCCATTCGTCTGAAAAATAAAAAACATGTTATGTAAGACAACGAACAACACTTTGTGAATGAAAGCTCCTCCATAACAGTTTGAGTTTTACTCACCCCAGCAATATAACTGCCGGTCGATCTGATACAGCTAACCGCCAGTCCGATACCTCCAGCTGATTTGGAGATGAGGGCACACTGCTTCAGTGTGTCGTAAATACCATCGATGCTGTCGTCCTTCATGGTCAGCAAGAAACAACTGAAAAAACAAACAAACATCCATACAGATTAAATCAGAGGAAAAAAACAAGTTTAAAGCATCAAGCAGCGAGATGTTCCTCAGTCTTACCTGGACAGCTGTGGCTTGTTGGTGCCAGCATTGAACAGAGTAGGTGAAGCGTGGGTGAACCACTTCTCTGACAGCAGGTTGTAGGTCTCAATGGCTGCTTCGATGTCTCTTTTATGAATTCCCACTGCCACTCTCATTAGCATGTGCTGGGGCCTCTCAGCAACTATAGAAAAACAGATTTTAATTAGCAATTTAACATTTATAAACACCTGAATGACAAATAATTTGAGTCTAAACATGCTCCTCTTACCTTTGCCATCAATCTTTAACAAATACGACCGCTCAAGAGTCTGTTAGAGCAAAAGGACCAATTAGATATATGATCCAAAATATCTGTGTGAGTTGTTGAATGTAAAAAGAAATAAAAAATTACCTTGAAGCCAAAGAAGTTGTAAGAGAAGTCCCTGTCGTAAATGATGGCAGAGTTGAGGCGCTGCAAGGAACAGAGGATATAATGTTAAAAAAAAGAACAGACAGAACAGTGACTAAATTTGAAAACATGAACTTAAAAAAAAAAAAATCAAATGTGGCTTACAGCTTTGTTTTCAATGACAATGTCGAGCGTCTCCTTGGAGATCATCGGGGAGTGACGTTTGTTTAACGGGTTCACGTAGTCGTACAGGTCCTTCATCACATCTACAAAAAGGAAAGAAAGTGTTGCACCAAGTTACTTAAATAATTTATTTAGTCAGATTTAAAAATGCATTTCTACATACACAAACAATAAAACAACTACCATTTGAGCATTTTTCTATTTTTTCTTATTTAAATGTAATATTTCTGCTCACCACTGAACACTTTCTTGGTCTCTTTGTGCAAGTTAGACACAGCGATTCGTGCGGCGAGGAGTGCGTAGTCGGGATGTTTGGTGGTTAGAGTGGCGGCGGTCTCTGCTGCCAGAGTGTCCAGCTCTACTGTGGTGACTCCACTGTACAGACCCTGGATCACCTTCATCGTAATCTGAGCCTGCAGAAATAAAGAATTATGCATGTTAGAATAATAAATAATAATAATAATAACAATAATATTAATAACAAAAAACAGTGTCACTTCATGACTTTGATTCTTTTTAATGTTGATAATTATATCATATAACTATTATATAAGGCTGATAGGTAGATGTGTTAGTTGGCTGGCTGGTTACTCTGAGCATTACAGTAAATATAAACTTGACTGTTACTGAATTAAATTATTCTCTGGCTGTGGATGAATCAAAAGCACAGAGACAGTTTCCTCTGTGTGACTTTAATGTCCACTTCAACAGCAGGACAGCTGAGTGCAGCGTGATACATCACCTCAGGTGCAATAACCTGTAAATTACACATTATTTATTTTCACTGTTTACATTTAGTTTTTGTTCCTTTAATATGTAAATATCATCACTCATACACAATATACTCATGCTGTTCGTTCTGTATATACAGTAATATCCACCTACCTCGTGTACATGAAACAACCTGCTACATAAACCTGATTCATTTCAGCATCCTTTGCACAATGTACTATTGTCTGACTGTTTACAAATGTTATTGTGGTTGAGCAGACCAATAAAAGTGATTCTGATTTTTCGCAGTTTAACCTTATATCACTCCACCAGACTTAACCATCTCCTACATTATAGGCGAGGTGTACAATAATATATAGTTCCTGTACTAAATTAAGCAACATACAGGTATTTATTATTCATTAAAGTATGTTGTGTCATTATTCTCACACTAAACCTAAAAATAAGTTATTCTACATAATAAATCTCTTATCTTACGATAACTTTATAGTCGTTTGAACTTACAGGGTCCACAAAGTCAGAATTGAGTCCATAGCAAAGCTTCTGGATGCGACTTGTGATTTTATCAAAAGTAACTCCCTCCTGGCGTCCATCTGGAACACACACACACAGACACACACACACATATTATTAGTTAATAAGTTATTATTAGTCACTATTTATTAGTCCTCAAACATGATCATTTTTATTGTACATTTTCAGAGAAATTAATGAATATAAACAATGAAGAAACATCAGTTGCCAGAGCTCTTAATTGGATTTCGTCAGTGATCAATTAAGGGAGCTGTAGCCCGCACTGAACACCTGTCTAACCAGTTGTTGTACAACAATGGGAGGACACAGCGCAGCTTCGCGCCATTACCACAGATACTAATGCAACACTATAATGACAACCTTTATTATAATAACAACCTTTATTATAGAGGGGACGTTTATCGGCGCCTTTATTTTGACACATGCCGAGAAAAAAAGGGGGGTTTAAAAGCTAGAGAACAAAACTAGGTCAACAGGGTGAGTTTAAAGCCTCGTCTGTGTCGCTTTTGCAAACTTTATTTAACATTAAGATGAGTTCAAAATAAAGGTAATGTCAGGAAACAGAGTAAAACAAGCTTTTTTTTTTTGTCTTTGTTTGGTGTGTCGTCAGAAATACAGCAGAAATAAACAAAAACACACGTTAATATGAACAAAACACTATAGTATGGTGTATTTCCTTGCAGTATTCACATTTATCACAGCTTTTAAACACATTTTAAACGTTTTTAAAGCTACAGTACCTCTCTTAATGACATGCATGGTGGCGACAAAGCAGCTGGTTTTCCTCCGTCAGCAGGTGTTGGTGTTGTCTCCGCAAAGAGGAATAAAATGACCGCGGTGCAGAGATGTTATAACCGGTTATGACACCGAGAGAGGAGCCGCTTCACGCAGTTGAATCTCAAACTGAGGGCGCCAACAGCCAGCAGGCCAGTTAACGCCGCTTTGTGTCAGCGCCTCGGCCAATCAGAGGAGACTTCAGCTGACTGTTAGACCAATCAGAGAGCACAGCAGAGAACTTCCGGTGGCTTTTTACAGGCAAAATGTGGCGGGATATTTCCTAAACGAGAGAGAGAGACACAGAGAGAGAGAGAGATGTAATTATATCTGCTTTGTTTCAGCAGCAGGACTCTGCTGTCTCATGCAGAATACAAACTAACACATGTTAAATTATAAACAACTGCAGTGTGAACATAATGGCAATAACAATGTTATTATGTTGCTTTTTTAACAGTTATAATCATCAATAATAAGTATAACTTGCTGTAACTCTAGGAGTAGAGACATTTTGACTGACAAATACAGAAAATCTACAGATTTAAGTTGACCTACATTTTTTTCCGAAATGTATTCCTTTATATATATGTAAATATAGGTGAGGTAACATATATATATACACACATATATAACACACCACACACATATATATATGTTGTATGACAATAAGTGTAGCGTCAGTGGTTCACAGAATATTTCAGGAAACACTGCAGTCTATATAAACACACACACACACCACACACATTGACCTACATTTTTTTCCGACTTTTTTTAGTCTGTAGTATGTTTTGATTATATATATTAAGTGTGCTAACTATAAGCCACAGTAAGTATGACAATAAGTGTAGCTTTAGTGATTCACATCACAGGAACACTTCGGAAAACCTGCAGTGTATATAAACACACAACACACACACCACACACACACACACCCACACACACACCACACACCACACACACACCACACACACACATCAGTGACCTACATTTTTTATATATATTTAAATATGTGTAAATATAGGTGAGGTAATGAAGCAGTACAACCTTCATAACAACTGTAATTTCAGTAGCACCTCTGACTTAACTTATATAATATTATAATACTTAAAAAATAATTGTGCTAACTATAAGCACAGTAAGTATGACAATTAGTGCAGCTTCAGTGGTTCACTATGACAGAGAACACTTCAGGAAACACTGCAGTGTATATAAACACACACACACACACACACACACACACACACACACATTGACCTACATTTTTTCCGAACTTTATTTTGAAAGAGAAAAAAGTGGCAGCAGTCTGATGATTTTTCACAAAAGTTTTTAACATTTAAACATTTAGACAGCGCTATATACAAAATATAGGTAAGGTAATAAAGCAGTACAGGTTCATAACAGCAAGAATCATCAGCCAATTTCAGTAGCACCTCTGAAAAACAAGTTGTACATTTCCAAAAAATTTAAAGTGAAAATTTGTCAACTTTAAGCACAGTTAGTATGACACTTTAATAGTTCACCATTACAGGGAAGACTTCAGGAAAAACCGGAGCAGTACAACTTTATAAATATATAATAGAAATTATAATAATCAGCCAGTTCTAGTAGCACTTTTAAAAAAGAAAATATAACAAAATCATTTATCTTTAGTTGCACTGTCTAAGTGTGAATAACATTCCGTAAAATCAGCAGCAGACTGCCTGTAATAAGTTTGAGTGTGGAGACAAATCACTAACTAAACTACTGAGAGCTTCCTGTCATGCACAAACCAAATGGCATCAGCCACCATCTCACTGTATATACTGTTCATTCTGTTTATACTGCCATATTTATACTGTTTATATATTTTAGTTTTTTCGTATTTTTTTCTCAAATATCTTTTAACTTGTATATATTTTTTATATTTTAATGTATATTGTCGTTTGCCCCAGGGATTTCAATTATCTGTATGTGTGTCTTGTACATATGGCAGCATTGGCAATAAAGCTGACTTAATTAATTTCGACTAACAAATACAGAATTTTCTTTGACCTACATTTTTCTCGAACTTTATTTTGAAGGGCAAACCCAAACCGGATGTGACCCTCTTAGGGTTTGTTGCTAATGCTAATGGCCCCGGAACGGTAAGGCAACACTCCGAAGATGGCCGGGGTGTTTGAGGTGGAGGTTGATGGTGTAGAGCACGACCATGGACTGCAGCATCACGATGACAACAGCCAGGTAAAGGCAGCGGGGCCACAGCGAGGTGTTATCATGAATAAAACAGACGGAGGGTGAAGTTATACACGGGAGCTAGCTGCTAGCTGCTCACGGGTTCATTGGTTTAACCGTGAGCAGCTGTGAGCAGCTAGCCGCCGTTTAGCCGTCTGTTACCAAGCAGACGTGTGTGTGCTCTGATAAAATTCATTGTCCGGTCGACAAACAGGAGCAACCGTGAAACCCCCCGAGAGCCATTTAGCTTCAGCTACTGCTAAGCTAACTAGCCAACGTGCAAATCTACTTTAATCTGCAGCTAGCGCGAGCGTCGTTTCAAAATAAAGTTACCATTTATTCGAGCTACGTCGAGCTACGTTCAGAAAAAAAATACCTGAAAGTCTTTTTTTTATTTTTTATTATTTCTACCATTAAAGCTGATGTGGCCGATCGGGTCAAAGGTCACACACACACACACACTTCCTGTGGTGTTTCAGTTTTCCGGTCGAATAAACCGTAAATGTCAAAGTGGTGACAGCTGCAGCTCAGAGAGTGTGTGAGTTAGTCACTGAATGTGCTTTAAATGGAAACCTGTCAGTGGGGCGACAAACACAGCCTGGTTGTCTCCTTGTTTCCAGCCTTTTATTGTGAAAAGTCTCTAAAATATGAATCTGCTGAAGTGTTTCTCAAACTTTACATAATATTAAGCTCTCAAAGTACCACCATCATGACAGACAGCTCACACAGGAGGCAGGTTTATTACTAATAGGATTATTTATTGTTGACTGTTGAATCCTTTGAAGTTATCGTGTTGCAAAGCGATACTCCTCACTCATTTCACCCCCAGGTACTATGTTTTTGTCACATGTGAGCTCATGTATGCGTATGAACGTGACTACATAGCAGAAATATAAGTGCAAAACTTATTTTTAATTACATTCCAGTGATCCCGTTAATTATTTTCATTAGATATTTTGATAGTATACTGTGTTTTCAATTCATTTCAGTTCATAAAAATATGTACCACTGCAGGGAGGCCACGTACTATGATAAATACTGTTTTAATAAAGCATGATGAGACTTGTCAGCAGCGTGGATTGTTATCGAGTCTTACACACATAATTTAACACGTAAAAATAAACAAATGATGACTCAAACAGGAAAATGTCGTGTACTAAGCAGGATGATGTGGCTGGGTGTGAACCTTGATAATGTCCCAACCTTTTATTTATTCATTCATTTACCTTTTTGGCAGATAAGAAGCTGTAATAACCAGAGAACATAGCGTCACTTCTTGCTGCCGGCTTTTAAATAAAAATAGTAAAGTAGCTGTAAAACCGCTTTGGAGGGAGTGTAAATACACTTTTCTCTTTTTGGTTAAATATGCATACTTTGAAGGGAAAGTTTGTCTTTCAGCCAGCTCGACCAAAGTTAAGTAGTTCTCTTAGTGCCTCTCTAATTGGTATGCGGTGTAAGATCTAGGCGTTTAAAGCCAACTGTGTGAGAGGTGATGCTCCATTTAGTGGTTAAGTGTTACTTGTTGTTTTCGGTAAGCAGTCGTGACTTTTAAAAAAATGTGCTAGAGTTAGCCAGCTGGCAAATTTTAAATTGAAGTATTTTGGTGAGAAGTTTTGAAGTTTATGGAGTGATTAAAAATTTATAGAACAAAGACGCCACAGAGAGCAACAAAAGAGCGAACACGAGCTTTGCAGAGCAACAGGAGACAACGAAGCATCAGTGCAAAAATACAACACCATGGCAGCACAAAGCAAAGCGACAAAACACAGCCATGCAGATCAGTAATAAACAGCAAACGTGGATAAATGTACAATAGATCTTAATAAAACGTTAAAAGATGCCGTTACTGGTTAGTAAAAAGGTAACATGCACTGTAGAGTTATAAAACACGACTGTAAGAGAAAATACCAGATTGTTTTCACCTTTTGTAGACGCTCAACATAACTCTTACTACAGTTATAAATATTTTTGTGTACGGCGCGCTCTCTTAAGACGCTCTACAGTTTCCCTAACGTGGCAAAGCTGTGATTGTTGTATGTTAAACTGTCAGCAGCCATAACAATCATTATTTTGTCTTTTCCTTTCTTCAGTTTGACGTGTCCCAGCTTTCACCAGAAGAGAAGTGGAGGTTTGTATGCATCATTTTTGTAACGTATACACCGACCGGCCACTTCATGGGTTACACTTGGTGCCAACTGTTGATCAGTTTTTGGGGTTTTTAATCTGGGAAAGCACTGATCATCTGTTTCACCAACTACTTGTTCTACCTCTTGAGCTACAGACACCCCCGAGACCTCAATTATCAACATAAAGTGGCATTATGACCTCTCTGACAGTGTCAGCAAAAACAAAATTAGACATAATTAGCTTCATAAAAGTAGAATTTATGGCAGAGTTGTTGTATTGGCTCACATTGGACTTTACAAGTATGCCTAATGAAGTGGCCGGTCAATGTATCACATGGTTATTTTCTCTCAGATGGAACAATTGCTAATCTGTACAAACCTTTGCACTCAAGAAGGCAGAGTTACACTAGCAAGGATTTTCATTCATTAGTAGATGAGATTTTGACAAAGGCAATGCAAAAACAAGCCAGGAAATACTTAGACAAAGAGTCAAACTGCTCTTATCTGGATTAAACTGTTCAAGATTTCTTTGTATTAGAGTCCAAAGTCCAGTCAGTAGGAAATACCTGTGTGCAGAGCTCAACAGTTCACCTTTAAGGGCATGCCTATCCTGCATCCCTCTGTGTAACGACAAATAGTGTGTATCTAAGCTACATAACAACAGTTGTGCATGTTGGTTACTTTTCCACAGGGTGGAGCACGCGAGAATGCACGCCAAACACAAAGGCCACGAGGCCATGCACGCAGAGATGGTGCTCATCCTCATCGTCACCCTTGTCGTCGCCCAGCTTGTCCTCGTGCAGTGGAAGCAGAGGCATCCAAAGTCATACAATGTAAGACACGCAAACAAAGAGTAAAGACACAATTCAACAGTTTTGTGTGATACAGATGTAAGTCAGCTAAGAGAGAGGTGTGTGAGTTTGAAGTGATCTTTGCTCTGTCTTCTCTTAAACTATCCAAACATGAAATGTAGTCAGTAGTGTCATCGTAAATGAATCTTCTAACATGTACCCTCTTCTGTCTTCTTGTAGCTGGTGACTCTGTTCCAGATGTGGGTAGTTCCTCTCTACTTTACTACCAAACTTCACTGGTGGAGGTTCCTGACCATCTGGTTTATCTTCTCTGTCATCACAGCGTACATCTCCTACCGTGCCACTCGTAAGCCGCTGGCCTGCACCACACCGAGGTATAACTCGAAACCGTATACTTTTAAATGACGAGATGTTTAGATCGAACCGTGCATAACATATTTTTTCTCTTTGGACCTGTAGGTTGGTGTATAAGTGGTTCCTCCTCCTCTACAAGATCAGCTACGCCACAGGAATCGTTGGCTACACTGTCGTCATGTTTACACTTTTTGGTATAAACCTAATATTCAGGTATGTGTTGTCCACTCCAGGTGTGAAACATTTCAGTGATTAAGTCCTTCAAAGTGTAGGCTGCTGCTGCTGTTGCTGCCGAGTTACACACATATAAAGTTCAGTCCTCCCTCAAATACACTTTCCTGCCACTAGATGATGTTGTTTACCTCCACAACATCCATCCATTCATCTGAATCCCTACCTGACAGGTGGTTTAAGTCTTGTGTGATCTGTTTTTTTGCCTTTTTTATGCATTGAAGCACTCCTTATAGAACTTGTCTGACTGATTGAGCAAACACTTTTTACCTGCCTGTCTCTTGTTGTTTACATTATCCATATCTGACCTGGGGTGTTTGTATTTCAAGGTAAACTCTGGTGGCACGGCAGTTTTTTTTTTTTGTCTTTCTTTCAGCAAGGACATTTGGTCCTTTGTTCTTGCTCTTTGTGTTTCTTGCTTTTGCAATCACCAAAGGCTAAAACTGGATAACCAAACTTAACATCATACAATAAGCAGAAATTTTTTTTCACAGTTACCTAAAAGGTTGCCCGCATAATCACTGCAGTTATAAACACCTGGCGAGTGGTCTTACAGTGACATGAAACAGTGTTTGGACCACGAAAGTCGCTCACAATTTTGACCTTGCTACCAGCTTTGGTTGCTGAAAGGCATTACTACTACAATTCTGAAAGATAATACGCTGCAGAACACTACAGGTGTAACTAGTCACATTAAAAAGTGCAGAGTGTACTCTAACTGTACTAATGATGTGTATCGTTGTATCTTGGATTTTAGTAATAAACAAACACAAGATAGATGACGGTGATAAAAACTTTCAAATTTTGAATACGTGGCCAAAAGCTGGTTTGAAATTAAGGTATCCCTCTTAGGTCTTTTTATTTTTTTTCTCCATACTGTTTATCTATGAGAGGGGCCATGAAGCTCATCACTGGAGGTAATTTACTAGAAAAGATGTAATCAGAGTCAAACTAATGCTTTTGAAATGATGAAGGTAAGATGCATGATGAGCAGCATGATTCAGCCGGACTGAACCTCTCAACACTCGGCACCACTGAGCCCTAAAAATAAAATGTAACTAACTGTAAATCCAAATCATAACAGAAGTTATCTCATGACACTTTACATTTTTAAGAGGCAAGAGCTGATCACTGGTGGGCGGACAATTGCTGCAATTGGTTGATCGGGCTTAGAAATATATATATATATAGCGATTATCTTTATTTGTTCCTCCTTTTTTTTTTATGACTTTTGTGAAATGTTAAAGCACAGCACCAGGACAGACCCTGAAGCATGTCTTTTTGTTATAAGTAAACATCATGTGCTGCGTTTAAATATGCACTGTCACTGTGACATATTATCATTCGTTATGACGTGTGCGTAGCTACGTAGTCAAACTTCCATTGAGATGAGGAAATGTCTCTTCTGTCTGTTCCTGATGGTGTGAGAGGAGAATGAAAGCTTTTATGTTTCCACAGGAGTTTAAAACGAGCATGAAGTCGTTTGCTAATTCATTCTGCTGATTGCTGTTAGTTTTGTCCTGCACTTGGTATACTGTGTACTTTTTTTTAGATTTGCATTGTCAGTCACTTTTATGCTAATTTGCAGAGCTCCCTGTTTTTTGACATCTTTGGGTTGATTCAGATGTGAGAGGATTAAAATCAGAAAACAGTCAGATCAATTTTTTGACTGTTTGGTTAGTTAACTTATTAACAGTAACCAGCATCAGCAGATAAACATGCATAGTACCCTTTGTATCATCAACCCTTCCTTCTGCCCCCTTAATCAAAACAAACCAAACAAAGTGGAGGTACTTTCCGTCTAGGACAATAAACTGACAGACGAGGAAGGACAGACAATATATGTACACTTGTACCCTGCACACATACAAAAAAACTGATCCATCAAATCTAAAGAAAAACACAGTGTTGTAAATAACGGTAACTTGGTCGAGGAACAGCTTAAAAGTTGGAGAAGATTCATTCTTCTGAAGTAGCAGTATGCATTTCTTGGCAAAGTTTGTTATAGTAATCAGGATTCTGCATTTTTGTTCACACAAACGATATTCAGGTTTGTCATTGAATAAAATATACGCAAAGGTTTCATGCCAAACTCAATTTCCAAAACAAATAATCAAATCTCAGAAATCTTTCAGCAAATCTCACTGCCAAAACAGATCCATAAATGTTCTTTCTTTAATTTTACATCAGTTTAAGTTGTCTTTAGACATTTTATGCATCTTTACAGTCAAATAGAGTTTATTTTTTCACAAAAATCTAGCCAACTCTTTAAAGTTAAGAAAGATGAATGATGTTTTAAGAAGATATGACTCACGAAATTTGCCTTTAATTGTAGTTGAGGATAAAATTAAATCCTCTGTTCTTAACTCTATAAATGATTTCATATTATTTAAGTATTTGAATTGTTTTATACCATTTGATAGATTAGGGAATAGATTGGAATTGTAATACTAGTAATAATAAGTTTGTTAATACAATTAACTATAAACCTTTAACAAGATGTGTTACAGTAGTTAGTTTAACGAGGCTGCACCATCTAACTGTTTAAATCTATCGTTCATATGCTTCTGTGACCAACTAACTTAATAGAAATTGTCACGCATAACTCATTTTCACAGTTGTAACTACAAAACTGGGACCTTTTCTGATCATTGTTATCTTTGTGCAGCGAGCTGTGGGATTGTCCACTCTACATGAAAAAAAATAGGAAATGTATCTTAAAGCTTCCGATATACCCTGTCCAAATGACGGCGAAGGAAGTATTTTAGTCTGGTGGCATTTAACGGCAGAAAATCTAATGGGCCGGTAAATACCGTTAAATGCCACCAGACTAAAATACTTCCTTGTATTTGAGACGTAACCTTTGCCTTATAGCTGCTGATGTTTTGAACATGCTGGAGTTTAAAGCAAATTCATGTTGTCTTTTTGAAAAATGTGATTTTTGCCTTAGAAGGAAAATATAAAACACATTTGTTTAATGAACAAATTGTTGAAGTTGATGTTGACCAGCATCTGAGCCGTGCATTCCACACTGTACCTTCTCTGTCCAGGATAAAGCCAGAGGATGCAATGGACTTTGGTGTTTCGCTGCTCTTCTACGGGCTGTACTACGGCGTCCTGGGGAGGGACTTTGCAGAGATGTGTGCAGACTTCATGGCTTCAACGGTTGGGGTACGTAGACAGATTTCACACACTATTTGTGTGCTCTGTTTGAGTTAACATCTGGTTGTAATGGTTTTCTGTTTTTTGTTTTGTTTTTTAGTATTACAGTGCATCCGGCATGCCGACCAAGCACCTCTCTGACAATATCTGCGCCGTGTGCGGTCAGCCCATCCTCGTAGATGTCAGTGAGGAAGGGATTATTGAGAACACGTACAGATTATCCTGCAACCATGTGTATCCTTTCTACTGTCTCTTATCAGTGAAAGAGAAGTTGAGCTGCATGATGTGATATGAGTGTTTCATTTCCTTTGAAAGGTGTAGTCGTTAGTTTAAGGTGGAACTGTAACGTGTACTCCATCAGAAGCCCAAAGGGGAATTAGTAGAGTCAATTTGACATTTATGTTCTGATAGATCTGGTTTTACATTACTTCCCCCGTGATAATCTTCTGTGGCTTGTACACTGTAAACAACATGCAACCTTGTTTAATCACAGCGATGTTTAATCATTGCTGCTTTTCAGCCTGAGTGACCTCAGTCATTGTTTTCATATTTTGACACTAAACTGCTATTTTCAAAGTAAAACTTTGAGTCTGTATATATCAGCTGCTCACACACTGCCATGCCGAGCCTTAACTCCTCACACTCAGGTTTCACGAGTTCTGCATAAGAGGATGGTGCATTGTCGGGAAGAAGCAGATGTGCCCGTACTGCAAAGAGAAGGTGGATCTGAAGAGGATGTTCAGCAACCCGTATCTTTTTTTGTTCTGGAATTCTCACGCTTTTATTCTGCACTCCATTTGTCACAGTTATGTTTTTCCGACTGAATATCCACAATTCCTCACGTAATTGGTGTAATGTGCAGTTTGAATCGTCATGTGTCGTCATGTCACAGGAGAAAGACGTCTGTGACAGAGGAAGTTTTGACAGTATGAAACATTTATAGGTTGTATGTAAAGTTCCTGTTCCTTTTTGTGGTTTAGAGATTACACTTCAGACAACTGCAGCACAATATGCTAAATGATTTCCTTTAAGAGAAACTGAAAGCAATTCTACCTGGTCAGGTGTCTGTGGCATTGAAGGAAAACCTTTTGTTTCTGTATGTTAAGTGACTAATGCAGACAATTCGCAAAGTTGTTACCGTAATTAGAAAGTGCGGCAGCTGCCGCGAAACATGCTGCCACGTCATCCTTCTGGGAAATTGTGCACATCAATGTCGGCCTGCTAAAAGTGTTTTTTTTTTCTGACAGGTTCAGATTGTTATAAGAGTCTGACCGCATCATGGAGGATCTAGACCTTTATATTAAGGGTTATTCTGTTTGTGTTAATGTGTAACTTGATCAGATCCATAAAGTCGCACAAACAAACTAACCAATCGAGATATTGGTATAGTCTTGTGTTCTGCATGGAGTCAATGGAGCCTGGTGGCTTCAAACAGAGTTTGATGTAAGGGTGCATCCAGACAGGATCAGGCGCTGTGGCAAATCGTCGCATGGTGATGTGTCTATCAGGAAATCAGTAAATAACTTCTTATTTCGCTGATTAATCGGCTTTAATGATACCAGTGCTACCTCGCTCTGACTACTGCTTGCTCTCATAA
Source organism: Larimichthys crocea (assembly GCF_000972845.2). Lineage (NCBI taxonomy): Eukaryota > Metazoa > Chordata > Actinopteri > Sciaenidae > Larimichthys > Larimichthys crocea. Next base: position 17,788,729 of record NC_040032.1, read on the forward strand.
GCGTAAATTGCATGTCAGACTCAGCTTTAGAAGCTGGGTACATGATATAAACAAAGCCAGCAAACAACAGGTAGAGTATCAGAGTTTAGTCCATGAATCCAGCTAAACTTCTCTGCCACAGGTCGCTGCGCTTGCATTGCTGCAGCCAAAATGCACTACCCCACTCAAATGAATGAGAACTTGTTGTTGTTGTTGTTGTGCTTTTCTCACTCAGTACTGGACTAATTTAAACCTTTTTGAAATGTGGGAAAATAGAGTCCAGGTTGTTTCCCTTTAAAGATTTGATATTAGCACCCATTGTTGCCCATTTATTAAGCATCTTTCATTGCTGTTTTCCTTAACCTGTTGTTTTTTCTAGCTGGGAGAGGCCACACGTCATGTACGGACAACTTTTAGACTGGCTTCGGTACTTGGTGGCCTGGCAGCCTGTTATTATTGGCTTTGTGCAAGGTATCAACTACGTCCTGGGTCTGGAGTGACCTGCGACCGTCATGAATGGACATACACGCCATACGGAGAAGATATGCACTGGCTCAAAAGACTGAGGGCCTAACATTGAACTAAAACACCAATAAAAAAGTGTCTATAGTTTTTTGTATATATTTATAGGCACATATTATCTGTATTTACGGTTTATTTGAATTTTATCGGTAATCTGAATTTGGATGTTTGTGTCAATCTCCCAGGATTTGCTTCACACATCTTAATAATTGGTTTGTGCATCTTATGGCCTAGTAAAAAAAACAGTTGTCCAAATCATTAGAGAGGTGCTTTTTACTAATTTATGTCTTAAGTGTTTGTTAATACTTAGTTAAAGGATCTTGCTGGACCTTTTCACCCTCATGTCTGATGCTAGATCACACACATGAGTAATAAACATTCATTGGAAGTAATCCCTCCCCGTGCCTCCAGAATACTAGCCCACAGTATCAGGACTTCCTCAGGAGTCATCTTGCCACTATGTCATTGAATATGATCGAGGGTAACACCACGACTGACATATTTTGACCTCACAGAGTGACTCAACACAGAGTTTCTTAAGAGTCATTTGTCATGTGACAAGAGGCACCGTCACTTCTCATACGGTGCTTGTTAAGACGGGACTTTTAATGTTACCGTATTTTAAAATGTTTTCACAAACACTCATCCTTACAAACTAGCAAAGCAACTCTTATTTGCTTTGACCTTCGACATTCAACTGACTCTACCAGCTGCTTCTTTCAGCCGTAGAAACTTTCAACAGCACGTTGTCTGGATTATTCATAGTTTCTGTTGTGACACATTCCTGTGTCTCGTTTTTCAATGCTACTAAACTGTAATTCACCTCCACTGTGTTGCGGCGGCAACAGAAATCTCAGAGATAAGATATCAAACAGCAAAAACTGTGTGTGGCTACATAACCCCTGGAGGTAAGTGAGCACAAACCAAAGCTATGATATCACCCCAGAATGATCCTTTAACTCGGTGAGAGTGTTGATGGTGCCAGTCTTATTTTTACTGTTCAGGTATCTTATTGCTGGAAGGTGTTGGGTCTGTTTTTTTGCAGGTACTGGTCAGACAGCACAAGCCTCATAACACCAACTGTGTTTTTACTTGAACCTCTACCAACATCACACAGTAAAAGGGACTGTGTACAACAAAGCTAATATGATCTTTTTATTGTTCTGTTGTCATTTTTTTTTTTTTTTTGGAGCAAAATCTGTTTAATAAACGTCCCATGGTTCAGATCTTGTCCAGGTATTGTTCACTTACATTGACATCATGACACTTAAGGGTGAGATGTGTGAATTAGTCACCGTGCTTTATTTATGTTTTGAGAACGTGTCTGTCAACACAACATCCCCAAAACATGAGTCGGCTTTATTTGGAAATTCCCATGTGCCATACGTCTACACAGTATGAGTGAGTGGGTGTACTTAGGGGAAGTGGAATTGTTTGGATTTGCTATATATACACACACAGAACAGCAGACAACGCCAAGCTCTCAGTGGAGAAGTCAGTATGAAGCTGTCGTCTGTCATCAAAGGTAAGAGCACTTACTACTACAACCTATTTTAACTGTGTTGTGACGTTAGTTGTGACTGTTGTATGTCTGCAACAGCCTTTGGACATCTGTGTCTGCTGCTTGCAGATGGATTTCCAGGTACAGTATGTTTTTTTTTTTTTTTTTGTGTTATTTTATTAGTATTTTCTGATATTTTCTTTTATTCTGACCTAAATTATTTCTTCAGTTTTGGAGGATGAATCTCCAGAGATCATTGGGCCACATCACGTCCAGATAAAGGCTAATCCAGGTAACCCCTGTGCACATAGATGCAATCAAAGTTCCTGTACGTATGTGGAAGCTGTGGCGTATAATAGGTCTGCGTGTGTTCTGTTTTACAGGCGAGCGGCTGGTTCTTCACTGTGAAGCAATTGCAAACTCTGAAGATGATCTGACGATCATCTACTGGCTCGTCAATGGATCTTTCCCTGAAGAAACAACCAGCAGTGACAGGATAATAGAATCAGAGGAGTGAGTACTGAGTTTTAACTTAGCTGTGTTTGTGTAATTGTTCTTTTAAATCTGTTGTCAAATAACAACTGATTCTGAAACCGTCTTGTGGCTGAACTGTGATGTCTTTGTTTCAGATCCACTCTTGAAGGTGGTGCGATCCTACAGAGGAGTTTGCTGTTGAAGAACGTCACATCAGAGGACCTCAGATCCACCTTCACCTGCGTGGTGACAAACTCTGCTGGAACAGCCCAAAAGAAAACTACGCTAACATCGACAACAAGTAGGGACTGTCGTGGGAGAAAAAACAGAAAACACTAAGTGTTAGTGCGGTTAAAATGTGTAATTCTCAAAGAATCAGCTTTATCTGTGAACTGACTCCTTGTTCTCCTCAGTGAGACTCAGGAAAATGTGAAATGAATCCTTGTTATTAATAAAAACGAGTAAACAAGGATGTCATCAGTCTCTCTTAATAGAAATTTGAAATTCGCAGTGAATGAAACAAACAATGAATGTTCAATGTGCCCTTGTTTTAATTTTAATCTGCCTTTACTACATGTTTCTATTAGCAGCAGAATATATAGACTCTGTTGAAACTGTTCTTATCTATGCTGGTGTATCATTCCAGTGTTTGCTGGTGATAAACCTTAAATCTGTACATGACTGAACCATATAAAAATATAGAGAGTCGACCCTGTGATCGTGTCCATATCCTTTATTTGAAACATCTGACTTCTTATCAATGGGTATCACTGTCAGAACTACAGGGATTATAGTACAGATACTTTTTGAGATAAACAATACTATAATACTTTACCGCATTGCATATCAAAGCATTGATGAGAACAGCCAACGAGCAATAATAACTGATTCACACAAAGCAAAATAATCTCATTTTCAGCTCAGGACAATAGTAATATTCATCACGATCAAGTGTTTTTAGTGCAGTTAGAAAGATTTTAAGACAAAGTCGTATCAAGAAAAACAGAAGATAGATTGGCAGCAGTTAATAATCAAAAATATTTGATTGTATAAATAAAACTGGAAAAATAAACTTTAAAAAAAATAACAATGATGGCTCTCTGCTTCTGTATGTTATACTAACACACATTAAATCACACCATCCACATCTTCAGAAGTGATTAGGTTTGTTCTAAGGGTCCGCTCAGACAGGATCTGGTGCTGCAGTGAGAATGAGAGTGAGTACATCGTTAAAGAAGGTTAATCAGAAAGTTATTTTGTGTCGTGTCACAGCGGTCACGTTCAGCACAAATAGACACACCTCCACACAACCCTGTGGTGATTCGCTGCAGCGCCTGATTCTGTCTGAATGAACCCTAAAAGCGTCATTAGTGCACATGTTCTAGCAATAGGAACCTGTTTCTCTGTCAGGCACGTGCCAGTTTTTCTCCTCCTGGAAGTGTTAAAAAAAGTCACCTGGATGCTGCCCCTGCAGCTCCCACACCCAACTCCTCCAAGCAACGCTGCAAGTTGCCATTCCTTTCAGGATGCTGATTTTCTGTGATCTTCTTTCTGAGGAAGGCGGCAGCATCTTCAACGGCTGTTGGCCACTTTGAAGTGGAGCTGCAGAATGGGCGGAGGAGCTCCAGGTTGGTCTTGACTGTCATTCCAAAGAGGAAACGCAGGAAAATGTCCAGTCTGCCGTCCTTGTGCTGCATGCTTCGATCCAGAGCGGTTTTGTACAGCTCCGTCGCCTTGTGGAATTTCAGGATTCCCTTTACTTTGTTTTTTAGGTGCTGATCGAACACGTTCTTCCCTTGGTTTCTAAAGGAGAGAAACGCGTACAGGGCAGCCAGGTACTCCTGCATGGTGGGGTGGATGAAGCTGAGGACCTTCTCTTGATACAAAACGAATGGTTTGGTGATGTACAGCATGCACAGGCCCGTGTTAGTCACTGCCTCCTCTGTGTCAATTCCATGCTCTTTCCAGTCAGACTTGGTGATCTTGAACTGGCCTTGTTCCAGCATGGTGAAGGCGAGCTTTCCGAGTTTCATGAGGAATTCTCTCTCTTTCTCGTGGCTTTGATGTGGTGCTCTAATTTCACGATGTTCACCTATGAGTGTTAGCAGCAGCTTTGTGTAGATGTAGGTGATGCTCCGAGTCAGCTTTGCTCCGTGTGTCCCCTCTTTCTTGAATAAGCACAGGTGCTCGTCAGCCACCAGTGTGCAAAACAAAGGCAGGTGGCACATGATGCGGAGGGTTTTGCACGAGTTAATATACGCGATGACTTCATCTGCTTGGGCCGGATCCTTAAATCTCTTCCTAAAGTACTCTTCCCTTTCAGGGTCGCAGAAACCTCGCACGTCTATCTCGTCGTAATGCGTATCCCAAGGAATGCAGCGCCTTGTTTGTGGCCGAGAGGTGATGATGAAGAGGCCGCGGTAGAGCAGCCTCTCTCTGAGGAGGTTGACCACGAGGATGTTCAGGGAACTGACATCGGTGTGTTCGCTGATAAGCTCTGTGTTCCGGAAGTCAAGTTTGTCAGTGTACTCATCAAGACCGTCAAAGATATACATTATTTTGCAGTCTTCAGCTCTAAAATCAGAATGTCTCAGTTTTTTTGTTGACGGGTAAAGATCGTTTACTATTCCCCACAGGGAGACCTGGGTACTTTCATACTGTTTGAGTTCTCTAAACATAAGAGGAAACATGAACGTCACATGTTCGTGGCCCCGCTTTTCAATCCAGTCGAGGACTAACCTTCTGACAGCCACGGTCTTCCCTGACCCTGCAGCTCCGGTGACCAACATAAGCTTCATGTTTGAGCGCTCCATCCTTTTAGCGCTCAGAATATCACCAGTGGTCAGCATCTTTCCTTCTTCCCGGTTGCTGTCCAGCTTCGGTATATTCAAAACCTCGTGTTCAATAATTGGGCCGTTATCACACGTTGAGGGTATCAAGAGTTTACAAAAGGCGTCGTCAAATGGCCTCTTCTCTCCAAACTCGGCTACTTCGCCGTATTTCTTCTTCAGAATCTCGACTAAATCGTGACGTACTTCATCTGGAAAAAGAAAAACGTAAAATTTAATTTGTGTCTCAAACCACCGCCAACCCATTAACACACATATAAGAGCCTACTTACTTCTGATGCACGAATTCTCAAGATAATCAACCAGCTTCTTCTTCCCGAGTGCCTCAAGAAGAGTTATGGTGATCTGCAAACAAACCTTCCGACTGTAACACTCGAGCAGTCGGTCCACAAGATCCACCATGTCCATGCTTTGTGGAGAAAAGCTGAACGACTGTGGGTAACGCCTCCACAGCATCATCTTGAATGACTTCATTTCTCCTCTGGACAGTTTGTCAAGAGTAGAACAAATAGCCTGAATTAAAAGGAAGGGTGAAACTCAGTTCCCTCATGTCACATGGAGTAGTTCACTTTATTTATTTAAAACTGATAAAGACAAAAACGGGGAACACAAACTGACCTTAAAAGTGAATTCCACCGTCACAGAAGGATGGCCACTGTCATTTGGGTCCTCCATTAACTCAGGCGTGTCAGAAATCTCTGAGGCTGTATCTTCTTTGCTTTTAACCCTGGTGAGGCCACAGATAAACATATTTCAGTGACAATCTAGCATCTAATCATTAACATGTATAAGTGTCACGCCATAGTTGTATTTCTTACTTAGGTTTTCTCTTTTCACAATCATCACTGTCCAAGGAGTAACAGCTAGAGAACGAATCTGCTCTGTTCAGCTGGACGCTAAAATCAGGATGATAAGAGGGCTCGGGTTATATTTAGTTTAACAAAGACATGTCACTTTACATGTCGGTAAAGTATGTAGAAAAGGTACGTATTAAATCCTTCCTGGGTTTACTGTGGTAAATAAACTGATTTAAGCTCTGTCTGGTTTGTACCTTGTGGACGGTGATTCTATATTTTCCACGTTGGTTGCACTGTCTTCACTTGTCATTGAGCAGTAGCTCAGAGCTGGAGGCGAGGCCTGTTCCACAAAATACCTGAAAATGAAGAGAATGGCGACAGAATGACGGTTAATTATTTGTGTTGGTACATGCAAGATAAGCCGCCCATTTTTCATTTTCTTTTAGCATCAAGGCAGTCACATCTTGGGGCTTTGAAATGGGGAACTACATTTGGTCATTTAGCTGACGTTTTTATCCAAAGCGACTTACAAAAAGGGAAATGATCAAAGTACAGTGTAACAAGGACATGTTAGTGCAGCAATGAGTGCTACTCGCACAGAATCAAGTGACAGTTGTAGAAGGGGGAGGTAGATTTAGCATGTCCAGTTGTTGGTAGTGCTAGGAGAAGAGGTACTCTCTGAAGAGCTGGAGGTCTTTAGGAAGTTTTTGAAAGTAGAGGGGATGCCCCTGATCTGGTAGGAGCTGGTAGGATGTTCCGCCAACGGGGAACAACAGACGAGAAAAGTTTTGGTTGCCCTGAGCGTACGGGTGGCAGAGCCAGGCGTTGTTCATTCAGGAGATTTACAAGGACCTATTAAGATTGATGGACAACGATGGACTTTAACTTAAAGTTAAATCCTTTTTTACGTTTATTGTACCTATTTTTCATTTTCTTGGCTCTGTATTGAGATACCGAATATGTATTTTTTGAGGTTTTGTGAACACTAAAGCCTTCTAACGGCACATCTTATCTTTGTATTGACAATTAGGGAGGTAACCAGACACAGACAGATACAGAAAGCCCATCCTGGGCTGTCAAATTTTAAATTAAATCCAGCCATATTTCACTTCATGACCTCTATAATTTACCATGGTAACTCAACATGTAAACAGATCTTGTTTCAGTTCTTCATTCAGTTCACTGCTGAAAACTGCTGCCTCACCAGCAAGGAAGGTGAAAGTGATATTTATTTTACTTTGCAAATGACGGGATGAGACTAGTTAGTATTTTCTATTTCTGATATATTTTCACTGCTTGCTTTAAAAATACAAAATAGTTTCTATCCTTAAGAGAAATAAGCTAGTGAGTGAGAAATCTCAGTACCAGTGGCTTGTATCCATCGGAGCCGGTCCCAGGTCCAGAGAAGGCCTTCTCTCTGGGATGTAGAACATCTCCTCTTCTTCATAAGACCCGCTCTGTCCTCTACCAGACACAGCTTCTCCAAGGGAAGAGTCGCCTGACAGCGACATCGCCTCCATTTCAGTGTCGTCCATCGTGTTGTTGAGAGGGTCAGCCATCGTTGAACATGACAAGCAGCCCGTCTGTTCCTGGACAAGGAAAACCACAGAAAAAAAAATCAAGCTATCAAATTCTTGAACTTAACACCAAACCAGATTTGCAGGTTTCTCCAGATCAAAGTTTATTCAGCTTGCGTCACAGCTAGGTCGAGAACAGAAAATAAACTACGGCACCATCATCATTTTGACTTTTTATAGATTTACATCAGTGTCATGATGAATGACTAAATATAAATCTAAAGATTAGGGAGTAAGAAATTCTGGTATACACATATATTTGCTAATGTTATTTCTAGTTTTTTGCAATGATCCCTCATTGTGATTATCAAAAGATATGTAATGGAGGATATTTTACAGTTAAACAACAAACTTCATTGTCTAATATGACGGCAGTGCACTAAAACTGTAAACTTCACTGGGATAATTATTAATTAGACACAATTATACATTTAAAAAAACATAAATATAACATAATTGATAGATCTACATTTCCCCAGGCATATTTTCTGAATGATGTGCAGTAAAACAAAAAAGTTTTTATCAAACAACATGTATGCAGATACCAATATATCTCTAACGGGTCAATATCAGGCAATAAACACACAGAGACTAACAGTATTTCAGTAAATACAAGGAGAGAAACCCAAATGTTTGTGTAGATATTATTGTTTTTCTTTATTTTCCCTTTAACCTCTCACATATTTAGGACCTCTTTAAGGGAACCCAGGTTGTAATAATCTAACTTAGTATGTGATGGAGGTCACATACTGAAGGTGAAGCCAAACCTCCATCATGTAGTAACCACACACAGGTGCTACCATGTCAGAACCTGGAGCTATAGATCTGACTTGACAGACCACAGGTGTTTCGGTCTGAAGAGCGACCGTGTTAACTGGCCACCTTCAGGTCGAATGCATGTGTGGTTGTCGTAGTAACGACGGGAGAGAGTACGCAGCTGTCAAAACGAGACCACCCAAAAGTTGAACCAGTGTTATGAACTATTATATTTTTATTGTTACGGTAAATATAAACAATAAATATAAAATAAAATATAAACAAACAAAGAGGCATTCGCGAGGACAACTACGTTGTCAACGGCTGCGGCAACCACATTCGGCTGAATGTCACCAGTTAACATGGTCGCTTCTTAAACCAAAACACCAGGCTTTAGCTAACATATGCTAATTATTTTCAGCTGAACTCTTCCGCCTCGGCTCCTCCATGTGACATGTTGGTGACAGATCGTCTCAATAACACCAACCCCTCCACCGTGCTATTAGCGAGAATAATGTAAAACTGATTAATGATTTATATTTTAATTGTTAGCTGAGGTTAACAGTTGGCTAACTTAGCTTCTAACTTTAAGTTAATGAAACTAGATCAACAAACATCAGGAGCAGCAGGAAGGCTCAAACCAAGGACTTTAACACGGGTTAGAGATATACACGTAAACACACTGGTGATCACATGAACACGTTGTTATTATTTTATAATTAAAACACGAATAAAACATAAACTTACCTTCGTATCGTGTTTATTTTCAGGAAGTCAAAGTTTTTTTCTTCTTCTGCTGAAAAACCGCGAGTAACACAACACACTGCCACCTACAGGCCGGAAGTGTGAAAAACATGACCACCTGTATTAGGGGTGTGCAAACTTTTTAAACTTCTTTTTGACAATGTGAAGACACCCGGGGGGGCAATACTAACATTTAAAATTACTGATAATCACTCAGACTCCTCTGAACGGGTTCAAATCTTACCTGTCTTCATTCAGCTTAAAACTTTCACATCTCAGCCTTCCTCTGTCACTTCAGGTGAATTAACAAATCAAAAACATTATTACTTATTTTGAATACAAAGAAAAGAAACTATGTATTATTGTCAACCTCTGTATTTTATTAGGGAAATTTCACATCCATAAATGTAAATTTCAAGATTCATCACCATCATTTAAGCTATTTTTGATTGAAGTTGATTTTAATTCTCTTAAGTTAATTAATAATAAAGAAATGTATATCTATAATGAATATTCATGCAGAGATTTTCAACCAGTAACCTGTCACAACAGTTACGTATAACTAAAACTTTTTATTTATATGTAAGATTACAAAGTCTGTTTTATTTTTGCTGTTTTGTTTTCATGCTTTTTCTTTTTGTTCCTTATTATACTATCATGTCACTATGCTGGTGTTATGTTACTATTGTACAGTGTGAACTAGTATTGCTTATTTGTTTGTTTGTTCTTTCAATAAAGTTTGAAAAAAAAGAACAAAAAAAGAAATCAAACTTTTGTTATTTTCCATGAAGTTAAACTGTGTTGTTTAGGTTCAACATCAAATAACATATAAATAAAGAGGTTTATTTGATAGAAAAAAAAAACTGTCTATGCTGCAGAGCTGTGATATCTGCGGATATAAAATGCTCATTTTAAAGTAACAAAAAGATTAAGCTCCTTATTTTCAGGTGATTATACAATGTTTATGAATTACGTCACACAGGGGCGTGCACTAACGGACACTCAGTGAGCTCGTTCACTACGTTTCCAGTCGGACATATTCAAGGAAACACAACACGTGGTTGTAGTGTGTGGTGCACCTGAAACGCTGCTGTAAAGGTGAGTGAGTGTGTGTTTATTATTATTATTATTTATGTGTGTGGAGTGCTTATTAAAGTCTGTGACAGCATGTACACTGTTACTGTGAGCCGGGCTGCTGTCAGCAGTGATAAAGTTCAGCTGTTACTGTGCGTCAAGAGTCATGTGCAGCTCTGCATGTCAGCTTTAAATATTTCTGACTAAATACTAAATACTCCTTATCTGCACTGTCGTGTGCATGTACAATGATATGGTTTATTCTGTAGTATGTTTATTTAAGTTAAGCCCGAACGATGTGTAAAGATTGCTTTGCTTATTCTGAAATTATCCTGGGTTATATTGCTCCAGTTTATTTCTCATGTTTATCACTTATTCGTTGACGAAAAATATAATATTTCCTCGTAGTAGTTTGCAAATGTGACTTTTTTGTTGTTGTTGTTGTTGTTGTTTGGTTATAGTCTGTTTTTTGTGACGTTTTGTTGACTAACTTAACACTCGGCAAATCTTCCAAGAAAATGAGCATATAGGTCAAATTATGTTTTACATGCAGAGCTGTGAATGTCAGCATAAAAGTGACACTGTCAAGCCGGAGTAGGTCTAAATAAAAGTCTGTTAGCAACACCATTTTAGACATTTAAAACCCCCTGCTGTTTAAACAGGATAAATGTTACATGTCTAAAAGTTAAACCAAAGTGTGGTAGTGAGGCCAAAAGAAGCTAAAACAACTGTAAGGAAAGTTAAAAAGAAAATTAACAAAAATGTATAAAAATGTTCTAAAATGTCATTGTTTGTGTCCATGTTTGTTCACTAGCAGTCAGAATCATAGCAGGAAGACTCCGATGTAACAGTCCAATATTTAACCTTATTTTAGTAAAGATCTTCTTTGAATTTTTCCGCAGATTAAAATGCCAAAGAAACGTGCCTCAAATGTGAAGAGGCGCAGCAGCCAAGATGACCAGCTCCCTCCTAAACAGAGCAAGCTGACGCAGAGTGACACTCCATCCCCTCTGTGCTTCGACAGCCCTGACAGCCTGTTCGAGAGCCTCATTCAGCCCATGAAGACAGAGCAGTTCTTCAGGGAGTACTGGGAGAAGAAACCCCTCCATCTGCAGAGGTCTGATCCCAGTATAGCCTCCTACTACCAGTCTTTGTTCCAGCTGTCCGACCTGCAGAGCCTCTGTTCTCAGGGTCTGGAATACTACAGGGACGTCAACGTGGTTCGCTGCATCAACGGCAAGAAAAAAGTGCTCAACAAGGAGGGGCACGTTAAGAGCAGCGTTCTCAATAAGACCTTCGTTCAGAATAAAGCCACCATCCAGTTCCACCAGCCACAGAGGTTCAAGGTGAGAGTTCTGCTTCAGCTTTGTTTGACAAATGATGCTACTGCAAATCGATTAATTAGAATATCTACTACTGCTGCTATCTTACAGGCAAATACACAGTAAGTGCATTCAGGAACAAGAGCTAGATGAAATCAGAAAATATATATATATCAGACAGTTGAGTGGACGTTTGTAAGGAGCAGCTCTCATGTAGTTTTTCTTGTGTCTCGTCAGGATGAGCTCTGGAGGATCCAGGAGAAGCTGGAGTGTTTCTTTGGAGCCTTGGTGGGCTCCAACGTCTACATCACACCACAGGAGTCCCAGGGCCTTCCACCTCACTATGATGATGTTGAGGTAAGAATCAAAGACTGGACTGGACTCAACAAACCCTTATTTCACAAAATATTCACAAATAAACACTTTACAACCAGCATTTAAAAATGTACAGTATGTTTCATATTTCATGCTCTGGAGCTGGTTGTTGAGAAGGATGCTCCATAAACTTCATAACATAATGAACAACAGCTCACATCCCCTACATGACGATACTGGTCAAATAACAGAGCGTGTTCAGATGGAGATAAAGTCAATCTATCCATCCATGAGTGATGAGAGTGGTGCCACTCTACACCAACCTTAGGGATTTAATGTCCCAGACTTTCTCATATCAGAACATTTAGTGCTCGCTAACTTTTTTTCCCCTTATGCTGATGGTGCTCTTTGCCTAGGTGTTTATTCTGCAGCTGGAGGGGGAGAAACGTTGGCGTCTCTACAAACCTACTGTTCCCCTGGCGTCAGAGTATAGCCTGGAGTCAGAGGAGAGGATCGGCAGTCCAACACATGATATTGTACTGAAGGTACAGCACCCTAAAATGTGTAATTACCTGTTAATGTTTTCTTCTTTTATTCAACAATGGCCTTTTTTTTTTTTTTTTTACACAGATAAAAAATAACTGCTGTAACCTTTTTAAATTGTCAGGTTAGACCAAAACATGAGGCAAATATTTTGTCAAACATTAATTTTTATATATAAAATTATATATTTTTTGAATGAGTGAATCATCTTTTCTCTCCACAGACAGGAGATCTTCTGTACTTTCCCCGAGGAACCATCCATCAAGCGATGACTCCGGCAGGAGTGGACCACTCCACCCACCTGACTCTCAGCACTTACCAGAGAACGTACGGCAGCTCCTCTTTATTGTTGTGAAAGCAGCATGTTAGCAGAGCAGCAGCAGCTTCACTCCCTCTGTCTGTGTCTGCACAGGATGCTTTCAGGCACAGTACTCAGTGTAGGTTTCCAGCTTGTTGGAAGCCCAACACACAATCACTGTAATCATGCATGTAAAACAGGAGGAAAAGCACAATAAGACGGGTCAGGTTTATGCTTATAGCACCAGTCAAGTGAGTTTTGCTACTGAAACGCCTGCAATGTTGACACACTGTAAGTCTTTGCTTTGAGTGTCTGTGATCTTTGTTTAGATGGACTAGATTTTGCCAGAGTATCCAGACAGGGGGTCAAATAATTAAGAGACATCTACTTTGAATCACACAACTAAGATCAAAAGAACACACTGTAGAGTCTCAACGTTGATGTGTTAGAAGCAGGAAAAATGGGCAAGCCAAATTCTGATGGCTAGATGACTGGGGATGACAGTGTGATGCTGGGATGCCTTGGGTCTTGCCATTCATGTAGATGCTACTTTGACTTGGTGCCAGATACTTGGCACACCTTCAGAGGTCTAGTGGCGTCCATGCCTCGATGGGTCAGGGCTGTTTTGACGGCAAAAGGGGACCTACACAATATTAGGCAGGTGGTCGTCATGTTATGGCTGATCGGTGTATATTTTGGAATTAGGAATGCATAGCTGCACAACTTGGGTATGGTCAGGCATGGTCTTTTGTACTTGTACATGTCACTACGCTACATCATATTAAGTTGTACTATCACGCAGTTGTGATGTGGCTGTGTGCTCTTCTATTCACTGTTCTCTATCTGTCCTCACCTCAGGTCATGGGGAGATTTGTTATTGGACGTATTTCCCAGCTTGATGTTTGACAGCAGCAGGACTGAAGTCGGACTGAGAGCGGGCATGCCAAGGAGACTCTTACTGGTAAAACTGTTTGTATTATTACTGTGGCACAACTACAACATGCACATCTTGTTTAGTTAGAAAGGTTCAGATCAGGCAGCACGTTATGATCTGTCGGCTGTGTTTTTGTGTGTGTGTGTAGGGCAGCAGTGAAGGCCTGGACACCAGCAGACAGCTAGCAGCTAGTCTCAGATCTCTGGCTGATAAAATGGAAACAGGGATGCAGGAAGTCCGCTCCGCTCACATGAAGAGAGACTTCATCATGAACAGACTGCCACCATACAGCCAGCAGGAGCTGCTTACACCATGTGAGCTTGTTTGTGGTCACTTGTATGTGTTAAAACATGTACGGAGGGCACAATAATATAATTTACTTTGCAATTTTGTGCGTGTGCGCGTCACAGCTGGAAAGATTCCTGCCTTGGAGGACATGGTGTCTTTGAGGCTTAAAGAACATATGGTAATAACAGTGGAGCCCAGCCAAGAGAGAACAGTAAGTCCAAGTTTGCTGGCCTTGAATGAAGTGCAGGTTGGTTTAGATATCCTGACAAACATTCAGTGAAGTGCTCAGCTGTGTCCGTGTGTTTCAGGATGAGTCCACGGAGCTCGTCGTCTTTGTCTTACATTCTTTAAAGAACCAAAGGGAGAGCCACATGATGGGTGAAAGTCCTGACGAAGAGGAGGAACAAGACATCTCCAGGGTAAGATGCTGATGTGCTTGTGGTGCAGACAGGATGCAGTATTTTTACTGTTCTTTTTAAAAGGATAAAGCTCATGTCTAACTTTCCCAATTCAAATATGTTCCTCAGTGGTGACATAACTTTTGAACCGTAAGTCTCTGAAACAGTTTTTCTGTGACAGGTGACAAATTTAAAAGGAAAAAACATGAACAAATGAGTGGATAAACAATATGAATTATGCTCAGTTGCATGTATAAAATGCTGAGCATGGCTAGCGGCTTCTGATTTTGTATTAATATGACGGCAAGAGTACAAGATCCAAGTCACTTTTTGGAGAAGCAGGTTCAGACTGCTCAGCTGGCAGTTTGAACAGGAATAGTGCACAATCTTTTATGTATGTGATGTGTCTGTCCCTGGTCATTCACACGCATTTCCATGTGTCTTTGTCTCTGCAGGGCCTGCAGTTTCCTCTGTCCCACCTCCAGGCCCTGCGACAGCTCCAGCAGGTAGAGCAGCTGGCTGTGGACGAGCTCCAGCTACCCACACAGGAGGACAAACTCAGTCTGGTTCTGGCTCTCTGGAGTGAGAGCCTGTTAGTTGTAGTATAGAACCGCAACATCAAATATCACTATGTGAAGTATTTAATTAAATAGCAGCAGTTTATTGGGGCTTGCTCTGGTTCATTTGCTGTTGTTACTTGTATCAACATAATAAACTCTTTCACAGATTCGTCGACGCTGTGTTTTTTTACCCAGGCAAAGGCCCGCGACCCACTGAGAACGGGTCCGCGACCCACCAGTTGAGAATCACTGCGCTAGAGGATAAACTACATGTCTTCATAACGTCTGTATCAGGGAGATGGGAAGCCAAGTAGCTGTTATCTGTTTCTCTGTGGAGGTTGACGAATGGACGTCACTACCAAGGACTTGGGGTCAGTTGGCAGTTGTTCCCATCCCAGTTGGAGGGAAAATTAATTAAGGGAGGAGTGTGAATTCGGATTAATCAGAAGCACATGACTGAATGACTGATGGGGCTACATCATCCTATCTAAAAGTCAACAATCCCTCCTTGTGTGACCAGAGGTCTGATCTCTAAGTAGTGCGTGGCTTTCGTAATAGCTGTCTGAACTTCTTGGTTTAGAAAAGCATTATGCTTGGAGGATTCTACCTCCTTTCCAAGGGCTGATTTGCAAGGCTGTTTTTTCTGTGGAAGTTCAAAAGCAAACATCTTAATAACCATTGTGGTCTGTGCATCACAGAAATTCAACCTGCTGATGAATTCAGGGTAGCCGCACTTTAGGCTCTGTTTGCGAGACCAGAAAAAAAGCTCTACACGAGCGGTTTCCATTGGAGGCGATGTGGTTGGCATTGGTGTTGCGTGGCAAACACCTAACTAGCCTATAACAAACAATGTGGTTGCCTCGACTATCAAGTAGTATCCTGTGGAGGAGGGGTAGCTACAGCATCATCTAGTGGCTTTTGTGATTTTGACAGACTGGAGAAAGTGTGTCCCAAAGTGTCACATGCACTAACTGATATGCCTGGCAGTAACAGTCAGGAGATACCTCAACAGGGTTTTCTTTCCCTTCTATTGGCCATGCTGAATTTCTTCACTATTACATTCAGAGCACTGGACAGAAATCACATTGTGTCAACACTCTCCATACAAAGGCAACTTATCAAACATTGAAACTGAGACGTTTCATTCATTTTGGAAAATGATAGGTCCATGTTGAATTTGATGCGATCAACACGATTCACAAAAATTGGGACAGCAGCCTGATCGGTGTCTTTCCGTCTGCTGCTAGCCTTATCAAAACACAAAGTCAGATTGAGTATTTTGAGTGTTTAATGTGAACGTCATTTACATCAACAAACAGCCAACAACAAGTAGAATCACGTACAATACAAGTCTAATTCTCAGACTTTAAATTAAATGTCATCCTGAAAACAGCAGTTTGTCCTCTGTAGATTTGAACCAGTTCTTTATCTACATAATAACAGACTTTTGTTTTGAAAAATAAATCAGTAGTTAACGCAACATTGTGCAATTTTTACTAACATAAATAACATTTTAAATTACTATGATGCTACACTAATGTGTAATCAGGTAAATGGTATCTCTGTCATTTTATTTGTGCCCTGTACGCCTGTTCACACACCAACTATAATAACTATTTAGCTGATTTTAGAAAAACTGGATCAGATTATATGGAGAAAATGTTTTGTGGTGTCACTCTGATGTCCTCCGGGCTGCTATGCCTCAACTCTTAGTACAGTACTGAGAGTACAGACAGTAAACTGCTGCCAATTATAGCTACTGCTATCTTAGTATTGCACCCAGTCACAAAAATGATTTTATTTTGAATGATGACGTAATTCAGACCAAAACTAAACAAATATATAAAGACTTCATGCACACAGTGACGTTTATACTGTATATTTGTATATTCAGTTGGTCTCAGTTTGTTCACATTGTATGGAGATGGGACAGGAATGACTCCAGTTTGTAACACCAGTGAGATTACAACAGTAATCTAATAATTTGAACCTGCAGACAGAGCTCAGGGTTTAATGACAAATCACTACATACATATATTGTGAATATATTGTAAATATATCATGAGCAAACTGGAAATATATTGTCAACACATTGTTAATATACTGTGAACATTGTAGATACATTGTAAATATATTGTGAATATGTTGTAAATATATTTTAGATATATTGTAAATATACCATGAATGTATCGGGAATATAGCAAATATACTGTAGATATATTATAAACATGTTAATATATCATGAATATATTGTGGAAATGTTTTCAATATATTGTAAATATACTGTAGATATATCATGAATATATTGTAAACATATTGTAGATATACTGTCAATATATTGTGAATATATTGTAAAAAATATTGTAAATGCATCGTAAATATATTGGAGGTATACATTATATCGCAGAAATATTTACAATATATTGGCAATATGTTGTAAATACATTGTAGATATATCGTGAATATATTGTAGATATGTTGTGAATATGTTTAAATAAATCAGCATCAGCAGCATGTTTGGCAGTCCACCTGTCTGTCTCTCAGTCGTACCTGTCTCGCTTTTTGTCACATGATGCGTCTCATCTCAGGCTCCACCCAGAGTTGGTCATGTTCTATTACAGCGGTCAATCAACAGGCGAACAGTAAGTGTGTTTTCATTTGGTCCACTTCAGGTGCTGGATTTACCTGAGAGACACCTGCTGACATAAATGTATGAGATGATGAGAACACATCATCATACAGCTGACTCAGAGGATTCACTTGGGTTTCTATTAGAGCCTCTCCATTGGTTCAACACCTTCATTTACAATGATGTAATCAGTCTGCTGGGGGCGGAGTCTGAAACGTCTACCTGTCTGCGCGTGTGTACCTGCCTGTGTTTCAGTGGAAGACGGTCTGTCTCCAGCGTTTGTCAGGTGTGAACGGCCACAGACAGTCAGTGATGGCGGTGGCGAATGGTCGTGGCTCAACGCTCAGATTCAGCAACTCCAGACGAGAACAGTTCAACTGACTGTTCATTGGACGAAGAGTCGATGCCGCCAGCTGCTCCGTCAGCTGCAGATAGACAGACAGGTGATTTAATACCACATACTACTAATACTACAAATACTTAATACCATAGAAAATAAGGACTGTATGTATTCAGCTGCAGAGAATTGATTTAATATAATATAACTGATTAATATATTGATATATATTTACAGGTATGAGGTGGTTGGACGGCAGGTTGAAGGCCTGAGCCATGGCGACAGCCATCTCATATTTAGTCATCTGCTCTTTAGCTGAAAAGTGAAAGATTCCTTTGATAGACGGGTCCTGGAAGAGACAGGCAGACAGGGGATGAGACAGGCAAAGATATGAGAGACAGAGTCACTGACACTGACAGGTGCCTGTCTCTCTCTCCTAGTCACACAGTTATGCACCTGTCTGCCTCTTTCGGAGAGCTTCCTGCAGACAGCAGCGACGTCCCGGGTGTCAGTGGGGAACCTCTGCTGGCAGTGATCCAGAGTGCAGGTCTCCGTCGCCTCCTGGACTTTGAGCCACAGTGATGTCACAGCGCTCTCAGACACAGACTCCACCTCTCCGAACAAAACCGGCACCCGTAGCACTACCGCACCTGAGAGACAGACAGACAGGTGAGACACAGACTCCCCGGTTCTCCACCACACAGACAAGTGAAAGACAGACAGACAGGTACCTGGACAGTGTCTCAGTGTCTCTCTCTCTCCCTCCAGTTTGCTGCGTCCATAAACGTTCAGAGGATTCGGACTGTCGTCTTCTCCATACGGAGGATTCCTCCCATCAAACACGTAGTCACTGCTGATGTAGAGGAAGAGCGCTCTGTTGGCAGCTGTAAACATAAAGAACATGATCCTCATCATCAGCCAAGCATACAACACAGATAAATAAACACAGTCACTGCTGATTTAGAGGAAGAATGCACTGCATTAACAATATATCAATATTATAAATACTATAAGGACTGTGAGACAAAACGATCTTGATGACGATAAAAGATGTCAACATGTAAATGAGGGGAACATGACGACGACAGATGTTTGCTCACCTGCCTCCTTGGCGAGCGTGCTCGTGGCGTGCACGTTGAGATTGACAGCTGCTTCAGTGTGTCTCTCCACAACATCTGGACGTCTCTCAGCTGCACAGTGGACGATCACGTCAGGCTGAAACACAGTGAACACTCAGGATTCAGATCATCACCTGAAGTTCAGCCTATAACTAAAGATATACAGTGTTTATGTCTATGGACCTGAACCAGACTCAGTGTAGAAAATTATTTATTTAAAATAATTAACATATTTAAGCCTGAAACTGGCTCACTGTGCAGTACAGTTGTAGTACTGACTGCAGTACCTTATACTCTTGCAGTAGTCCTTTGACGGCGTCCTCGTCTGTGAGGTCACAGCGTAGGAGGCGAGGCCTGGCTCTCCTGTATCCGGTCCCGATAACCATCCAGCCGTTGTTCTGAAACTCTCTGCAAACGGCTCGACCTAGAAGACCTGTTGCTCCGGTAACCAGGACCCTCGGAGCCGGGCCCATTGCTTCCTCCTGGAGTAAAACAGTACAGTCTGACATTTACTTCCTACGGAGCCCAAAACTATTTAAGCAATTTTTTTTATCCTGTGCACACAAGATAAAAAACAAAACAAAGAAAGAAACTATAAAGATGTTGAAATTCACACTTTCAGAGCATTTCATTGCCCAGTGCAATGTTTAAGCAATTTCATGACGTCTTTCATGTTGGGTTCCTGTTGCAACTGACAGAGAGTTCAGATTGAGGGCTAAAGATTTTATTTTTCACATTACAGCTGTCAAGAAGTACAGCACATATTTAAGTGTGTAGTGGCCTGCACTTTTATTGTTCTCATCAACAAAACTAACTGTCAGTAAGTGAGGCTTTGCTAAGATTTCCAGTCATATACTTTTTAAAACCACCATCAAACACTCCTTCATCTCGTGATATGACATTCTGAGGTGAAAATAAAACTTTATTAGCCGAGTCTTCTCCATTATATGGTGGCTGTTAGAGCAGCATATGAAATTATAGTAAGTTAACTTGTGCGTACAAGAAAATAACAAACTTGTGCACACAAGATTAAAAAGTAGCACTATTTGAGACTTTAGGGGCTTAAAAACCTTCCTGAAATAATCATCATCATCATCATAACCATAATATGATTTTGAATTAAATTCAACTGTAACAGCTGATCACAGATCAGATCTTAGTCCATCGTCTCTCAGTCCATCTGCACCTGTCTGTCCGTCTGTAAACATCTGGAATGCATAACGTCAGCAACAATAAATAAATAAATAAATAATAATAGTTATAGAATTTTCTATCCGTAGGTTACACAAGGTCACGTGTGGGCCTTGAGGTCCTCTGCAGTATTAGTTGTTTGGCTTTGATTGAGACCAGTAGGTGCCAGTCTCTCTCAACACTGTGGTGGCCAGGGTCAAAGAGACCTATTGCTGCCTTCCTAGACATAATAGATAGTTTGCCGTTGACGTTCCAATCTGCGTAAACAGACATCTGTCTCTCCAGACTAGAATATGCTGACACTAAGACCTCCATGGGTAAAAACATTCTCTTATTCTGGCGTGTAGTATTTGTGTTGTTATCTTTGGGTTTAAAGTCGATCCACCAGGATGAGTTGGGCAGAATGTGAGACGACCAGGCACTTCTGATGAACTTTGAGAGTGTCTCTATTTCTCTTGATCAAGCGTCAATAAATAATACAGCATAAGACATCAGAGGCTCCTGAACACTTTCTTCCTTCCTGACCTCACTATTGACCTTTGACTTCAACAATTACTCCACAACAACAACAATAATAATAATAATAATAATAATAATAATAATAAACTAACCAGAGATCTTTGTTTTTTCTTTCTAAAACTAGAAATAAACATTGGTCAATCAATAATTGATTCGGCATTTCTCCAGCAGATTTTTAAAAATCTTCATGCTGGTAAATAAAATCTACAAACAGACTCCAGGACAGTTCCAGGACCTGCTCCAGGACCTGTTCCAGGACCTGCTCCAGGAGCACCTGTTAGCCGTTAGCCCCGTTAGCTGCTTACAGGTGAATGTTTACCTGAACTAGCTGCACGCGGCCCGGGCTGAAGATAATCCTCAGTTCTGCGCCTGCGCGACTCATCTCTCCTCGCCCTGATCGGATATGTTTCTGATATTTATTACTGATAAATATCGATCACTCAGCGCCTCTCTTATTTTCTGATGCGCAGTTTGTTTTCTCTTCTTCCTCTTCCGCCTCACGCCCATCAGCTGTTTGCCGTAAAGCAGCTGTCGCTGCGGCTCTGGCTGGTTATGCAGGCTTCAGATCAGGAGCTCGGTTTGGCTCTGAACCGACTGAAACTAAAACTGATCTGAGACCTGATCTAACACCAAGACACCAGGAAAACTGCTAAAAACACAAACTGTGCATTTACCTCTGAACCTCTGAACTCAAATCCAGGCATCTCATCCAGCTCACAGTCCAGTCCAGTCCAGTACAGCAGCAGAGCCCGTCTCTTCTTCCTCTTTTAACAATAAGACTGCTGCTTTACCGCCTCCTGCCGGAGCGGAGTGAGACTTCTGCTGCAGCACAGACAATATGAGACAAAGACAGTTAAGCAATTAAGTCGAGAGATCACTGAGGAAGAGGAAGGACTGAAGAAAACATCAAGAAAGAAATATACATGAATAACAGAGACAGACAATAACACAGTTAGGTAATAGAAAGCCAAGGGTGTGCTAAATAACCCAACTAACTAACCCTAATTAACCTGACCAACTAACTTACCCTAAACCTAAGACATGCAGTGACTGCTGTAGATGTGCAGTAACTCTAGAGCAGGATATGTGCCTCTCCAGTAGATGTGTAATGACTTCAGGAAAGTAGGTGCAGTGAATCTGTGGTACACGTGAAACTCTGCTGTAGATGTGCAGTGACTGCTGTAGAATATGTGCAGTGACCCTGCAATAGGTGCACAGCAACTTTGTTGTAGATGTGCAATGACCTTGCTGTAGATGTGCAGTGGCTCTGCAGTAGAGATGCAGTGACCCTGCAATAGGTGTGCAGCAAGTTTCTTGTGGATGTGCAGTGACCTTGCAATAGAAAATGTACAGTGACTCTGCAGTAGATGTTCAGTCACTGCTGTAGATGTGCTGTGACCCTGCAATAAGTGTGCAGCAAGTTTGTTGTAGATGTGCAGTGACCTTACAAAAGAAGATATGCAGTGACTTTACAGCTGAAGATGTGCAGTGATTCTGCTGTAGATGTGCACTGACCTTGCTGTAGATGTGCAGTGGCTCTGCAGTAGATGTGCAGTGACTCTGCTGTTGATGTGCAATGACCTTGCTGTAGATATGCAGTGGCTCTGCAGTAGACGTGCAGTGACTCTACAGTAGAAGATGTGCAGCAGCTGCTCACCTCAGTGTTGTCATGATGAGACACAGGTGGACAGGTGAGGGGGCTTTTAACTTGGAGGATTTACTGTAAGCACACACACACACACACACACACACACACACACACACACACATGCACACACGCACGCACACACACACACATGCACACACGCACACACACACACACACACACACAAGGTAGATAAAGTGACCTGATTTCCTGTAAATGGAGAAAGGAGGAGCTAGGGAGGGAAGGGAATGATCAAGGTGTGGAAGTTTGTAAAGGTAGAGAGGGACTCCCCTGATCTGGTAGGAACTGGTAGAGAACAACAGACGAGAAAAGTTTGGATTGTCCTGAGCGTACGGGTGGCAGAGACTGGCGTCGTTCATATGAGGAAAGCAACAGTTGTGAGGTAACATATGTCTGTATGAGAATGTTTAAGTAGGTGGGTGCAGAACCAGAGACTACTTCGTAGTCAGCATTAGAGATTTGAATTTAATGTGGACTGCTACAGGTAGACAGTGGAGCTCCATGAGTAGTGGGGTGACATGTTGAAGAGCAGGCGAGCCGCCACGTTCTCAATCATCTTGAGGGGTTTCACTGTGCAGGCTTGGAGGCCCGTCAGGAGGACGGTACAGTAATCTAGTATGGAGATGACCACAGCTTGTGTCAGGAGTTGAGTGACATGTTGAGTTAGGTAAGGCATGACCGGGCAACTGAGGAGTGTGTCAGTCTTGTTTGTGATTCTTGAACAAGCTTCTTTTGTCCTGAGTTTATCTTCTCAGACTGAAGTCCAGAAGATCAGAATCACTTTATTGGCCATATATATGTGTACACACACACACACACACAGAAATAAAAAACAGTAAATGATAAAATAAATAAATGCTACTGCCAACTTGTGGCTCAAAGGTCAGTTGGTCATCAATCATGGTGCTGAGGTAGTTGTATCGTTTTATTATCTCAACAGCTTGACCTGATCTATGACGACTGAAGAGAGGGCAGAGGGATTCTTTCTAAAATCAATCAACATCTGTGTAGTTTAAGACATATTAATATTAAGAAAGGACGACTCACACCACTCGGTGAAATACACACACAGGGAATTTGAATCTGGTTACATGTTGCTCTCAGTGTTCATACAGATATAGACATGAAGACATAAAGATGAGTGACTGTGTGAAGGAAGAGGAGGACACAGCAGAGTCTCCAGGATCCAGCTGTCTGTCTATGAAGAGTGATCGGTCCAGAGGTTATCCTCCAGCCTTCAGTGATGAATCTGGACCTTCAGACACAAAGTAAGACACTGTTTTTACTGTAGACTGACCTGATGAAGATGATACATAGAGGATGAAGACAAACTGCTCAAAGGTGATGCATTATATTCATGATGCAGAACTTTTAGTGCAGATACTGTTTCAAACTAAAATGGATCTTAGAAAGTGAAACAGTGAGTCCTTCACTGTTTCACTTTCTAAGATCCATTTTCCATCATCAGCTCTCGTTAATGGAAGGCTTTTACTGTGAAAAGAGCTGCAGGAAGTGCTGAGTTTGTATGAATAACAAACTACAGGCAGATGACTGAATGTTTAATTAGACAGACAGACAGACAGACAGGAAAAGCTGTTAATTAATGTTCATGAAAGCAGGAGAGTTGAAATAAAAGGAACAATCATCTTCATCACAGACTGAAAGCTGAATTCAAACAGAAAAGTAACAACACTTTTACTCTTCTCTGTAAACATCTGAGCTTCGAGACAGTGCCATTCAAATCTTGATATTTGTCACCAACAATCAACAAATCATTTGAGTGATAAAGAAATGTCTTCACAGAGGGAGGAAGAGGAGTCATGTTCCTGTGGAGGAGCAGCCATCCTGCTGTGTTTTGTGTCAGGACGTCCTGAAGGATCCAGTCTCTACCAGCTGTGGACACTGGTTCTGCAGTCACTGCATCACCTCATACTGGGACCAGTCTGCTTCATCAGGAGACTCCTCCTGTCCCCAGTGTGGAGACAGATCCAGAACAAGACATGGACTGCAGACAGCCAGTCAGACCAGCATTGTACAAAGTAAGACTGTCCATCTTTAAAATGTAACCTGCTGCACTTCATGACATTATGTTAATTTAGAGACTTACAATAAGTGAATTCAACCATGTGGAAACAACCCCAAAACTGCAGGAATCATGCAGGTGCATCAACTTTATCAATGAACGGCTTCAAGTGCTACAGTTAGTTTGTGAGTTTTCAGGGTGAACATGTGTTGATGAGTTTCTGCTGTCCTGACATCAGTAAGGAGCTCGTTCCACTGTTGTGGTAATCAGCTAATTGACATTTTTTCTTTGTTTTGTCTCAAACTTTTCTCTCTTTCTTAGTGAGTGGTGGTCTGCAGGAGGTTTTAGATGAACATAAGATCAGTCTGAAGACGAGATGTGAATGTGTGACTGAAGGAAGTGATGAAACAGGAAGTGGAATCCTCCTCAGCAGGATCTACACTGAGCTCTACATCACAGAGGGACAGAGTGAAGAGGTTCATACCCAACATGAAGTGAGGCAGCTTGGAACCACTTCCAAGAAGAAGACCCTCAATGACACTCCGATCAAATGCCATGACATCTTTAAAGCCTTACCTGACCAACAGAGACACATAAGAGTCGTTCTGACGAACGGTGTTGCTGGCATTGGAAAAACCTTCTCAGTGCTGAAGTTCACTCTGGACTGGGCAGAGGGCTCGGAGAACCAAGATGTCAGTTTGGTGGTTCTGCTCTCATTCAGGGAGCTGAACTTGATCAAAGATGAGCAGTTCAGTCTTCTCACACTGCTCCATGTTTTCCATCCAACATTACAGAAGGTCACAGCAGAGAACCTCACTGTCTGTAAACTTCTGTTCATCTTTGATGGCCTGGATGAAAGCAGACTTTCACCGGATTTCAAGAACAAAGAGGTCGTGTCTGATGTCACACAGGAGTCATCAGTCAACGTGCTGTTGACAAACCTCATCAAGGGGAATCTGCTTCCCTCGGCTCTCATCTGGATAACTTCCCGACCTGCAGCAGCCAATCAGATCCCTCCTTCATGTGTTGACAGGGTAACAGAAGTACGAGGCTTCACTGACGCTCAGAAGGAGGAGTACTTCAGGAGGAGAGTCAGTGATGAAGATCTGTCCAGCAGAATCATCTCACACATCAAGACCTCCAGGAGCCTCCACATCATGTGTCTGATTCCAGTCTTCTGCTGGATCACTGCTACAGTTCTGGACCACATGTTGACCACAGACCAGAGAGGAGAGCTGCCCAAGACTCTGACTGACCTGTACTCACACTTCCTGCTGATTCAGACAAAGAGGAAGAAGAAAAAGTACGATGAAGGACATGAGACAAGTCCACAGGAGCTGACGGAGGCTGACAGGGAAGTTCTTCTGAAGCTGGGGAGGCTAGCGTTTGAACAGCTGGAGAAAGGAAACATCATGTTCTACCAAGAAGACCTGGAGCAGTGTGGTCTAGATGTCACAGAGGCCTCGGTGTACTCAGGAGTTTGTACAGAGATCTTCAAAAGAGAGAGTGTGATCTTCCAGAAAACAGTCTACAGCTTTGTTCATCTGAGCATTCAGGAGTTTCTGGCTGCAGTCTACCTGTTCAACTGTTACACAAACAAGAAGACAGAGGTACTGGAGGACTTCCTGGGGAAAGACTACAAACAGAGTGACTCAAAACCAAAGTCTCTCCTAGAGAAGATCTCTCAGTTTTTTAGTTTTTCAGATAGTCATGACCCACCTTTGGATGTATTCCTGAAGAAAGCCATGAAGAAATCTCTACAAAGTAAAAATGGTCATCTGGACCTGTTTGTTCACTTCCTTCATGGCCTCTCTCTGGAGTCCAACCAGAGACTCTTAGGGGGCCTGCTGGGTCAGACAAAGACCAGTTCAAGGAGCATCCAGAGAGCCATCAACAACCTGAAGGAGATGAACAGTGGTGATATCTCTCCTGACCGAAGCATCAACATCTTCCACTGTCTGATGGAGATGAACGATGACTCAGTCCATCAGGAGATCCAAGAGTTCCTGAAGTCAGAGAACAGATCAGAGAAAAAACTTTCTGAGATCCACTGCTCAGCTCTGGCCTACATGCTGCAGATGTCAGATGAGGTGCTGGATGAGTTGGACCTGAAGAAGTACAACACATCATGGGAAGGACGACTGAGACTGATTCCAGCTGTGAGGAACTGCAGAAAGGCTGAGTAAGTCCAGATGTGATTACCATTATAAATCAGTCTAGATTAGTCATTAAGTTTTTCCTGATATACACAATATTAAATTATTCTCATTATTAAAATAGTGTTCATCTTGTTTTTTTTAACAAAAATTATATGTCAGCTGTGTTTTTTCACAAATATTCCAGAGCCGTTTCAAATTCATTTGTGCAAGTAAGTGCACAAATGTAGATTTTTCAGTTGGTTGTGTTTAAAGTTGCAAAGTTCATCAACACAGATATTCTGTTTATTTTTAACAATCGTTTGTTATTCCTATTAGTTTTTTTTTTTATTGGTTTTGGAGTCAGTTCATAGTGAACAAGGGGGGTGTTAGGGCATGCCACACTCCACTCTTAAAGAAAGATACTGTATTTATCTAAAGTCTGCTAACATGAACTAACATTAGCCATTGTAAACTGTCTCTTTTTGTCCCCTCAAATATCCTGAGTGTGTTGAACCGAGCAATGGTGCAATTTATTGCTCATGAATTCAAGTTGTGTTACACAATCTTGTTTTGAAGTCTTTCTTATATACTGTTACTAACAGAAACAAACTTAGGTGTTTTCTCTCTTGTTGGTGTCAAGAAGAGAAGTAGCAGGAAATGCACAGCTTCCACCAATAACAGAGGTCTGATGAATACATAAAGACACAATGGTAGAATTGAGACTTTTATAGAGACCTTATACACATCAAAGGTCAATATTATGTTTTTATTGCTGCTATAATGATAACATTTTTCTAATGACATTGTGATATTGTGTGTTTAATTTCTGTCCTGTTTGGCAGCAGTCACTGAATTTTCCCACTTATGGGCGTGAACCTAAAGCAGCAGGTATGGAGCAAAGAGAGATCATCTTTCCCAACTGTAACTGTTCACTGAGTTAGCCTCATCCTAACTTTGTGCAGACCTGGGATCAGATCACACTGATAGACTGTGGATATTATGGAAGACTAAATGTAACTAAATTTACTAATTTTCTCTCCCTTCATCTGCAAGATTAAAGCAAAACAAAGATTAAAAGTCTGCAGGTGTGAGAGAGAATTTCATGTCAAACACAATGAGATAAGATGAGCTGAACCACTGATGTGAAGAGTAAATGTTCATCAAAACAGAATATATCAAACTGTTCTGACATCAAATGCATGGAGTAAATATAAAGTGTCCTTTTTCATAATAACATATTTTGTAATATATGTTTCATCACAGACTTTCTAACTGTGAACTCTCAGAGACTCAGTGTGAAGTTGTGGCCTCAGCTCTGAAGTCTAACCCTTCCCATCTGACAGTGCTGGACCTGAGCAAAAATGACCTAAATGATTCAAAAGTGAAGATGCTGTCTGCTGGACTGGAGAGTCCAAACTGTAAACTGGACACTCTGAGGTCAGTTCACTGCCTGTACTTCATGTAGTTGTTAGTACATATTCAAATCCTTGACTGATGTTTGGCATGTTTTGGTTTTCATGAAATGCTGAACAGTTGTTAGAGTAACAAAAAGTCCAGAAAACAAATGTTTGACAGTTTTTGAGCTTCCACAGACTCACATTGTGGTCAATCAGTCAGTGAAGATGACTTCAGTGCTGATGAGGCTGTAGAGTGTGTGATGGGTTCTTGAAAATCTGATGTTAGCAGATAAAAACAGGCTGCAGAGAGTTTGAGCTTCTGTGTAAACCAAGAAAGAGACAGGTTAGAAAAAGAAAAGAAAGATGAATGAATGAATGCAGTGAAGTTTAATAAAGGTAAAGTGATGAACTGTGATGATCTTCATGATATCAGAAGCTGATATGATTGCTACAGACAATCCTCACAGCTGCTGTGGTGTGGTGTGGTGTGCATTAATTAAACCAGAGCTCAGAGTTATAAACAGCAACCTAACAGGCCAAAACGTCACAACAAAAAAGGATTCAAGGACTGTTTGAGGATTTTTAAAAATAAGCTGCAAAAGAAAAAGGACTCTCTGTTGTAACATGGTTCCCATGAGTCCTTGAGATCCTTAAAAGTTTATGAATTTGACAGTTTGTCCATGTTGAGCTGCAGTGGAGGAATAGTAACTCAAAGAGGGAATTTGGTCCTAAATATTCTTTAACATGGTAGACACCTGTTTGATTGTAGTTGTGTTGGAGGAGAGCACTTCACACTTAGTATTGACAGGAGGAATGATGACTGCCACCAATAACTCTTGTGGCTGCTGTTTGAAGACACACTTGAACAAGTGTAGACCTCTCTTTTGAATGACATTTACCTACTAAGATACCAAACACAGTCAGAAGGTCATGGAATAAATAATAAACTGTTTCTAGTCCAACATGTCTGATTTGATTTGATCCTCTAATTCCAGACTTAACTGAGATCAGCAGTATGTTATTAATCTTTGTTGACATGAATGGTTGTCTGAATGTTGTGCTGACGTTTGGATGATGTGTGTGGAAGGCTGACATTATGATGATCCACAATAACACAATGACAAAGTCACTCTACTCATTTTAGAGAAAGGCTCATTGGTTAGCACATAGTAATGTTGAGCTGCACATGTCAAACCTGAACACATCTGATTGGATTATAAATGGATTTTTATCAACATCATTTATTCTTCATTCAGACTGATGAAGTGCAATTTGTCGAAGATCAGCTGTACTTCTCTGGCCTCAGCTCTGAAGTCCAACCCCTCCCATCTGACAGAGCTTGACCTGAGCTTCAACATGCTGCAGGATTCAGGAGTGAAGCTGCTATGTGATTTTCTGGAGAGTCCACACTGTAGACTGAAGACTTTGAGGTCAGGCACCATTTTTTACTTCTGTGCTGAGATTAATATGATGCGAAAGATGTGGTGACACTAAACTGGAGCCATCAGGCTGATATTATACTGATCCACACTGAGTATCTGAATGCTAAAGTCTATTTTCTTCTTCTGTGGTTTAGTCCATTGACTGACAGAGCAATGTTGAGCTGCACATTTCAAACCTAAATATAACAAGAAAAATCTACACTGGATAATTCACTGTGAATCTCTTCAACTTTTTATCTTCAGTTTCACATCATGTTCCTGTTGAAATAAATGAGAATAAAAATACATAAATACACTAAATTAATCAATAATCTGTTTCAAGCAGGAACATTGTCTTCTAAAGTTACATCATGTATTCTTTATTTAGATTGAGGGGCTGCAGTTTGTCAGAGATCAGCTGTGCTTTTCTGGCCATGGCTCTGAAGTCTAACCCCTCCCATCTGACAGAGCTGGACCTGAGAAGAAACAACCCGCAGTATTCAGGAGTGAAGCTGCTCTCTGATCTTGTGGAGAGTCCACACTGCAGTCTGCAGACTCTGAGGTCAGTAGAGGCTTGCAGTCAGTCCATGTTGGTCTCAGCAGTATTGTACTAAACACAGTTAGTATCAAAGTACAGATCCAGTTTTTCCTGTAAACCTCTGACCTTCTCAGCGGCTGCTTTCTTTAGTGAAGCTGTGAGAGCAGAACGGTGACAGGCTTCAGGATTGGATAAAAAGACAGAGAGAGAGAGAGAACAGTCAGCCAATCAGAGGAGCCAGAAGCTTGTGATGCTGTGATGTGACGATGACTGTTGTTGTTGTGTTCATGTCTACAGGAAATAAAGTTGATTACAGCTGACAGCATTACAAGATGTACAGAGCCAGTGGTCCTCATTCATCAGATCTGATCTCAAAGTGTTTGTTCTCTCATTTCAACACTAAAGAACTGATGAGTTCATCTTTGTCACAGCTCTCGGTCTGATTGAAGCCTGCAAAGAACCACCATTACATTTAGTGACCATGTGGTCTTTGTACAGAGCAGAACCTGAAGTCAAGAAACCACAGCTGAAAATGAAAGTGAGCAGTGAACGTCTTTCTGTTTCTGCAGCGATGATGCGTTCAGGGAGAGTCAACAGACTTGATGCAGGTCTATGAGCTTCACTGGCTATGCTACACAGCTGCTCCACTTGTGATCTGAACAGGACTGAAGTCACTGCTGGTCTTTATACTGTGCTGCATCACTGAGTGACAGCTGATGAAGGGAGTCTCTGTAAACACTGATTCATGACTTCTGCTCTCTTTCTTCTTCTCTCATCAGACGATGGTGATCTCTGTGAGAGTGTAAGTGATGAGAAAGGTGTTTGTGTTGTGGGAGAGGATCAGCTGAGTCCTGATGATCCAGAGAGGTTGAAGCAGCAGCATCAGCTCTGACTGGGCCATGTTCCTGGGAGGTGGAGAGGAGAGGAGAGCTTCATCCAGCAGAGACTAACAGAGGAATCACAACAAGTGGAGATGACTGTCAGCGCTGCAGTATGAACTGTTCTGAGATCAGCTCCACACAATGTCAAACGATGTACAAATAAATGTGTAAAAAATATTGACAACAGTTATTCAATAACTTTCACACTCAGGTGTCATGTTCTGTAATGATATCTAGTGTGTACTACTAGTAGCAGTAGTAATGTACTTTTTGACTTTAAGCTATACAAATAAAATTTCATTTGATTTGATTTGTCATTATGTATCAGCCAAAAACTAAAGTTCAGCCTTTATGATACAAAAAAATATAATAACAGATCACTTTGAAGAGAATATTTAGTAGAGAATTGTTTTGTTACATTGTGTTGAACTGTTGTTATGTAAAACAATTGCTCACAATTACATCTTAGTGTTATAGTGTTATTATATAGTAGGGGATATTTAGGGACTGAGCAAATCTAAAATAAAGAAAGGCCATAGAAAAGGTCCTTTGACCATTTTATTTTTATCTTATCCCATTGTTGTTGTTTTTTCTGTTATTTGATTATAAATTCTAATTTCTCTCTTGCATTCTGGGTTGCCCTTTATTTTAATACAGTGTCAAGCTTGAAACCAACTAAAGCTGAACCTTTATGTAACAAAAATATAACAAGTCATGTTTCAAGACATTGGTCTCTTCACTCAGTGGCCTGTTTAATGGCCCATCCACAGTCTGAAAGGCTCCCTGGGACTTCAAGCCATTCATATAATGAGGAGTGTGAAAAGCGACATGTGTGTAATGGGTCGTTGAAATTCATTGTTCCAGCCAGTAGAGGCAGTCATGAGAAGGTACTTAAACACTAAAAATTAAATAAATAAATTTTAAAAAATTAATAAACCTTACCAGAGCATGTTAGACATGATTTTAGGCTGATCTAAGGCATGTCCGAGAGGGGACCTAAAAATGTCCCGTTAATTTTCAAGTCCACTGTTGGTGTGTGTGTAACGACGCCCAAGTCCACACTTTGATAGGTTGGTGAGTGCACACACACACAACACACTCTCTTTCACACACACAGTGAAAGTGAGGGGGCGTGGGGTGAGCTGCAGCCTTGTCTGTCAATCACCTCCTAAAATAGAAACCTGCCGGCTGATACGACTCACTCTCTCTCAGTGTTTATCAGTATGTGTCTCGACCATTCCTTCTCTCTCAGTGTTTATCTCTACGTCTCTCAGCGGTCTTCACTCTGAGCCTGAAGTCTGTCACCAACACTCAAGTTCTCTCTCTCTCTTCAGCAGGACAGACGGTGTCGATCACCCCAACATTGAGCCGGTGTTGAACCAAGTTTAAATTTATACAAACAGGATTATACACAGACTGCTCGGAGACCAAAACGTCCTCCAAAATGTTTTTTTAAAGTTGGATTTTATTCACTGGCACAACCAGAGAATCTAGAAACTAGACCTAATCTTATACTCCACGAATCTCAGCCAGGAACCAGAAGCAGGATCACCTGATTCTTAACCAAATCCTGATACTGACTGAGAATCTTCAGAGGTAAGAGCGAGTTTAAAATAATCTGATTTCTTTTATCCTTTCTGCTTTTATTGATTGAATTTGCTGATGATTATTATTTTTATTTTTTTTGTTTTGTTGAAAAAACAAAATAAATTACTAAGCAAAACTGTTTACACATTTATTCTAAAGTTTCATTTCATAACTTTAACTTTTTATTAATTTTTTTAGTATTTTTTAAATTTATGTTGAGTCACAGCTGTGACACAACTTGACACTAGAAAACATATACTGTTAACTATATATAACTATATACAACTATGTCCCGGGGCAGGTTACATTTAAAATACTAAATCAACTCTTATAAAAGCACTGCCTACTGACCAATCAGTTCTCTTGGAAAATGTCATCACCATTCATTGAAAATCCTGTAGAGCTCGCTGTGTGAAGCATGAGAGCTCAATAAAATCTACAGATTCCCTAAAAATTCCAAGGTTGTCTGAAGAGGACAATGTGAGGCTAACTCAAACTCACACAAGTCCCACAAAACATCACATGATAATTCATTTTGGATGTCACGAGTAGTAGATATCTGAGTAGTTAATAACTGCATCATCTGCATGCAGATGGATTCTGCACTTTGTCAACTGTATTTAATTTCATTAATGTAAACAGAACTTTAAAGGTTCAGGTAAACCTGACTTTGAGAGGCGAGGATAGAGAAGGCATGAACGTACTGACTTCTTCACCAACAGTTTTGTTTTTTCAGTCATTAAATGCATGTAGTCATTTCCATGTTCCTGTTTATTTGTAAAACTTTCTGTCACGTCACCAACATGTAAAATAGAAACTCTGGACTGTAAACAGCTGATTTTTAAAAGTAAAAATCTGTCATTTTATGTTTTCGTGTTACATTAGTCACAGATCAGACGTCATAAACCGCTTGAATCAAACAAAAACTATACACTATGAGCACCGGACCGAGCGGAGGAAGAGGAGAGAGGACGTTCTTCCTCAGCACCCACCGCTGCCCTGAAGTCGACCTGCTGCCACATCGTAACACTGAGACACAAATCCCTCTACCGTGTTCACTAGTTCCTGCTGAGAAGAGCTCTGAGTTCACCTGTACAGGCCAGTCTGAGGCAAATTACCTGGACGTCTCCTCCAACTGTTGCGCTGAGGAAGATGAAAAAGAGGAGGATGAGGAGGAAGAGGGGAGCATCAGTGACTGGTCAGAGGAGGATCTTTCCCTACACTTCTCTCCATCCGTCATACTCCAATCAGACGATGAAGAGTCAGATCCAGATAGCATCTTTAAGTGTGTCGACATTACCGTGGAAACACTGGTGAGATTTTTGTGATGTGTTTAAATCTCCAGCTCAGGTGGAAGTAACATGAAATCAGATATTTGGATAAGGCAAATTCAGGTTCTTTAAGTAAAATAAAATAAAAATTCAGAAAAAAGTGTTGAGAGAAGGCTCAGAAACATATCCTGACAACAGCTCTCAGTGTTTCACTGGTCAGAAACTTATTTTTTATAAATAATTTTGAAAACAAAGAAATTATAATTATGTTGCTAAAACCTATTTTGTGTGCTTCAGAATAATTTAGATTGTGTGTTCTCAATGTTGTGCTGCAACACAACATAACCGTTTATCCTTATCAGGGTCACAGGATGCTGGAACCGATCCTAGCTGACATTGGTCGTCCGTCACAGGGCTGACACAACATCATGGAAATAACCATTCATATATACAACACTATAAACACGTACAACTTATATAATATGGTATAAACAGCTGAACGATGACTAAAAACAAGAATGAAATGTACTAATTTTGAATAAAGAGCACAAAGAGACAGACATAAACCATATGTCAATGTGTAGTGATAAGTTAGATGAGGAGGGTTCACAAATGTGTCATAACAGTCAGTGGTGGTCCTGGACCTTATTGATGAGGTCAGCCGCAGATAGGAAATACCTGTACAGTGGCGTGAGATTGGTTCTGATGGACTGTAATGTTTCTGTGTTATATATTTACAAATCTTTACCTGCAAATGGCACAGAAGTGACAGATATATAAAAATTAAATGTTTCGCATGCAAATTAGTGTTACATTTTTTTTTAAAACTGATTTAATCATTGATCATATTCTATGTTTACCTGTTACCTGTTGTACAGGTTAAAGGTCCGGAGGGGGAGGGTCTAAGGATGGTCCCAAAACGGCAGATTCAACTGAGAAAGAAGAAAGACATCGACAACATCATTAACCAGGAGAAAACTGAGAAACTGCAGGTACGATGACTTCTATCTGTTCACCTGTCCAAATCTGTCTGTCTGTCCATCTGTCTGTCTGTTTACCTGTCCAGGTTATACCGAAGGATGGACCTGCTGAAAGGAGTGTTGCTAACAGTGAGGTGTCGGCCAATGAGGTTCTCTGTCCCCCTGTCCGCCACCGTCCTGATCTGTTGCTACGGCAGCACAGTATGCCGACCTCCCTCCACACACACTCAACAAGCAGCACTGATGTCGATGGCTACAGTGCTTACAGGGGCCTGGTTGCAGGGGCCAGTCAAGGTAATACTACCTGTACTGTACCTGTTGAAAAGACCTGCCCCTAACCTGTATTTGTCAGAAAGACCCATCCCCTAACCTGTAAACAGACAACTGTAAAAGAAACAGTTGTTTAGATCAGTTGACCTTTAACACCTGATTCAGGTAAAGTTTAGGTTAGATGTCAGCATTTTTCCACCATCATCTGAAGTTGTGATCGGGCGTCAGGATTTCAGTTTGTCTTCCGTTTGTTGATTTTAGGATTTCAAGTTGGAGGAAACTCGAGGCAGCGACTGCAGAAGTCCATCTCTTTGGACGAGACTAAAGCCAAGATGGCGTCCTGCATCATTAAGAGCGTTCTGTCTAAGAAGATGCAGGTAGAGCAGAACAACTCTAAAACCTCCTACCTGCATAAGAAACCTGCGGTGTTACCGAGCGTCCCCCAGCCAGTAGAGCAGCAGAGGGTGAGGGAAGGGGGAGGAGGTAAGACAGGTGTAGGTGTGTCTAAAGCTCCAGTTCATGTGGTGAGAGACATGAGGAGTTTAGTTAAAAACACCTACAGCCTCTCGTTCTCCACAGCTCAAAGTACACCTGAGAACAACAACAAGTCAACAAGCTTTAAGGTGATTGGTCAGGATGAAAGTCCGCCCCCTACCTACCAGCAGGCTGTGGGGGTCAAAGGTCATGATGAAACAAAGAAGAGCTGCCAGGCTGGAGGACACATCAGCAAGGCAGCTGCATCTCTCAGCCAATCACAGGACAGGAAGCAGAACAATAAATTCAGCCATCCAATCACACAGCAGAGACAAGGCAGCGAGCCACTAATGAGCAGAAGTAAAGTAGATGTACCTGGAAGTGACCTGTCAGAGCTCAGCCAATTAGAGACGACCGAAGGTGTGAGTCAACAGGCAGGTACCTCACTCCCCTCCTCTGCAGACATCCAGCCTCCCCCTCACCCCTACGCCACCTCCCAACACCCCATGGGGACACAGCCTTTGCACTCTACTCAGGAACAGAGCTCCATACCGGGTGTGTCTTCTCAATTTGCCCCCAGCTCCTCTCAGCAGATCCTCCACCCCTGTTTCTACACCCCCACTGGCATGCCTACCTTCCCACCGACCCTGCGCCCTCACTTGGGGAATGTCGGCTACATGCACAGCCCCTTGAGCTACATCCAGACCCAGCTGCAGTCGCCCTTACCTGCTCCCACCCTCCATCTGCTCAGGAGGTCTGAAGAGAATCAGACGAAGTTGACTGGAAACACCTCCAACCAGCCAGACCCCTTCATCAAGACCTGCCCACCTCACCAGACCAGGACCACAGGAGACGAGGAGAGCAACGGCAACACAGTGACATCTGCAATACAGGAGCAACATGAGCAACAGAAACATCCGCAGCAGTTTCTGTGTAGTTTCTTACCTGCACAGGTGGGTAATGACTTTTTCATTGACATGACAGGTTCTGCTACAACACCCGGGACCCTCCTTGGTGTCCCCGCCCCCTGTCACGTAATATTAGACCCTAAAAGTGGGCGGTGCTTCTATGTGGACGCACCCCCACAGCCTCGTAGAAAGATGCTGCTAGATCCAGAAACCGGACAGTACGTCCAGGTGTTCCTACCTGCAGCCAGCTCCACCCCCAACACTGGCGTGCTTCCTGTGCGTTGTGCGAACCCCACCGCCTTTGCCCCTTCCATGATAAACCCTGGTCCCACCGTCCTGTCAGTGATGCAGCTGCAGCCAACGGTCGCTATGCCCTCACTGTACCCCCCCTGTCTCCCCTTCACTTTACACACACCTTCAGTTAACTTCACGCACACAGCACCATGATGATATCACATTCTGATGATGACATGCACCGTTGTTTGTTTAATTGTAGCTGGTATCTTTGCTTAACATTATGTTATAGATTTATTTATTATATTATATATTATAGTACTGTTAATATTGTTCTTACCATTTTAAAAGCCTCTGTTTTATTCTGAAGGTCAGAGTTGTAGAGAGGAAGTGTTATTGAAGGAATTAAGTCAAGTTTTGTTTAATATTTCTCTATAATATTAATCTCAGTGATGATATATGATGAATTAATGTTGTCAACAGCGTCAGTCCTTTGTACAAATGTTTGTTACGATCGTTTTATATGTTATATGTATAAAAGTTTAACACTTTCTGGCCTCTGAAACAAAAAAAATAAATGAGCCTCAGAGACAAATCTGAGGATTTAAAACAGAACCAGCTGACGTTATCTGACCCTCAACTTTAAAAAAAATAGTTACTATAATCAATACCCCGTATGACTACCTGAACTAATGTAGCAACATGCAGCTAGCTGTGTCTGTTTGTTGTGACTGTGTGTTTAGTTTAATTTAGTTATCAATGTGTTTATGAAATTACTTCAGATTGTTTTTGGGCTGTTTGATTTTATTTTTTTTACACAGTTTTGTACAGAAGTTGCTGCTTTACAACCTGAAATGATGAAATCATACTGTTTCTGATACAAACTGATGACTCTACTGAACCTAAGTGTTTTTAATATTCACTGACAGAAGTTATTAATCTGAAGATGTTTGATTTCATGCTTTAAGTTTCATTTAAATAATTTATCCTTCACCTTCAAAACAAAGTACAGATACTATAATAATTACTTGCACTATTATGCTTATATTTAGATATATATTTTCTTTTGTGTAGAGTCTAAAACAATGAACACAATTATCCATAAACACAGTACATATTATAAATGCGATGCTGTTCATGTCGATAAAACAGTTTGGTCACGTTTTGCACAATTGTCTCATTTTTTGTGTTTCCTTTTGCACTTGTAATAATAAAAAATACTGTTTATGTTTCGATGTTTAAAATAAAAAATAAATGAAAAGTAAGAAGTTGTTTCCTGAGGTCATAAAAACACTGAGCGGTTCACAGCAGTCAGACCTGTTTATGGTGAAAATATGTTTCCATGTAACAGAGGCAGAACTTCAGACTTTATGTTTTTTTTTTGTTTTGTTTTTATCAAAGATGCAGATATTTTCAGTTTCATGTTGATTCACCCAATGACATTAGACACCGTCCACATTTCGTCATCACCTCCATACATGAATATAATCTGTGAATTCAACTTGTGACCAATTTGTTGGACTTCCTCTGATTGTAAGTGAATGCAGCATGATTTCATATGATAAAAAAAGAATAAAAAAAGTCATGTCACAGGTTTGATTCCCTTTTAGTGAACGTCAACTGACGACATCACAGTCACACTTTTGTACTGTGCACATCAATGTCAACAGCTTCCTCCTCTTCCTCTTTCTGTTCTTCCTCCTCTTTCTCTTTGGGCGGCGGAGGGTCGTCAGACGCTCGGAAACCTCTGAAGGAGGGGCTGATGGGTAACCACCGGAGGCAGTGAGCACGTCTGATTGCATCCATCCCCAGAGGAAGATCATAGGAGGGAGAGGAGGCAGAGGTGGAAGACCTCCATTCAACTAAACCCCGTTCCTGTCTGGTGCCTGAAGACAGACACAC
Organism: Larimichthys crocea; assembly: GCF_000972845.2. Lineage (NCBI taxonomy): Eukaryota > Metazoa > Chordata > Actinopteri > Sciaenidae > Larimichthys > Larimichthys crocea. Next base: position 17,827,144 of record NC_040032.1, read on the forward strand.
ACACACACACACAAACACAAACACACACAAACGCACACAAACACACACAGTGTTTATATGTGTTTCTCTTAATTGCTATGCAACATATTTATCTCACTCAACAAGGCAACAGCTGACAAAATGTGAGCGTGTGTTTCTTTGTGTGTGACCGTATGTAAGTGTGTGTGTGTGTGTGTGTATGTGTTACCTGGTATTGTGTTGTCAAGACAAAAAGCCAGAAAACCTCCAACAAACATCTCAGTGGACAGAAGAACAGTCAGGATCTGATCCAGTTCTGCAACACCTGAACATACAGATCTGATCTGTAGGATCCACATCAAACAACTGATCTACATTTACACACACACACACACACACAAACACACACACAAACACACACACACACACACACACACACACACACACACACACACACACACACACACTCACCTGTGCTGATAGAGTTGGGGTGTGTGTCCAGGTATGTTGGCAAAGTCAGACCGAAGAACATCGAGAACCCAAGGACAAAAAGATTTCTGGATGAGTTCAAATCCACCAGTTGCAGGTTCGACAGACCGACAGCTGTGATCATACCTGAGAGACATCAACACGCCTGGATTATTATGACGTCACTAACACACCTGTATGAACACATACTACCTTTGACTGTGACTCACCAAACAGCGTGCAGAACATTCCTCCGAGGATCGGATCCGGCAGCGAGGCGAACAGAGCTGTGAACTTCCCAACTGATCCCAACACGAACATAATGCCTGCTCCATACTGCACCACCCGCCTGCTGCCCACCTGCACACAGGGTCAACGATTTAAACATCCATCCCATGAACTCAGTAATGGAGGTGTGAGTCCAGTTCAGTTAGATCACATGACTCATGTTTGATATTAGAATTTAATATTTAATATTGATACTTTCAAAGTATCAAATGAAATAAAACAGTACCAAGTACAAATGATACTTAGATTTGATCCTTTTAGTACCCAGATTGATAAAAGCCAACCACCACAAGCATTCTTTGATATTTTAGCTATTCTTTGTTCTTTGACATGAAGTGATTGGACGTGATTGGTGTTTGTGAGGGAATTTTTCATTCTAGCATGCCTTATATAGAGGTTTACACAGGGCCAAGCATACTTGAGGTGACCGTTTTTGTAGATGCCAACTTTTTTGTTGACTCTTGCTGGACAACTTCTCCTTCCTGTAAGGTCTCGCTGTCAGCCTCCTCTACCGTGAAAAGCACAGTTCTCACTGAACATACTCACCATCATGTCTAACACAATTTTTGCCTTGGTCAGGTCTGTAGGTGTGCACTCAATAAAGACATTCTTTGTCTTTAGGGTGACTTTAGCGTGTTAAGTCTAAGGTTGTTACGGGGATACAGAGGATAGGGCTGTCTGACTCACTAGACACAACAGGTATAGGTATATGCTAGCCTCTATAGAATTAGATAACAATGTCGGACCACTAAAGTGTGAACATAATTCCTTGTTTGTAGACTCAGGATTATTCAAGGACATCGAGTAGTTGTGTCACTATTCTGAGGACATTAAGACAAGTCAGAGATCATGACAAGCGTATCGATAAATCTATCCTCCTTGACCTTCTTCAATGTTCAATACACCTTTTCAGCACAGCACATCTTGGACTCCTGTGTACTTTCTCTCCACTGACAAGAGCAGACCATTGATGAATAAAATTCCCTACAACAGCGATGAAGTTGACCGCAGTGTGTTGGCAGTTCCACCTACAGTATGTTGATACTACATACATGAGTAATATGATGAAGAACCTCATTAAGCATGGAGACAACTTCAGAGTGGACAACTAAAATGTGTCCACAAGGCAAGTGGCTTCTTTGACACGAGGTATCAAGTGAAGTACTTTATTATTATTGGTATCACTTCACAAGTACTGGTATCGCTTTTAAACAACACAGAGCCCTAGTCACATTTCTAGAAAGTAACTCACCATTGTGTTAGAGACTCAACAGAGTGGTCTTCTTAAAACAATGGACTGTGTTATGACTGGTCTTGTTGTAAGTGGCTATTTGGGACTCGGGGAAGATTGGGACCCGTTCAACTTATGCTTTAGGCACCTCTAGACTGGGGCGTAACAACTGGTTGCACAGTAGACACTATGACTTGTCAAAGGTAGAAAAATAAGTGATCCAGAACGAGTGTCTCGAACCAGGAAGATTCTACCAAACAAACAAACCTGTTTCAGGTGGGCATGGCCTCTGTTACCTTGGTGATGCCCAGAACGCCTATATTTGGACTGGAGGAGGTGGAGCCGTTTCCTGTGCCTAAAAGGCCAGCGATGATGCAGCAGACGCCTTCTGTGAAGATTCCCCTAAAACAAACAAAGAAAATCCAAAAATAATCAAACACCAGTGTGTGTGTGGAGTCTGTCAGGTAAGATAACTATGCTTCCTGTCTTACCTGTTGATGGCATGGACTGGAGGGGGCGTGGCTCCAGACAGACGAGCACAGGCGTAATAATCACCAATTGACTCCACAATGCCTGCTGTGGTGGCGCTCAGCATTCCCAACACCCCGGCAAGCGTTACCACTGGCAACCCCCACTGACCTATCAGAGACCGGAGTGAGCAGGAAGTCATCTAAATGTTCTGACTGTGAGTGCAGCGTGTGATTGGCTGATTTCACGTGTCTTACAGGGGTAGGGGACTCTGAACCAGGGTGATGAAGCCATGATGTCACCACGGGCATCGGTCCTGGCCTTGTGTCCGTAGTGATCGGGGTTGCTTGGTAACAGGTCAGTCAGAGTAAGAATGTAGCAAACGAGCCAAACCAACATGATGGCAAGGATGATCTGAGAAAAAAAAATCAGAATTAAAGATATATATAGATAAAGAGAATTAAAGACATCACTTATGACAGCATCACCTGACATACTAATGATAATAGTGCTTTAAAGAATGCCTGGGATTTTGCTGACGGGGCAGCAATAGAGAAGACCCTGTCCCCTCAGGCCCAGTGCTTGGCGGTGGGAAGAGAGGTCAGAAGATTGACAGATCTGAGGTTTAATCGAGAGTATGTTGGTGCATTCAAAGAAGAGGGTTTAAGCAAATATGACAACAAGGTTGTGTATAGAGGCAGGAACAGTGGAGCCATCGATGCAGGGTCGATCCCCTCTGCTGCCCAGAACCATGATCGATGCCCAGCCAGTCCTGCAACCTGATCCTGTATTGGGCATTTCAGCTCACGACAGCTGTAGGCTAGACCAGTTTCGCCAGTCTGCATTGACCCCAATGTCTAGGTCACCCACTTGCCCCTGTGGATGTGGATTCACCAAGGAAGAAAAGATGGACTAGAGATGGAGTAGAGTTGTGTAAGAAGTTCAGATAGGTCATAGAGAAAGAGGTGGGGTCAAGTTTAGGGGGCTGTGGGCGATCGCAATGACCAGGGTTTTAGGATCAGAGAAAGACAGGTGTTCAATTGAGGATGGACTTTGGATTGTAATCAGGCAGCAATTCCATCACCACAACCATCATAGTGGGGTTCGGCATTTTCTGACACTTTACCTGATGTGTTTTTTGTTTGTGTGTGTGTTTTTGTTTATTTACAGGAAACATTTTGAAGATCTGGACTCTGGTGGAGGTCAGTCCTCTCTTCCTGCTGTAAAAAGGAACAGGAAGCGATGTCGATCTCAAGTACTGAGCAAACAGCACAATGAGCAAAATACACCTGCAGAGACACAGAAAGACAGAGAGAGACAGCTGTTTATCTGTCAAACATGTTGTAATCCATGCAGTTCTTCAGTGGAGAAAAGAGACAGGTAAAAAGATCTACAAGTAAACAGGTCGACACATAGACAGGTGTCTTACAGTGCTGACAGGCCCCAGTGAGACCCGGCTCTGTCTCCAGCTGTGGTGAACACAGACAGGCCGATCAGTGAGACAGTTGGTGTGACAGTGAGCGGGCCAATGTAGTCCAGCAGCAAACCTGGCAACCCGCATATACCAATCACAAGCTCTACAAGACTGGACATGATGATGGCCCCCTGGATCTGAAACACACAAACACAGTCAGTCGGGTTCAGGAGTTCCTCAAAGTACAAAAATATCTTTAGTCCAAGTCAGTGGTTCTGGTCCCTGCTAAAAATAATCTGGACTAAGACATGCATGGTTTGTAAGCATATGAATTTGAATTTCTCCCACAGTTCCTGACACCTGTTTCTTGCTTCAGGTGTCACCTGGACCAATCAAACCCTCTTAACATGTCAAATATCAAACAGCAATCATTTACCTCTCTGATGCGCGGCTGCCAGATGTGTGAGGTGTTGAGTGGAAGACTCCAGTCCCCATAAATCTCTTCTGCAGAGGAACAAAACATTTCATCAGTATGGTGTTTAATTACAGGATCAAAAACTATCTGACAAACAGGCAGGCAGAGAGATCGATGGACTGACTCACCCTCACTGGGACACTTCCAGCGGTCCAGACTAAGGATTGCTTGTGCAGGAATCAGGAAAGCAAACGCACTTGCCTGAAACAGAGGAAGTCTACACAGACACATGTGTGTCAATTGCATCCGACTCCCACACACTCACCTGACTACCACACACTCACCTGACTACCACACACTCACCTGACTCCCACTGTTGTCTGGATCAGAGTTGTGATCCCAACGGTAGTGAAAATGGTTCCAATAAGCTGACTGACGGTGTTCTGGTCTCGACCAACACACATGGCCTCAGCCAGAAGAAATGGCACCGCTACAGTGCCGCTGAAACATGTCAGGTAATGCTGAGGACGGAACAGATCACATGTGACAACATCAATACCTCATCACTTCTGATGCTCAAACTGGACAAAAGCTTCTCTTTATCTACCATTGAATTAGTTAGTTTGCCTGCTTGTAGTTTATTGTTGTAAGATGAGCATGTCAACGGCAGCAAAAGACATAAAAGACATCATAAAACCAATTATCTTTTCAAATCAAGACGAGATCAGTCTAATCCCTGTTTTACCTGTAGTCCTAGTAGAATACACAGGTACCAGGGTGGGACATCTTCAATAGTGTAAATCATGTCTGACCCTGGCCTCTGCGCTCCCGTTGGCTGTTTGTTCTTTCCATCTTCTCCAATTGGCTGGTTCACCTGGTGCTCCTCTTCCAGGTGATCCTGACTCTGATTGGACAGACAGACACACCTGTTACTATGGGTAACTGTAGTACATTTACAAAGACATCAAACCAATAAAGTAATGATAATTCATTACTTTTTTCAGTTTTAATAAAACAAAGTAGCTTAGAAATGTTCAGGTTTCTAAAGTAAACAAAGAACCACTGTTCTCATCTGACCTCCTCTGGTAAAGCACCAGTGAGAAATTATACTATGATTTGAAAAGATTAGAAAACTGACTACCAACTAGTACACTTTGTAGTTTACTATCTGACCTGTCTCACATTTTCTAAAAAAACTCATTTACAGTGTACACACACACACACACACACACACACACACACACACACACACACACACACACACACACACACACACACATACACATACTTTGTACACACTTTTTTATAAATCACAGTGTCACCGTGACCTGAGAATAATTATCATGTTCCTTCCACAGGAAGTATACTATCACTAATACTACTACTGCTGCTCTTATTCATGTGTTATGTAAATATATTTTCAGTGTTACATCTCAATACTTCTGTAATGAATTGTCACTTTAGTTTTATACACAATCTACATTTTTTGCCTGTTTATATAGCATAGTATATCTAATTTAAATAGTACATATTTATATTTCATATTTATATCACACAGTGATACTTCTTCAATACTTTATACTGTCTGAAACTAATGCTGAGCTGACCTCGAATTTCTTATCCATCACATTTCCTTGTACTGTCGACCTTGTGTTAACCTACATAGGACAGATAAACCTGAAAACCGAAACACCTGTCCTACAATACACCTGTTGTGCAGTCCATCTGTCTTCACTCTGTTTTAGATTCAGAATAATCAATCAATTATTAATAATCAGTCAGTTTACCTTACAGTCATGTTCCATTTCACCTGCAGCTGGATGATCAAGCACAGAATACTGTAGAGAGAGAGAGAGGAAAAGAGAGAGTGTGTCTTCCAGGTGAAAGTCCGCAGAGATTAACAACAGATTATTAACCACACACACACACAGGATCACGCCTCCATGTGACAGAAACTCACCTGTTCAAGGGAGTTATTCTCATTTATGACCACTGATAATCAATTACTGGTTATTGATTTTGACAGACTCTCTGTTCAAAGTTGTTTTTTCAGGTAAACACCTGTTTGACAGAACCAAAGTGTCCAGTAATCATTTACTTCCTCTCAAGGTTGTTCACCACCACCTGACCACAGGTGTTTTTGATCTACTTTACTTTATGTCCACCGTCATCACTTCTAGTCTGCAGTGCCCGTTTGGACCAGGCCTATAACTCAGGATATTGATGCAACACAATGTGTTAAGATTCACTCACCCGATCGATTCACACTTGTCAGCAATACCTGCAATAAAATATGCCTGCAATATAGCATACTCGATACAATACACCTGGCGACTGACAGACTCAATCACTTTTTATTTCTTCCATCGGAATTAAACATGTTTGTGTCTGTAATAAAATAAAATGAAATAATGAATAAAATCTGTTACACCTGATTAGAGACAAATAATCCAACAAAACAACCAAACTGGTTTCACACATGCAGCCTTTTTATTGCATTTATTTTATACACAATATTACAATAATAATATTTTTTTTTCTATGTTTGTCGTCACATTTTTGCATCATTTTCAGATCAGAGAAATAAAATTTAAAAAAATGTCTGCGAGGATGAACAAATGAATCAAACCATAAAATATAATTTAACCAGTTCAGACCAGTTTGAACCAGACCAGACCAGGACTCTGAGTCTCAGCAGCTCTTCATTAATCCTTCACTTCCCTCAGTTCTCAGTAACTAGTGTGAAACTAGTGAATCAATAAATGTCTCAGCTAGTCAAGAAAAAAAGCATCTGTAGCGCTGCCCAATCAAGAGGATTCAACTACGTGAACAGGAAATCACTGCAGCAGTTTTTTCTAGAGGCTCAAAGACAAATCTTTGTGAATATATTATATATATGTTGTGCTGTGAGCTGCATCTGACAGTAATTACAGAAACACTGTCAACGCGAGCCTCCGAGGTCTGTACTCTACTCTCTAGTTACTGTAACCTGTTGCTATGGCTACTCCCCTGTTTAGCTCTGGCAGACTGCTCATTTCTGGTTGATGAAAAACAAATCAATACAGGCGCACCAGCACGGGAATGATTAAAAGCCTCCGGTACGCTAACAGGATATAACGGGTTAAAAGTCCAGTGTGTAGGATTTAGCGGCACCTAACGGTGAAGTTGCTTGATTACAACCAAATGAATACTCACGCCTCACCCTCTCCTTCCAAGCATGTAAGAAAAACTCTGGCAGTTAAAAGCAAACGTCCATATCTCGATTCTTATATTCAGGTGATTATGCACTCATGAAAACATACTAATGAATACTGTATTCCATTCGTGACAATAAATACTAAATCTTACACACTGGACCTTTAATGAGCTCTGAGAGAACAAAAAACTGACACTGAGTGCTGCTGTACAAACATAACAGGAAAACTCAGAACCTATATTTCCTCTGCAGGACCTAAACCCTGAGGGCCCTGGTTCTTTCATATATTCATTAAAACGTTGCCAGCGGATGACATAATCATCATAATTATACAAGTCTCTACAGCTGAGTTATTCTCCAGTGAAATCTGGTGAAGGAGAACGTTCTACTAAACTTTGTTTTCTCTGAAATTCAAAGCAAGAGTCAAAGAAATTAAAGATTCATTAACAAATTATACTTTATATTAACTTTGAAGTAACTTTATATTAACTTTATAGTACCCCCCCAGGAGGGCATGGGGTCACAACATACCTGTCGACACATGAAGCTGAGGAACATTTTTGTTTCTGCACCTGATCAATAATCAGTAGACCACCTGTCAATCACGCTGACTGGACAGTCGGTTTCCCCACCACTGCCAGTCTTTGTGCTAAGCTAGGCTAACATGTCCTGACCTCTCTCTGCTCTGATTTCGTTTAAACGTTAACCTGTAAGCTGATTGACTGATTGATAAATGATCTGATTGCTGATTGGAGGACGCAAAAAATAAAACGTGATGTCATTGGTCTGAATCTAGTATCCACGGAAACCTCAGACCAGATGAATGAATGAACCGCCTTTTCTTTTATAAATATAAACTCTTCAATTAAATAGTTATTGATTATTTATGTCCAGCGTGATTGGTCATCAGTACTCGGCCCACCGCCTCTTAGCCAATCACAGCGCAGGATTCTCAGCGTCAGCTGCTCTTCAGAGTCGTGCTGTGGAGATAGAGAGGAGAGACAGGTGTCACTGATGATGTCACTGATGTCATCAGAGACAGGCTGTGTTCAGAGTCACACACTATTGTACTCAACCGTCCCAGAATGCATTGCGTTCGAGCAGTGTAGTAAAATAAACGCGAGTTATCAGATTGTTGAAGTACCGGAGCTTCAGCTGATCAAATATAATGTACTGTAGAAAATACTGCAGGAGGATCAGCCATACAGTCATGTGACGTCTTCACAACACCCATGATGCACTGGGCCACAACAGACCAACAGAGTATGTAGTACATACTGACTCAGTAAGTAGTACACAGTATGTAGCACATACTGAGTCAGCATGTAGTACACAGTACACATTATGTAGTATGTACTGAGTCAGTATGAAGTACCCAGTACATAGTATGTAGTACACAGTTTGTAGTACATACTGAGTCAGCATGTAGTACATCGTACACAGTATGTAGTATATACTGAATCAATATGACATACAGAGTACATAGTCTGTAGTACAAAGTATGTAGTACATACTGACTCAGTATGTAGTACACAGTACAGTATGTGATCTAAAATACAGCCAGAGCACGGTGTCACCGATGTTATCAATGACGTTTCTATATTTAATCAAACTTCATTGTTCTGTAATGAGAATAGAGGTTCCTGAGTGACACCTGATTAATACTGATAATATTAAATTGTCGATGAGAAGCTGCAGGAGCTAGTAATAGAGACAGTAATTATAACCACTAATATTCAGGTGATTCAGATTATAAATGTATATAGAATTACAGACCTATTTAACTGGTTATATTAAACAGAAATAAAAGGTGAGTTAAAGCTGCAGTAACAAACATCACGTCATCACCTTTAAGCTTATATGTTGAACTTATTTCTGCGGATTATAAACAGTATCTATCCAGGACCTGCTCATATATTACGATACTTCGTGAGGAGCTCCTGGTATTTTCCCACTCTGGTTATCAGAAATGTTTTTACCTAAAATCAGCAGCATGTCGTTAAAACTCGAAACCCACTGATTTGTAACGTCATTAAAAAGATCTCAGTGGACTTTTAGTCAGAACACAAACAAAAATTCATAATGCTGATATTTTGGGTAAAAACAGCTCTGTAGACCCATTTACCAAACATCTGTTTGCAGGTGAGAAAATCTGAGGTCTGCAGCCAGCGTGCCGCTGAGCAAAGGCACTGCTGTGACTCCTATAGTCCAAACCACCACAGAAGAAGAATGCAGATTTAAATGACGACGATTCAAAGAGAAGTTTGACATTTTTTTTAATAGCTTTAAAACATGAGAAAAAAAAAAGAAAAAAAACCAAGTACACAGATTGACTCTCAGACGGATTCTTTTTTTTATTTTTGTGTTTCCGTTATTTTGTCCCAACAGCTTTTTTATTTATTTATTTTTTTTAGTTCTGATCTCTGATCTGCAAACAGACGGTAAAAAGAGTCTGACAGCTGAAACTACAAACAGCAGAGAGGGAAAATCCACCTTCATCATCATCATCATCATCATTATCGTCGTCATGAGAGCAGAGCAGCTGTCCTGTCTAACAGTCAGTGTGTCCTACCTGTCCTACCTGTCCGTCTGTCCGTCTAATGTTGGTAAACTGAGGCTCCGGGGTCTCAAACACAGAACGAGTGACATGACAGCATCTGCATAAAACATCTCTGAGATTCAAACTGTGATGATCAATACGTTTGATCAAACACAAACAGCTCTGTGACCGACTGAAGTACCCAGAAAGTTTCAGGGTCCTGGTCTGAAACTGATCTGATTCCTTTAAGTTTGTGTCGTTTCAGTCGGAGCACTGTTGCCATCGCAACTGCGGCTAGCTTTATAAACCAATCAGAAGACATGTCTGGACCGCTCAAGACTCAGCTCTGGACCCTGTTTGGGCCCCCTGGCCTCAGTTTGGACAACCTTGTGTTTCACAGTTTTAGAAAGATAATAGAATATAAAAAAACGTTTTTCAGTCTTGTTTCTCTGCAGAACCCAGAGGAACCAGGAGAACTAACACAACAGAAAGTGACACGTCAGCATGTAACAGCGTTTCACACCGCCAGACTGCGGAAGGCTCGATGGCATCGCATCAGAACGTCAGACATCTTGATGAATCAGAAAGAAAATGATACAGCTGTGCCTACCTTAGCAACTGTTGCTTAGCTACTGTCTGGATCTTAATTAGTGTTAAGAGTCTTATCGATGTAAATGTGTGACGACATGATGTCAGCCGATCAACAGGCTGAATTTTCACTCCACTCTGGCGAGACTACACTTGTCATAATGCGACACACTGTGCATTAGACCTCGGTGTGTACATCACTATGAAATCATCAGTGAACTTTAAACGGATCGAACGTGACAGCGAGTGGAAACGCTGCCGCTGACTGACACCTGCCTCAAAAATGAGGATTTCAAACTGAAGACAGGGGAAAGTAACCCCAGATTTAAGCCCCGCCCACGACTCCCATGAACACTGACAGGTAACTGCTAAGCTCCGCCTCCTCCTCCAAAAAAAGGAAGAACAGGAAACAGAAAAAGGAACATCGTCCGTCTGTCTGTCTGCGTCAGTCTCTGACAGACAGACAGGTATCAGTCTGTGGAGTGGGAGGGACAAGCTCCTCCCGCCTCCTGTAGTGGGTGGGCAGAGTCGGAGGGGGCATGGCACGCATGGAGGGGGCGGGGAAGCGTTGGCAGTGGTAGCTGATGCTACGTTTCGAACTGTGTGAGCAGCGCCCGGACTTCAGGTGTGAGCTGTTTGGCGGCACTGGCGGCCTCGGCGATGGCGCGGCGGTACGGCCCTTTCCTCTTCCTGTCAAAGCGGGACTGAAAGCTCTCCAGGAAGGGCGACAGCTGCGTGAGCGGCAGGAAGGAGGTGGTGGGAGAGCCAAACCAGGAGACGCGTGCCTCCTGCCGCACTGCCAGCCCCGTGTCGCCACGCCGCGACACTGTGATGCCGAGCACGCGTGCCGGCCACCAGGGGAAGCCATAGATCTTCGCCCAGACAATGTCGCCCACGCACACTGTCCGACCGTCGGGGAGCAAACACTTGGACACCAACTTGGAGAAGACAGAGGAGGACGACGAAGACGAGGAGGAGGAGGAGGATGTGGAAGACTTACGACGCCTCTTCAGTTCACCTCCATCCTCCTCCTCCTCCTCGCCTCCGGCCTGCATCTCCTCGCCATCGGTTCTGGGGGGAAGTGTGGCGGGGGAGGATGAGGAGGGACACCGAGGCCCTAACAAGGAGGAGGAGGAGGACGGAGGGGGAGTGGGGGCAGGAAGGGAGGAGGAAGGCGGTTCTCCATGAGGGGGGAGGTCAAAGGTCTCTGTGGAGCTGCACTCTGAGTGAGAGGAGTCCAGGGAGGAGCAGCAGGGAGGAGGCTCTACAACATCATCTCCACCCTCTCCCTGTTCCACCCCCTGTTCCACCCCCTCCTCCTCCTCCTCCTCCTCCTCCTCCTCAGGTGGGCTGACCTCCTGCACCTCCACAGCAACGCTGGCTACACAGGAGTGGGGTGTTGGAGGAGGAGCTGTGTTTGAGGAAGGGGGCGGCGCTGTGCTAGGTGTGGGTGTGAGGTCGGGGCTTAACACAGGTTTGGGAGGAGACAAAAGAGTGCTCTGTTTTGGCGGGGAGGAGGAAGAAGGGGAGGAGGAGGAGGAGGAGCAGGGCACCTGGCTGTCGTCGGTACGATACCTTTGGGGTTTGAGGCGCATTCTCGGTGGAAGCGGCGCGTGGGAGCTCGAGCTGACGGTTGTGCCGCTGAGGTGCTGGCGGCGAGTGAAGTGGACTTTCTGGTTGTGGTTCTGCAGCGCAGCAGCTCGGGTCACAGCCTTGGTGCGGACCTGGTTCTGGTTCTGACCCTGGTTTTGATTCTGGTTCTGGTCTTTTGGTCGGCGGTGTGACGGCTGTGGCGGCTGAGAACTTCTCGCTAGCTTCTTGAGAACTTGCCGTGCTTTGGAGCGATCGACGGCAGAACCTTTGGCCAGAACCTTCTTAGAGTTGAGCTTCAGACACATGCGGCTGGACGAGGATGGGGATGAGGATGAAGATGAAGCCACGCCCCTCAAGACACGGCGAGAGGAAGATGATGATGAAGATGACACACGTATGCCCGATGATGAGCGTCTGTCTACCGCAGCACGTCCTCCCTTGTCGTCGTTTCTCAGCCGCTTGACCTCAGAGGAGATCGGCCCTTCAGGTGCTCGCCGCCGCCGGGACGCCTCCTCACCCCTCAGATCCACCGGACCCCGCCGGGCCTCCCTGTGCCCGCCCGACGCCACCACACCTTTGCACTTGTCACAGAGCACCTGGCGGGGGCGGAGCTTGATGGCGTTCATGATGGACGTTGGCTCCTCGCAGCGGTAGCGCCGCTTTGGCCGTTTGATCTTGCGTGGCAGTGGCTGAGGTAAGGCCTGGTTGTAGGTGTCCCTGATAAATAGAGGAGGGGGGTATGGTGCTCCCTCCTGGAACAGCGGTGGCGGTTTTGAGGTCCAGGGGTGAGGAAGGGGAGGGGGCGATGACGCAGAACTGGCGGCGACATCTTCCTGTTTGGAGGACGTGTCGTCGCTGGCAATCGGCTGTGACTGCACAGGCACCTGAGGTCGACTCCGGTCGTCTCGTCTGGGAAACACCGTGATGGGAATACCGTACGGTCCGAACCTAAACACACACACACACACACACAAATGAGAACACAAATGAGAACCTTAGAGACTGAAATAAATAACCTGACGTTAAAGGTAAAATAAGTTGATTTATCAAGGACATTTTCAGCAGGTAAATCAACATTAAAACCACTGTCCGTTAGCACCGAGTGTCAGCGTGGATCAGCTGTGACAGCAAGCTGTCACATATGTTCCTGTGTTGATCTGTATTCATACGAAATCAGGCGTTACAGCAATGTGTTGCATAACTGGTGAGACGCTGCCTTTCCCCACTACTTGTTCTCCCTCTCATTGACTGACTATGACTATGTATGTTAACGGAGAGCCAGTCTCATTAAAATGGCTAATTGATCAACAAACTCCACCTGGATCACGCCTGGTTTTACTGATACCATGGAGACTTATTGCCCTGACTCTGTTGCAGCTTCTCTGCTGCAGGTCACTGTGGTTTTTCTTTTTTTTTGTGTGTGTGTGTGTCCCTCACAGCCTGAATCAACGACCCCCATTTCAGTGCCACTGCAGCACTCGATTAGGTCTGAATTGGCCCTCAGAGTCAGGGTTTAGTACATTTTTGGTACAGCAGACTGTTACAGTTCAATGTTGTCGATACTCAAAAAATTAAATCAGACAAATGTCAGTTCAGAAAACTTTGACCGGCTGCATAAATGCTGTATTTTCTACACTACTACTCTAAGTCTGGTCACAGGTGCACTTTTATGTTATTGATGTGAATCTGCAGTGATAGGCTGAACGTTCAGGTGACACTTCTTATTTACTTTAGACTCACATTTCAGTAGGTCAATATTGAACTCTTCACTCTAACATTTGTCTAACAGCTTTAGTTACCCACTACACTTCTTTGTCTGTTTGTTTCTTATATATATATATATATATATAGATAGATAGATATATATTTGTATTTTTAAACCCATGTTTGTAAGTAGAAACTAGAAGAAATATGACGGTTCAACATAGACCTGCAGCAATGACTCTTATTTTCAAGTGATTAAGAAAACATAGTTATAAATATTATGTTAATCTGACACACTGGACCTTTATAAGTACAATTCTGGGGCAATTTACTTTAGTATTTCATGCTCCTTGTTACTTTAAGACGTGTTGATATTCAGTGTCATTGTCACAAAGCGGCACAAAGTTGAAAACAGGCTGTTTTTCACAGGATATGTGATGATCATATGATGCTTGAGATTGTTGTAGATTAAACAGTGTACAAAACATTTCAATAAAATGTCACATCACATGAATGAAGCACGAATATTAATCCAAAAACATCAGATAAAACAGTAAAATAGTTTACTAGAACATAATAACAAGTACTTATATTGCTCTAAGGTTTTAAATGCAGTACTTCTACCTGTAGTGGGGGATTTTTAGTGTGTATTAGTACTTTCTTATTAAAGTTTTACCTTTTGGAAACGTCCATCAGCACCCCGGAGAACACCTTCTCACCGAGCCGGAAAGACACCACCAGCGCGTCATCGATGACGTGGTCCAAGGAGACCCGAACCTCGGACCCGGGACTCAGATCCTGCACAGAGGCGAGCGGCGGAGCACCGACACAGGGTTCGGGTCCGGGCTCCGGCCGTGAAGAGTCTTCAGCAGCGGGTTTTTCCTGCTTCACGGTGTCCGTTATCAGCCTCCTCTTCGGGGACCGGCAAGGCGGGGAGGAGTCCCGCAGGCCGTGGCTCGGCATCTCCTCGGTCCCAGCTGAGTTTTTACCGTATACCGTGTCCGGATCCAGGCCGTCCGGGACCGACAGCAGTTGCGCGGTACCGTCCAACATGGCGTCGTCCGCAGGACCGGGCCTCAGCTCGGGTTGGACCAGAGCCGTGTAGCCTCTGTCTCGACCCGCGGTCTCGTTTCGGTCCGTCGTCACGTTGGTGGTCGGTTCCGCCGGTTCCGCCAAAGACAGCCCGGCCTCGGTAACGGGCGGGGGGGCCGGGAAGGAGTGCAGGAAGACGGCGGAGGGCTGCGGGTCCGCCAGGATGCTGCGGTACACGTTCCCGCCGCCCTCTGGATCCCCCGGTACTCCGGGAGAGAACCGGTCCATGCTGACCCGATCCACCGGGAAGTTATTGATCAGTTCATCGGTGACGCCGTTATCAGACAGCGCTTTTCCCGCCGCGGGCTCCAGCTCCGGCCTGACATGGCGGCGCTCCTCCCCATCTCCACCATCCTCTACCCGGGGGACGACCAACTCCGCCGCCGGAGTTGGCTCGTCGCTTTCCTGCACGGCTGC
Organism: Larimichthys crocea; assembly: GCF_000972845.2. Taxonomy (NCBI): domain Eukaryota; kingdom Metazoa; phylum Chordata; class Actinopteri; family Sciaenidae; genus Larimichthys; species Larimichthys crocea. The sequence continues at coordinate 17,842,515 of NC_040032.1, forward strand.
TGGGAGTCCCGGGCCGACCGAGCCCGGTTGTGGCGGGCCCTCGTCGTCCGTAGCCGCGGTTATTGTTGTTGTTGTAACCGCCGCAGCTCCTGGCTCTGCAGCCACGGCCGCCATTTTCTTCCGCTATACTGCCGAGCGGCGCTTCGCCCCGCCCTCCTACCACACTGCAAGCTGCGCAGGCGCGCTACTATTGGCTGGAGTGCCTGTCACTCATGTGAAACGAGGCAGAGCGCCGTCTCTGATTGGTTGATCCTGTGAGAGTCTGCGAGGCCGCCGCCAGGGGGCGTTAATTTTTTTTTTACAAGACACAAAAACATCAAAAGATCAATCAATCAACATCTGATCCATCAACAGATTATCAATAAAGGCATCTCTGATTCACAACCAGATTAAAACAGATGATTGATGACAAAAACATTAATTAAAACATCCTTCTGAACATAAACAAACATTTGATCAACATACCCTAAAATATGAAAAAAAAAAAAAACTGCTGGTGCTGTGGTGATAGACTATTAGATAAAACATCTGGTGTATTTTTCTACTATTAATCTATTTATATAATCAATATTACTAAACTCAAAATCACTAAACCAATCAAATCAATACAGAATAGAAAGCTTGCTTTTTTATCAATAAGACTGAACTGTGACCTTCAAAATAAAAGCAATGGGAGTTAGATAGTTATTTGAATGAAGTAATCATAACAGAATGACCATCGACCAGTCAGAACCGAATATTGGTCAGACATTAATTATATTGACTGAACATTACTTGATTATTAATGTTTGATTTTTATGTGGAGATTTTCACAGTTTTTCTTTCTCCAATGTTTTCAAACTGTTCATTAACATAAACTGTTTATTATATATATATATATACACATACATATAATACACACACACACACACACACACACACACACACACAATGTCAGTCCTGAAGTTTTCCAGACTGGCTTTCCAGATGTTTTTGTTGCTCTTCATGATCTTCAGGTTCAGGTAGATTTCAACCGAACAACGATTCATAAAAACAACATACCCGAGAATATAATCAAACCTGATGGTCCTGATGAGATCCTGATGGGGTCGTGATGGTTGTGAAGGCCCTAATGGTCCCTGATCATAGTAAAGTTCCCAGTCAGGATGCTTTCAGCTCTGAAAGGTTTGTCGCGATAAACTGTCTTTCAGGTCAGAAGAGTGGGTCTGATTGGGCTGTCTGGAAGAGGGCAGACTTCCTCATTAACAGCATGTTAATTGTCTACTGATCCTTGATGATGGAGCCCCAACGTGTCGACCAGCAGAGAGCAGTGTTCCTTCAGGCATTGTGTCCCGATCGAAACATTACATAAATATATAAACATATATGAACCTATAAACACCAAGTGCAAAATATTTAATTTATGATGTCTGATTGTTTCCTCTTTTTTCATTTTATATTTGTATTTTTACAGTTTTTTAGAAGAAGTAGAAACTAGGTACAAACTAGTAGAAGGATGACGGTTTAACATGGACGTGCAGCAATGATTCTTTTGTTCAAGTGAATATGAAAACATAGTTATAAATATTATATTACTCTGACACATGGGACCTTTAAAGTACAATTTGGGGTACTTTAATTCAGTATTTCATGTTACTATAACCTTTACTTAAGTGATCAATTGACTAAGTATTATAACAATGTGGTGGTATTTTTTTGTGGGTACGATACTGTTGTACTGATTTCTAAAAAATGGTTCTTACAGTAAAGACAGCAACAGTCACTGATTACAGTTTATTAGTGTGTTACAGTGAGTTATTGATTATTGATTCATCATCATTAATGACAGTAACTGTTGTGTGCTGTGGCTTCATTTCCATCTAATCAATACCTTGGTAATTAAACAAAAGAGTTTATGCATTTAAACTAATTCAACATACATTTAAATGTTAGAAATGTGTAATTTTTCTGATAGAAAATGTTTTAATACTTAAAGGTGCCACTGTTTGATTCTCATTGGTTCATATTTTTGGTCATTAATGACTGATTGGTGGAGATTCAATCCAGCCATCTGATTGGTCGAGGTTTAGTCCAGCGGTCACTGGATCTGACGTCTGATTGGTCAGAGGGCATTGAGTCCAGTCCCTTCTGTGTCCTTCAGCTCTTTTAAAGCCACACCTTCAGTGGTTGAGACCACACCACCACCAGAAGAAGCTCTGCCCTCTTGAGGTTGCCAGGTTGGCTTTCGTCCAGACCTTCACACAGAAAGTTTTCAGATAGCATTAGCATCACCCTGCTATTCATAATCCAGTGGAAAATGCTAATGAAGGCAACACTGATACTGATGTTTTAGAGGCTAGCGAAGCTGTAGCAGCTATTGCTCACCATTTCTCCTCCACATCCTCGATGGTATCAGGCAGAGGTATGTTCAGGGTCTCCGGCAGGAAGCAGGCAAAGCAGCCAGCCAACACTGCTGCCCCACCATACACCACACTGGGCAGAGCAGGGAGTACCTGGGAAATGTAGTCCAACACTAATTAGCATTAATTAGCAGGATGGAAGTAGACAGACAGACAGGTCATGTTGCAGCTGTAAATTAATTAAAAAAAAATCAGCCTGAACATAAATATGTTTCATAACAACATTTTATTTATGAATAATCACGATGATGTTAGCGTTAAGTATCATTGAGTCAACAAACACCTGGTTTTCATGGCAACCAGCAGTCTGCCAGATTTTGTGTAGTGATCGCAGAAAGTTTCTTGTTAATCATTCATTCATTCATTATCTTAATATCGTGGTCTGTTAATGAGGTTTGGATCAGTGATGTCACCTCGTCCAGGATGAGGACAGCAGGAGCTGCCATACTGCCGACTCGTGCCATGGTGGAGACGAAGCCCATTCCCGTTTGCCTGAAAACACAATACACACGCTCACAAAGAGATCAATACACTCACTGATTATAGGTTATTTGATTTCATATGATCTTGTTACTATGGAGACAATAATTCTATGTATCCAGCTTGACTTAGAAAAATGGTCTCCATCCATCAAACTACAGAGATCAATTATCATGTTCCTGGACATTAAATTAATATTAATAATCTTATTAAAATACTCAAGCATGTTCTTTTGAGTGCAGTGCGTCAGTGAGTTCCTGTTCCTGTTGGTCTGAACCAGCAGTCTCACCTGATGACCGTGGGGTAGAGCTCTCCGGTGTACAGGTAGACGACGGTGAAGGAGGCCGAGGTGAAACCTTTACCAAGACACGCTAACACGGTCCTGATGGTCTGCATGTCTGGGAAGGAAAGTTTGAGGGTACAGATTAGAATCTGGTTCATTGCAGTATTGTGTGTATTAGTCTTTGTTACCTGCTTGTATTTGTGTTTATTACCTATGCATGTTAGTCTTTGTTACCTGTCTGTGTGTAGTAGTTTGTTGGTTTGTTACCTGTAGGGACAAAGATGTTGGCAAAGATGACGAGGGCCGAGAGGAAGAGACAGGCCGCCTGAGAGACTCTCCTCCCCAAGACAGTGAGCATGCCTAGAGCAAATATTTTGGCAGGAATATCAACGGCTCCGAAGATGATCTGGATGAGGTAGATACTCACCTGGAACAACCAATAGCCAATAGGAGGAGAGCTCAGTGTAAACCAGCCAATAGGAGGAGAGAAAGGGCTGATAATTTCACACAACATTACAAATACTCAGAGGGTGTAACCATGGTCACCTTTTCTCTACTTCATTTCTACCTTTCATCCAGTATGTATGATCTGTACCTCAGGTATGAGGTAAGGCAGCTATACAGGAAGTTGTCAGCTGTTATTAGCTCACACGTAGAATTGATGCTAATGAGGTGACTCACCCCGAACTTTTGCAGGTCCATCGCCACACCGTAGTACGCAAAACTGGTGGAGAACCTGCAGAGAAAGACAGATCGTTGCAGACAGGTGGGCAGGTAGACAGCTGTGACAGGTGGAACATGGTGGCGGAGGTGAATAAACACATAGACTGAAGGTAAAGCAGGTGTATTTTCTGACCAGACAGCTATCAGACAGATGGAGATGCGTCTAATCCCTCTGGTTTTCAGCAGGTCGTACGCTGTGAATGATGATCGACATGCCTCAATTTCCTTTTTCATGTGAGAGTGTAGAGTCTGCAAGTCACATGGGACTGATTTCAGATTCTGATTGGATATCACACATTTTTGTCTAAGTGACAGACGGACAGGTAGTCAGAAACACAGACAGGTTACCTCCACTGTTAACTTGTCGATTATCTCTGATTTTCCATTTATTCGAGCGACTCGGTGAAGACTCTTTAATGCCTGCTCAGACCGACGGTTTAGAACCAACCAACGAGCCGACTCTGCAAACCACCTATCCAATCAGAGAGCAGAAAGTTGAGAATCTCCTGACCAATCCGAGAGGAGACTGATTAGACACATTTATTTTGGAAGTCTGCACTGACCAGCTGGACGCAAAAAAGAGGAACTGGGGGATACAGACGGCCACCTGCAGCTTCCTCCAGTCTCTCAGCCAAAAGGCGAGCCCTGCCAGGATCATTTGACCAAATGTAAAGAAAAAGGAGGTAAGTGTGCCCACTATTGTCCTCTCTTTGGTTGGGATCCACTCCACCTCTAGGGACAGACAGGTAGATAGACAGACAGGTTTATCAGGATCAGTTAGATGTCTTAAAAGACTGAACCTGCAAGTTATGACAGACAAACAGACGCAGGTAGACAGGTACTCAGTGAAAATCCATTGAGGATGACTCCAGACACAGCCATCCCACACAGAAACCTAAAAATGCAGTAGACAGTGTATGAAGGAGAGAGGGCGGAGCTACAACCAAGCACGGCCACCTGCATGTACGACCAAATAAGGACAGCCCGCCTCCCAAACCTGAGAGAGAGAGAGAGAGAGAGAGACTCTGATTGGTTTTGATATTATGGTGCACCTATGACAGACTCACAGGTGTAACGAACAAACTAAAACATTGACACATTCTTAAAAACATCACTGCATAATGCTGGTTCAAACATTACATATTTACAGCTGCAATAGTTCTTAACAGGCGAGTGTCACCTGTCTGACAGGCCACCGTAGATGATGGCTCCCATTAAAACTCCGCCCATATAGATGGTCTGAATCATCTGTTTAAGAGGACGTAGAGAACACACCAGATCCCACTAAGAGAAAGGGACAGACAGACATCACTGCAACCTCCTAAAGGATCATTACAACCTCCTGAAAGAGTACCACAAACTCCTAGAAGATGGAGTATGAACACAGCATAGCAACATAACCTCCTTAAGGGACACCACAAGTTTCTTAAAGATGTACTGTTAACAGTAGTCACCTGGTTAACCTTGTAAATGAATATCAGTGAGCAGAAACAGTTTCTTCTCATTACCTCAGAGACGGTGCTGGCGAGGAACTCAGAGCGGTCGAAAGTCCATCCGTCCAAACATTCTTCAGTCTGTAACTGGCTAATATTAACTGAGTTGTTTGTATTTAACAGCTGCCACTGAGGCTCCACATACCTGAACAACAACAAGGGACAGGAAGTGATGTCAAAAGAAATATGTTCATCAATACAACACTTAGAAAAAACTATAAAAAAGGACAACTTTTACCTCCTGCATCGGTCCAGTTTTCCTGAAGAGTCTGGAGGGATGAATGCTTTCAGCAGCTGCTGTTCATCCATCTGAAACAACCAATCACCTTTATGCAACCAACCAGACCATTCACATCACGGTAACAAGCTGCTTCATTAGTTAATCTGATCAGACAGAGTACCTGGTAGTGCGACAGGTTGTTAAGACTGTAATTGGCCGGGAGTCTGCAGTGGTGGGCAGGGATTCCTGAGACAAAGTTATTCAGCAGGTTCTGGCTCGCCATAAACAAACCAGGTAGACTGATCAGAGTCACGTGGAGCCACTGGTACCTCCCGAACCCACCCACCTCGCCACAGACAGAAAACATATCTTATACACCTGCATCAAACCTTGTCTGCCTGTACAGATGTGTTGACAGTCACTCACCTCCTCTAGCAGGTCACCAAAGCCCATCTTCAGTCTGGGTTTAGGTCCTTCTAATACATTTAACTTTTCTAAATATTTTCTAAGATTGATTGTCCATGTTTTATCTCTTCAAACAACAACAATAAAATAAAATAAAATAAATAATACTAATAATAATGATAATAATATAATAAATATAAAATAAAAGCGATGTCTCGGATGTGTCTTCCGGATTGGAGGTTCACTTCCCCCAGAATAAACCTGAGAATAAGACAAATATATAAAAATAATAACTTAAAAAAAAAATGCAAAACACCAATAAAACAACAAATCTATTAAAATCCCCCCACCAAACTTTCCTTCTTTTCTGACCTTTTCCAAACTATTCCAAACGTGCATGTTGTGTCAATTCCCCATAAAACATTATAGTATATTTGCAGTATCCTTGTGATAACTCAACAGGAGTGCTGCGACACTGGTTTTACAGTGAACTCTATAAAGGTGAAATATTTGTATGGAGTCTGGTGAGAACTCTTAAAGGATTACTACTGGTGCCACTGAATGAAAACAGAAAGAAAAGAGGATTTTCTCTGGGAAATCAGCGAAAACGTACTTACAGTCTGCAGGCTGACGGATGACTGGAGGGCTGGGGAGAGTTGGAGAGACGGGTGGGTGGATGGACGGACGGGTAAATGGCTGGACGAATGGAAAGAGAGAGAGTGGAGCAGCAGCTAATGATCATTTATAAGTGACTTAAATAAAAGTTAGCACCAACTTTGTCTGTCTATCTGTCTCCTGGTGTCTTTTTGCCTGTTTAGGTGCTCAAGGGACACTTGTAATATAACAGACCCCCTCTCAGTTTGTTTTTCTTGGCTTAACAATAATTTGTTTTTAAGTTAATGGTTAAGCGTAATGTTCTCTTTTTGTCTGTCCCTCTGGGTAGTAAACCTTCAGTCTGATTTTAATAATCAATAAACTGATTAATCAATCGATTGCCTAAATCAGTATTTTCACTTATGTGAGCAGATTTATTTAATCCTGTTTGTTTTTCTTTTCATTTATGATCTTAATGTTTTCTATTGAAAGTTAGTTTAAAGTTAAACAAATTTCTAACTTGAATGAAACAAGACTTAGGACTTCTATTAGGACGTCTATTTCACAATAAAAGCCTCACGCAGTTCGCTGAAAAGCAGCAATAGGAAGTGTTGAATTTGAAGTGGTCAAAATGTTCACAAACTCTCTTTAGCTTGCCCAGATCTTTCCAGACCTCCTCCTGCAAAGTTTGTGACCTCTCAGTTTGTTTTTGTGTTCTCGCTTCTCGCTGAGTCCCTGAAGTTTTTCTGTTCTGGAATTCATCCGACTGAGTTTCAATCAACAAACATCTCAGCAGGTTTCAGAAAAAGGCGACACGACATGGACACAACAGGCAGACTGAACACATGCATGTAGCATGCATTACTTTTTCTGGTGCCGTCCCAGGTGGCAGCCTGTCCAATTGTTTATTGTATTTTTGGTGCCACCTCAGTCAAGGTCGAGCAGAGCTGATGCTATATGGTGCCATGAAACCATCTAAGAGCTCTGATTGGTCACGTGACATCCTGCACAAATTGCCAAGCCACCAACAATAGTGACATTCAGTATTATTATACTCTAAATTATTTACCTGTCTGTAAAACCACATGGTGGTCAAATGACAAAGTTTCGATATATCAAGAACACGTCATATCCTCATTATCAGAATAGCCTACAGTAAATGCAGCAAAGGAAAAAGACAGCACTTTTCAGTAAATGTACAGTGTAAATGTGAGTGAGTGAAAAAGGCCAAAACTTCCATCTGTTGATTCCCAGTTGTTTCCCCAAAGGTGACGCTCTGATGATCAGCTCCACTTACATTGACAGAGTAATATCCAAAGTATCTACAGAGTAGAACAACAGCAACAAAAGCAGGTAGAGTTGAGCCATGTCACCAGAGAGACTTATACATACACAAATAGGCAACAACATATCTAAAACTCATCAAGTTATATGAAGACAAGAAGATGGCACCGGGCACGGCTGCCATGTCTTGAGATCCTCCTCAACTATTCCTTTCTTTGCTTAATTTTATGCTTTCCCTTAACAACATCTGCACATCTGATCACTTGTAGACACATTTCACAAGCGCTAAACAACAGAGAAAACCCACAGCTGGGATTGTTGTGGAGGAAGCAAAGGTCTTGGCCCTGTGACTTTGTCAGGCTGAGGAAACAAACTGGCCTCCTCTATTGAGTATTCTTCTAACAAATGTTAAGTCACTGGAGATTAAGCCTTCCATCCCAGACTTAGTCCCAGAGGGACAATTCACTAACAATAACAATAACATCGGCCTTAAGTAGCAAAAGGGAAAGATGTCTGCTTCATCTTCAGATGTGGACATTATTTCTATGGGTTTTTAATCTTCTAATCTAGAGCGCCTCTTGATGAGGACATTGGTCCATCTAACAGTTGTGTAAGCTCTAGACAGTGACACCAACCTAGTCCTGCAACTGAACTGTATGGCTTTATCAACAAGAATGAGATGAAAGGCCTGTCTGACAGTAGATTAAGTGCTGAAAATACAGCGTACCCTTAGACTCATACTGCCGTAATCCACAAGTCAACAGTGTCAGATTTCTTAGCTTCTGTTGTGGTCCTCCTGTCTGCTTCCCCAAAGATATTTCAAGAAGTCCACCACTGTCCTCCACCCTGACTCTCATCTCTGTTGCCCATCAGGACTGTGTGCTCAACCCTCTCCTGTACTTGCTGTTCACACACAACTGCATGGTCGTCCACAGCTTCAACACCATCATCATGTGTACCGATGACGCCAGCTCGATCAGCAGCAGGGATCACATGGTCTACAGAGAGAATGCCAGGGCCCTGACATCTGGGTCCTAGGACAACAACCTCCATCTGAATGTCAGGCAAGGCAGCCTGCCTCCCAGCCTGCACAGTGAAACCCTTTCAGATGATCCAGGGCACGGTGGCGCACCATGGTCTTCAATCAACCATTTATCAACCAACATGTTACCCCACTGCTCATCGAGTTCCATTGGCAGCAAGCATTAAATTCAAATCACTAATGCTGGCCTACAAAGTAGTTTTTGGTTCTGCACCCACCTTCTCTGAAGGGTCGTATACAGGCATATGTTATGTCATGACTGTTGGGCAATCCAAACTTTTTTTTGTCTGTTGTTCCCCATTGGTGGGAATGTCCTACCAGATCAGGGGTGTCCCTCTCTACTTTCAAAAAAACTCCTGAAGACCCAGCTCTTCAGAGAGTACCTTCTCTCATAGCACTACGAACAACTGAACATGCTAAATCTATCCCCCTTTTAGAAATGTTACTTGTTTCTATGTGAGTAGTACTTATTGCTGCACTAACATGTCCTTGTCACACTGTACCTTGATTGTTTCCCTTTTTTGTAAGTTGCTTTGCATAAAAGCATCACCTAAATGACTAAATGTAAATGAAAACTGTTTTGCACATCATGAAGCTGCCATCCATGGAGATCCTCCATATTTATATTTATAAGTACACTACTACTTTATCCATGTTATCATCACTATATTACAACATTTTTATAAATATATATCTGTACTATTTTATGTCTTGCTGTCACTTGATTTTCTTTGTATATACATAAATAAACAATAACATATAAAACATAATTATTTCAGTCTCAGGTTTGTGTGTGTGCAACATCATGATGACAAGAGAAACATCAAGTTTAAAAGTCGAACACTGACAGAACAAAGTTAACCTCAACAAATCATTTGTCCGCTGCTGACTGCTGTGACCTGCTGGGTCTTGGTCACTGATTGGCTGTCAGAGTGTGACATAACAGTCTGAACGTTAATGTTTTATTAAAAGTATACCACTGAAACGCTGTTAACTCCAAAATTAAACTCGCTCATTATGAAGAAATATGCAGAAAACTGTTGAAGTTAATCATATATCTTCAGCATTCCTGCCAGGACAGAACATGTACTTAGTAATAGAACACTGTCAGTATATTATAATACTGTTAATGTGTCCAGTGTATTGTAGTACAATGTTTAATGTCCTACTCATAAGTTAGATATTTCAGTTTTGTTTTCCACCTGGTTAGTTTTAAAACTGTTTTTTAAATTAAATTTAAGTTTTTAACGTGACAAACAGAACAAAACTGTTTAAGCTCATTTAGGATGGACTGAGGTGAAAAACTGTCATGACAATATATATGGGTTTTGGAGAAACATATGCTGCCATGTAGACGACAGCTTGTTTATTTCATTGAGACAATGCCAAACTGCACGTCTTACAACAGTATGTCTCCATAGTATAGGAGCCTGGGTACTAAACCGGCCTGTCTGCAGTCCAAACTTGTCACCTAGGAGGAGACTCCGAACTGTTGAGCATCCTAAATCTTGCATCAAGCAAGAATGGGAAACCATTAAACTTTCAAGATCACAGCAGAGTCTCCTCGGTTCCCACACTTACAGAGTGTTGTTAAAAGAAGAGGAAACGAGCAGAGCGATAAACTGTTTTAAAACGTGTTGATGGCATCAAATTCAAAATGGGCATATAACTTCCCCAAAAACAAGAACATTTCTCAGTTTCAACATTTAATGAGTCGTCTTTGTCAATTAAATATGATTAAAATATTATGAATTTAAACAGGGTTTGGTGTGATAATGTCAAATCAAACACATCAGTCTGAGTTTCTTTATTCAAAACATATTTACAGAGATAAAAAGTTCAAACTTCCCGCAACCCTGATAAGGATGAGCGGTTATGATATATGGAAAGATCTAATACTGTTTGTCCCTGAAGGCATCGTGGTGCATTCAATGACACCTCAAACTATTTGATTCAGACTGCAGCATAAATATCAAACTAATTCAAGTAATTACATGGTGTTCACACTCTCGCTCACTACCACACACACACACACGCACACACACTATCTACAAAATTATAAATTGATATAAATGTACATGAGGTCAAGAAAAAGTAAAAACATGAGTAAAAAAAATTTAAAACAAGAGAAACATTTACAAAGTGTAACTGGGTCGACCAATCAGACGAGCCCATGGCTCACACCATGGGCTGTGATTGGTGGATGGACTTCTAAAGCGTCGTGAGAAACTCTTTGACCTGCAGAAGAAAACAGACTCCAGATCAGACGAAAGTCCGTGAAACACAGTAGAGTAAAGTAGAAAATAGTAAACAAAAATCTAACCTTGTCGACAATGACTTGCTGTTTGATACGGTCGTTCTTGAAGTCGTCGTCGACGTCCAGTATTAGAACAGGGAGATCATTCAGGTACTGAAAGTCCAACCTGAACACACAGACAGGTTAATGTAACGTCTGTTTTCTCCAGCATGCCCTTGAACACACCACCAGACATCACTACAGTTTCCTTTAAATCAACGAGGCTCTGTGACCTCACTGATGACATGTGTCAGTGTGTCTCTTACCTGAGGTTCCTGTGGAACAGCCAGGATTCATGTTTGAAGTGCAGCTGTTCGAGATACTCTAGAGGAATCCCCTGCTCCTCCTCCCTGCCCCGGTGGAGCAGGCGCTGCATACAGCGCTGAAATATACAGACAAATACCGTGAGCATGAAGGCAGCACTGAAATATACAGACAAATACTGTGAGCAGTAGTAATAGCAGCAGTAGCAGCAGCAGGAGCACCAGTAGTACTAGTAGTACCATCACAGTAATAATAATACTACTAATAATAGTGGTAGTAGTAGTTTTTGCATCAGTACCTGTGGCTGAGCTCTCAGGTAGATGATGGCGTCCAGGGCGATGTCCGGTTCAAACTCGTTCAGTAACCAGGTGTGCCAGTCCTGATAAACACTCCACTCTGTTTCTGTCAGGCTACCGCACTCAAACAGGTTGGACGCAAACACGTACCTGTACACACAGTACACAGGGTTACTCCAGTACTCTAATGGTGTGTGTAGTTACTCGTTTCAGGTGTGTGTGTGTGTGTAGTTACCTGTCTGAGTAGACGGAGCGTTCGTAGAACTGAACGGGGTTCTCAGCCTGCTGAAGTTTGACCGACGGGGCCTGAAGCTGAGAGCGAACCCTGCTGAGACACGCGTAACTCTGACAGACAGACAGAAAGAGAGGGAGACAGGTGGTTAGTCTACATACAACGGCTTCACCTGCTGCATATCGTAACCACCTGAGTGTGGGGAGTCAGGTGCTCTTACCTGGAAGGTGTAGGACCAGCGGCTTGGTTTATCATATAGCATCTGCAGCAGGTTTCCTCCACTCTTCTGGGAGGAACTTAGCTCCTGCAGACAGACAGGTAAACAGACAGACAGGTACTCAGGTGAGATTTCTGTGACAAGATGGTGGAGCGTCATCCTCCTGTCCACGTGTCAAAGTGATGGTTTCAGTGAACGAGCTGTAGACCATTGACATCAAATGGTAGCTTTCACGTGTTGTGTTCAGGTGCTGTATGTTCACCTGGTAAATATCGTCGCTGTCGTTCTGGACGTTGCACCACTTTCCGATGGGTTCAGGAATCACCTCCCACTCGTTCGACTCCTGCTCAAGGAGACGCACAAAGGTGGACTTTCCTGCAGCTGAGAGACGGACAGACAGACAAAGAGAGAGACAGTCTAGTGAATACAATTTTGAAGTACTAAATATTTTCACAGAATAGTATTGTAAATTTTACTGCAGTAAAACCAGAACATAATAAAAGTTTAAACAGTTTAAAACTAGTACATAAACAAGTACATGAATGCAAGTACAGCATTCAGATGCTTCCACGTTACTGCATCATTCTGTGATAAATTACTGCACAATGAGTACTTTTACTAATCATATTTAACTGAAAGTATATTTAACTTATCATTTCTGTGTAGTTTTACCTGTTACTGTAAGTACATTTAACTGATAATACTTCAATACTTTTACTTCATCCTGTAAGTATATTTAATTGATAATATTTGTGTACTTTACTTGATACTTTAGGCACATTTAACTGATAATATTTGTGTACTTTTACATATTATAAGCACATTTAACTGATTCTGATCGTGATACTGTAAAAATATTTAACTGACAATCCTTCAGTACTTTTACCTCTAATTGTAAGTACATTTAACTGATAATACTTCAATGCTTTTACTTGTTACCGTAAGTATATTTAATTGATAATATTTGTGCTCTTTTACTTGATACTGTAAGCACATTTAACTTATATTTGTGTACTTTTCTTGATACTGTAAGAATATTTAACTGACAATGCTTCAGTACTTTTACTTGTTAGTATTAAGTATATTTTACTGATAATATTCATGTACTTTTACTTGAGTAACAACATGCAGTACTTTTCTTTTAACAGAGTGTGTGTACATCGAGGTATAAATGACTGATAGTTAAAGTTTCACAGGTCATTGTTGATTGTTGTTATTGATCACTGGTACATTCTGATCTAGATTTGGCGCCAACCCGCTCCGTTAAGGCGGGACGGACTTTAAATCCGACCGTTTAAACCTAAAACCGTACATTTCTCTCCGGGACATCAGTGACCGTGCTCGGCGGGATGAAGCGACATTTTAACGGGTTCGCAGTCGTTGATCAGAGATGATAGATGTTACTAAATTCAGCTCTGATCTACGCGGTTCGGCTTCAAAACTCACCGATGTTTCCCTCGATGGAGATCTTCTTTCCTCTGCGGGAGAAGCTGCCGTCAAGCTGCGGGCTGTCGGGAGCACGGTGCGGTCTCTTCGGTGGAGTTGCCATGTTTGAAAAAATCAAGTTTTATCCGGATGGACGGTTTGTTTTGTTTGACTGTCCGCGCGGACACGAAGTGACTAACTGGCGCGAGGCGCTTCTTTGACTTAAACCTCGCGCGCACATAGACAACGCTTACCGGGGGCGGGGCGAAGCATGCGCAGAGATGTTTTATATTACACATCTGAGAAGATGTCTCACTCTGTTTATTTTTACAGAGTTTTAATTAAAGACGTCTCACTCTGCTTCTCTTTCCAGAGAAGTAGGTTGCTAAGTAGGTCTAGTAGGTCACATACAAGATATTTGTCTCTTTGTTTTGGAGCATATCAAAATAAAGTAAGTACTATAAGAAATAAATATATGTACTGAGCATCCTTTATTTCCTTATCTATTGTCCTTAATATTAGTAATATTCTTTCTTCATTACCTCCCTTTATGTTATATTATTTATTTTAGTCTATTATTAATTTATTTCCTTCTTCCTTACCATTCAATAAATTTTCTAATGTGTATTTTTACTTATTTTCTTACTTTATTCAGATGATTTATATATCATTGTTATTATTTATTTTCATTTTATTTAATTTTATGTAATTTTATTTTATTTTTTCTCCTCTCTCCCTCATTGGTTTTGGGAGAAGTTGTTTTTTCTGGTTTGTTGTTCTCAGAAAAAAAAAGGCAGGGGAAACAGCTGTGCTATAACTCTATACCTTGTATTAATAACTGTGAAATGCTGATCTCCAATAAAAAAATATATATAAATGTATGTACAATATATAAAAGAGCTGTACAGTTCTATGCAGGAATGTGCAAATATTTACCAGGTAAAAGGTCCAGGTGGGAGGACTACAGGTCCTGAAGAGATGTCAGATTGTAGCCAACAAAGATAACAAAGACGGTAAATAATTACATTCAATATTAAAACCTGTGTTAAGGAAATAATTACATATGTACTGTATATACGTTTGTTATCAGTTTAAAATGACATTCTCAAGATTTCAAGAGATTTATTGTCATTTGCAAGTACAAACACGTGGCTTATACAGGAATTAAATTCTTATTTTGTCATCTCCCTTTAAACATAACAACAATAAGAAAACAAAATACACAACACAATAAGAGTAAAAATAATATATATATTAAATATAGTTTAAAGTACAGTTATGGTATAGTTTTTAGAGCAAATGTTAAATATTTGGTCTTGATATAAACATGAAAATGACAAACAAATAAAGAAAAAACACACTATTTTTAAACAGGAAGTTAGAGTAAAGAGACGAACTTTTCTGGACCAATAGGACATGCTGTAGACATCTTGTAGACACATTTTCCCCATGTTTTTATCCCTTTATGATTTATACTATGTTTTTTTTGTACTTCCTGCACTGAAGACACGGCATTTAAATTCCGTTATGTATTACATAATGACAATATATATATTCTATTTTATTTTAGTATATTTATTTTATTTTGTATTTTTCTTTGTTTGTATTTTATTATTGACATTATCGTTTCATTATTTACCTGATATTGTAAAAAAAAAAAAATGGACCACAGACAGAATAAATAGGTCTGGATTCACCGTATATGGCTGCAACCCGCAAGTAGAACAAAGAGTGCCGAAAAATGCCGAAGAATGCCGAAGTATGCCGAAGTAGAACGCCAAAGATCGTCTTCGCACATGCGCAGTGCGTGGATCTGGTTCATCGTTGGTGAAGATGGCTGCGCCCATAGACCTCGAGCTGAAGAAGGTAATACGCGTGTTTAAAATGTGTTACCTGGTCTCACCTGTCGGTCACGTGCTCTCTCTCGCGGCGGTGAACTAACGGCTCTCTAGTAACGGCGGTTAGCGGTTGCCGTAGCAATCCTGCGATTAACACCGGAGCTAACTGTTAGCATGAGGAGCTAACACTGACTGTTCACGTCAAACAGGATTACACAGGTCCCACACCGGGAAACATGCTAAAAATAGAAAAATAAGATAAACAAAATACTATAATAATATTATAATTGCACAGGAGAATGTTATAGCACAGTGTAGTTTAATTTAAGTAAGATTATGCATGTAAAGAGTGAAATTAAATCAGTGAAACAGCTGCATGAAGAGTAAGAGTGACAGCTGTGGTGGAGCTGAAGGAGCTGTTTAAAGCCTCCACAGTCTGAAGCAGGAGGTGAGAGGAGTTGTTCAGGATCATCAGGAACATCCTCCTCTCCCCCACCTCCTCTATGGAGTCCTGCACACTCTCCTCAGTAAGTGAAGACAACTCTGACCCTTCTTGTACAGGACGTCCATGTTCTCAGACTATTCCAGTTTATTGTTGAGGTGGACACACAGATATTTAGTGTGCGCCCTCTCCATCTCGACATTCAATCCCTGAACGTTCACTGGTGTGGCTTTCTCAGGAAATCCATCCCCATCTCCTTGGGGATGGTGTTAATGTGAGGGTGGTGACTCCAAACGAAAAGCGAAGTCACTTGCTAAGTGAGGGAGCATTGCATTGGTGACTCGCTACACAAACGACAAAGCCATTTCCATATTTTCCGATTGTGTCCGTATTTATTTCCAGCGTAACAAAAGAGACAAATCCAGGCAAAGCAAGGCAAGATGTTCAAAAACTCGGTCTGCAGTTAAATTACGTGGTCAACAAAAAATACGCTCTCCCTACTCACCCCCTCTCCATGCAGCCGCCGCGGTGAATAGGTGAATATATGCCCATTCATTCAATCACTGCTCCTCAACCACAACCCCCGTGACATGCATGAAAGGTGTCAAACCGACAGCTGAGACCAACACAAACATAAACATCAACATCCCAGCATGTGGCACCTACAGTGACGGTGGTTGATGACCACCCCGTACTCTGGTCCAAAGATGGCTGTAGCATCATAACTTGTGGAGGTGACAACTCTCAGTGCCTGAAGTCTGACGTGTACAGGCTGAAGAGAAAAGGAGAGAGCTCTGTACCCCTCGTGCCAATCACCACATCAAACTTGCAGTCATGAAGCCTGTAGTCTACTGTAGTCTGTTGGTGAGGTAGTTAATAGTCCATGCAGACAGATGGCGGTCTACTCAATTGCAATTATTATCTTTGCTCATTACACTCTGATTGTCTCCATCGATACAGACTCTGCAGCTGAGACTTTTAGAACTCACTCCACCTTAAGACTTAGCATGTTACACACCTGTTCAACATGCTTGACAGCGCACTTGTCGGATGTCATGGTCTGCAGGT
The DNA here is from genome assembly GCF_000972845.2 of Larimichthys crocea. Classification (NCBI taxonomy): domain Eukaryota; kingdom Metazoa; phylum Chordata; class Actinopteri; family Sciaenidae; genus Larimichthys; species Larimichthys crocea. The sequence continues at coordinate 17,859,516 of NC_040032.1, forward strand.
AAAAACAGTCACATGATGGTGAGGACACCTGAAGACAAAACATGGTTGTTAGTGAATTGTAAGATTAAACATCTGTGCCTTTATTTTTTTTCTTAATGATAAAGAATGTACCTTTTTCACTACGTACCTGTCTGTCTCTCCGTACCTGTCTCTTTTGTTAAGACAGACTTTCAGGTGTTTTTCATCAGAGTGTTACCTCTCTCCTGTAGGCGTTCACGGAGCTGCAGGTGAAGATGATCGACACGCAGCAGAAGGTGAAGTTGGCTGACCTACAGATCGATCAGCTGACCCGAGTCCAGAAACACGCTAAGCTAACCCACACTGAGATCACCACACTGCCCGACAACACGCGACTGTACGAGGGAGTTGGACGCATGTGAGTCTCCATGACAACCAGGATCATTGTTTACCTGCACGGGTTAATATATTTAAACTACAGACGGGTGTGTCATCATCACTCAGGGGTGTGTGTGTGTGTGTTTGTGTTTCAGGTTCATCCTTCAATCCAAGGAGGAAATCAACAATCAGCTGATGGACAAACAGAAAACAGCTGACGAAAAAATTAAAGAACTCGAGGTACAAATACACACCGTTATACACAATAAAACACGTGATTCACCTGCGGTTTGTGTGTGCAGGTGTGTCAGTGGTCTGACTGTATGTCCTGTGATTTCCAGCAGAAGAAATTGTACCTTGAACGCAGCGTCAAAGAAGCAGAAGACAACATCAGAGAGATGCTGCTGTCCAGAAGAGCACAGTGATAAACCATCAACCATCAATAACACATTATTAGTAACACACTTATACACTCATCGATCATCTGTAATCAAATATTATGAAGACATACACACACACACATTCATGTCAATAGCTGTGTTTGTTAGTTGTTCAGTTTTGTTAAAATGTTGAACCTTCTGTTTCCCGTCTGAATTCTTTGCGTTGAATTTGATGCCTAAACAAACTAGTCAGCCAATAATCATCAATCATGAGAGCATCATTAAATGAAAGAATAAAATATGAATCGTTGTGATTTGTTATTTAAATAAGTGTTCACGGCGGAATAATTTTAAACATTAAGAACAGATTTTCATTTTTTAACTTTTATGATAAAAATTATTCATGATTTCACTAACAGAGACCACGCGTTTATGGATAAAAGTTATCTGAAAACTGAGTAAAAGAGGAAGTGAACAGATAAGGTGTGCTCAAGTACTTGAGATGCTGAAATGGGACATGTTCAAGGCGTGGTTTTTGTTCCTGAACCTGGTTATAAAGCTTTTATCAGATAATAATAAACTAATAATAACTGAAGGCCAGCTCAGTCTTCTACGATGTATCTGCAGCATAAACGTCGACATTGTTCACTGCTTTTCTAAATAAAGGCTATTTTCTATGTTTGTAGTACAACCAATCGATCTCGCAGTGAGTCAAAAATCATCTGATGCAGACTTTAATGGGTGTTTTTTTACACCACAAACTCTGGTCAGTCGCTCTGTGATCCCGCTGACAAACAAACAGATTACTTCTGTTAAAAAGACACATTGGTTTATCTGTGTTTTAGCTTTCCAGCTGCACATCAATTTGTTTGATCTGAAGGTAAACAAGTGACATAACCTGCGCTGGCAACAGGAAATAGAGCAACACTTTCTTTTTTGACTCATCTGAGCATAAAGATCCACAAAGCTGGAGATCCAAGGTTTTCATCTGTTATATCTGAAACCTAAAAACAACTTGTGATGATTAATTAGAACATATTGATTATAAATGATAAATGCACTGTTCCTCTTCCAGGTTCCGAGTTCAAACCTCTGCCTTTCTGTGTGGAGTTTGCATGTTCTCCCTGTGTCTGCGTGGGTTTTCTCCGTGTACTCCGGCTTCCTCCCACAGTCCAAACACATAAACTTAAGTGGCTAATTGGTGACTCTAAATTGACAGTAGGTGTGAATGTGAGAGTGAATGGTTGTCTGTATCTATGTGCCCTGGGATGAACTGGTAATTTGTTGTTACCCTGCCTCCAGCCCCACTGTGATCCTGATGAGGATAAGCGGTTACAGATAATGGATGGATTATAATATATTATAAATAACAATAAAAAAAACACAATCTGAAATAACCTGTTTGTAAAATAATCTGATAAAAGTTAAATTCAGAAAAAGTAAATTATTTTTGAGATGAAACATCAACTTTTGTTTATGTGTTTTTATCATCATCATGTGATTCCCACATCCTGTAAGAACGATGTCGGTACATTTCCAGTGATCTGATTGGTACCTTGAAATTGCAGCACAGGTTACCATGGGTACCGGTAAAAGCTTCACAAAAGGACAACAACACCACAGACAGGAAACAAATTGGTCAGCTTTTATTCTCCTTTGAATACACACAGGTTGATCTACATGTTACTGTACTGTGATGTTATGACTGTACGGCTGTGATGTCATCTGTTGTTGTTGTTTGGGTTCTGGACGAAGTTGATGGAGTAGGAGCCGGTGTTTGCATCCTGGTTCACTTGGAAGTTGCTGGTGGAAAGTCCGAAAGGTCTCAGGAAAACGTTTCCCAGATCCTTTAGTTTACCTGAAGCAGGTAAGGTCGAAGGTCAGAGACGTGTTACAGATAATCACATAAACAACAACAGGAGCTAAAAACAGTGTTTAACTTTAATTTGAAATAATAGGTGTGCTTTATTTTGAAAATACAGGAACAAATCAGAGAAATAAATGTATCGTTGATTATTGAACTTTAACATGAATAAACAAGTGTACTGTTGCTGTAAGGTGGTGTGTTCAGGTGCAGTACGTACTCATCATCTCCTCCTTCAACTTCTCATTTCTTTCGTGAATCTGCTGAGGCAGCCTCTGAGAGAGAGACAGGTACAAAGAGAGACAAAGTTACAGTCAGTTTGTATTAATGTGTAATTACAATGTGTCATTAAAGTTCATATTAATGACTCTCGTTGTTTTATTTTTGCGGATGTAAACAGGAAGTTGTTAAAGCATAAACAGATACTAGTCCAAACCTAGTCATGAACACTGCAGCCTTTCCGGCTACACTAATGGGCTTGTATGGTTCAGGTCTGTCCTAGCGGTCAGTGAACTCACCATGCAGGCCTGTCTGGCACTGGTCAGGTTTGGGTCTAGTTCCAGGACCTTCTTGTAGTCCTCCAGAGCCTCGTCCAGCTTATCCGTCTGCTCGTAAAGCTCTGCCCTTCTTAGCAGCGCTCGCACGTAGTCTGGATTCAGCTCTATCGCTGTGGCAACCAAACAACCAATCACATTAACTTTACACGGGTCAACCGGTGACATCTGCTGCTGTACAGGTACGGAATGATGTCATCACTCACCTCTAGTGCAGTCTGTGATCGCCTGATCCTTCATATCCTGACAGAGACACACACATTGTTACTGTTAGCATGTCATAAGCATGTTGTCATGTCATGGTCAATCTTGACCATAGCATATTGTTAGCTTCAGTATTAGCATGTTGCTATGTTAGTGGTCTTGTTACCAGGTGCAGTCTTGCAGCAGCTCTGTTTGAGAACAGCACGGCTCTCTCTTTGCTGAAACAAACTGGACATAAAACCAACGCCTCCTTGTAGCTTCGCTCCGCCTCCAACCAGTCTGCAGAAAGATGTGGTCAATACTGGCCTATACCGGTCATATTGGTTTATACTGCACATACTGTGATGATGATGTCACTCACCTCCAGCTTTAAACAGTTTGTTGCCTTGTTCTTTCAGAGTTAAACTTTGCTGTTTTCGGCTCTGAAAGGGAGAAAATAAAGTGCAGGTTTTAATGTCTCCGATTTACAGCATCACATCTGGCACACCTCCATGCCTCTTTTTACACCTAAAAGTAAAAGGTGCCTGAGAGCACCACGCCACAGTGAGATCTGGTTTGTAAATGTTCTGGTCTGGTGTGGTTTATAAAAACATGTAGTAAAAAGCTACACTACAACACATCTACAACACCATTTTGCCAGCTATTGACATTTCACAACTAATGATCAAGAGGTAAACATGTAAACAGCTGAAGGTGTTACCTCCTTCTCCTCCTCTGTCAGCTCCTTTTCCACCTCTCTCAGGTAGTCATCATCAAACTCGACCTCCTGACTCTTCTCCTCCTTAAATTCTGAATCATCCTGCAGGCTGTCACCTTGCGCCCCCTCCTGCGGGCTGTCACCTTGTGCCCCCTCCTGCTGACTATCGTCTTGCACATCTTCTTGCAGCCTGTCACTTTGGACCTCATCCTGCAGCCTGTCGTCCTGCTTCACTTCCTGCATCCTGTCACCCTGCTTCTCCTCCTGTGGCTTGTCACCCTGCGCCTCCTCCTGTCCTCCTCCCTCACTATCTGTGACGTCTTTGCTATCAGTCAATTTGTTCATTTTAACGTGAAAGTCCTCTGACACGCTTTTATCCTGTCGGCTCTCTTCATCCTCTTTCTTCTCCTTCATCCCTCTTCTCTCTGAAGGTTCCACGGTCTTCTCACAGTCATAGAAGGTCTCCTCACAGTCATAGAAGTTCTCCTCCTCCTCCTGTTGCTCCTGTTCTCTCGGTTTTCCAGCTTCTTGGCTGCATCTCTCCTCACCTCCTTGGCTGCTCATGTTAGAGCTCTGTGACACAAAATAAAATTAAAAACCCACAAATCAAATTAAATTTAAAACATGACACTCTGGCTCTGAACCAGCTACCTCTACCTCTGTGCATGTAGATGTGCTCTGATTGGTCACACGTCACGACTAACAGCCTATCAGCACTGAGAAAGCTGCTCGCCCACCAGAGCTAATAAAGCACTGTCATGATGGGTGGAAACAAAAATGAATAGATCAAATAAAAGTGGAGTGATACATTGTTACCGCATTTATAATTGTGATTTCATTCGTGTATAATCACCAGAAAATCTGAATAATTATGTTTTATATTATTAACATTTTATTGTCCACTATTACTGTTTCTACAGTAGCCCAGAATGGACAAACTAAACTAGCTCTAGATAGATTTCACCATAGTTTCTCCATCAGCTAGAGAGAAGAGGGTGACACGAGGGGTCTGTAATCAGTAATCTGCACCTAAAAGTAACAACACAAGTATCAAATAAATGTAGAGGAGTAAAAAGTTGCAGAAAATAGAAACACTTAAGTACAAGTACCTCAAACTTGTACTGTAAAGTACTTATTCCACCTCTGACACTTTTTACTGCAAATGTTTTACCCAAAAATTGATAGCTCTGCTTTCTCTGTCTGTCATTTTAGACAGACAAGTTCAAATTAAGTGCCAATAACTGCTAAAATGGCCGCTGCTGGGCTTGTGCCTGCCGGGCCTTAATCAGCAGAGCAGTTACTGCACCTGTTAAAATGTCAGTTGGAAATGCTGACAGAGAGAGAGAGAAAATGCTGAGACCATCCCTTGAACAGGAAGGATCTCTGGCCAAACCGTATTTCCAATCATTGAACCGGCTTAACTTTAAGCATCCTGAGCCCTTCCTGAACGTCTACATAGTTGTTTTGTGTCGATAAAGTGAAGAAATGTGCCCTTTACAGCAATTCAAAGAAACGTTATTCCTGCTTTCCTCCAGAAAATTTCCCGCCTTTTTAACATGGCAGTCTATGAGGCTGCGGATGGGTGTTGCTGCCGCATCTTTGCGTCTCCCACAAAAACTATAAGGCTGACAGCTTTAGCAGGCGAATGCGAGTGAGACGACAAATTTTCCTACGTTTCTATGTATAAATCGTGTCTGTAATCGTGGCATTTGAGGCCACATTAGTCGAATACGTTTATTTTTTTCACTGCCATAGCTATCACTAACTAGAGTGAGAAGCAGAGAAAAAAAATCAGTGAAAAAATAAAACGTGTTCAACTACCGTGCATGTTAACATGCTAATGCTAATTAACATTAACCACTAAGAATTAAAGACTGGCTCGTCACTTTCAAAATTTCTGCAGGAATTTTCTATTTCTGTATGCAAGCAACATGTCTGACCTCTTTCACTTTCATTTTTTCTTTTTATATAGAGCTCCCTGAGTCTGTAATTATTATTATTGTGCAGTTTAAAAGCAGCCCCTATTCAGACAGAAACAGTCTAAACGTAGCTTAAATACAGTTCAGATCAGCAGGTTGAGTTTCTGTTATTTCACTGAGATAAAATCAGACTGAGTGTCTGGTGCTGAAAGAGGAAACAAACTCTGTGTTTTTAGTCCCCGCTGTTTGAAAAAAAAACAAGGTTTTTACCTCCTCTGCGTCAGATCTAGAAGCTCCCAGCTGTGATGTTAAATAAGCAGGTTTCCAAACAGACTTCTAAGTTGATCTGTGTCTTTATATTGACACTTAAACCTGCTATGACAACGCTCATAAACAGACAACTGCGAACACAGACCGACAGTCAACACCGGATATGTTGTCAACCGCCTGACACGTCACAGGTCGCCGTGACGTCATCCGCGTGATGACTCGCTTACAATTAAAATGATAAAAACATTATTTATTTTTTTAAACAGCTGATTTATAATCGTACCTGCTAACACCGGCTAGCCAGCCGAGGATTCACTTCCAGGACACTGACCCCGTCTCTTTCTCTTCTTCTTTGGAGCTTTACCGCAGTTGGCAGCACTTACTGCCCTCTTCTGGACTTTACTTCTTTACTACTTCCTTTTTTTTTTTAAACAAAAATCTTTTTTATCAACCCTGTTAAAACAAGATATCTCATAATGATTTTCCTCCCTTCTCCAGATTTCCCACATTCTATTATACTCTTGAAACTATTCTCACTGTTCCTGCCATTATCTCTTCCCTTTCATATCCATGACAAGCAACAATCACATGCTCCACTGTCTCTCTCCCCCCACAGCTACACCGACCAGTTGGATGTTTCCCTAATATACTCAGTGTGTTATTCAGTTTACTGTGCCCTATTCTTAATCTGCTCATGGTCACCTGCTCTGCTCTGCGACCTCCACAACACCCCACCTCTCCTACTACACCTTGTAATTTATGTCTCCTTTTTTCCTGGTTCTTCCCGGTTCCATTGATAAGTTTACTTTCATTTCCACCTCCTCTTTCTTTACTGCCTCCTTAGCATTTTTCTTTTCTCATGTTTCCAGGTCTATTAGCCTTCATCAGCGATAAAACTTTTTTTTTTTAAGGAGGAGCCAGATTTGACAATGTGAAGATGCCCGGGGGCCAATACTAACATTTTAAAAAACAAACAAAAAAAAAAACAAAAAAATAAAAGTTACATACAAATTGAAAAATGACAATGTAAGCCAATTGTTATGGGTTTTTTTTTAAAAAGAACAACACTTGAGTAAGGAAGACTTGATTCAAAGTATCAAAGTTTAAGTTGATTTTATTATACTGTACAAGAAGGAGCGTTTAACAGTGTAACACACAAAAAGGGTTACAGAGAAAAGGCTCCCTGAGGAGCTCTAACAGTTGGTTCTTATACATTTTTTTTAAATGGGCTGTCTCTGACACATGCCCACTGATACAGAATATCATAACGTCCTTTCTTGGTTTTCTGCACAGTAATGAGCATTATGATTCATATCCAAATGATACTTCTCTAGCCTGTCTCTCCTGTCCTTGTACTACTGATTTATAATTATCTCTCCCTGCCAGCCTCAGTAAATCACAGGCAATATAAGGGAAGTGCACGACACATGGAAAAGACAGGATACACACACACTATATGCATTAAAACATCTGAACCCCAGTATAATCCTAATTTTCATAACACCAATCAGGCGTGAACAAATCTAAAAACCACTTCTTCCTTTCCTTCACAGCTGAAGTCAGATAACAAAGAACAAATTGTATGGAACATTAAATAAAATTTACATGAACTTGATACAAATCTTAACCTCATGTTCATTTTAAACATGACTTATTATGAGTAATGCAAAGTATGTTAACCTATACGTTTAAAACATGTAACTCTTGCTCTTGTCTTTAACAAAATAATTATAATTAGAAAGTAATATTTTGTTGTCAGGGCCATTTCCAGGTGTTTGGGGGCCCTAAGATGCTATTTAGGGGCCACTATATTCTCAAACTCTGAGGGAGAGATTTTAAACCTTTTCGGATTATCTGTGGTGATGCAACAATCTGTTACATTTTAAGAGGAAAACAGGCTTCAGTTCATTGATAAATGCAACAGATACAGCACGTTCCTGAAAAATGTTTTTATGGTAAACTTGGAAAACAAGGTGACATAACATAAAAATGTAATGAAGATTATAACTTATTTAACTGGGTTGAGTCAGAACAACAAAAGTCACTTCATCTGGAAGTGAAAAATAGAACTGTGAAGGACAAAAAATAAATTTAGCATAAACAATTGATTGTGGAAATAATTAAATATTGAATTCAATGAATATTAAATTTTAATCTTCTGTTAGGATACAACAGTTAAATTCAACTCCTATAATATTTTTAGGAGACATGTTTCTGTAATGTCATCCTAAATAATCGAGATAAGACACAGACAGATGCAATTTCTGCAAAATATAATAATATCTGATTTTTATTTTATTTTTTTCCCTTGCATTTTTGTTTTTTATGTAAAAAAAATTGGATAAAAGAAAAGTTTGGGGTAAAAAGAAAAGTTTTCAATCAAATACTTACTTTTTTAAAATTTCTTATTTACAGTTGATGAAACATCACCTCCTCAATTATTATTACTGACAGAAATAAAACAGTAAAATACCAAAGTGATCTTTAAAATGAATTCAGTAAAAACAGTTCATTGTTTATTAGGAGAATCTTCTTCATAAATTATAATGACTTTAATTTATTTATTTCATATATGAATAGTAAAAAAACTCAGGAGAAGGAGGAGGCGGAGGAGCGTCTGGTCTCAGCGATCCAGGACGTGAAGGCAGAGACTCGGGCGTAGACTCCAGGTCTCTGAGGTAGTCCACAGCCAATCCCAAATGATGTCACACCTGTCAGAAACCAATCAGAACACAGTGTCCCTCAGACCTGATCTTCATCATAATGTGTATGTATGTGTGTGTGTGTGTGTGTGTGTGTGTGTGTGTGTGTGTGTGAGTGAAAGAGAGAGACTGACCAATGACAGTCCAGTGTCCGTCGTCCAGACACATCAGTGGACCTCCAGAGTCGCCCTGTAACAATGTGAGGGAAAACATCATTCTGATTTCCTGTTCGTGTCAATGATGACATCACAACACCTCATACACACGTCTGTATGTTCACTATCACCTGCTCTCTGTCTATCAGGACTAAATATATCCTGGTGAGTCCAGGTGAGTGGTTACCTGACAGGAGTCGACTCCTCCCTCGGGGTATCCAGCGCACAGCATGCTGGAGGTGATGTTGTACTCAGGTAACCAGAGCTGACACTGATCCTGATCCACTAGAGGAACCTCAGCCTGCTGGAGAACGTCAGGGAGAGAACCTGAGGGACACAGACAGGTAAATGAAGAAAGAGACAGGTGGAAAGATGGAAGTGGAGAGAGAGACAGACAGGTGGAGAGAGTGAGAGAGACAGACAGGAGGAGAGAGAGAAAGGCAAGTCAACATGTTATCTTTTTTACAACTAACTTTAGAAACCACACCCACTTCTGTCTGACAAACACCTCAACTGTGTCTGTGTGTTGATGTCTGTGTGTTGATGTTTGTGTTGATTTTTCTTACCATCAGTGTCTCGTCCCCATCCGGCAATGAAACATTTTCTTCCTGGTGTGAAATTCTGACCTTGAGGTGGTAAACACACCGGCTGGATGAACTCTGTAAAACAAAAAAGTTCTGTTTATTAACTAACATCAAGAAGGAATTTATAAACTATTGTATTGTATTTTAACTTATTGAAATAACCTGATATGATCATGTAAAATATTTTTTGTTTTGAACATAAAGATAACCAAAAGTAGAAACTAGTTTTTGTGGTGTATGTTTTTCTGCCATAATGCTGATCACTGGTAGTGTCATTGGTTAGTTTATAGTCATTAGTCATGTTGTTCTATGTTTTCATATTGTGTGTTGTTACTGACTGGTGAAGTTGACTGGCTGCTGCAGATGCATCATGGCGATGTCAGCCTCTTTAGTTATTTTGCTGTAATGTCTGTTCATGATGATGCGATCAACTTTTCGGGACTGAACGTCCACAGAGTTGGCGCCACTATGAGAGTGTAGTCCAATAACAGCCGTCCACAGAAGCTGGTTGTTCTTCCTGTCGAGCAAAAACATGTCTGATTCATATAGGAAGCAACTGGTGGACAGGTGTCATAAGTAGACAGGAGCTGGAGGTGGAAAGGTTTCGTAGATGGATACGTGTTGTAGGTGGACAGATGTCTTAGGTAGACAGTTATCGTAGGTAGACAGGTGTTGTCGGTGGATAGGTGTCCTAGGTGGACTGGTGTCGTATGAAGACAGGTGTCATCGGTGGACAGATGTTGTCAGTGGATGGGTGTCATAAGTGGACAGATGTCATAGTGTCATCACTGACTGTCTCACCCGTAGACACAGTGTGCAGCAGTCAGCACCCAATCTCTGCCAATCAGTGAGGCTCCACACGCATGATTCCCCCTCCATTGCATTGACACCATCCACGGCCAGGCACCTTTTGCAGCATCAACCCCGCCCACCACTCTGACAACATCTGACAGGTAACAACAATCACTTAGTACAGTCAGACTAAAAGAAATATGAAGAGATCAAGAAGAAGATTCAGTCTTTTACCTTGACCTGGTATGCTCTCTGCTGATTGGTGCATCTCCCTCGTGTTATTAGTGACATTCAGTCGAACACCACAAGCTAAAACAGATAGAGGCTTCGTCATTCTCCACATGTTAACACAGTTATTCCACTTTAAATTACATGAATGTGTTTACGAGTGTTCTTACGTTGGTTGTCACAGTTCAGAGAAATTACGTTCTCACAGGTTTCACTAAAACAACAAAACAACCATAATTAGTCTTAAATGCTTTTTGTTCTACTTCACTGTCTGCATATAAGTCTGATTCTGGTTTTAATTCTTTCCCTTGTTCTGACTTCTTGTTCCAGCTCTGGGTCTGGTTCTAATTTTAGTTATAGTTCTGGTCCTTGTTCTGGTCTCCTGTACTGTTCTGGTTGTTTGAGCTTCAAGGTTACACTTCTGTTTTGTCATAGCTCTGCTTGTTCTTATTCTAGTTCAGGCTATAGTTCTTGTCCTGGTTCTGGTCCTAGATACCTGACTCAGGGTTCTGTTGTTGTCTGGTTTGGTCAGTACCTGACGTTAGTTTCCAGTGTTCCGTTGCTGACTATGAGTGATAAAAATGGTGAATCTTGTGGCAGAGACGGCATCAGTGTGGCCTCGCCGTTCCTGCAAAGAGTCAGACAGAGAAACCAGATGTGAGTCTGGATCTGATAGATGGACAGGCAGGTGAGAGTTACCTGTATCAGAGGCACAGACAGGTGAAGACAGACAGGTGAGTATCCTGAGTACTGACAAATAGATGAGAGTTACCTGTATCCCAGGTACTGACAGGTGAAGACAGACAGGTGAGAGTCCCAGGTGTCAGCACACACGGTGAAGTAAGAGTGAATGATTTGTACCTGGACAAAATTGGTATTGTTCTCCTGCAACATAACTGAAACACACACACACACACACACACACAGACACACACACACACAGACACACACACACACACACAATCAGTGATACGGAGGAGTTTTACGTGTGATAGGTATCTTGAAATTTCCGCCATTAATTCAGGCAGGTGTAACCTGTAACTGTTGGGATACATTAACACCTTAACCCAGTGAAACTGAACCCGCCTGAACGAATCTAAAATAAATGAATAAATAATGATTTAACATAAATGAGATTTTAATTTTTTTTTATTTAGTTTTAAAAATCAGTGAAAACACTGAGATGAATGTCTGTGACAGTATTGATACACGTGTTGATAATCAGAGACACTCCAGCTGATTGACTCACCACAGTCAGCTTCATCAGAGGCATCGGGACAGTCGATCTTGCCGTTACACTGACTGTTTTCAGGGATACAACTTCCTGTCTGACACTGGAACTGACCGGCTGCACATGAAGCTATTCACAAACAACACGACCCGTCAGTGGAATAGATAATCAATCAATAATAATAATTAACACTGGTGTTCATCGGAACATCAGACAATGCATTCACATGAACGTCATATTAACTTGCAAAGATTCTTTGTAGATATATGACTGTTGTTTAAAATACAAACTCACCTGGTAACCCTAGGTTGACCCCAGAGGTGAAGTTGGCAGTGAATCCTCGGCCTTCATTAGATTTGTCCGTAAAGAACCAGACGGACATCTGATTGGTTGTTGAGAACAAATCATGTGTGGGGCGATCGCTGCCAGTGAGGACAGCTGGAAACAAAGCAAGTTAAAACCTGAAGCAGAATAAAGTCACACATATATATGGTAAGAACAAAACTGAAAACCTCACCCAGTATGGTGGAGCTTGGTCCCGCGCCATCCCGCACCTCTACGACATCATAGGTCTCTTCAACATCAAAGTCCAGGAAGTGGAGCTGGATATTCTGACCCCTAGTGGTGTGGAGAGTCCACAGACCTGCAGCGACAGCATTTAGTGCAGGTATTCATAAAAGTAGAAGTAAAAGTTAAACCAAGTCTGGACAAATTGGTGTACTCACACTTAGCCTTGCTCCCATAGGATTCTGGATAATTTGGGGAGCTGAAGGTGGAGTTTGGCTCCCAGAGGTCAAAAGGTCCCCCACAGTCAGCTGGACCAATCAGATCAGAGAGTGCAGAGTCACATGGTGTATGAATACTAAATGGGTTTTTTTTCATGCATGTGTTACCTATCATAGGAGGCGTGCTCTGTGTGTTACCTGTCATAGGAGATGTGGTTGGCGTGTTACAAGTTATTAGAAACATGGTGAGTGTTTTACCTGGTATGGGGGGAGGGGTTGTTGGAAGCGGTACATTGGTTGGTTCAGGGGGGGCGGGGCCACAGGCGCCAGAGGTGAGTTTGATGTCATCCAGAGCGATATCATTTCTTAACCCCCTCTTCTTTATAGCTTCAAACTCCACCTGCAGAGGTCAGAGTTCAGACTGAACACATCCTGCTGACCTTTCTGTTGACGTCTTCTGTGATGTTACTGACCGTATACTCTCTGTTCAGGATGAGGGTCACTTGGCCATAGTTCCAGTTGTCGCCATAGTTACCATCTTTCTGGAACACCACTGTACCAATACCTAATGGAAATCTTCGGAGCAAGACTGTGAGACGGTGGACTTCCTCTCCAAACATGTGATACCTGTTGGATCATTTCCTGTTTACATAGTTATTCATTCACATGTTTCCTTCCTTGTCTTTGTCAGTATTCATTGTTTTACTTGTACTTTTGTATGTATTGTATGTATCTATTTATTTTCCCTTTGTTTATCTTGTTTACATATTCATTTGTTTATATTTGTTTGTTTATTGTCCTGTTGTTCATCTGTTCATTTATTGTTGTTATGTGTTTATTTTACATGTTTGTATATTTTGTAATTGTTTACCAGAAGCTCAGACACATGGGCTCTGTGGATGGAGTCAGAGGAAGGCTTTGGATCTTGTATCTTTTTTCCCATTGGCCAGGACTTGGAGGTGTGACAATGTAGAAACCTGACACACACACACACACACACACACACACCTGATCCGTACTACCAACACTACCGCTAATCCTACTGATTTTACTACAAACATTTTATGAAAGAACAATCCTTTAAATCACTTATCACAGTTCGGCAGTTATTGTTGTTTTGACAAACTCACCTGAGCTGTTTCCCAGTGTGTGATCAAAACTTGGGCCAGTCATTGGAGGAAACGTGGAGCCATTGATTCGAATCCAGTCTCCATCGTTGTTGTCCTGCTGCCTCCACAAACACATGCCCTGCTCAAAGTTACAGGTGATCTTCTGTTCATCTGAACACACGTACATACACACTGGTCAGTTACAGTAACTTTATGTTTCACAGAGTCTGTTGATATGAATATAAATACTGTAAACATGCAGCTTACTCGTAGTAGGTGCGGTGGTAGGTGCTGTGGTAGGTGCGGTGGTAGGTGTGGTGGTCGGTGCATGTGTTGTCTCATCTTGTTTCTCTGCAGGAGAAGATTTGCAATTATTAAATTATTCTTAGTTTCTGCTGATTTTGATTTCTTTGAGTCTTTGAGAGACCTGAACCTGATGAAAATTTAACAGCTTGACCCCTTTGACCTCACAGTGTCACCTGTCATCTGGATGCTGTTTCTGTCAATCACCAATCCTGTGGGCCCGACCTCCTGAAGCCCCGCCTCCAGCTGCTGCTCCGCCTCCTTCACATCAAGTGGCTGATCAAACCAGATGTCAAAGTTCACCACCACGCTGCCCCGACTGAGGACACACACATTAATAAAGATTCAATAATCAGATAATCAGTTTCTGATCAATAAATAAATAATTCAGGCAAACAGGAGCTGCTGGTGATAATTGATCAGTAATGATTGATGAACTCATCTATATCTGACCTGAAATATAAAACCTGACAGGACTTGAAGAGATGTTTAAGCTCGCTGTGACCATACGCCTCAGATACCTATCGACCAATCAGAGAACAGACTGTGATCAGGTGACTCAGAGAAACATGACACAAACTGTGACATCATTAAACCTGATACCTGATCATATCAGTATTGACCAAACTTATACATCGCACTTAATCAATAAAAACTGACAATAGTGTGTACTTTATACTGTGTACTGCATACTAAGTGTTACTGTACAGTGTCCATACATAGTGTTGATATTTAGTGTGTACTTTATGGTGTCCATACCTATTGTGTACTTCATAACATGTACTTAAGGGTCTGTACATTACAGTGTCTAAACTTAGTGTGTACTGTACAGTGTCCATACTTAGTGTGTACTTTATGGTGTGTACTTCATAGCTTCCAGTTTTGTTTTGTTTTTATTTGGGGCCTTTATTTTCAGAATAAGGCAGACATGGAATATAATATTCATAACTATGTTTTCATGCATGTATAATCACTGAAAAATAAGAATCTTTTTGTTTTTGTTACTTAAAAATCAAAATGCTGTTTCTCTTTTACACTAGGAAGGTGAGGGTGATGTGAGGAGACTGCAATGCAGTGATTACACTACTAGGTGCAACAATGTGTACTGATGAACAGTTTTCAATTTTCTGTTCAATCAAACCACTCATCAATAGTCACTTCCCTTGCTGTCTTTCACAATAAAAGCTGGGGATGTAATCAGTTGCTTGAGGTTAAAACTACCTTTATTTTCAAAATCAAAGCTTGTAATCTCACCAGTTTTTGGACATCAAAGGCCAAAGATTTAAAATACTGACTGCTGGGGTCATTCAGCTCTTCAGAGAAATTAGCTCCCTCTGTAATCACCATCCGACCATTCAGCCCCACTGGCAGAGAGGCACCTATGGCACACAAAACACCAACAACATATTGATCAATAATATCTGCTGATGCTCAGTTCATTAAAACAAACAAGACTCTGTGTTTACCTTCAGGCTTCAGGCTGATCCATGAAACTACGATCAGTCCGATACAACAGGCCAGAAGCAGAGACGTCACAACACTGAGGATAATCTCCAGAGATGACAGAGTGCGAGCCATACTATATGCAACACGTAATCAGTGAGTATATCAAACAGTACATCAAACAGCACTTTACATGACCTTCATATTAACTTGCAAAGATTCTCTGTGGCTATATGACTGTTGTTTAAAATACTATAAAACATAATCTGCTATTAATTTATAAAATTTATATTGAAAGGTAACTGATTCCAAGAAATGGACTTACCTGTTTGAGATCACTTCAGACTTCAAATAAGCTGTTCTCT
Source organism: Larimichthys crocea (assembly GCF_000972845.2). Classification (NCBI taxonomy): domain Eukaryota; kingdom Metazoa; phylum Chordata; class Actinopteri; family Sciaenidae; genus Larimichthys; species Larimichthys crocea. The sequence continues at coordinate 17,875,377 of NC_040032.1, forward strand.
CTCTTCTGTTTTTACTTGTGAACTTTCCACACTGACTGCTTCTCTTTTCTGACTCTTATTTGGATCTGTGATCAGCTTTTATTGAGCTCAAAATGATTGATTCATCCATTATCAATCCGGCAGCAGTTAATCAATACAGATACCGCAAATCACCCGTAATGTTTCTGCTGTTGCAGCAGTGACAAGACAGAGGCGATAAACTGCAGACTGATAAAACATTCAAATATAGAAAAAGGTTTGACTATACTATCATTGTGTTTATTAAGGTATCGGTAATGAGATGATTCACGTATAACTTATGAATCAAAGTCAGAAACTAACACAACCTGTCAGGACCACAGCTGTCAATCAAACTTCATCTCAGGAAATAAAAATAATGAGGTCACATGAACTCAACAAAAATGGAAACAACACCTGACTTTACCCTTTTAGAGTGTCCTTTTATCGACACATGGGACACACCTGTGTCATAGTCTTGCTTTTTTATCATAAAATTTGTCATACCTGTCAGGTAAATGATTCCCTGTGTGCTTCAGATATGTCAACTCATGCAAACTGTGTTCAATTTATTTCCTGATGAGTTACTTGTTTATCAGAATCTAAAGTCCAGCAGCAATAAACTTGCAAAGTAATCTTTTTTATTGGGGCGCCACTGACTCTGCACTCTGACAGGTGACACGTCCTGGACGCTGTTTATTCTGATTTTTTCTTTTCATAAATCACCTTATCACCTCTCCAAAGGCAACAATAAGTACTATTTACATTGAATAAAGTGACAGTTCGAGAAGGGCGATTTAGCAAGTCCAGTTGTTGGTGTCTTTAGGAGCTATTCAAGGGTATCGGTAATATAACCTTTTTTAAAATTAAATTAACAATTTATTACATCTTTATATACCCATTATAAAGTACTGTATATAAATTACAATCCTCTCTCATTGAAAGTGTAGTCTTGTGATGAGTCTGAGAAGAGTTTCAGTCTGCTGTTAGTCTGAATTTATTTTTACACAATAAAAACAAAATTACAGTAAAAATACAAAAAAAAAAAATTACACTTCTGATCAAGACTGGATTAATAAAAATTACATTTATGTAAAAAAAGAAAAAAAAAGAAACTGACCTTTACTGTTTTCAGTCAGTGGTTTAATGCCATCATGGAGTTTATAATGTATTTTAATTACACACATAATATGGGTATGTTGGGTTTACTGAGGACTAAAGATCTAAAACTGTAACTGTAACTGTAAGTAGTTCAGAATTTGGAATAACACGCCCATTAAAAAGCAAAGCACAAACAAATAAACAAAAACAAAAAAGAGTTTTATTTTGATCAGGACAGCTGATAGATGTTCTTTATCATTGGCTCCTCTTCATCAGCATTATCATCATCATGGCGCTCTGAGAGGATCAAAAGAAGGTGGAGTCAAGTTTATGCAGGTAAACTGTCTCTTAGCAACAGCGGATGTCAAACTAGTTAATTACCTCTTTGGCGTCGCTCTTCTTCTCCTCTCTTCAGTGCGTCTCCTCCTCTGACCTCCTCTTCCTCTTCTTCTTCTCCGCACTCATCGATGTTCCTGTACAGCTGAGGACAGAAGAAGATAAATGATGTGTTCAGGTACCGACTGTTAAACTCTGTTTTTAAAGCCTGTCAGATGAAATGAGGGCAGGTGTTTTCATTTATCCTCACCTTGTCGCTGTAATGTGGTGACGTGTCTTTGGTGGAGGGAAGGAGTCTGTTAATGAGCTGACCAATTATTTTAAAGGTTGGTCTGTCTGTGGGCTCCAAACTCCAGCAGAGCGTCATCAGCTGATACCTAAGAGGACAGATGTGTGAGGGCAGGTGTGTGAGGACAGGTATAAGAGGACAGGTGTGTAAGAACAGGTGTGTGGGGACAGATGTAAGAGGACAGGTGTGTAAGGACAGGTGTGTGAGGACAGGTGTGAATGGGCAGGTTTGTGTGGTCACTTGTGTGAGGACAGGTGTGTAAGAACAAGTATGAGAGGTGTTAGATTGCTCACATCTCTAGTGGAGCGAAATCTGGCTGAGTCATGTGGCGGCCATCTTTGATCATCTTGTAGAAGTTGGTATCCACTGCAACATTTGGGTAAGGACTCTTACCTGTGCAGGTAGACACACACACAGTCAGAGGTGAGAGATGTCAACTACAAGTCCCAGAGTGCACTTCTGTAGCAAGTTAGAGGTGACTCTGACTCTGAGTGTGACTTTACTATAATGTCCATAGCAACAGCCACTGTGGATCATGGGTACTGTAGTATGTAGAGACTACCTGATGACCAGGACAGAACCACCACTTAAGTAATTTATTGGTCAAAATCATAGCTGTGATATGATTGGATAAGGTGATGTCCAGTGTTGCCATGGTTACCCAGAGAGAAGATCTCCCACAGTAGGACTCCGTAGGACCAGACGTCACTCTGGACGGTGTAAACACACTGAAAGATGCTCTCTGGAGCCATCCATTTCACTGGGAGACGAGCCTGTCAAGACAAAACACAGGAAGTGTCAAAACAAAACACATAGGAAGCAGAAATCAGTTATACTGATATTGAATATTGATTATATACATCATATAAAGAACGCTGGACTAACGTTTCCCTGGACGATGTAGCTATCGTCGTTCCTGATGTCTCGAGCCAAGCCGAAGTCACAGATCTTTGCAACATGATGATCAGTCAGCAGGACGTTCCTCGCTGCTACATCTCTGTGGATACACTGACAGAGAGACAGACAGGACATGGCTGAATTGTGAGGACATATCTGTGTCGTGAGTACATGTATTATGTGGACATGCCTACATTGTGAGGATATATCTGCATCATGAGGACATGTCTAAATTGTAAGGACATGGCTTGTGAGGACATGACTGCATTGTGAGGACATATCTGCATCATAAGGACATGACTGCATTGTGAGGACATGTCATGTGAGTTCTTACATTCCTGGTGGACAGGAAGTCCAAACCCTGAGCCACCTGGTAGGAAAACCTCATGAGGTCACCAACAGACAGACTGTCTGTCTGCACATCTAAGACACAAACAGACAGAAGAGAAAGTCAGACAGGTCTGACCTCTGAGACAAAAAACTACAGGTGTGATCAGGTGTGTTCAGGTGTTTACCCAAGTGTGTTTGTCCTGGACTCAGAACTGGCTGCATCTCCTGATACTCTGAACAACACGAGATCCCGCTGTCACTGCAACACACAATAGTATCACAAGCAAGTTTTTCAAAACAAATTTCTACCCAGGGGATGCTGTTGGATTTCTTTTTGTACTCTACAATGAGTTTGTTTCTTTAACATAATACTTTAAACACACAAGTCTAAGGGAAATTCTAGATAAGCTCATATTTCTTAATAGTTTATAGTGCAATTTTTGCGTCACAATTTTTCTTCGTATTCGTATGGTACTCTACTTGATGAAATATTGAGCTGAATACATAATATTCATCGAGTTTGAAATCAGTATTTGGTTTATACTTACTGATAGTGAACCAGACTTTTGATCTTTGATATCTTTTGGACTGCCACATATTCGATCAGAGATTTGCCCGACTTTCTACCTCACTTTTATATTTACATCATAGTTAATTTCCACCTCTGTTTTCTTGTACCTCATCCACACATACTGAATAATCATAAAGTATTATTATTATTAACATGTTTGTGTTGCAGGTTTTAACATTTTATGTTGTTCATGTAAAAAGAAAAAACTTCAGACCTCCTGAGCCTGGCATGCTGGTTAGCCATGTTCTTATAGAAGGCCTCCCCCTTCACTTCATCAACACTCAAAATAGACGCCATGAAGTCCTGAGCATGAGCCCGCAGGAAATTGAGCAGGTCACCATGGCTACAGTACTCTGTAATCATCAACATGGGGCCTGAAAGGATGCAAAGAGGTCAAATGTTAAAATATGATGATGGTGACAGTGTCTGTCTCTCACAATGCACTGCACAGTGGAAAAAGAGGAATTTTAATGAGCAATGTTTAATTATGTAGCACAATTATTATTAATAAATCTTAAGTAAGTGTGTATTAGTTCATACTGAACACATAAACATCCTCCTCTTCTCAAATATATAGTTTCATGTGTAGAAAGTTTTTTTTTATCAAACAAACAATTATTTGTTGTTAAGATTTAAAACCGTCATCACCTCCTTGAGTGCAGGCGCCCAGTAGGTTCACGATGTTGTCATGGTAACCAAGATGGCTGAGGATCTTCAGCTCCGACATCAGGGCTTCACGTTCCTCAGAGTGAGCACTCGCTGTTCATTAACACATGAAACATAAGTCTGTATGTGCTATACAAGTAATGATTATGATGATGATGATAATGATGACTAACGTTTGAGCATCTTCACAGCTACTCGTGTGACGTCATTGTCAGTTCCCAACCCATACGCTGTTGCCTCAACGACCTTCCCGAACGCTCCCGAACCCAAAACAGCACCTGAAGGAGAAAGCAGATTTCAGATCCTATGATAATTGTTCACAGTTATTTTCAATATTAATATATTGATTATGTTTTGTCTTTATCTACCTGTCCACATTAAAATCGCTCTTCAAAAGCCTTTTAAAACTACTTTTAATGTGTCATTAATGATGTTGGGTTGTTTAATGATTCTAACTCCTGTAAAGGGTCTTTGAGTATTAGAAAAGCACTTTATAAATAATAGATTTTATATATATAAAATGTCATCAGCTGTTCCAAAACGTCTTAAAAGGGTCCAACCAAGAAAACTCAAAGAGAATTAGTTTCCTGTGATGTAATGATTGAAGGTTAATTAATTTCCTGTTGATTGTGTAATCAACAACAACATAATAATAGATTCAAATAACTTGTTATCTTGCAGCCTGACTGAAATTTAACTAAACAAAAATAATAGCATTCAATGTTGAGTAAAACACTGTTTCTCACCGAGGCGGAGTTTGTCTCGGGGAAACTCCCACTTGTAGTTGTACGGCAGCTGGGTGGGGTCAACAAAGATGTAGTTGTTTCCGTTGGTGCTCTCAATGATCTTCCAACGAATCTCATATTTTGGTTTCTAAGAGAAGAAGTGGAAAAGTGACAGCCATAATGAATGACTGAATCTATGTGAGCAAACAGTGTTGGTGTAAATATATTCCCAGGTATGCAGATGATCTGTTTCTATTAGAACGGTTAATCAGACCTTTCTAACAGCACCATTTAAAAACAATACCACACACAATGTTTAACAATGAACATCAAAAAAGTTTGCTCAGTTTGCTTTTCAATCAGTTTAGATTATGATCTTTAATATGAGTAACATTTGCCTTACATTGTTGATGTATGTTTACTGTTTTCATATTTATTTTGAATGTAATTCAGTGAAATTCAGATGATTGTGCTTTCTTATTCTTTACTCTTATTTGACATTTTATGTTTATATATATTCGACATTTACAGGTACAACATGTTCATCTTTTCAGAAATAAATATTTCCTGATTCTTGTGAATGTGCTGTACCATTTCACCACCAGTTGAATAGTCATAGTGAACTTTGAAACTAAAAAAACAAAAATGATAGATGAATTGTTAATGGACAAAAAATAAAAAATACATACAAACCTCAATATGTGCAGGAGTGCTACACTTTATAAAAGATCATAAAGCATTGTGCATTCTATGTTAACTGTGAGGAGGTTTGGTAGGTTTGGGGTAACACCTAGAAAAGCAGCCTAAAATCATGATGCATACTTCAAAGAAGTGCCATACAGATAGTTGAATATTGAAACACACTCGCAAAGTTTTTTTAAAAGTCAAATGCATTGAAGTTAACAGAATTGAAAATAATGTAAAAGAAAATTATTAATAATGGAAAATACAATAAATAAACATTATTAAGTAATGTCAATAAATAAATTAGTAAGTCAAAAGCATTATTATTATGAGTAAATAAGTAATAATAATAATAATAAGAATAATAATAATAATAACAACAATAACATAACAAATAATATCATCACCTGTCTCCAATGGTAACAAACAACAAATAAAAGCAGGAGGAGGATGGCAATGGTGGTCAGAGCTCCAATCAGAGCCTGTGTGAGGATCAACGGAGGTCCTCCTGCAGAACACAACACATTTATTGGACTCTAAGAACATGACTGATTCAGTCACATACAAGGTTTTCTAATCATCAGTGTTTACAGTCTGACACTTACGAGGATTAAAGACCCCACGAGACTCTCCCATGCTGTTGTTGGTGACACACTCCACAGTGACATCTTCACCAGGTGACAGGTCGAGGGTCAGGTATTTCCTGATTTCCTCCTTTTCTTCTTCCTGTGAGGTCGCATCATCTGGCAAAACCTGATAGGTGGAGATGTCTCCACACCTGCAGAGGAGGTGAAGGTGAAGGACAGGCTGTTTTGTGCTTTGCTTCATCCAATTTGTTTGTTAATTTCACAGTTTCATCTCAACACATCTTATTGCAGATTCTATGTATTATTATATTTACATATAAATGACTTAATTCAATGAAACACCACAACATTTGACAGCAGCTGCAAATGTTTGTACTGATGGTAAAAAAAGGATATGAGAGTGTTTTTCTGTGTATTTCATGTAACTCAAAGAAAGCCTATCTGGCAAGTCTGCATGTATGTTGTAACGTGTATATTGCACTTACATATACTGTAGAACCTGTATTATATCTATGTATATCTGAAATATTTACTTCTAACAAGAAATTACATAATTTTCTAAAACTACTGCACAGAAAAAGCTGTTGGAGGAAACAAAACCCTTAGTGTTGATCAGAAACTGTGACTAACAAAAACTAAACACATTGTCTCAGATGCAGGCAAGAAATACACAAATGGAAGTTAAAGAGATAAATAATAAAAGTCATGGAAGAACCGGATGTTATTATAGTTTCAGAACCCCAAAAACATAAAGCAGAAGCATAATGAAGTGATCAACGATGATGATGATCAGACTTCATTCAAATCATTAGCTGAACGTTGTTTGTAATGAAGTGTGCAGCCTGTAGGGGAGTGTTGGCAGCACTTATGAAGCTGTGTTTCATTAGTAGTTTTACTTCCCTCACTCACTTCCCTTCAGCCCTTGGTATTACTTAACAGCATACATATCACGGAGGCCACTTGGAGAGTGGGAGGAAATGGGTGGGAGAGGTGCACGTCTGTCAGTACAATATCAAGCTGTCTGTGAGATTTTCTGCAGAGTACAACCACCTAATTATGATGCATTTTATTACACCAAATGATAATAATTGCTATATCTTGAGGGTGATATAAACATGTGAAGTGACCACTGTTCAGTGACTCGCTCCCTCAGGTTGACATCAGGGATTCAACAGGGGTATGTTGACAACTACGGAATGGTAGCCAAAGTAGTCTGTTCGGTACATACGTGCCGTGGACCCCAGGGCAGATATACCAGAGGATTGTGGGTTGTGGATATCCAGAGCTGCTGCAGGTCACAGTGTTGTTCTGCACACTCAAGAAGGTAGTCGGAGAACCTAAAGAATACATTTCAATTCATACCTCTTTAACTCGGAAGATTAAAACAAAAGTAATACATGATAAAAGAAAGAAAAAGTTGACTTTCACTGATTTAAAGTTGTACAGATAGTTTAGATTTATAGATCATGTCAGAAGGAAAGGGGAAGCTGAAGAAGTGGAGTAAGAAGATCATTGATTGTCTTACGGTAAATTCGTAGGTCGATGCTCTGTGAGCCGCTAAAGAATGAGTTTGAGAAGTGGAACGAGTATCCACCCTGATCCTCCAGATGAACTCGATGCAGCAGAAAGCTCACCACTGATCTGCAACATGAAAAACACCACCCTAATATGAACACAACCACCTATACAAACTGCTACACCAACAGTACCACCTTAATAATAAATTCAACATCAACTATACCTCCTTAACATCAACAATACCACTAAAACAACAAAAGCTTAACAACAAAACCACCGTAAATGACTGCAAAATAATAAATGCAACCTAAAAAACATGAACACCAACAGTATCACCTTAACAGACATAAAGGTGATACTGGTGGTGTAATGGATCTGTCTGACCTGCAGTTGTAGAACTCTCATAATGCTGACCTGTAGCCATTAACAGTGTAGCTCTCCTGGTACACTGTGTTATTGTTGCTGTTTGTTGGTGTCGTCCAGTGATGGTTCCTGATTCGAGGATACGACTCTATCACAAAGGTCAGCATCACATCTTGACCTTCATATACCTCCACTATGCTGCTGCCGCTAATGTTAGCACTACTATCCCCATCCAAATCAATTCTGTTGGTGCTAATATTAATAATTAGTTCCCTATTCACTTCCAGTGAACTGCTGCTAATGTTAGCTTCTAGCTCTCCCTGCTCCTTCAATTCACTACTAATGTTAGTAACCAAGTCCGCTATGGTCTTGGTGTTAGCATTAGCATGACCCATCTGCTGCAGGTAGATCCTCAGGTAGGGACCGTCTGGTGAGGAAGAAGAAGAAAGAGTAAATATCACTCTATAATCAGTTTGTCCATCCTTTTGTGGAGGCTTATTTTGGAGATTTTCAGCGTGCAGCGCAAGTTATTATCTTGTTCTCTCACGTTTTTTTTTCTCATTCCAGATTAATATTATCTTGTTCACACAAATGAATTCCCATGTGTTTTAATATTCACCTATATTTCTTACCCAGAAGTCTGAGCTTTGTGGTTGCAGTGGCAACTCCTGCGACATTGTCACCTGTGCAGGTGTAGGTGCCACTGTGTTCCTCACTGACAGCAGAGACTGTCAGGGTTTTGTTGATGTACAGGTGGCCTTTGACATAGTGTTGGCTCATAGTCTCATTCGGTGTCTTAAACAAACCAACAAACAACCAGTGAATATCAGAACAGACAGAGAGACAGACAGGTGTAAAGAGATAGGTGACCTCTGACCTCTGCATTTGGCTGTGTCCAGGTGAGTCTGAATTGATGCGAGGGATTGCTTCCTAGACAGGTGACCTCAAACTTCTCTCCTACCAGACGAACCTGTTCATCATGACTGACAGACACAGGGGGAGGATGACAGATCTTACAGCTAACCACCAGCAACTCAAGAGGTTTGGATTTGAACCTCCTTCCATCCTTCCAGCCTGAACAAACATAGCATCCACTGAACCGCTCCTGCGTGTTTCGGATCAGGGCTCCTCTCCTGGGGTCAAGGGTAAAATTCATTCCCCCGCTCTGGCCCAGCTTCTTACAGGTATCACTGGTCTCTGCTTGGAGGGTGAGGTTAGTGACTGATGGATCGGTCAACAAACACCTGAACAGGAAGTCCTGGCCTTCCTTGACCTCACGGGTTTTGTAAGGTGTGACAAACACGCTGGAGGGGTCAGTCGGGTCTGAGAGAGAGGCATTATGGGAGATGGAAGTCATTTTTGAGTATCATGATATAATCATGATAGTAAAAACAACACATTACGTTTGATATAAGTCTAGAAGGGCCCTGCAGGTCCTGAGCGAGCCGTGAAGCCTCCGCTAATCTTACCATTGATATATAGGTGGATCCAGGTGTTCAGGTGCTCCAAGCTCCTGTTGGTGTAACCACAGTGATATGTCCCGGTGTGTCTGGGGTTCAATTTTGGGTCCAGCTTACGGAGCGCATTACTGGACCAAGAGACTGGACCCTTGCCATGACAACTCAGGGTGAAGTTGGAGCCAGCAGTCAGAACAACTTCAGTTTGGTTTGGCTGGATGACAGAGTTCAGACGGATCAGTGGAGGATCAGGTGGATCAGGGGGATCTGAAACGATCAAACAGTAAATTAATTCAACAACTCTGAAACAGAATAACACCAAAAACAGACATCAACTGACCATGCGCACCTTTGATGAGATATATGATATACCTGAAGACACACATTAAGTAGGTTATTTTCACAAATTTAAACTAGTCATGTTGATTTGCTGCTCTGATCGATTTTTATAATATTTTCTAGAAATGCTCTGACATAGTTCAAGTGAACAGCTCAGCTCCTAACATCTATTAGCCAATCATGTGACTCCAGTGGCAGTGGTTCACACCAGACCTCAGGTGACCTTAACGACTCGTACGACAGCCGCACAACAACATGGAGGACTAACGAACCAAGTAGCAACTTTGGCTAGCTAATGATCCTACCAAGGCTAAGTACCTGGGTTTTCCCACCAGCCAGTCAGAACTGAAGAAGCCTCTTGCATGAGAGGTGAAACATTTTCAAGGATCTACAATTAAGTCCAGTTGCCCCAAATTCAGCCCTTCTCAAAGATAGATGACTGTAATGATTGAAAACTTTCACTTTCGTTTTCAGGTTGAACCTATAACTTTTGCAATTCACCCTTAAGCGAACATGACTGATCAACCAATTTATTCAGTATTATTGAAAGAAATGATGACACCTTTAAGCCTCCTGGGGAAATAATTCAGGAATATTTTCTATTCATTTCGAAAGAGCAACAGCCAATTGGGAAACTCCAACACTCAACTGACCAATGGTGTAACTTCATCACTTAGTCAGGGATAGACTTTCAGGCTGGCCCAGCTTTGCATTGAATATACTACTTTGATACACACCTCAGTACACAGTATATTGTATTAAACAAAACACGTCCATGGAATGGATGATAAAAGGACTTTATTTAAAATCAAAGAAGAAGAGGTGATACAATAAAGAAAAGATGCAGTAGTTCACAGAAGAAAAATCAAGGAAATTTCACAAGAATTAAATTATCCAATGGGCTGCTGTGATGTCAGCAACAGGTGAAAACACCTGTTTATTTTTATTGATGATTTAATGAAACAAGAAAAACAAGTATTGTTGCTGAAATGTGATTATTATCAGAAACTGATTCTCATTGATTAAATGACAATAGGTACATTTACCTAACTGATTGATCTAATTGGTTTTCTTGTATAAAAAAATCAAAATCATTGGCTAGCTCAATAAGATCAGCCTTATTGGCTAGCTCAGAACATATTCCATAGTCAGTACAAACAAAGGATCTCATCGGCTGCCTGTGGACTATCAGAGGATCTCAGGCAGCAGGGTTTTTGGCGATTTCCTGCATGTTGGTGGCGATGCGGGATGTCTGCAGCAGTAAAGCCTGGTGATTTTCAACCAGCAGACTCTGATGACGAGCCACATTCTGCAGATCCAGGATCTGCTGGCTACCCTGAAAACACAAGGTCAGAACACAGTTAGTTCAAGTCAAACTTGGCCAGATGCAATGTCACTTTTAGATGATGAGATAATAAATGGTGGGTTGCCAGTGAACAGTTTAGAAGACTATACTATACTAAACTAAACTAAACTAAACTAAACTGAACTGAACTGAACTGAACTAAACTAAACCTGAGATAAACTAAAATAATATAAATAAGCTAAGCTAAAATAAGCTAAGCTAAAATAAACTAAACCTTAGATAAACTAAGCTAAACTAAACTAAACCTGAGATAAACTAAACTAAATTCTAAACTAAACCTCCTGAGCTTGCAGTTTGCTGAGTAATCTGACAACCTAAATAAAACTAAACTAAACTAAAACTTAAACTTAACTCGACTCACCTGAGTTTCCAGCACGGCAAGCTGTTGGACCATCTGAACCTGGCCCTTGGCGATTTCCCTCTGGACCAGGATCAGCTCTCTCAGAAGTTCCAAAACCTCCTTCTTCCACAGCGTCTCGTCCTCCATCTCCAATTTCATGGGGTTAGCGACGTCCATATTTGGTTCAGTGGGGATGACCGTCGTCATGTCAGCAGGCGGGTTGTCATGGGAATCACCTGTAGTGAAGATGACTGAAGTCAAAACTTCAGCATTCACTTTCCTCTGATTTTCAGAATAAAGCTCAGGTTACATAAAATAGTATGGTTATAGAAGTGTTTGTTTTTATTGATATGTGCCACAGCTAGTAGTTAATAGTCACTAAAACAGTAGTTTTATTGCAAGATTTGAGATTATTGTTGTTATTATTAAGCATATGTCCTTCATGTAGGGGTTCCCCGAATCTTGTCTCATAGGCTAAAACTGGTGCTACACATTTTGTAATGTACATATTTTTTAAATAAAATTTATATTTTAGGTTGATGATTTCTACACAGCATTATAATGCCACAGTTCTTGATAACAAGTCATAGAAACAGTTAATATGACACCTCAAGGCTTGTAGTCGGAGGTTATGTCTCGATGGTAACCATGCTGTTTCTGCGTCTTGTATCAGTCTTGATGAAGCTCATCAAGACTGAATTTGATGTTTTAAAGAGCAACAAGTTATTTGAAAACTGGTTTGACAAAGTGTAGTGATATGGTGTAAATACAGACAAAGTTGCAATGGGATCATACACAGAAAGACCGTGCTTCACGTCCAGCACGAGATGTTAGTTTTAAATCACAGTTTGGTCAGGTTTAGGAACAGATCATGGTTTGGGTTCAAATAATAAGTCATTGTTGATCTTTGGTTTCACTAGACGAGAACAGAGGGTTTCTGGCGATCCTGAAGGCAAACTTCTCCCACATATATATACAATGATTCTTGTTTCCTTCCAACAACAAATAAACAAAAAGGAAACTCCAAACCATTATCACATTCAGGAAGTAACTTGGTCCACTGATCAACACATGACTTTATGTTTACAGTTAGATCTACAAGTTACATCACTTAAAAACTACAACTCCCAAGGTGAATTTTACTAACAAGCATCCAATAACTCTACATAACTCTAACTCTATTTAAATCTAAATTCTGTTCAGTAACCTGGACAACACGTTTTAATTATCCTCTGTGACAGAGTCACAAACAAAGTGTACCATAAACCAACTGATCTCAGATCATGAAGCTCTTGATGGTTTCTGGTTAGTCAGAACATCCATTAAAGAAACATTTAACGACATAACTGCCACTAAATGTTGCGCTAGAACATAGCGTCTTACACCAAAACATATGGGTGCTACAGTACACTGTAATTTTACCCGACAGACAAATGTTAAAGACATATTAAAGTGAACAAAACAAAATAAAACTCATTTACACCAAAAATCACTTTTTGTCAAAGATAAAGATAAGATAAAATTGTCTTCTACAACTACAGCTCTTATTTCACTATTGCTCCACCCCACACTCCATTGACAAAAACAATATCATAAATTCATTAAAACAGGACAAAACATCTTTGGTAGTCTTTCCAACTATCAACAACTCTGGTTTGGTCAAAATAAATCAGTAATTCACCGAATTACACACAAACAGCTGTTAGAGGCACTCTCCTTAAAACTAACACACTAAAACAAACAAACAAACAAACACACACTAACACAATCTAACACCAGCTAATACACATACAAGGCCAGGCCAGTGGACCAAATCAGACCTTCCAGTAAACATATTTATGTTTGTTGACAAATCTTTTGTAGATATAAATGAAATAACATAACAATCTAGGGAAGTTTATCAAATTATGAACATGTGACTCATCATCCAACTCCAAAACAACCATTGAAATTAAAGAAACAAATCCATGACCAAAGTAATGGATTACATGAGGAGTCAGGTGTGACTGGTCGATCAGTGATTTGATCAATAATAATATTATAAAAAAATATAATCAACTTCATGTGACAGTTGAAGATTGATGTCATCGGGGTTACAGAACAGGAAGTGAAACGACCAACAGCGAGAGTGTGTGTGTTGATGTGTGTACGTGTTAATGTGTTCTACTTTGTGTGTATTGGATAAAATAAAGACAAAGATTAAGTCTTTGTTATTTCTATATTTAATGATCCTCCTACAAGTTTATTTCACACATGTTGATACTTTGAATAATCACTTATTTGGTTTTTACAACTAAAGTTCAGAAATATTTTAAGGTTTCAGGTGGATGTCCACTGACTCCAGAACAGCTGCTGCTTTTAATTTGACTATCGTTTGCTTGCGATTGATTGATTTCAAATCAAACGATGATCAGACGTCTTCATATCCAGATTGTTATGCGTCAGAAAGCTGCAGTTACTTAAGAAGGACTCTACGGGATTCACTTCCACCTTCACTTTATGAGTAAACCTCAGATTAGAAAGCGAAAAACCCCAAAACACAAAAACCATCTTTTTTAACATATGGTCACTCAGCATGCTGAGAAACAGCGTCAGTCTGAGCCTTTAGACCACTTAAATATGAACACATTGTGTAACTTCAGAAATTCTGACTGCATAGTGACTCACAGCCCAAGATCTAACATCCGCAACAGCAGCGGCGCTACTACAACTCTGCAGGATTATTCATTCTTATTAATATTGTTGTTATTGATGGTTATTAATCAATTTAATAATCAGTGCTTATTAATGTGTAAAAAAAAACCCTATACCTATAAACTGAATTATTTCATTTTAATCTCAAACTGGATTCTCTGGCCCCTGGCTGACGGGGCTACAACTACGTACTGATAAACAGTGAAGCTACAACAATGTACTGACAAAAGTGAGAGTTGGACGTCAACATCACACAGTAATAAAACAAGAAATTAACTGTAAATATGTTTAGCATTTCATTTTCTGAGGTTTTCTGAGAGTCCACCACAGATCTTAGAACCAACTTCTTCATATTCAACCGGATTCTCTTTAAAGTGCGTCTATATTTAGAATGATTTAAATATTCATGATTAAAAGCTCCAGAACAGTTACTAAAGTGACCTCTTGGGGAGACTGTCTTTTTCTAAAGTATCTCTGTGTAGTGACTACAGGGAAACGAGTTAAACAAATTTACTAAAATAGTTTTGATGTTTTAATGATGATTTTACACATAAGTATGAAAATTATCATCTCAACCCAACTGAACAACGGGATATTTTGGAGTGATGTGTTAGATAACACTCAACAATCACCAAAACACCAGACGAGGGAACATGTTTTGTTAGAACAATGTTTTTTCCTCCATTAGAGTTCAGACTGTATGATCAACGACAGGACGGACTCGAACCGTCTTGATTCAGACTCTTCATGATGTATGATGTTTACTTTAACTTGTGTCCTGCAGATCTCCATCAGACTGAGAGAAATCAAACTGTTTTAATACTGATGTACTTTTTTACTCCATAAATTATTAATTTTATGATTTTTTTTTGTCTTATTTGTTTGAGGTTGATCTTCTCCTGAGACTGAATTTTGATGTAAGTGATTGTGATATTATCAATATTATTAATACGTTTTTATCTTTATGAGAGTGTGCAAACCTTGTGTCTCCAGTTTTTCTTTTCAGAAACAGAAACATTTGGCTGACTTCAGCATTTATTAACAGATAAAAATAGAAATCTTAAAATTTTGGGTGATTAGTTTTGGTGACAAAAAAAATGTGTCGGAGAAAACCTCAGTCCTGAGCAGGATTTCATACCTGAAACTAACAGCGTTTATCATTTAGTTTATAAAACATATCAATGTTGGGGGGTGATGAAACCTCAGAAAGTCAGGAAACACATTTTCTACCAGAGACCACACACACACACACACACACACACACACACACACACACACCCTGGGATAGTGTGTGTGTTTTAATGTGTGTGTATGTTGGAGGGCCTCTTTTCTCCCACTTCCTCGTCTCACTTCTTCTTTGTTGAAGACTCTGTGGGAGTGGTGGAGGAACTGGTTACCACGGTAACTTGTTTACATCCAGTCCGCAACCGTTTCGTAGTGGAAGAAGAAGACAATGATGAAGATTATAAGATGAAGATGAAGAAGAAGTTTACATGAAGCAGCAGAAATTTTGATTAGAAAGTTTCTTGTTAATCTCAGAAACCAGGAAGAACCTGATCGGTCTGATTTTATGCGTAGTAATACAATATATTTGTATATGTGTAACAATATAATGTTCGATACATCTGCAGGATATTTGTTTATACTTTTTGTATGATCCGACCAGTCCTGATCTGATTATGAAGTGGTGCTTTACGAAGATTATGATTAAACATGTCACAGTGTCAGGAGGTCACATGTTCAGGTCTCTATCAGAAATGTAAACAACAAACATTATTGTTTTGTTATAATGTATTTATGACATTACTTCCTTCTCTCAAACTTTTTGATGCTATTTGATGAAGAACTTTTAGAATAAAAGCTGATCTTCATATAAATCATATCACAGAGAAATCTGTGTTTGATATTGGATTAAAAACGTTTCACTGTCAGCTTCAACACTCATCTCCACACAAAAATCATGAACATGTATTTATTTTTTGTTTTAACCTTTATTCTGAAACACAATAAAGAGTTATTCCAACTATTAATGAACAGTAATTGACTGGTTAGAAGCAATTGGCAAACAATTAAGTACTGTTGATTAACAGAAATTGTTCCCAAATTATTAAGTCCTTAGAGATAATTATGTTAATGCAGTTTATTAATGGTAATGTAGACCTATTAACGTAAGACAAACTTACGAGGTTTATATCTGACAGCAGTAATGAATACTCTGTCTTACAGAATGTTGATTAATATTTAATAACATTAATAATCACCTATTAACTTTATGAAAACATTTAAACCAATTATTTTATTGTGAAATGTGGGTTTTATTTGTACATTTTCCTTCACACATGAATGAAGATAATGAACCCTTAATAAAGCATTAATAATGTTAACAAACAGTTAACAAACAGTTCATAAATAGTTTCTAAACTTTTAATAAAATTTGTTTCCTTACTTTCTGCAGAACAGCAGCTGAGGACGATTGACAACAGCAGAGAATAAACCTTCATGTCTTTTTTTCCTCGTGATTGTTGAAGACAAACTGAAAACTGAAGGAGAAGAGCTTCCTCTCTGTCAAGCAGCAACCAGACTCCACCCACACCACCCATCAACTAGACTCCACCCACACTACCAATTGACTAGTCACTACCTTAATTCATGGTCTTTTTCAAAAATTAAATCAACTCCATTCGCTCTGGCCTCCCTGGTTCCTCCACTCTGCCTGCCATCAGGGACGGACTGGCAATCTGGCATACCGGGCATTTGCCCGGTGGGCCGACGTGCTATTTGGGCCGACAAGTCCCGATATATATATATTTACCGAGGTTATCACACACCCCAAACACACTCTTGGGCTTAGCGATGGGCAATGTGGGCCGTGCACACATTGCCCATCTTTTCTTATTTACTGTCTGATAAAAGACAAAATAAATAAGATAAAATAAACCAAAATTCCATCTTTTTTACATATATGGCAATCTTATGTAGCCACAAAGAAAATGTTTTAAATATAGCGTCAAAACAACGTTTGAAAAATTGTACAATTGTTAGTACAATTACAGTATCTTTCAACAATAAGGTAAAGTATACAATGTAAAAGATTCTGAAAACTTAATTTAAAACATCAGTAATCACATCAGTATGATTTATTTTTTTAAAGGTTAAACAGGTCAAAACAAAATGTTTCAGGAAACACATTTCGCACAACATATCTCACAAGAAATTACATTTCACAAAACTTTTTTAAAAACACATTTCACAAAACACGTTTTAGAAAACTAAATCACTAAATCTGTTTCACAAAACACATTTCACAAAATATTTCACAAAACACATTTTCTAAAACGAATTAAAAAAAACTAATTTCACGAAACATTTCACTAAATTTGTTTCACAAAATGCAATACTTTACAGAACACAAATTTGACAAAATGCAACATTTTACAAAACATGACATTTTGCGAAACACACATTTTATAAAACCATACATTTCACAACATGCAACATTTAACAAAATGCTAATTTGACAAAACACAACATTTCACAAAACACAACATTTCACAAAACACAACATTTAACAAAATGTCACATTTCACAAAACACATTTCTGAAAACAAATTAAAAAACACAATGTGTGTTTCATAAGGGTTTTATTGACCTGTTATGTTAAACAGTCTATAAACAGTTAACAACCTTATTGTTTTGAAGTGTTTATGAATGTCTTATGACAATAAATGTGTTTATGATGCTATTATTAACACTAGTTTAATTAGTCTCATTAACACCATTCATGTGTATGTTGCATTTTGCTGTAGATGTTATATTTATATAATGTTGGCTAGTTTAATCTAGAGCAATGCATCATAGTCTATAAAATCAGAAAGAAAAAACCTGATTTCAATTCTGTGATGATGACTTTTCAAGCTATTCAAAGAGTTTTAAGAGTTTATTTAGCATAAGAAGAAATTTTTCTCAACACAAAGGATCACCTCATCCTCCAGTTTATCACAAACATTCAGCACCAACACATCTGGAGATATATGGTTTTCACTGGACAGGAATGGGAAAGTAACTAGTAACTAAAGCTGTTGGGTGAATGTAGTGGAGTAGAAGTTAAGGTTACATAAAATGTAAGTACTCAAGTACCTCAGATTTGTACTTACACACAGTAGTTGAGTAAATGTACACGCATATATAAGTCTGTGTAAGTATTTTTCAGCTGATTGTCAGATTTAGCAAAAACTTGATGAACTTTGAGAGAAAAAGAGGAAGGAGGACTTTTAGTCCTTGACTAACTTTCTTTCTGAGGAAACATTTTTTAACATTCAGCACTTTTCTGATGTTCTCTTTGTTCCACATTACACAGAAGTATAAAACCATGCGGAGAGGGCATGGTCAGACTGATGGAGGGGGCATGGATGGAGGGGACTACACCACCTCCTGTTGGCATGACAGAGAGGAAAGGCTCCAACTTTATAGGAACATGAAATGAAAAATCTTCATCAACACAAAATCATAGCTCACTAATGTTGATTATTGCATTCATTGTGGGCGAACATTTGGCTATGAATGAAAGGCAGAGATCAGGAGAGTGATAAAAAACAGACATCTGGACACATTTCAGATTTTTTCTGAGGATGTCACACATATACAGGTGCTGAATGATCCAGTTTAAAAACTCTAATTTGATTTTTTAAATACTTTTTAAATACAAGAGAGTTCAGATAATTTTATGTATGAAATCCAACAACTACTTTAACATTTTAGCACATTTGGCTTCTGCTGGTTTCTCTCTCTGATCGAAAAGCATCAAGAATTGTTGACCGGTGACTCATAATCGATCAGTGAAGACTGGAGAAACATCCTCCCAGCACATGAGTGTTACTCAGACATGTGTGTTACTCTTGGTAGGTACATGAAACACAGCAGACTAGCTGAATGTACAGAAAAGTTACAACAGACCATCTGTCTGTGTCACATGGCACAATACACAGACTGAGTTACACAATGTAATGCTATTTATTGTCACAGATTGCGAATGTGGGACACGTAGCCAAAAACCAACACAAGGAGAAGGAGGAGGAGAAGAAGGAGGATGGGGGTCAATGTCTCCTCGAACTCAGGGTCTGCTGTGTTCCCTGTGTTCACCGCTGAGGGGCGGCAGTCTGGTCGTGTCCACACCAACACCGTCACCCAAAGCACTGGTTCATTTCACCTCTGATGGAGCATGATTGTACTGAAATCTTTATGACATTTATGACATTACAAAACAAAAGAAATCAAGTTGTTGTTCAGAAACAAAACATATTGAATAAAGAGGAAATGGAAATTAAATTAATAAACAATGAAATTGTGTTATTAATTGTGAAATATTTCTAACGTCACATTTCATGATAAACAACTGTGCGGTAATAAATAATATAACATTTAAGGTGACGTTTGGCTACAGTTTGAATAAAACAAACAAACAGATTTCATTTTGATATTTATTTGGATAAACAGCTTCAGTTCTGACATCAATCAGAGCAGTTTGAATAAAGCAGATAATAAAAAATAATAACACAGATATAATACAGACATTTCAGAATAATATGAGTAAATAAAGAATATGAAGCTGAAGATTATAAAGTTATAAATCTGTTTACTGTGGACACAACTAATTTCAACAGGAATAATATTTCTGTTTCCTGTGTCAAACATAATTTCAAAAATATATATATATATATATAAAACGTTTCCTTTGGCAGCCTTACAGTCAACACTGTGGGTAAAATAATGCCTTGCTCAGAAGAACCTCAGCTCTGGTGATGATGTCATCGTTTGAGGAATGAGGGCGTGGCAGACTCTGTGGGGCATTGAACCCCTATGCTCTGTCTGGCAGGATGTGCTGTGCCCTAATTAAACCCTCCACCCAGTCTGAAAGGCAGCTGAACCCTTCACAGGCAGCTCTCCTCCTCTTCCTCACGTTTGCAGGATGAAGCAGGAAGCTCCTCGGTTTCCTGTCTGTCCTCGGATGAGGTCACTTCCTGTGCTCCTGCTGTGTCCTGAGTATCTGACAGCTGAGGGCTGCAGAGGAGGAAGATCATCATCTTTATTATACAACCAAGCAACAATCTCTGTGATTGTGAAATGACGCTAAATGCAGAAGTGCCAAAAAAAATGCAGTTCCTTGAAAAAACACTTGAAGTTGTCTCCAGAATGAGTGATTCTTCATAAGACCCAATGTTAAAATTTAACTTCACAACACCCAGGCGTCATTATGGGAATAGAAAATTGTAATTGCAGTAGCTGGGTTACATCCAATAGGAGGAGCTGACTGCATATTTAAAACACAATATGTAGAATTCAAATACTTTATTAAATGAACTAAACTGTTTGGACCTGAATCAATCAACACATGTACACTGTTTTCACTTGAAACTGAAGTTTTTTTATCAATATGTCCATTTTATTTGGGTTTCTTTCAGGAGATTATTTAATGTTCATACCTGACTGCGTCCAGCGCAGCGCCACCGCTGGTTTCTATGGTGATGTCTGTGATAGGGATGATGTAAGTGCCATGGGAGGGACCTGCCTCTTCTGGCTCCACCTTCAACAGGTGAGAGTTCACCTGAGGGTCGGGACTTCCTGTAAACAACAGGGAGGCTGTTGAGTTTAGCTTTTTTGTTCAACAAAATCATCAATAAAATGATCTGTAATGATAATTCAGTGTGTGTTTTTGTGAGTCTAAACCATTTGTGTCCGTCTCTCCATCAGTCAGATCTCCGACAGCTATGGACGGACTCAGTCTGGATCGTACAACAGCTGGATTTTCACTTTTCATGAAGTTCTCAGTCAGCTGCTGGTAACACTGAAACACAACGGTCACTGACAGTTACTAACTGTATGCAAATCAATCCTTAAATCAAACTGATACAAAATGGTAGAAATCCTAACAGAAGTTTAAGTTTCAGTGAAAAGTGAATATTCAAACTGAAGTTTCAGTTTCAGCACTGAGAGCAAAGTTAGGTGTCAGTTGAAGGGATGTAACAGTTCTGAAAGTAACTGAAATGTCAGCTGAAGTGAAAGTGAAAAGAGAAATCCAGTATAACTGAAGTGATATGCACCTTGTCAACTTTCTCGTATTTTAAACTGTTTGAATCTTTGTCTCTTTCCACAGACTCAACAGGATGAAAAACAATGAATCTGAAATTAATCTGTTACCTTTTTGTAGTCGTCACTCAACATGTTGCCAACGGAGGCAACCAGTGAGGAGAAAGAAGGTCTGAACTGAGGTTTCTCCTCCCAACACTGTTTCATCAGATCAAAACTGAAGACAGAACACAACAGACTGTCAGACATGTTGTTTTAAGACAAAAGGTCAGTCATTCATGATTCTCCTTAAGCCTTAAGCTGGAATCATGCTTTAAAATAGGTTGTTGTGGATCACACAAAATGTAAAACATGCAAAAAATAAAAAACAAAAACCCTGTTTCCGTAAAATATGGAAAATGTGTGTAAAATCTCTGTAAACATGTAAAAAAAAGCAAAAAAAAAACAATGTGTAAAGCATATAAAACTTAAAAATTTGTCAAACTTAGATAAAATGTTTGTAAACATATTAAGTGTGTACAATGTATTAAACATGAATAATATATGTGTATATAAGTGTAAAGCATGTGAAAGGTGTAAAGAGTTTGCGTGCTGTACATGTTGTCGGGAGCGTGGTCAGGTCGACTCATTCTGTAGCCTCTCTTCAGAGCAGAATAAAACTCCTGGGTCATGGGAACGTCGGGGTACGGGCTCCCACCTGGGACAAAACATACAAAATATTACACTGATGGAAATGTAAACAGGTTTAGACTGGTGTGTGTGTATGTGTGTGTAGATGTATACTGATTTACCCAGAGAGAAAATCTCCCACAGTAACACTCCATAGGACCAAACATCACTCTGACTGCTGTAAATGTTTTGGAAAATACTCTCTGGAGCCATCCACTTTACTGGCAGGAAGCTCTAAAAATAAACAACATTAATTTAAACATTCTGTCTATAAACACACCAAAGTATTTGTATTTTTACTTTAATTTTTAATGAAGTTAACTGACGTTTCCTCTGGCAATGTAATCCTGATCTTTCATCAGATCTCTGGCCAAACCAAAGTCACATATCTTCACCAGTTTTCCCTCACAGACCAACACATTCCTCGCTGCCAGGTCTCTGTGGACGCACTGTAGGACACGCAACATGTCATGTGAACACACAGCATGACATGTGAATGGGCAGCACATGTATGAGTAATGTATTGATGAGTGAACATACATTTCTGTTTGAGAGGAAGTCCATGGCCTGAGAAACCTGGAAGGAGAAGCTGAGCAGGTCATTGAGCGTCAGTAGAGGAGAGTCACTGAGGAGGAGCGACGCCTCCTGCTGGTCTGAAAGAGATCAACATGACAAGTCAGGTCACTTTTTCTGATTTAACAAAAGTCAAGTGTATCATATAGATGCAGTACTTGTACACAGTGTACTACATTCACATATCACCTGGCGGTGTGTACGGCGTCTCGTACACCGCAGGTTCAATGTCGGCGTAGCTGAGCTCCTTCATGGCGACATACTGAGCGCTCTCCTTATTCATGTCCATGTAACCTCCATCACTGTCACTGTAGGGCGAGAGACGCTCACACTCAATACAGATAGAGCTAGAGAGAGAGGGAGAGACAGACAGGCAGAGAGGATAGAAGTCAGCTTCACTATGTCTGTGCTGACCTCTTGGTGTGTGGGTCGCTCTGTAAGAAGGTGTGTTTGTTCCTCTGCAGGTAGTTCACCAGGTCTCCGTGACGACAGAACTCTGTGATCAGATAGACAGGACCTGGGCAGACAGACAGACAGACACACAGACAGACAGACAGACAGACAGACAGACAGACAGATCACCATGACAGCAGTCTAGGACCACAACTGAAACTTTTAACAGAATGTAAAATGTACAATAAGTTTTTAACTGATCATATGATGAAGCATCAAAGTTCTTATGTAGTAACTCTGTATGAACAGAAAGCCTGATCCAGATCAACCAATACCAAATATCATGGAGAGCTTTTATTTTGAAAAGATAGAAATAAAAAATATTTAAATCTGACGACCTAAACGAAGATTGAGAATTAAGTTAGAATGAGTTAAGAAATAATTTTGGATCAACCCAGGATTCATTTTGGATAAATTTAGAATCGGATTAGGATTGTTTCAGGATTAGTTTAGATTTAGTTTGGGGTTGGTTTGGAGTTAGTTTACAATTACATCAGGATTTAAGTGTTCACCTCCTCTTGTGCACGCTCCCAGCAGGTTGACAACATTCAGGTGAGGACCGAGATGAACCATGACCTTCAACTCCGACATCAGAGACTGAACTGCACCGCTACTGGCTGAAAATACACACACCACTTCAGTTATTGATTTCAGATGTGAAATGAAAATATCAATGATGACAGACAGGTACCTACGTTTGACCATCTTGATTGCCACTTTAGTTGTAGAATGAGAGTGAAGTAGATCAGACACATTTGCCTCAACAACTCGACCAAATGCACCTGAACCCAACACCTGACCTGGAGACAGAACCAGGAAGATCAGACGGACTAAATTTAGATTAAGTTAAAATTAAATGAAATTAGGATTAAGTTAGGATTAATTGGGATGAATGGGATTCATTTAGGATTCAATTATTACCTATTACTATGTTGTCTCGTGGTACTTCCCAGGTGGAGTTGTAGGGCAGTTGCGTGGGGTCGAGGTAGGTGTACTGCTGTCCGTCAGGACTCACCGACTCAATGACCTTCCAACGAACTTCATAACGAGGTTTCTAACAAAGGAGGAGACAAAGAAATAAAAGAATCTCATGTTGTCATGGCAACCAGGTAGACGTAGTTTAATAGTACTACACTGAGTACTAACTTTTCTCCAGAGGAGGATGAGAATGATGAGGAAGACGACAGCAATGACGACCAAAACCAAAACTGATGCCAATACAGCAACCTGAGACAGGAGAGCTGGAGACAGATTCAGAGCCCAGCATTATAGTAAAGTACTGCCATAGTATTGCAGTATTTGTATGTACAAGTGGACAGTATTCAGAGGTCAGTAGTATAGTCTAGTACTGTAGTAGTATTGCAGTATTTGTACGTACAGGTGGACAGTATTCGCAGGTCTCTTGCTCGTCGTCCTGCAGAATTTTTGGCTTCACAGCGAACAGCTGACAAAGAGGAGAGACTCTTGAGCGTCAACACACTGCGTACCTGCACAGGTGAGACAAACACACAGATGTCAGTCATCCTCACATCATGATGCCTTATTATCTGATTACATCACAGTGATCATGTCACTGGTCACCTGGGTGACTCCTCTCTCCTCCACTTCCGTGGTGTTCTGCTGCGGAGCTCCGCTCTCCGGGTTTGCTGATAGGCTTCTCCAGCCGCCCGTTACATTATTGCACCTGCAGGAGACAAACACTATGTATTACTATATATTACTATGACAACATGTGTACTGTTACACTGTAAGGTGTGTGTGTGTTTACCTGTTTGAGCTGTGACAGGTGTACCAGGTGACAGATGGGGGCGGAGCTCCCTCGCTGACACACAGCACCGCCTTACTGCCGAGCTCCGACAGAGACGTGATCCTAGGGGGCACTGTGCACACACGCAGATAGGTAAACACACACACACAGACAGGTGAACACACACACACACACACACACACACACACACTGGTAAGCACACAGGTCTGACCTTTGACCTCCAGGTTAAAGACGGCCTCCTGGATGTCATCTTCATTGGAAACTGTGACTGTGTAACTTCCTGCCTGATCCATCTGGACTCGAACCAGCTTGAGCGTGCTGAAATACCTGCACATCAATCAATCAATAATTCAATCAATCAATTAATCAATTAATCAATCAATCAATCAATCAATCAATCAATCAATCAATCAATCAATCAATCAATCAATCAATCAATCAACCAGTAAATCAATCAGTTTTAGTTGTCTTTATTATAAACGTGACCTCTGATCTACGTGGTGCGTGGTGGTGATGGAGGTGGTTCCCATGGCAACGGTCTGGTTGTCTTTGGTCCAGAGGAAAGTCGGAGCAGGGTGGGCATCGACCTCCAAACTGAACTCCACTGTGTGATGTAGGAGAGACGACACGTTGGTCTCACCTGAAGGCCACAGGTAGACGTAACCTCGATCTGCAGAGAGAAAGACAGTTTACCTGTCTATGTGTTCACCTGTCTGTGTTTTTAACTGTCTGTGTGTTCACCCGGTGTGTACTCACCCAGTACTGTCACCGTGACATTCTTCTTCACAGTTCGTTCCTGTATCGTCTCCTGCACCACACACACATATACACCTACAGGAAACAACAACAGTCACTATGGTTAGGCAAAACCCCAAAAAACAGCTGATTTAGTTACCATAGTAACAGATAAGCATTAATAATTAGTTCATGTCATAAACAACACAGTGTTTAAGACTTTTGGTCCCTCTGCGTGGTCTGTCAGGCAGCAGAACTTTTTACTCAGGGACCCACCAGAGTCTGCCACTGTTGCTGCAGAGATGTTTACAAATGAGCGGATCCGATTGGGCAGAAAGTCTGTCAGAGGTTCGAAATCCTGAAGCAGAGCAAGAGAAAAACTTTAAAGTAATGAAACAGTTTGATGACGTTGCAGACAGATGGAGAAAGAGACTGGTACCTCTTTGCGGGGAAAGTCCCAGTTGAAGAAAACCATCTCTGTGTCTTTGACGGTGCAGTTTACAGTCAGGACCTCCCCCTGCTTCAACACACTGCTGGACACCGTCATATCCACCTCCATCACCTTAGGAACTAAGTTGGGGAGAGAGGCAGACAGGTCATCAGGTGCTCAGACAATAATTTAAATCTAATGAAACTCACCCTGCCAATCTGATATAATCTAACATAATCTATGTATAATTCTAATATTGACTGATCCTCTAATGCACATATTAACTAATTTACTCTGAACCTCTCAGAGCTGCACCGCTAAAAATCAGAAATCACGTGAGATACTTTAATATATCTACTGCAGCTGCGATTTTTCAGACTTTTGCATCATTTATTTCTTTTTGTTGTGCAGCACGAGACATCTAAGGTAAAAAAGGTTCCTATGTGTGGATGAAGGGAACTGATGGCGAACAGACACCCCTGTTGGATTTGACATTTCTTGGTGTTCGGCCCTCAGATGTCAAAATTGTTCCCCAATGCCCCCAATCAAAGTATAATAAAGGTCCACCACACTGACACCACAGGAACTCATTTAAATTCATAATCTAATCTAGTGCAGTCTTAATCTAATCTCCTCACCTACAATGCTGAAGACGTAGTACACCTGTGACTCTATCTCCACGTCTCCGTGGGTGGCCACGCACACATATGATGTGTCCTTCAGACGACCTGTGAAGCCATGGCCCGGCTCATACGTCATCCCGCTAACCGGTGTCCTGCCGGGACGTTCATACAGCGAGACGTTGAGCTGCGGGTTAGACACAACACAGGGGATGGTATCTTCCTCTGCTTCCTTCATCACCACACCTGGACCCAGCGGGACAAACCATTCCTCTGGACCTAAAGGGGCAGGTAGGATGGATACATCATACATACAGCAAGTACAGTTCTTACAGGTGGGACAGATATGATTGATATAGGATAAATATCATGGTCACCTTGACCAGGGATGAAGATGTCGACCACTTTGCTCTGATAGGATGATGCCTCCTCACATGTGTATCTCCCAGAATTCTTCCAGGTGACTTTAGAGAGCTGCAGGACACTGCTGGACCCCTGATTGTCCACGTCAACTCCATCCATCAAAAAATCTTGAGGTAACCGCCATGTAACCTGACTCCAGCCTGAGCACACCTGCAAAGACAGACAAGTACCTGAACACACCTGCAGAAACAGACAGGTACCACCACAGACAGGCACCTAAACACACCTAGAGACACAGACAGGTACCTGCAGAGACACAGATTCATGTTTACTGACCACAGTGAAGTTGGCATTTGAGTTGAGCAGAACTTCAGTGGATGAAGGTTGCAGCTCCAGACAGATGCTCCCATCAGGATGAACCAGGAGCACACCTGCAGACAGACAGATAGTCAGTCAGACAGGTGTCAGCCCACCTCTAAAGTCTGATGGATGTTTTATTGCCATTACCCACCCAGCAGGAAGTGGAGCACAATCAGACTTCTTGTTCGTCTTCTGATGGATGCCATGATTGGCCAACGATCCTGAGTCACAACACAGAGAGGGGAGAGATTTCAAATTAAAAGTCTAACTTTGATGTTATATAACCAGTGATATTTCAAATGTGATTTTGTGTAACTGAGCTGCCTTTAACGATTGGTCGATCCCTTGTTGATGATACTACTTGTTACTTCCTAGTTTACGATTAGATGCTAAATAGCTGAAGGTAACTGAAAGCTCGAAATTAAAAGAAATTTTGCTGTAGAAGTGTAAAACATCAGAGAGAACAAAGCTAACAGAGACCAGCAGGATGGCTCAGCCTTTAGAGGCTGAGCCGTCAGCCCTTCGTCAGCCCTTTGTCAGCATACCATGCATGAATTTCATTTTCTGTTTGTTGTTGGGGTAGCTGATGAAGAACAGACGCCTGACAGTCTGTTCAAACTAGATTTATAGATTTGAATGTTTAGTATGATATTTATATTTGATATTTGCAGGACCTGAATCATCCTACAGGTTTACACATCACAGGGTTACACTGATGGATATGGTCTCTGATGTGGCCTAATGATGTCGCAGTGATACCATCAGACTACAAATGTCTAACATACAGTCTGTGTAACAAAGTGTAGGTCTTGGGGATAAAGAATTACAGGGTCATCTGAGATCTCATGCAGAATAAAATGAGCCTCTGGAGAACGAGAAGTCTTCATCAGGTGACAGTGATTAAGAATAATTAATTAACTATGATCATGATGTACTTCCATCCAATGATTTCATGTGAAATATAAAAAAAAACTTAAAGAAAGAACATTGCTCTGTCATTTAAATAAGAAACTAGAAACTTAAAATTAAAAACCAAAGCTGAGATTTGAGGCACATTAGACACGTGACTGTCACTGTGTCGATAAACAATGCTGGAGACAATTTTGAGTGTGAAGTTACTGGACTTCAGTCAAACAGTATAGCAGCATCAGTAGATGCAGATTAAACAGGAACACCTGAGATTCAGTCAAACATGTCTGGATAATAAATGTCTGCTCTCTGTGTTGGACATGGGAAGACTGAAAAAGACACAACTCCAGATGAATGATGGGAAATGTAGGATCCAGTGCACTGAAAGTTCGAGACACTGAAATCAGTCAGTCTGGAGTTAAACTGAAACAGAGCGTCTGTGAAATCATTTGAGCTGCGATGGTTCAAACAGACCTGAACGCATTCCTCTGAGTGTCGGTGTGTGTGTGGGTGTGTGTTACTGAGTGTGTGTTTTCACAGGGGGATTTTGTTTTTTTTTCTTCTTCCAGAGAGAGAAAAAAGTTTTAAAAAAGGAGTCCAGTCATCCAATCAGAATGCTTCCCTGGGGATCTCGGCCAATCAGAGGGCTCATTGATCCTGCGTGAGGGAGGAATGTAGTCGACCACCGAAGAAGAAAATAAACAGTAAAGTATTTCCTGTGGGCAGCCGAGTGTAGACTTTCCAGCCCAGCTTTAAACTCTTCTTCATCGTACAGTTTTCATCCAATCGCAGCTCTGCAGCTTCTGTTAAATCTGAGTTCAGTCCGGCAGGGCCGCAGTGATGTCACTGAGGATGTCACTGATGATGTCACCAATCTACAGCCATCCTGCGCTGTGTTTTCAGAGTTCGGTAAAGGTTTCAGGGTTCAGGATAGAGGTCATAAAGGTTCCAGGGATCAGGGTTTACTGAAAGTCTCAGTATTTCTTCCTCTGCTGAATGAGGTCAAACTGTAATGTCACACATTGAGTCTGTTCATGTTGACCTGCTGATTGGCTCAATGCAGCCAGTCAGAGCTCAGCAAACATGGGAGTCACAGTTCAGCTCTTATTTCTGGATATAAGAGATGAACTGTACTCTGAGTGTGTGTAAAAATAATCTTGATTAACTCCTCCAGGGGATCAGTCTCTCAGTTTGGACCTGGACTGGAGTCTAAATGATTCTGATGAAGTGCTATGAGACAGCACAGTAAAGACAACAACCCAACGAGTTGGGACTAAAACCAGTTTGCATTCAGAACCAAGAGATCCACCATCACCATGGCCCTCTGCTCATTCTTTACACACCTTGAAAATAACAACACTACTGCTAGGATGCTGTTTGCTGATTTCAGCTCAACACTAAACAAGATCTGTCCCATGAAACATGGCACAGTACCACACTCCACAACTGGACTTCATCACAGTCAGACTGGAGGTCACACCTCTTCTACTCTAGTGGTGTGTGCTGAGACCTCTGCTGTTCACACTGTACAACCCCCAACATAGCGTGACAAGTTTGCCGACAACACCACCACCTTCAACCAAATTTTAATTTCAGGTGAACAGTTTTTTGTCATCTCACATCTCCACCTGCTAAAGAAAGCTCAGAATCGACTGCATCCTGCTTGGTCCAGGACCTGCAGCTGGTGATTAAAAACACCCAGAACTGGGGTGACGTTTATGTAAAGGCACGCTGCGGAGGCCCAGGTTCGAATCCTGACCTGTGTGGCCGTTTCCCGCATGTCATTCCCCACATTTCCTGTCACTCTAAAGCTGTCTATCCAATAAAAGCAAAGGCCAAAAAAAAAAAATCTTAAAAATGGTACCCAGGTACCATCTACTGGGCATCAGTGATGTCGGGGAAGTTCCTGCAGAGACCAAAGTTAAGAACTCATGTCAGACACAACTAACAAGTATCTGCTGTCATCTGACGAGAGATACCCAAGTATACGTTCTTTCAAGGTTTCCTTACCTAATTCTCAGGTGTTTCCGGGTGTAGTTCTACTGCACGTTTTGAAGTAGTATAAATTATTTAGTGTCTCCAGACAGATTTGTGTGAAGTCTGATAAATGTCTTTAAGTGATGTCACCTGAGTTAGTGTTGGTTGAAGACTACAAATCAGAAGGACGCACCACAATATTCCACACAACTGTCAGCGAGAGAGAAGTGCATTGTGGGTAATGTAGGCAAAGAAGAATGGATAGAATTAAAGAGATGACTGTCCACCAGGAGTCACATGATCAACCAGAGGAATTTTATGGCCTCTGACTTCATCTACAGGTACCTCACCTGTCCGTCTCTACTGCATGTTTTTCTGTCTCCTGGTTGGTTGAGATCAAATGATTGACAGCTGTCAATCACAGGCTGATGTCAGCTACCTCTGACCTTCAGAAAGAGACAGAAGATGCTCATGAATGATTGTAAACATAAAGGCACTATGAAAGTAACAGAACAGGAACGTTTCATATGATCATGATCATCGCTCCAGTCCAGTCACTTCAGTTTCAGACTATTTTTCAATAAAACTCACTTCCTGCAGATGTTTCACAATAAAAACAAAGAGCAGACTCATATGTGATTTATTGGCTTTTTCTTTTTCTCTAAGAATTAGCTTGAAACACAATTAAAACTAAAAATAACACTTTTATTTTAGGGAGGGTTTAATCATGTCATGTCATCATGAAAAAATGCAAAATTCGAGGGTTTAAGAGCAGAACCAGTGATTGTGTGAGTTTATGTAAACCAGCTGTCACATCACATAACAATCACGTTAGTCATTATGTATGTTTTTATTCACAGGCAAACTTCGGTACTACTACTAATACTACTCCTCACTCTAACTTATCAATAGTGAATAGTAGTGCTCAGCCTTTACAGTAATCATTACTCACAGTAAATATGTTTTCATCATTAATGGTGATGTCTGATCATTTAAGAAAACAGATTTATTGTCCTGACAACAGGTTACAGCAGGGGTATCAAACATATGGCCCGTGGGCGTAAATTGGCACACAAAAGGATGACTTGAATGAAATGCACTACTGTTTCCGATTTGACCTCTCGACAAAGAATTAAGTAAAATAATATTTTTGGTATTAAACCCAGGAGACGAAACACTTCAGATCTACAGCGATGTAGTGACAGCTGAACGACTGAAGGTAGAAACACTGAGATTGTTGTTGAAATGACAATTGTTGTTCATCATCTGTTTTGTACATTGATGGTTAACTGCATACAGCTTTAGGACTTGTCACTAACAGAAGGGGAAACATTATCTATGGATTATTATGAAATGGCTTTACTGGTCTGGCCCACTTCACACAGTGACAGAGCATGGCTTTAAAAAGTACGCACGTCTGACGTGATCAGATTATAAAATGTGATGAATTCTTACATAAATGAGACGTTACAGTACACACTTCTATATATGCATGCATTAATGCTTTTACTTCATGGACTGAAGCAGCTAACAGAGTATTTATACACTGTGGTAGTTTTACTGCAGTGTCAGAAACAAGTCGACTCAGCAGAATCAGCTGGTTGCCACAGAGACCAAGTTAATAGCCTGAACAATAAGAAAGAGATGTTTGTTTCAAACCTTCTGATGCTTCTGCTCTTCTTCTCATTCCTCCTCCTCCTCCTCCTCTTCTTCTTCTTCTTACTCCTGCTCCACCTTCTTCAGTGGTTTTCTCACTCCTTGCCTTCACTGGTCTTCTTCTTCTTCCTCAGTCTGACTTCATTCCAGACGGACGACGAATGGAAACCAACAGACTGACTCACAGTGTGTGTGAGAGAGAGAGAGCGAGAGGGAGAGAGAGGGAGAGAGCCAACGTCTGTTTTCAATCTGTCTCTCTGTCGTTCGTCCTCCCTCCCCTCTCTCTCTGACAGGAAGTGAACCGAGTCCAACACACACACACACACACACACACTAAAACACACACATGCACACACACACAAACACGCACACACTCATAAAGGTCTTTTTGTGACTTTCTACTTCTTTTTACTGTTGAGTATGTGTGTGTGTGTGTGTGTGTGTGTGTGTGTCTTTTGCATTAAAGCTGATTAAATAGAGTGGTGTGTGTGTGTGTGTGTGTGTGTGTAAGAGAGAGAGAGAGGTTAAGATATATATCAGCAGACAAAGTGATTAATGAATCACTAAGGAATCACTTGAGGATCAATGAAGCAGCAGCAGTCTGCATCTTTTCACATAGTGTTCTGTCTCGACTCTGTTATTTACAGAGTTTCCTGATGGACAGTGAAGTAAACTGCTGCCAACTGTAGCTGCTGTTAGCTAATGTTAGCTCAGTCTGTCGGCCGGGCTGCCAACACTGTGATTAATGTTCGGGTTAGGGTGGTAGTGGTTTGGACCATGGGAAGTAGGAAGTGTTCAGGCCAGAAACGGGGGATTTTGCTGAAGAGGCGTAAGGCCAATGTTGTGCCAGAACCAGAGCTGGGCAAGCGGGTAATGTAACCGGGCTCAGCAGCCTCTACGGATGTAATGACAGGAGAAGAAGAGACTGAAGAGGAAACTAAGAAGAGAAAAAGAGAAAGTGATCAAGCAAGAAACCGAAAAAAAAAGGGTAGATTTGGGACTGACTTTTAGTTGTTAGCGAGAGCTTGGTGAAATAAAAGGTTAAAAGACAAACGCCAAGTTGGGCTTTTTGTTGTGGGACAAGTAGGTAACATTAGCTGGCTGCTATGTCTTGTGTTGTTGCACTTGCTTGATGTTTGGCTGTTAGCAAAATTGTTGACTCGCTAGTATTTGAAGATAAATAATATAATCATAACAAATCCATCAGACCTAAATGCAATTCTGGTACTGGAAACAACTCTTGTTGGGCTTGTGAAGAAAAAGCTGGAAGCCCTCATGGCCATTGTGTACCATTTTGGAATATAAGTGTTTGCAGCCCATCTAAGGAAGGTGACAGGAGAGGGAGGTAACAACAGTACAGATTTAGGGTTGTTAAAAAGCTGTTTGTATAAAACAGACATACACGTAAAACTGTAGTGCCCAAAGAAGTTAGAGGAATACCTGAGAAAGAGTAGTACAGCAAACTCCTTACTGGAGATCAAAGACATCATTAGAAAGGCAGGGGAAGGGTCAGCACCAGATCCCAGCGGGTTCCCTGACCAGGTTTACTACCCAAACTTAACAACATGAGTCTACACAGCTTTCACTCAACGTCCCTCTTTTGATTATGGAAGGGAAGGTAGTGCTCAAACACAAGTACCTGGATATAAGAGAGAAAAAGTCAGGAATCCTGGGAGTCTTTGGGTGTCTACAGTATCCAGGAGCACCAACACAGATCGTGGAGGCTAAGGTGCCATTCACTATCGTGGTGTCCTGGAAATCAAGAGTATTGCTTCATTGAAAGAAGAGCAAAGAATGGCACTGAAAGCTTCGATCATCTACAAAAGTTACATGGTTCATTCATCCGATTGATTGAAGTTGGCCAATGATAGGCAGATGGCTCATCCAATCACCTGGCCTTTATTTTCTGAATGCTTACCCTTTAACAATCAGTTTCCATCTTTTTCAGACTTTCCAGATGATTCTCTTAAGTCTTCTGCTAGCTTCTTGAGATCTTGTGTTGTGCTGACCCTACCTCTTCTGTCCATGCCGACATTCCCCCCACGACTCCTCGAGTCTGGACTCCGACATTTGTTTTTATGTGCTTGAGCTCACCACGGATAGCAGTTCAGACATAACATACCAGTTATCATAGTGCAAGGACAGAGATAGTTGTCTGAAACGACCAGCTCATCTAAGGATACCACAAGGTAGGAAAACATGAGAATATGATGACTACAAGAGAGAAAAACAACTTACATAGCAAATTTATATGAGAAATAATCTTAATACATTTCTAATAAAAACTACTATAAACAATTCTGCAGGTCCAAGATATGCAATTATATATGAAATTGACAAAGACATGGATCTTCAGGCAGACCTGAGGCAGGCTGAATGAAGCCTGGGTGCTCAAACAAGCCATCTATTAAAGCGGCCATGCTGTTATGTAATGTTAAGCCTGAATATAACTTGAATTATCAAAATTCAGACTCAGTACAGTTGTCATAAACAGGGAAATTAGCTATAGAGACCAGAACTGTTTTTTGTATCAGGCTGTAAACATGTTTATTTCTGCTGTGAAGTTGGACATTTTGACATGGGGACTTATGGAAACTGACTTGTTCTTTATCCAGCCTCAAGTGGCTATTTGAGGAACTGCAGTTTTTGGCACTTCTGTATTGTCTTCACTTCACAGCCACAGAGGTTAGTTGCTCGCTATAGCGCCCCCTTCCATGATAGTTCAATGGTGTGCAAAAAACCAAGGTGCATCAGTTTATAGATGTAATTTAAGACCAAATGTGGTCCCAGCACATTTCTTTATCCAGTCATTACCAGGTTTATTCACTTATGTTTGTTTATTTGAGAGACCATGTACAGCTTCTTAGCTGGTTTAGAGTTAACTACAAGCAAATTAACATTTGTAAACATCTCTGGGCAGGAAACAGGAAACATTTCAAAGATCAAGATCTATACCACAGACCTGATTACTTAAATTGACTTTGGGGTTATGATTATTTTTGGAATATCTTTTAATCTTGTTAATAAGTGCTGACATAGTTTTAGGAGTAATTTTTATTTTTTGTGTTGAATTCTTCCTCACTGTTGTTTCAGTGATTGAGTGTGTTGATGTTTGATTTTATCCTTCTGACTTTCATGGGAGCAATGTGGTCAGCAGACAGTGACTGGTGAAAGAGATAATTCATCTGGAGTGTTTTTATGGGAATGAAACAATGAATTTGGCTGCAGAGTCAGCACTAAAAAATGCAGAAGGAGATGATGGAGTGCGGTTTTAAATAAGAAGAAAACTTCTTTGTCGTCAGATTCAAAGACATCTACCAAGAAGTTGAGGATATGTAGCTGTAGTTGTGTTATATCCTGGAACTGATGATGATTCATCTAGGAATTCACCGGACGAAGGACAGCATACATGAATATTCAAATCACCCAGATTAATCATTCTGTCACAACACAACAATAGATAAAAGTTCAGTTTCGTGACATGAAATAAGAAAGCTTCAAACCTCAAATGATATAAACTACCAAAGAAAATGAGAGAGCACAAAAAATTTCCTATTCAAAACAGATAAATCACCGCCTGCTCTCCTAAAGGGCTGAGGAAGATGGAGCTGTTTATAATCAGGGGGTGTCGCCTCCACCGAGTCAGCAGACCAACATTTACTTACTGTGTCAGAAGAGTCTGTGGTTGGTACCCACGATGGAGGCTCGGACAGACAGCCAAATCTCATTGAAATGTGACAACACAAGACATAGCAGCCAGCTAAAATTACTTACTAGTCCAACAGCAAGAAGCCCAGCCTTTTATTTTATCACATTCCTGCCAACGACTAAAAGTCAGTCCGAGATTTACTTATCCAGTGGAC
Source organism: Larimichthys crocea (assembly GCF_000972845.2). NCBI lineage: Eukaryota > Metazoa > Chordata > Actinopteri > Sciaenidae > Larimichthys > Larimichthys crocea. The sequence goes on from NC_040032.1 coordinate 17,911,096, forward strand.
CTAAAAACCTCCTCTCCAAAATCAGAAAAGACAAGCTAAAGAGTGACAGGAGGGTAGGAAGTAGGAGAGGGGGACGACAACAAGCAGTCGGGAAGCCACAGGTGAGAACTGAATCCTGGGCCACTGCAGCAAGGACTGAGCCTTTGTACATGAGGTGCACACTCTACCAATTGAGCTAACAGGCAACCCCTTGATACAAAATTTTAAGTATTCAAGATGGGTATCGGGTAATATAATGTCAGTCATGTGATCCAAAAAAGAGAAGTTCTCTTTCTCATTACCTGCTCTCACCTGTTTGACGCTCCTTTGAACCTTTCTGACTGTTTGATTTGAATCCATTCATGTAAATGCAACACCGACAGTCGACCAGTAGATGTCACCATGTTTTACTGAATCAGATGGTTCAGATCACATCTGATCATCTCCATCTCACATCAGGTCCCTTCAGCATCATTCTCAAGCCTGGACGAGTTGTTTTGAATCAGTTGTTTTTACTGTAAAGTCAAATCGTGAATGAAAAACAACTGAAACAACCTCTGTGATAAATTTCTCCTGAAATTCTTAGAATATCTTTAATTTCTTATTAAGTTTAAAACAACAAGTTTAAAGTGAAACGTGGAAATATTCAGTAAAAGTTTCTGTTCAATGTTCAAAAGTTCCGACAATGATGTAACAGGTCAAAACACACACACACACACACACACACACACACACACACACACACACACACACACACACCTACATTCCTACAACAGGTTGGACCGGTGTTATTTCACTGTAAAAACATTGACACTTAAAACACCTGATTAGATGAACGCTTCAGGTGAGCACCAGGTGAGCATAAAGCCACCTGAACAAAGCAACAGGTCCACACAAAGAGAGAAACACACACAGAAACACCTGGACAGAAGCGCACGCACACACACACACACACACACACACACACACACACACACACCTGGGGAGAAACACACTTGGAGAGAGTAGACTTGACCGTTCACTTTTAAGAGTGTAGGCGGATCTTAAGCAGAACGTCAACACGTGAAGCAAAAGTGACACAACATATTTACTGACAGGAACAGGTGAACAGATCAACAGATAACCAGAAGGACAGGTGAACAGATCAACAGATTACCCGGAAAGCAGGTGAACAGATCGATCGCTAACCAGGAAGACAGGTGAACAGATCGAAAGATCAACACATTAACAGCAGGTCTCTCAGGTGTCCGTTTCTCTCTCAGCAGTGAGGAGGTCACAACACGGTAAGAAAAACAAGTTTCTTCTGTGAATTCAAAGATTCTTCTCCTGTGTTTTTTAAACCATAAACTCTGAGTTTCTTCTTCTGTGAATCTGAGTTTCCTCTTCTGAGAATTGAAACGGGAACTGGTTGAATTTCTTCTTTTGTGCTTTAAAATGTTAAACTTTTAGTTTCTTGTTGTTGTTGTTAAATTAGAAATGTTATTAATGTGATAATAAGGACTAAATTATGTTAAATCAGTAACTACACAGACCAGTGTGGAGTGATTTAATCTGGTCTTATAGTTTATTTAATTCTCCTTAATATATCTTCACAGGATCATAAAGACAACTGTAACTCATTATTTTGATAGAATAAAATAAAAATGATCAAAGCTAATCTAAAAACTAAATATCTCATATCCAAAATCCAAATCCAAAAATTCAGTAAGGCACACAATGTTTTGCCTTTGAGCTCCAGACAGGTTTGAAATCATCAGCAAGTATAATATTGACTTAAACCAGAGGATTAAATAAAGGTTTGAAATAAATGTACCTTTCATCTAAAGACTAAAACTAGAACACGGCGTGTTTGTTATTTAGGAACATTTCCATCACAGCCTAAAAGATAAGATTGTCCTTTTCAGTTTATTACATGTCATTAATAAAGAGAAAAGAAAAGACATGTCTGACTTCCTCTGCTGTCATGTGATTTAATATGTCAGAAGTTAGTCACTGCTAATCTGTGACGCTGGGTCAATAAATGAACACACTCATCAACGTGCACTCAGTCTGCAGGAGTCTGTTGCTTCCTCATAGATAAAACCAATCCAGTAAGTGTCTCCCCTCTCATCCAGATGAATCCACCTCCACCTGTCCCGAAGCCTCGATCTCGTTACGTGAGGGACATTTATGACAGGTGAGTTAACTTTCAAAGTAGCCAGCTAATATTTCTTATATTTGACAGCAGTTTACTTTATTGTCTGTCAGGAAACTCAGGAAACATTTTCACCATGGAATATGATCCAGTTTCACCAAAATCAGTGAAATAGTTGGTGGTGTGTGACTTAGTGCCGTAAAGCAACCCGCAGCACAAAGTTACATAGTGTGAGGAGAGATGTAAGAATAACACAGACACCATTCAGCTGATAAAGTCAGTGTGGCATCAGCATGATATATATTATATTTATTTCTCTTATTTAAATCTGAACCTTTCATTTTTCTGTTTCAGAGATCCGACTGGTGAAAATCTGCAACCAGGAGGTTTCTCTAATGGGCTTTACCTGAGCACAGGTACACACACACACACACACACACACACACCTACAAACATACAGTGTTTAACCTCTGAATGAGTTTTACTGACGTGTCAGCTTACTGTGAGATGTTTTGATTGTACTGTGACATGTGAAGGTGTCACAGTGACATCAGCAGGTTTCAAATCAATTCAGGAAATGAAATCAAATCAGGAAATTGAGTCGAATAAATAGTTACACATAGTTACACGATAAATACGATAACATTGTATTGTAATTTGAATTATTTAGTCGTGTTGACCTCTTATTAGGAACAGTAGTCTTTCCAGTAGTTTATTTTTAGTCGGACTCTGCTTACGTGCTGCGGCGTGTTTTCAGTCTGAACAGTCGAGCCGGTTTGTAACAGCACATTTTGTTAAAACTGGTGATTATCTCAAACCAGTTTGTCTTCTGGCTGCTGATCACATAACATCTGATGAATGTAAAGATCACGTGCTGCTGTTTCACATATCCACACAAATTCTATTTTTCCTTCACATCCTGTCCCTGTTAAACATGAATCCACATAAAACTGGTCGTCTGGTTGTAGACAGTCTGGACTCTTCTTGTCTTTAATCTTTATTTGTTTTGATGTAAATTCCTACATTAATTCCTACGGTTGCACTTCCCGCTCGTAGTGAATTGTTGAGCTGATAAAATTCAGGTACAGTTGATCTTTATGGATTATACTGATAACGAATCAACAAAGAGGTCTGTCTAGACTGTCGACATGTGACATCCTTTATCTTGTGTTACTAGAGTTTTATGGTTATGTTACAAATTGGTAATATTTTCCATGCGCAGTGCATGGAGCTTTAGTTTAATTGTAACTGCTGATGTGTTAAGCTGTGTGTTTCTGATGTTTTATCAACACTGCAGAAGCATTAGGTAACGGTTAAATCTAATAAAACTGTCTGACGTTGACTGCTGTTAGTTATTGGTTTTGATTAATTGTTTTGATTATTGACAGTGGCTGATCAGGTTTATTATGGGTTAGAGTATACAGTAGATGGCTTCCCCCTTTGTTTATGCAGTACATGTAGAACATTTACACATATTTTTCAGTCTCTATTTTAGTATATTTTATATTTAGTATTTTACTATTTTTAGAGTCCAAGCTTTTCTGTTGAACTATTTAGTTATTTATTTAAAATGAATTATTTATTTAAAATATTTTGTTGGACCACATCACAGACAGACACCCTGATAAAGACGGTTTTAACATAAATCTTTACATCACGTTACGTATATGACTTACATGTTGCATAACTTACATAACCCATACCATGATCTTTTACTAACGGAGTACTTTTGGTGCCTAAACTAGCCAAGTGCATGTTAAAATGGCTTTCTGGTGGCCCCATGCATCTTATACAGATGCAAAAAGGTATCTTGTACTTCTGAATGAAGTCGTGGGTCATGATGAAACAATGTCAGTATTTAACAGTGTCTGATGAGAAGCTGAAGGTATAAAACCGAGCAGTCAATAAAAAAAGATAGCCATAAATTTCGTCATTGGAATTGCAGATGGACACACAGGTGTGTTTGATTGACAGGTGTCTCATGTCTAATGATGATGTAACTGTGTCCTCCTCCTCAGGTGAAGATGCTCCTCCCCTTCCTCAAGGTGGGTCGGACCGTGACGCCGTCTTCCCGACTCTGGCTGGCATCACTGACATTATCGCCAACAACATCCCATCATTGGCTGGATTTGCCACTTCCATCGGTGGCTCTGCTCCCTCTGCTCCCACTGCACCCACTGCACCCGAACCCCAAGCCCCACCCTCAATAGACAGCCTGGTTAACAGCATTGGTGCCCACATACCTACCTTAGCTGGAGCTGCTAGCGTTGTGGCTAATCCAGCAGCTGCTACGTTAAACCCCACCTCCAACACCACACCTGTACCCACTGCTAACACAGGTACTGCCAGCTTAGACAGCATTGTTAACTCGTTAGCTAACATACCCAGTTTAGCAGGCATTGTTAACAGTGTGGCTAACCCTGCTGTTAACTCCACGACAACACCGTCAGCCCCGCCCCAGTCAGCCCCACCCCCCTCACTGCAGAGGAATGGAGATGCTCACACAGGTACAGTACATCAATCAATCAATCAATCTGAACTGAGACCAGTATCTGTTTTTCAGTTGAGCTGGAAATCAAATTTTAGACAGGTTTAAGAAGCGTGTTTAGCCCAAGTTTATGTCAGACTTTTTTTATTTAAACTACAGTACAATATATATATATATATATATATATATATATATATATATATATTATATATAGATAGACACACATACCGTATACAGTTATACAGTAGAGTATAATCTAAAGTAAAGTAGAGTAAAGTAAAACATAGAGTAAAGTAAAACAAAGTAATGTTAAGTAAGCTCAGTGGACAGCAGGATGGGGGGTCCAATGGAGGCCCAAATCCTCCAAACAAACATGTAAACGTGTCAGCAGACTCACTCAGAAAAGGGTATTATGGGTAACCAAAGGTTGAATCTCCACCTTAATGTGTCATGAGAAAGTTGATTCAACTCACTCTTCCTCTGTTTTTTGTTGATGTATCCAGATGTCGGGGCGTTGTCACAGCTTGTGATGTCAACTTTAGACCAGAATGCAGGAGTCACATTACCTCCACTGGATGGACCTGTCAGGCCACCAGAGGATGGTACTAAAGAAGTTCAAATCTACCCATGTTTCAGTTTCATCCTGGTCTTGACCCTCCTGCCAGTCTGATCCCTATGTGTTTGTTCTCGTTCCACCTTTAGGCCCATCTTGCACCAACAAAGAAGAAAGGCCGTACATCACCATGCTGTCTTGTTGGGCGAGCCAAGAGGAAGTTGACACAGACTCGTCCAATGAGGAAGAAGTTACAGAAGTTACCCCCACCGTCTCTGGTGCAGATGGACCAGTGGAAAGAGATCCTGCTTCTAACCCATCTTCAAATACCAACAAGTATGAATACAGTACTACAGTAACTACTACTACTCATATTAGTATTTGTAACACTGCATCCTCTATTGCTGCCAACACTACAGTGATATCTGTGTGTTTTTCAGCCTCCCACTGAGTCCTACAGGTCGTCTGATCCCCACTCGGCCGCCTCCGCCACCTCCTCGCCAATCTGGCACACCAGGAAAGATTTTGAAACAGAAGATCCCAAGGTACTTTCTAAGTCTTTGTTTTTGTGTAACATTGTCAGTAATAAAGCCTAGATTTCAACAGGAACAGTGTAGTTCTTTGTTTTTGTTTCATTGAAGAAGTACTCTGCAGTTCTGATATAACTGATGCAAGCAGCATCTATGCTAACCTCTTTAGCATCCTCCATTATTGTTGTCAGTCACTTTTCACAGTGTCCCACTGCCAGATATCAACTCAATTACAGACAAGCTGTTTTCAGCTGCTCTTTCTGTTGAATGTGAGACTCTGTAAAGAGGAAGATCTTCAGTCTGTTCACGCCTTTTTTGTCCTGCAGAGCGGCCACCATTCGAGTCTCCAGGAAGAGGGGGGGCAGCGCTCCAAAGAGTTCAACTCCACAGAGTGCCGTGGTCCGATCCAGCTGGCTGGACGTCTGGAAGGGCTTCAGGTACCATAACTATTTTCCAGAAATGCAGGTGATGATTCGATCAGTCAGAACAAACCTCAATGAGGTCCTGGTATAACTGAAACTTCTTACAGACCTGGACCAGCATGGGTCATAGTTTACATATAAAACAAAAGGAGACCCAGAACGGATCCTTGAGGAACACCAGACCAGGACAGGCATCTTTCATTAAATCATGATATGATAAGTGGATTTCTTTCTTTCTCTAACAGACACAATGTTTTATGGGCAACGATGGACGGACAGCTGATGTCTCTGTGGAAAAAACGGACGGTAAATCAATGTCTCTCTATCTGTCTCCTACTCTATACCTGTCTGTCAGTCCGTACAGTGATGGGTTTTGTTTGTTTTGTTGATCAGGACCGGTTCAGTGAGTTACTGTTTCATGTCTCCAGTATCACCAATGTGAAGAAACAGGACAAACGCAGATTCTCTGTTTACTTCAGGAAGAAACATTATGACTTCATGGCTCATAGTGATGGTAAGAACACTGTTGCTGGACTGGAGAGAATTGACAGGGGATGAGGTGTCGACATTACTACAGTAGTGATGATTCTTCTTCATGTTTTTTCATCTCTCAGAGGTTCATGAAGGCTGGGTCGAGTCTCTGTTGGCATCTCGAGGCCAGCCAAGCCCCGCCCCCCCAGAGCTCCATGGACAAATCACTATGAAGGACACAAGGAGCCGTGCCTATGCCGCTGTCTGGGGTCATGACCTCTGGATTTATCCCAACAAAGAGAGTTATCAGCTGGGCATCGCCTCCTTCTCCGTCCCTCTAAACGTGGCCACGGTGAAATCGATAGGGAAACACTCCTTTACCCTCATCACTCCATACAAGAGCTTCAAGTACACACCTTTCTGTCTCTGTCTGTCTGTCTGTCTGTCTGTCTGTCTGTTTCTGTCCTTGACAGTCAGAATGTTATTTTTAATTGCCTTTTATGTTCTTCCCCCTGTCTGCAGCCTGTCGGTTGATTCGTCAAAAGATCTGTCCATATGGTTGGACAGTCTATCCTCATCTATTCGCAGTGCTCTGTCCTGCAGCCAGGTGGCGCTGCGTCTCTGGGAAAATCCTGACAACAAAGTATGCGGCGACTGCAGCGCGGCCAATCCGGAGTGGGCTTCAGTCAACCTGCTGCTGGTCATCTGTCAGGCTTGTGCAGGTAAAAGCCAATAGCACTTAAGGAGGATATCATATCAGTTATTATTGTGTCAAATACACCAATACGCAGATGACACACAACTGTATATCTATGTTTACCCAGACAACCCTAGTTCTTCACAGACTTGCATTGCCTGTCCCACTTATATAAAATGAGGAAACATTTAAAAGTTTTCTTAAAACTAAATGAGCACAAATCAGCTGTGGAACTGACCAATCAGATTAAAGAGTTATCGATATCTAAACCATCCAAACCTGTGAAGGTTCAACAATTAAAACAGATCTGGTTTGTTTGAATACAAAACACTAACAGTGTCGGTTTTCAGGTCAGCATCGAGCTCTGGGGAGCAAATTGTCGAAGGTACGCAGTCTGAAGATGGACAGCAAGATCTGGACTGAACCACTCATGCAGGTGAGGGTGGGCTGAACCACTCATACATGTGGAGCTGAGGTGTTAACCACACATACAGTTGAGGCGGGACTGAACAATTCATTCATGACCTTTAACCTCTTACTTTTCCAGCTGTTTGTTAGCTACGGTAACCGACTGGCCAATCAGGTGTGGGCTCCAGCTGTGCCGGCAATGGAGCAGCTGCGTCCAGAGTCCTCTGATGAGGAGAGGTTAAACTTTATCCAGGATAAGTACAGCAGAGGGCGCTACAGACGAGTCCATGCTCTGATCTCCTCACATGCTCTGATGGATCAGGTGTGACTCAGTTACTCTAATTACTTATTTACTTGAACCATATATTTACATTTTATGTTGTGTAGAAAAGTTTCTTCCATCCAGAACAAATCTCAGTTTAGACAAAAAGGCCCAAATTATTAATCAATGACATTTAAAAAATATGACTGTAGTTTACTGTTAATAAAGTCTAATAACAGCAGAATCTAGTAGAAATATATAAACATAACCAGCTGAGCATGACTGACTGAACTTTTTTTTTGTCAAAAATCTTGAGACAATATTACCTGTACAGGTGTGAGATGGTATGTGTGTGTGTGTGTGTTTCAGAGGCTGTGTCAGGTGGTCTGTGGAGATGACATAGAAGAAACAATGTCACTGATCTGCTCAGGAGCAAAGGTCTGACGCTTTGTTCATACACTTCTACCTACCTGTAAAACTCTAACCACCTGTAGTCTACATCTCTACCTACCTACCTGTAATCTACACATCATCCCACCTGTAGTTTACACCTCCACCCAGCACCTACCTGTATTTTGCGTTCACGTAATAATTTAATCCAGGTGAATCGTCTGAGATGTTTCCTGCGGAAGAGTCACATTTCAGCAGCTATAAGGATCCAATATAATAACTTGGTGTTTCCATTGTCATGGCAACTGCACCAGTATTAAACCTCTAGTTGGTGCATCTTACCTGTGTGCAGGTGTGTCAGTCAGACCCTCAGAACCCCTCCCCCATCATGCTGGCTGAGAAGGCGGGTCAGGCCCTGCAGACTGAGTTGCTCAGACTCAACGAGTACACACGTAAGATACAGGTTACACAAACGTACACAAATTCTCTAGTGGGTGTGGTTGCTACACCTGGACATGTTATTCAAGTCTGTTTTTTCTATTTTTATTCAGAAGTCCCACCTTACCTGCCACAGTCAGCCAACAGGAGACTTGACTCCGCCCCCTTAGGTAAGATGAATCACCTGGATTAATTCATGAGAACATTGAACTACAAATAATGAAAAATAATCAACAACACAAAATAAATATTTCAAACATTTCTAGAACTTTTTGTTACCTTTGGGTGTGCAGGTGAGGGGGAGGAGATGCTTCATGGAAAACTGGAAGAAGATCGTTTCTTCTTCTCGTTAGAAAATGACTCCGCAGCGTGTGATGTGCTCGACCTGCGAGAGGTTCTGTCTGTCTTCCTCAAAGACGGGTAAATGCTACTGATACTGCTAATACTAATACTGTTCATACTAATAGTATTCATATTACTTATACTAATACTGTTAATACTAATACTGCTCATACTAATTTTGTTAATACTAATACTTCATGACTAAACTTACTAACTCTATTTTCTACCTCAGTAATCATGACTTGTTGTGACTCTTTTTGTTTTGTAGTCTTTCAGATTCATTTTTAATTAGGTAGAATTACTTTTTTCTGAATGTAATGTCTAAGAGTTAAACTAATGATGAAGACAACAACCCCCTCTGGTGGAGACTGGTACGAATAGTGTTAAAAATATATTTATTATAATTAAGTTACTTATTAAGTTTTAGTGCTTGTTTAATCAGATTTTGACCTTGGATGTTTCATGTGTGTGAAAGTGTAACACAGTATAGTTTTCTTTTTCTAATACTACTTATATGACTTCTAGTACCTTTTTTCCTACTTCCTCTCCATGTGTTTGTGTGTTTTCAGACCGACCCATGAGTTTGAGATGGTGACGCTGAGTGATCAAATGATCTGTGCTGCTGATAACCAGGAGGAGCTGATGAGTCACATGGTTCATATACTGAAGGTAAACCTGACTGTACATCTATTCATGTGAGGACCTCTGTGAGCCTACACCTGTTTGAAGGTTCAGGTCACATGAACATGACTTCTGGTTAGTACTATAACATCAGTTAATTTTTCCAGGTGATTCTCCCAGGGGGCGTTTCTTATGCCGAGGTGTGCGGGGCTTCTGCTGTCAGTCAAGTGTGCGTTGTTGAAGTGGGTGGAGCCTCAAAACAATCTGATGCCTGGTTATTACTGTGGGAGGATGGTGTCAGTGTTCATCCTGTCCACAAAAACACTCAGCAGGCTTTGAACATGGAACTGAGTGCACTCAATCGCCATGGTAATATAGTGGTCTTCTCACAGACACTCTGTTCTGTCTTTATTTTTCTTTATATAAAAATAGATTAGGCCACAGTATATGATTGACAAATGTCTATGTCACAACAGATTTAACAGTTATTCCTTTGATTTCTGCAACAAGAACATGGATTTTTGTTGCAATGAGTAATGTTTCCATGAATAAAAACTAAAGACATGAATGATATGAACAAGTAAAAATAAACTGCAGACTGTTTATCTTTAAACAAAAGGCTGAATTACAGCGTCTGCACACTGTGGTTCCTGTTCAAACACCATGTACTTGGATGAAGACTCAGATCCCAGTCCCACAAGGCTTCATTATAGGTCCTCTCCTATTCAGACTGTAAATGTTACTAATGTTCGATTCTATGCAGACGATACCAACTCTCTACAGCTGTTCATACAGATGATCTGAGACTGTTTACTTTTATAAAAATATGAAACAGTCTCTATCTGAGACAGGACTAACAGAGATTTATTTGTTTTGTCTGAAGAAAATCAAGTTTACCTTTTATAGAAGGAACAAATGTTTGTTCTGGTCAATGAGTAAATGAAGAAAGAACAAAAAGAGTTTATTTACAGGTTAAATTATTTCTTAAAACTCAGAAAGAAGTCTTTGAACATCAAACCTCTTTCTCTTTTCTCTTTTAGAAATGGATCCATCTGAAAATATCATCACCATGGTGACTGCAGACAGGTATGACATTTCCCTCCTGAGACAATAACGACCATCTGTCTATTAATGTTAACATTTGAAGTTTTATCAAAATTACAGATGGGTCTGTTTATATCAGCCATACTTTTCTGTTCTATTGTAGTAGTAGTTTTTTATTAAATCAACTACAAAAGAACAGAAATGTTTATTTATTTATTTATTTTTACATTTCCTGACTTCTGATTGGCTGAGCTCTTCACAGGTATATGTCACATCACAGGTTTCTTGTATTTTTTTTTATCACAGGACTGTGTCGTTCCGTTTCGAAGAGCAGCACAGCTGTCAGTCCTGGTTCAGCCAACTCCAAAAAGCTCTGACCAATCAGAGAACAGGTCCACAACGTCCTCCTGCAACCAATAAAAACCCAGCTCAACAGTCTCTGTACCCAGTGATCGATATCAGGTTGAGGGGTACAGTACCACCAGGCATTGAACGCTGCATCTCCCACATCACAACCTATGGTCTGTATGACTGTCTGTCTGCCTGTCTTTCTGTCTGCCTGTCTTTCTGTCTGCCTGTCTGCCTGTCTGACTGCCTGTCTGTCTGTCTCTCAGGTCTGAAAGTAGAGGGCGTGTACCGGCGCTGTGGTCTCTCTTCGAAAGTCAACCAATTGGTGGCGGCTCTGATTACATCACCTAACTCCGCCCCTCTAGAGTGTGATGAGCAAGGTGTGTTGGACGCCGCTTCCGCCCTCAAACAATACATCCGCCAGCAGGAGAGTTTGATCCCTGACAAAGAGCAACAGAACTGGCTGCACGCCGCAGGTTAGTACTAATACATGTAGCACAAGTACATGTTGTACTTTAGTACTTGTAGTTATAGCATAGTACCTATAATCACAGTGGACAATCTCAGAAGCAGTAGCAGCAGTATCTGGAGCAGGTAGTGTAGTACTACTACAGTAATACAGAGTAGTACTCACTCTAACAGTACTTTTTCTCTTTCAGTGATTTCAGATGAACGTTCCCGGTTTTCAACCTACCGACGGTTGCTACGGCAACTTCCTGACAACAACCGATCAACACTAAACTCGCTGTTTGGACACTTCTACATGTAACATACACACATTGAAACACACACACACTAAAACACATACAGTGCTGTAATCGTACTACCAGCGTGTGTCCTGTAAATAGAGTCAGTGAGGACACCTCAAAATAATACCTGATAGAAGTCAAAGTGATGGAAGCTGAAGTGTAGAGATCAAAGTACTTCAAGTGTTAGTTGGTGAGGAAGAGATAAAAGCAGTTGAAAGAGGGTTTGATAAGTAAGTAACAAAAACATTTGAAATGTCAGCAGAGAGATGAGAGAGATGAAAGTAGTTGAAGTGTCGGTTAAGAGAGCGATTAAGATAGTTGAAGTGTCAGTTGATAAAAAAAGAGATGAAAACAGTTGAAATGTCAGCTGAGAGAGAGATGACAGCGTCAGTCAAGGAGTAGATGAAAGTAAATGAAGTGTCAGTGGAGGCAGAGGTGAAAGTATCAGTCGGTGAGGACAGCTGAGAGGAGCTGAAAGCAGTTGAGGTGTCAGTTGAAGTAAAAGAGATAAAGATAGTTAAAGTAAAGTATAAATAGATAAAAGATAGTTGTGTGCACTGTTAGCAGTTTTGAGCATTTACCAAAAAACATTAAACACTGTTGTATCACAGCTGTCCACTTCACATCCTCACAGTGAAGTCATAAACCAGACTGTGTTTGATCTGGACAAAATGTGTTAACTCCAGATCTGTTTCCTCTTCAGGGTTCAGATGTTCTCTCAGGTGAACAAGATGTCAGCTCATAATCTGGCTGTGGTTCTGGTCCCAAATCTGTTTCAGGCTATGAACCAGGATCTGCTCAAACTCACCAGAGAGTTCATCATTCATCACACACTGTTGTTTCTGGTAAATACTGTATGTCACAAAGTTACTGCTATATACATGTCATCATTTCCGGTTTGTATAAAACAATTGAGTTGACGTTACATACTGTTTACAGTGAAGTTATGTGCCTGACACTGATCAGCTTATTGATCAGCTGATGAAACATTTGCCGTTTGTTTCTCTGCAGACACCCGAGAGAGAGGAGGAAGAACAGATCACTGTCTTCTGAGGAAGAAGAGAACAGTTGGACTCATATTTGACCTTTAGTTTAGTTTTTTTGTAGGGGTTTAAGTTCACGGTTTAATCACCATAAAATGTTTTATACAGCTTTAAATTAAACATTTATGAATCAAAGTCTTAACTGAATTTAAATATCAGTATACAGTACACCACTCCACTGTCAGTGACAGCACACAGGGGAAGACCTCAAAGACAAGACAGGTGAGACATGAGGAGAACTGAAAACATGATTTAACATGACATGACCGCGTGTATTTGATCCACCAACCAGCGCTTGTTTTAGTGAGAAATCTCATTCCACGGCTCTAAAAGCTGGTACAGGTGCAGGTGCACTTAAGCCTTCAAAATCCAAAAAGTAAAGTTGTGCGCAAATACAATTTACTTTGATGAATGACATTGATATAGATGGAATTAACAAGAAGACTGTCGACTGTGTTCCTAGTGAAATTGTTTAAATCTCATATGTCTTAAAGGGAGTCTGGTGTTTAGTTTAATTCAAACTGCTAATATGTTTGTTTGTTTTTTAATATTGTTTTCACACTACAGAAACATTAGGTAACTATATGATAAGGTTGTCAGACATTGACTGCTGTTAATTTTTGGTTTGATTATTGTTTAGTTAGTAGACAGAGTCAGTGTATGCAGTAAATGGTTTTCCCTTTTGTGTTTTTTAAACTACTTTGTTATAATCTGAGATAGATCACAAACCCAGTAACATTACGTTAATACAGTGGCCATTAGAACACCTGTTAAGCAGGGTGATACAATTATTTAAAAGTCTCATGGATGTTGTGCTCTACATCAGCACACATGTAACGACTCTTCAACGGTCAATCAGTTTACCTGAACAGAACTACCTGTATTATTGCCTGCTTTTAAAAGAGTCACAATATTCTTTGTGATTTTCTTACTAAACAATTTATGGCTTGTACTGTCCTTGTAATTTATGCAATAAAAGCGCAGTATTACAGTTTGACTCTGATGTCATGAGTGAAAACCATTGACAGTATAAAACATGAATTTCGATTTGCAGGCGGTTGAGGGATCGGTTTCTGAAGAGCCTTTGTGAGAAGAGATAGTGTTCATCTGTGTCACCTCCTGGCTAATCTTAAAATTTAATTAAAAACACCTGTAACAGCACCTACCTGTTAATCAAAGCAACCACGTTGTTAATTTTGCAGGACTTTAGGCCATAATATAATTTGAACAGGTGAGTTATATAACAGTTGTCATGAATGGATAAATTAGCTATGGGGACCAAAACTGTTTTTTGTACCAGACTGTAAACATGTTTATTATGGAGGTGGTTGTTTGAGGAACTGCTGTTTTTGGCACTTCTGCATTTGCTTCATCTCAAGAGAGAAACAAACTACCCAAACAGGATTTGTGATCCTCTGAGTAATACAGGTCCCTGATGCTAAAGCGCTGCGACCTGATAATTTTTACTGATAAGTTTTTGAATCTTCAGATATTTTTAATACAACATCTGCCGTTTAAAAATCTGCCTTGATTTTTAGTGTCAATAAGACATCCACAGTGCCTTCAAACCAGACACCTGATCCTTGTTAGGGCTGTAACACGAAATAATTACATTAGATACTGATAAACTGAGTTCTTCACAGAATAAACTTAATAATATAAATCACTTAATAAAATGATGATTTGAAGAAAATCTACACTGAAGCTGTGACTGGGTCTTCAACACAAATTAGCAGAATCATCCATAAACAAACTCATATAGTTTATTTAATTTAATAACAAAATACAAACATATAATAAGCAGTGGATGAAAAATACAAAACACAGGTGAGCTCAGGTGTCCAGGTGAGGCGAGGTGGTTGTCAAACGTAGATATCTTCTGCATCCGCAGACAGTGTGATTGGTGTTTCCAAGGAAACAACAGTATTACAGAGAACTGTAGAGGGTAGAACAAGTTAGCATCTATCAGCATCTGTTAGCATCTTTGTGCATATGTGTGTGTGTTTTACCATAATGAGACTCCTCCTCCTCCTCCTCTTCCTCCTGCTTCTCTTTTTTACCGTCACCGTGCATCTCCACATAAATGTTTTCCTGCAATTGAACTGAAATCAGGAGAGCAGGTTATAATACGCAAACCCTGATGAGGATATTAGTGAGTCAACCTTTAGTCTACTCAGTAAATTATATATATATATATATTATATTGTATTTACTGCAGGAGGACATAGAGGCATACAGCATTTAGACGTTTTGGTAATCTCAGGAGAGAAACAAAGCATCTGTCATCAGGGCTGAGGTTGAATAGTCAAAAAAAAAAAAAAAAAAAAAAAAAACCTCCTATGTCCTTTCCTAAAGACTTTTCCTTGACCCTGATGGAAAACTGGACTACAAAAAGCGCATCTGAGATACTTCCACCCGCAGGTTCTCACCACGGCATTATCTTACAGCTGCTACATAAATCCACTTCATTTCATTCAGTTAGGAACCTTCCTAAGCAAAAAAGATTATTGGACTGGAGCCCAGCCATGCGGTTGAATCGTCAAAAAAAAAATTACCTCTTCTGTTCTATCCTAAAAACTTTTCCTTGACCTCATCATGTTTTCCATTGAGGGGAAGGAAAATTCATAAAGACTTAGGAAAAGATATCCACGGTGCTCCGAAAATCCAACTACACTTTTATCGATGTGGTCTGTGGTGAAACTACAAGAATATGCACCACCAAGTTGAATACTTCTCCCTCTTCCTACTTTTAATGACCAGGACAACTTGTTTTGTACAGAACTAATACAGAGGACTGCAGGAGATGAATGTTATCAGACAGTTACTTCAGACAGTGTTCACACCTCTGATCATATTCACACACTTTCTCTCTAACTTTAGCTCTTTCTTTCTCTGCTGCAAGTCTGCGTCACCCTTTTATTTTAATCAGTTGATTTTTTTTTAATGCATAGTTGTGATGGGCTGAATGCTGCGTGGCTTTTTGTCTGACAGCATTATATCCTTTCCTTTTTGTAAAAGATGGTCTGGTGTATCCTCTGCTAAATGAGAAAAGAAGCAGTGAAGCTCCTTTTGTTAACATTTAGTGAATTCAAATAGCTTTTATCATGGCTAATACGTATATCTGGGTCACTCAGTTAGGAATCTTCCTAAGCAAAAAAGACTATTGGATTGGAGCCCGGGGATGTGGTCAATCATCAAAAAATCACTTCCTATGACCTTCCCTAAACACTTTTCGACAGACAGACATCGGCAGTGCTCAGAGAATCCAACTGCACTTATATTGACGTGGTCTGTGGCAAAACTACATGAAGATGGACTACAAAAAGTGCATCTTGGGTGTTGGTTAGCTCAGTTGGTAGAGCATCCGCCCCATGTACAAAGGCTCAGTCCCTGCTGCTGCGGCCCTTTGCGGCATATCATTCAAAAAAGACCATATATATATATATATAAACAAAATTTTGAGAATGTTTTGCACAGAACTAATGCAGAGAACCAAAACAAGTGTGTGCTTGTCTGTTATCAGCTTTCGTTTTAATCAGTTGATTTTGTTTAATGTCTGGTTGCGACTGGCTGAATCGTCTGTAGCTATATTATTTTCTTTTTGTAAGGGATGGTCTGGTGTATCCTAAATTAAAGGAGGTAAGAAAGGAAGCAGCTTTGCTTAACATTCAAAGAATTCAAACAGCTCTTATCATGGCTGCATTTGGGAACCTTCTAAACAAAAAGAGCCTGTGTCTCTGCATCAGAGCTCAGGCCGTCTCTGACTTGCTGTTGTACCTGTGGTTGCGCTTGTATTCTGGCTTCTTCTCATCTTTATGAAGATGAAGATGAAGACCAGGATAAAGCAACACAAAAGAACGGACACCACCAGCGCTACAGTGCTGCCAGGGCTGCTGCTGCTACCTGCTGACAGACGTTACTGTTATTTTCAACATTATGTTGTAGGGAAATGTCAGAAAGGTTATTACATTAATCTAACTTGGTGAAAAACATTTCTTCTCTTTACCCTTCACGATGAGCAGGAAGTCACTCTTACTCAGTAGTTGCCCATCCTCATCAAACACCTCCAGGCTGTAGTTTCCAGAGTCTTCGGCCTGAACACGGCTGAATCTCAGCGACCCGTTTTTCAGCAGCTCGCAGCGACTGTGGTGACACGATGACATATTCTTCTTCAGTGACATCAACCCCAGGTGGGGGTAAGTCCACCTGTAGTCCAGTTTAGGTGGACCCAGTTGGCTAGTCCGCCTGAAGTCCAGTTTGTGGTCCGATCCCTGCCAGTCTGGGGTCATCAACACGGCCTCCCCGCTTTGTGCATTGATGTGATGGTTGAGTGCAGCTGGGTGACAAACAGATCAAACAGATCAGCTGATTAATCACAACTGCACTGAAGTCAAAATGTGTCTAACTTGAATCATCACACAAATATCTCAATACACCTTGAGATAATTTAGCAAAACCAGGAGAACACAGAGGTGTTCATGACATCTGATGTTGTTCAGTGTCTTAGTCTTAAACACAAAATCACTGAACAAGCTGCTGTATTTGAGTTGGCAGTGAAAACATTTTGACCACATAGACAGTTTAAATATGGACATCGTATCTGTGACATCACCGACAGGTTTCTGAAGAGCTGTTTTGAAGCTCAGAGTGTGGCGGCTCTGGCCGTTACCATTTTAGCAGTCTGCCACTGTCAAAGATGTGAATCATCAGTGGACTTGAGGCAGGCTGAACAAAGCTTGGTTGTTTAAACAATCTGCCTGCAACAGTACCCACCTGTCACTCAAAGCATCCATGCTGTTAAAAATTCAGACTCAGTACAGTTGTTATGAACAGTAAAATTAGCTATAGAGACCAAAACTGTGTTTTGTACCAGGCTGTAAACATGTTTACTTCTGCTGTGAAGCTGAACATTTTAACATGGGTGGTTACGGAGATGTTTGAGGAACTGCAGTTTTTGGTTTCACAGGCACAGAAGTTGCCCACACAGGATTTGTGATCCTCTGAGTAATACTGGTTCCTGATGTCAAAGCCCTGCCCATCCCATTTCCTGACTGGCATCCAGAAGATCCTGATTGGAGCTCTGGGGATATAATTCGGCAGACAAGTGATATGTAATGGACCAGCTCACGATTTAACTGTGTCACTGTGGCTCTTTACTGTTCAGACTTTAATTGTGTGTTAAAACTGCTTTCCTGTTTATGTGACAACTCACAACTCAGATAAAACTTACCACCACTCTTCATCATCAACATCAGTAACCACACCAGAACCAACATGGTCACCGACTGAAGTCCTCTCTGCCGCTGCAGGACTCTGCTGGTTTCAGCTGTCAATTACTCTAACGAGGAAACACACACACTTTTCAATGGTATATGTGTGTGTGAATGTATGAATTTAAGATTATAATAATAGCAGTAATAATATTAAAATATAACACTGACTGAACCTAGTTTGGCTGTATAATGACTAGTGTACTTCTGCTTTTAAACATTAAGTACATTTTATGTACTCCAACTTCAGTTTAAAATGCAGTACTTTCGGTATCTTGTTGTAGTATTTATACTTGTACTTGAGTAACAGATGTAAATACTTGGACCACTGATTAATCCTGATATAAAATGGAGATAATGTGCAGGTTCAGAAGTTTAGTCCTACCTGTCTGGGCGATGATGGCGACTCAAACAAATCGATCAAACAGAGCAAGGCAGGAAATGAGACCAGGCCATGTATGACACTCAAACCACAGCAGGTTTCAGTCAGTTCACATAACTCTAAATCAGGAGTTTCACATTTAAAGTTGACACTTTTACATACTATAAACACACACAGAGCTTCATTTAAAACATTTTCTCGTCCATCTCTCGTTCTGTCTCATTATCCTGATTTTATTTGTGTTCTTCTTTTTCAGTTTGAGTTTGTTGTACCATGTGTTAAGTGTTCACTTAAAAGAGACATTAGAGGGAAAACCAGGAAACATTTTCTCCATAAAAAATGAACCAGTTTCACCAAAATTAAGTGAAATAATTAGTGGTGTCTGCCTTAGTGGTGTAAAGCGTGGCATACTTGTCACCAGTGATCGTACCCAGAGCACGACAGACAGACACACCATTCACCTGATCACAAGTCAGTGCAGCACCAGCATGATTTAAAATCTGTTATTTTGTAGTAGAAAAGTTAGACAATGTTGCTTTATTAGCTTTAATTAATAGTGGAATAATACACATAAAAAGGACACAATTATAAGTGAACACGATGGAAGAATATTAAAGAAAACTTCATGATTCATACAAGTTGTGGACTAAAGTGGGCTGGTCTGGTTGAAAATGAGTGTTAAATCTTTTTATGTGTTCCTGGATAAGTGGGATGTCACTTCTTCTTCTGCAACAATGAAGTTATAAGAACATAAATATGTGGAATAAGTGCGTAATTCAACAAACACAATAACAAAAAGCAGTGCATTTTTCCATCCTTTTTCTGTAACCACTTATTCTTATCAGGGCTGACTTAGGACTGACACATAGAGACAAACAATAATTTACATTTATTTGAATTTACATTCATTAGTCTTTTGGACTGTGGGAGGAAACCCACACAGACACAAATAAACAAACAATCTCCATGCAGCAACTGGGTCAAACCACAAACCTTTTTGCAACAGAGCTTAACACTGCATCACTCTACCATTTAGTTAGACATTTCAAATACATTTGAAGGCTGGGCAGATTTGGATAGTTCAGTTGAGGTGCAGAAATATCAAACATGCTTGGGATACATATTTATATGCATATTTACATTTAGTCATTTAGCTGATGCTTTTATTTAAAGCGACTCAAGATAATCCAGTGACAGTTGTAGTAGGGGGATAGATTAAGCATGTCCAGTAGTTGGTAGTGCTAGGAGAGGAGGTACTCTCTGAAGAGTCTTCAGGAGGTTTTTGAAGGTAGAGAAGGACGCCCCTGATCTGAAAGGAACTGGGAGGACTTTCCACCAATAGGGAACAACAGACAAGAAAAGGATCATGATTGTCCTAAGTGTACAGGTGGCAGAGACAGGTGTTATTTTTGGAGGAGGTAACATATGCCTCTATAAAGGCATTCAAGTAGGTGGGTGCAGGAGAGAAGACTACTTTGTAGCGAAGTATTAGCGATTTGAATTTTACGTGGGCTACTACACGCAGCCAGTGGAGCTCGATGAGCAGCGGGATGACATGTGCTCCAATCTAAAACTGGGCCATAAAGTGGAGGATTGGCAATGGATCCCAGACTCCTGGTGCCAGTGGTGCCAACCAACCTCGGTCTCCCTACAGCTCAAACATACCGATTACTAGAGTTCAATATGTGGAAATATTTCACATTCATTATCGTTCTTACTGAATGATTCAAGTCAACTTATGACTTATCCAGAGTGTATGTCAGGCTTTTCTCCAACAGGTGGTGCTGCTGTTGCATGCTTGGACAGACTCCATCCACTCTGAAAAGAGATTTACAGAAAACATGGATGTTATTGATTTTAGTGCTTTATTGGAAACATGCATTACGGACATGAAGAGCAGAGTCTAAACTAGTTTCCACAGTGAACATAAACATCAGACTTTTTACAACAATATAAAACTTTTATTAGCTACATGTATGTATGTTTCTGCTACAGTAGCACAGTTCAACGTAAACACTGCAGCCTAGTTTATAGAGTCTGGAAGACAACTCCCACACACTCAACACACACATCAGGTTCACTGCTAACCTGTTTGCTCCAGCTAAAAGTAGACAGAAGTGTTAATCAATAAAAGTATGAGGTTACAATCAGCTAAAAGCAACAACATTTCATAGTTGCTGATTGTACCAAAGTCAAGGTTCAGGTCTGGCGATGTGGCTTAGTTTCAGGCATTCAAACCACAACAGGAGGCTGCAGCGGCAGTTTCCTGCTTTCCCTCCTCTAAACAATGTTTCAGTTGTATAATTAGACACTTAAACACAGTTTACATCTGCAAAGTGTTTACTGTGTTTGTGACTACAGGAAAGCAAACAGGAGAAAGCACTCAGATAGATAGACCGACAGACAGACAGACTATGGTCAAACTTTGGAGACGTTGATGAAGACACAGATGGTGATGATGAGCTGTGACGTGTCACCACGGCTACCAGAATCACAGCTGTTGGTCAGTCTGTTGAGAGAGGAAAAAGAAAGACTCATCTGCAGATGGGTGGAACCCAGTGTCCTCTGGGTAATATCGTTTTAAAACACAAGTACATAACACAGTCAGTGTTTGTCGATGCTGCTAATAATTAACAAACACTGTACGATTCTTAGTCCTTTTACTGAGGTGAGTTGTCCCCTCTTGTACAGGATGACTGGGAGGAAAGTTGGTTGGGGATCAGGCTCAGAGTATTGGACAAGAGGATTGGGCTAAGAGTAGCTGGATGATGGAGGGTAGTGCTCAGCAGAGCTGGACGTGGAAGATCAGGCCCAGAAAAGCTTGATGATGGAGGATCAGGCCTAAAGACGCTGGACGATGGAGAATTAGTATCAGAGGAGTTAGAGGATGAGGACCAGGCTCAGAAAAAAGCTGGATGATGAAGATCAGGCTTAGAGGTGCTGCACGATGGAGATCAAACTCAGAAGAGCTGGATGATGGAGACAGAACTCTGTTCATTCACTACTATTGAACTTATTGTAAGTACTACTACTGCAGTTACTACTAATACTACTGAGAGAGCAACATTATTTAATACCAGTTCACATTTCCATCTAGTGGACAACTACAGATACTACAACTGCACAGTGAGTGTGTGTGCTCATCTGAAACTACTGACAGAGTATATACAGTTGTATTACTGCAGATACTACTGCACTATAGTACTGTAGTATTACTGTACTACTACTGCTGCTGCAGAGAGAGCGAGACAGAGCAGTGAGAGGGAGGAGAGACAGAAAGACAGACAGACAGAGGGAGGAGATAATGAGGCAGAGTGGAGGAGTGTCTGCTACAGTGTTCAGTCTGCACACAGCAGCTTTGGTAGTCTGTCTCTCTCTCTCTGAGTCTGTCTGTCTGTCTCTCAGTCTGTCTGTCTGCACTCACAGTCTGTCTGCCTTTCTGTTCCTCTGCCCGTTGCTCTCTCTCTCTCTCTGTCAAGATGGACGAGTTTTGTTATGGATTTATGATTATTGTGTTTCTGCTGCCGATCAACTGTTTACACTCAGTTTACATCACTGACAACACAGGTGAGACACACTGCTGTTAAATACTACTGGTACTACCACTGATACTACAACCACTACTACTGCTGCTACTAATTATTTAGAACTAATGCAACTGTTAGTAGTACTGCAACTGCAAGTGTTAATATATTTATTACTGTTTATACTACCACTACTGTGACTGCTACTCTGTGCACTGATGCTGCCATTACTATTGTTGCTACTGTTAGTACTACTACTAGTAACACTACTGTTATTACTGTTATTATTAATATTGCTATTACTATGTATATATATTATTGATTCTGGCACTGCTACTGCTGTTAGTGCTGCTATATATGCAATCACTCCTACTACCAATACTAATGTTTATATTGCTACTAAATTTGCAATAGTAGTAATAGTAGTAACACAGTACAATTAACAGTAGTACTAACCATGAAGAGTAGTACTTATAGTAGCAAATATTATACTGTTACAGCTAATACTTAACTACTACAGCTACTGGTAGTATTACTGTGACTGCTATCCCTAATACTATTCATATATGTTGTGCTAATTACACTACTGTTAATTTTATTAGCAGTTCTGCTCCACCTCCATCTTCTTCTTCTGCAGTTATTGTTTTGTTTGGTCTTCCAGGCTGTGACCTGAAGGAAGGTGTGCAGTGAAGGTTAAAACCGTTCCTAAACATAAACCCATTACTAAGCAACCGACAGTGTCCAGTGTTCCCAGTTTTGAATTATGGCTCCAGCAGCAGAATGAAGGAACGTTCCTCTGTTCTGACTCTGAGTCAAGAAACTTTCCTTTCCACGTTTTTCCCATAAATCTTTGTGTTTATGCGTCTCTGGCGTTTGGGGAATGTGAACGATTCCGATCATATTTCATCATCCTGTGTGTGTGTGTGTGTGTGTGTGTGTGTGTAACCTACATGACCTCAGACAGAAGGAGTGCAGCCTTCCTCTTCGTTTAATCATATCTCACATACTGTTCACACACATGCTGATCTCAGATCAGTCTCAGCTCAGCGGCTCTCGGTTCCAGATGTTTCACTTTTAGTCATTTTTTTTGTGAGATGTCTCTCTTTCCTTGGAACGACTAACCCAGAACTCTCTGATTCTGATCCAAAAGCAAGAAAACACAATTCAAAATTCTGTTGACACTACTGACATTTATAACAACTGCAATAATTCAAGATCCAGATAATAATAATAATAATATAATAATAATAATAATACTAATAATAATAATAATAATAATATCCATCCAACTATCCATATATTTTCTTCAGCTTATCTGGGATCAGGTAGCAGTGGCAGCAGGTTCAGCAAGGTATTCCAGACATCCAGCAACATTTTCCAGCACTGGGGAATCCCAAGATGCTCCCAGGCCAAATGGGTTATGTAATCCCTCCAGTGATTTCTAGGTTTGCCTCTGGTCTCCTGCCAGTTGGATGTGCCCAGAACAGGAGAAAGATGCCCAGGAGGGAACCTCATTAGATGCACAAATCACCTCAGTTGGCTCCTTTCAATGTGATAGATACAGTGTTTCTACTTTTAGCTCCCTCCAGATGTCTGAACTCCTCACCCTATCTCTAAGGCTGGGCCCAGCCACCCTGTGGTGGAAACCAGTTTCACTTCTATTTATGATCTCTTTCCTTTGGTCACTACCCAAAGATCATAGCTATTAGTAACTGTTGAAGCTGAGGACTCAAGGTCGATGGTCCGATACAATAGACTGGATGGTCAAACTCCAATGACCGTCCCAGCAATGCCACAAAGGTAAAGAGCTGGTCCACTGTTCCACAGCCATTGCTCCACCAGAATTGGTCAATCCATCGGAGCCTTCTTCCCTGCACCATTAAATAAACATTCCTGTGGAGGTTGAGGTTATGTGATACCGCAATAATTGTAGTGCACCCTGCAGACCCCCTTTTTGAAACTGGGAACTACCACTTTCGACCTCCATGTGATTCTGGAGAGGCGTGTCAGCAAAGACAGCCCAACAATGTCCAAAACCTTCAGCATCTCAGGCCAAATCTCATCCACATGGCAACTTGCTGCCAAAGAGATTTTGACTACCTCCAGGAGATATGAGTGAGACTTCCTTTGATTGTGTTACATGTTAGTGGAATATAAAGTTCCATATCGTCTGCATAACACAGAATTATTATTGTTTTTTTTCTCTCTTAGATTCTCTCCATCAGGTCCTGTCAGAGTTCAGTGTTGTTCGGCCAATCAGGACCAACTTAGAGGGGCGTTTCCTGTCAGCGTCTGTCTCCGCCCACCACCTGCACCCTAACAAAAGATACGCCCACTCTGCAGAGGACTTGATAACTGACACCAACAAGGTCAGGAAAAAAAGACAGACTCAAACAGACACATCTCACCAGACCCCGCCCATAGATATATCACCGCCCAACCAAACAGGGCACAGCTGGATGGGGCTGGCTGAGGAGGAGGAGGAGCTTTTCTACAATGTGACAGTGTTCGGTCAGGATCTCCACCTGCGGCTGCGTCCGAACTCTCGACTTGTTGCCCCCGCTGCCACCATGGAGTGGTGGGAGGAGTCAGGACACAAACACTCTGAGCCAATAGAGGACACCCGCTGCTTCTACACAGGAGAGGTGTCCAACATGGAGGACACATCTGTCGCCGTTAGCAACTGTGATGGACTGGTAGGTGTCACCTGATTGGTTGAGTTCTGACTAAAGTCCAAACTCATTCTTACTCCTCTCCATCACTCCTTCTTTTCTTTTTCTTTCTTATGTCCCACCTCTTCTTTCCCTCTCCACCTTAGCCTCTCTCCCTCCTCCTATATTATTTCATATTTCAAAACTCACCTCCATGTTTGTCCTTATGGTACAGCTGCTTATATAAAATAACAAAATGTGCTGGCTTAAAATAGATTAGATAATAAAGTAGAGTAGCTGAGGCTCTGGAGTGCTGGGGCAGCTGAAAGACATTGACATAGGTGAGGACTATGCTTCTTTCTGGAGGGCTTCTCAGGAGGTGGCTCCAGTCCAGGATCAGACAGGGAACTGGCTGGATGCTAGGGATGCAGGCTGGAGAGATGCCTGGTGGGCTGATGCCCAGCTCAAGTACAGACAGTTGCCTCTCTGACCACACTGCCTCTCTGGGCAATCCCCCAACAACCTTTGGTGCACATAAAGGTGTGGGTACAGTTGATCCACACACATACCATGTGCTGGGTGGCTAGTTCACAGTATTAAACACAGGAACACAAACAGAACAGGGCCCAAATGTAGATCTTGATGCAGCTCACTGATAAAGCTTATGGGAGGCGCTGCAGGGAGAGGTCAACACAAGAGCAGTCCAAGGAAGGCAACCAGATCTAAGGGGCAGGCAAAACCTAAACTCTGCAAAGCAAACACTGAGAAACAAAACATTAGGAAATGACTAGAACACTAAAACATAGAACAAAGACAAACTGGACAAAGTAACGCAGAGACCCTAATCAGGGTTGGATCCAATGAAAACTGTTGGGAAACACAGGGACAAAATACAGGAAATAACTGAACTAAATACCATGACAATGATGATGATTTGTGTATCTGGCTCATGGATTTTTTTCTACTGATGTTCCTGAGTCACTATAGGATAAGAAACAGCAAATCAGAACAAATATTTTAAATATCAGACAGAAGTTATTTGAACGCCACACTGTGAAACTTTGGGCTCTGGGTTGGAAGAAGTGTTTTACGGTCACACACCACCAACTAATCACCAAAATGTTTCCTGGTTTCCTTCTGATGTCCACTGGCTGCTCCACCTCAACTCTCTGAGAGTATCCTGATGGACAGTAAAGTAAACTGCTGCTGTAAACTGTAGCTTTTGTTGGATTTAGCTAGCCCAGTTGGCTGTAACGTTACTGCCCAGACTGGGTGCTCAGAGCACTGGAGGAGTGTTTATACCGGTAGCACAAAAGCTTTGGACCGCTGGAAGGAGAACGTTTTCAGGGCCAGGACAGGGGAGAATGCAGATGGGGAGCGGAGCTGGTTTTAATGCCAGAACTGGACTATGTAACCGGGGTCAGCAGCCTCTGTGGATATGGCAGAAGAGAAGAGACACAAGAGGACAGTAAGCGAAGAAGAGAAAAGGAGAGCATAACCGAGCAAGAAGCTGCCAGACAATAAATCTGGGACTGACTTTTAGTTGTTGGCAAGAGCTTGGTGAAATAAATGACTGAAAGACAGACGCTGAGCTGGGCTTCTTGCTGTCGGCCTAGTAAGTAAAATTAATAACAAATGCACGTGTACAGCTGTGCATATTTACCACAGTGGCATTACAGTCTGAGACTGGGGGCGCCAAATCGCCACAAATATGAAATCTGACATTACGTTGACTTAAAGATTTTAATATACAACAGAAACATCGATTAACTTTCACATCATCATCATTATCATCATCATCACCACCACCATCATCATCATCCTTTGTGAGGAATCTGCTGATGGAGACAAATGTTTGGACAGCTGGTGGTCTTTTTTTGAGCCTTCTGACTTTCCATATGAGGTCACCTGACAGCAGCTGAAACCACAGAAAAACTACAGTATAATGAGAATATTTTTATGAGCTTAGAGCCACACTGGAAACATCCTTAAATATATGAAACAGAATAAAAGTGTCAGAGTGGCAACGTGTCAAATTAAATAAATACATAAAGATTTGAATGACAAAAGGTAAAGTCAACAGAGAGCAGAAGATAAACTGTGAAAAGAAACAACTCAATTCACATGAACCAGAAAACCAGCCATCAGGCCAAACACTGTAAAACATGAAGACCTGATCCTGTTTTAACTCTGTGAACTCAGTCTCTGTGACTGACTGTGTCTCAGTTTACCTTCACTTCTTAAAGCATGAGCTGAGCCGGTTGATTGAAGCCAGATGTGAAGAAAGATGAGAGGCGTTAAAAGACAGAAAGACAAGAAGGAAAGAAGAGAGAAGGGAAGGAAAGAACAGAAAGGAGAAGGAAAGAAGAGAGAGGAGAAGGAAAGAAGAGAGAGGAGACGGAAAGAGAGGAATATTTTCCTGCCGTTGATTTAACTTCAATGGTGACTGATTATATCTGCAGGTCACGATAACAGAAATACCTAAAACAGAATAAAAACATCCGTTTATGACAAAACAACGTTTGTGATTGTCATGTAACTACCAGATTATCTCCTCCAACTGATGAGATAAACTGCTGACTCATACTTAAATATACGAACTTGCACCTAAATAACGCTGTCTCACAATGAATTACACACAATTACACTTAAATAACACTGGCATTGAAATAACGCTGACTTGCACTGAAATTATGCTGACTCGCACTTGAAAAAACAATGACTCACACTAAAAGAATTCGCTGACTCGCACTGAAAAAGTGCTGACTCGCAATAAAATAATGCTGACTCAGTCTTGAATAGTTGACACACTCAACAGAGTCAAACTAAGACTTAAAAACTGAACTGCTGACACAAACTTTAATATAACTGAGTCACACTGAAAAACTGCTGACTCAGATTTGATTATATCAGTAAATTGACACATTTAAAGCAGATTACCAGTAAATTACACAATAGATTGATACAGATTAAGTAGTGTTAATGGATAACAGTAGATTCACTGTAGATTACCAATAGATTAACCAGTAGATTTACGGTAGATTCACAGTAGGTTACACTATAGATTAAACAGTTGATTAAACTGTAGATTTACAGTAGAGTAACAGTAGATTAATAACAGCTCTTTGTGTCTCCAGGCTGGGATGATCCGGATGGGTCAGGAGGAGTTTTTCATCGAGCCGCTGGATCGACGATGGACAGGAGAAGAAGAAGAAGAAGGAGAAGCAGAAGAAGGGGAGGAGGAAGGAGGAAGACGACACATTGTTTATCGTTCATCATCCATCATCAAGACACAACTAGCTGTCAATCAGTCTCAAGGTGTCAATCAAACTGCAGATGACTTCCTCCGAGGTGAGAAAACCTAAATCCACCATGAGCCATCAAAATACAAGAACAGAACGATGTCAATCAGTCAAACAAATATGTGACTCAGATCTGAGCTGGTAGTTTGAACATCTCACTGATAATCATGAAGGATTGAGGTAGAATTATAGACAGTGTAAAACATACCACCCATGGGTTTCCAAGGAGCCTTTGTGAAGCTCACAGTGTGGTGGCTTTGGCTGCCAATATCTTGGCATTCCTGCCTCTACCACCTCCCGGCTAATCTAAAAATGGGCAAAGACATGGATTGTTGGTGGAGTTGCAGCAGGTTGAATGACGCCTGGTTGCTCAAACAAGCCACCTGTAATGGCGCCCACGTGTCAATCAAAGCAGCACCGCTGTTAATTATTCATTAGCCTTGATATAATTTGAACAGGTGAGTTACATTCGGACTACAGTTGTCATGATCGGGGAAATACAGAGACCAAAACGTCACAAAAAGTTTTTTGTACGAAGCTGTAAACATGTTTATTTCTGCTGTGAAGTTGGGCATTTTACATGGGGACTTATGGAGACTGACTTGTTCAGTAGCCAGCCTCAAGTGATCATTTGGGAAACTGAAGTTTTTACTTCTACATCATTTAAGTTGCCACTTGGGTTTATTGACATCTGTCTGAATACAGAACTGCATGTACAAGGTGTTGTGGAGAAATTGCTGAAGTCAAAAGTCAATGGTGAGGTCAGGAAGGAAGAAAGTGTTCAGGAGCCTCTTATGTCTTATGCTGTATTATTTATTGACACTTGATCAAGGAGAATTAGAGACACTCTCAAAGTACATCAGAAGTACCTGAGTCGGTCTCACATTCTGCCGAATTTGTGCTGGTGGATAGACTTTAAACCCAAAGATAACACCACAAATACTATACGCCCAGAATTAGTCAAAGAGAATGTTTTTACTCATGGAGGTCTTAGTGTCAGAATATTCTAGTCTGGAGACACAGATGTCTGTTTACGCAGATTGGAATGTCAATGGAAAGCTATCTATTATGTCTAGGAAGGCAGCAATAGGTCTCTTTGACCCTGGTCATCACAGTGTTGAGATAGACTGGCACCTACTGTTCCTAATCAAAGCCAAACTATTAATACTGCTGAGGACCTCAAGGCCCACACGTGACCATGTGTAACCTAAGGATAGAAAATTCCATAACACAAGGTGCTCCATCAGATCTCTGGAGTACAAATTTAAAACAGAAACAACAAGCACGAAGACACAAAGTTGTTTTGTGAATAAAAACAGAAAACAGACTGAATAAAATTCGTCCATGAGCTGAAAATTCAAAATGTGTGTGGACTGATGAGATGTCTGTTAATGATGCATCAACATGTAAAACTTGAGGTTGACATTTGGAACACAAACATTTTTCATGCAAGAGATAATAAAAGTTCACATTATTCTGTTCACATTTTCTGGAAAATCAGTACAAATCTGAGCTGAACTGTGAATGGAAACACTGTCACGGAATCAGGCCTTTTACATAATCAGTATTAACAGCATCCATATGCACTTTCTAAAGAAAAAAGCTGTAAAAATATGAATAAATATTTAGTTACATGAATGAAATATGGTTTTGCAGGTTGGCCCCTCATTTCACATCACAAACAAAGAGGTGAAATGTGATAAACAAATGTCTCTTCAGAGCATAAGCTCCTTCAAAATATCTGCTGTGTTGTTTCTGCAGAAGGAAAGAATCAAACTGAAAACACAGAAATTGTTCCAGGAAACTTGGCAGAGATGTTGGGAGCTTCTCAACACACACACACACACACACACACACACACACACACACACACACACACACACACACACACACACACACACATATACAGCACACACACATACACTGAGCCAGCTGCGACGTGGCAGTCGGAGGTTCAGAGTTTTGGAGGTTTTGGAGGTTTTGGACTTAGAGTTGACAGATAGTTCAGCTTCTGAATCGTTCGTCCTTTCAGCCGCTGAAATCTGTTTGTCTTCAAACCAGCATCATCCAATGAGAAGTGAGTTTTATTTCACCTCAGTTAAACTCGTCCCGCACAGCACAGTGTGACCTCAGTGTCTGTTTCTAATGGTTGATGTCATTTCCTTAACAACCGATATAACAGATTTTTTTTTTTACAAACATTTATAATAAGCAGGATTTATGTTTCAAAAACAAAACAATGAAAACAGAGCAGCAAAATACAAATCTGTCTGACATTTAAGAAAAACACTTTTTTTATCAGTGACCATTCCGCACTCTAAGAAATGAAATGTTGTATTTACTTAACCGAGTTATGTCAACCGGTCCCACTAAACTGAGTTGTTAAGTGGGACCGGTTGACATGTAAAGCTACATGACATTGCTACATTGCATAACCACAACAGCATTATGTTGGATTTACTGACACTATGTTCAC
Organism: Larimichthys crocea; assembly: GCF_000972845.2. NCBI lineage: Eukaryota > Metazoa > Chordata > Actinopteri > Sciaenidae > Larimichthys > Larimichthys crocea. Next base: position 17,941,620 of record NC_040032.1, read on the forward strand.
TTAACTTAGCTGGCTTGTGTACCCCACCTCATGTTAGTTGGGATTGACTCCAGTCCCCTGCGACCCTGATAGGGATAAGTGGTTATGGAAAATGGATGGATGGATGGATAATAAACGACACATTTGCAAAACAGAAGCCAACTTTACTGTCATTAGATTTACACAATATATTTAATTATACTTAATTATTAATTATTATTTGCTATGATTCTGATTATACAATGCTTTTCTGCTATTGTTGGGTTAATAAACATACTCTGGGTTCAGATTATCATCGTGCCTGTTATTGTTTACAGAATTAAAGCATTATTAAACATTGAGCGATAACCTTATCTGGATCAAAATCTGGTTTAGAGAAACAAACACAGTTTGTTTTCAGGGGGTTTACTGGACAGCAGTACATTGACCTGCATGTTTAATCTCAGTAAAAATGTCTTCAGCGTCTGCTCTGGTCTGTGTAAACACTCGACCCTGCAGCATTAACATTAATGTTTTGTCTCACAGGACTTGTGGTTTCTTAGTCATGACTGTAAGAAAAAGGGTAAAAACTGTTTTAAAGTTACTCTACCACAGACTTATGGTGTGTCACAGAAAACACTTTAACTTTTAGATCGCCTAACGTGAGGCCCTTTGTGATTGTGTTTTAGATTTATGTTTATTCTGTTTTACATGTTTATATTGAGGTTGTAGATTAACAGTGCTGCCTTTATAAGACGTTAGCATGAATAGCCTGTTTTGTTTTGCCTCCATCACTGTCTAATGAAACACCGCTTCACTCATACACTCCAACAGTACAGCATGACCTTAAGTCTGTTAAATGTAAAATGACTTTGAGCCAGAGATTTGTTCTGCTTCCTGACCAGTGACACACCTACAGAAGGAAACATCTGTTTGTGTCTGTCCTTGGGTCAGTGATGACTTAGATAGTTTTAAAGTCGGTAAAAATTCAGATGTACACTATACAGTGAAGTAAGAACAGGGAGAAAGAGCGAAAATGTCACTGATAACACCTGAGAGTCGTTAGAGTCACCTGAGAATCAAGTCAATTGAGTTTTCAGGAAACTTACATAAAATACATAACACAAAAAGTATTAACATCACTGTTGACGTGCATATAAAATGCTTTTCATGATTAATAATATTTTCCTTTCGTTTCTTTTTAGGTCCTCTTTTAGGTTCTTTTAACTTGAACCAAAATGTGTTGGGGTCAAGATCTGACTCAGTTCGACGACGGCGCTACATTGAAGAGGCAGAACTATTTAACATTGAGGTTAATGAACTGTTAGAGATTAATGAACTGTTGAAAGTAGAGTTTACTAAACTTTTTAACCCACGTTTCTGGTCTATTTTCTTCCCCCAGGTTTTGTTAGCTGTGGATTATTCTGTCCTTCTTTTCCACGGCCGAGACCACATTCAGAAATATCTTCTGACACTCATGAACATAGTAAGTGGAAACACAGATTTTTAATTCAGTAGTAAATGTAGACTATGTCTTAGTAATGAATACCTGGGCTTTTTCTTGTTTAACCATCTACCTGTCAGACTCACAGGTCTCCTGGTTTATTGAGACTCAAAGGCATTATTCTTCAGTCTTATGACTGCTTCTGCCCTCTTGTGGGATGTTTGTTGCAACCAAATGGTGAAAAGACTCTGGCCATGACTTTCCTGTGATGCAATAAAGGTAGAAAACCAAACAGGAAAACAAACAAACAAAAAAAGACCACCAGCTGGTGATCAGTTGCTAGCTCTATGTCTTTCTTCACCATGATATTCAAAATGTACAGCCACATATATGGCAAGAGTCAGATACCGTTCAAGGTTCAAGGTCCAGTCCACCTTGAATAGCAGCTTAGCTGAAATTACAGTGGACTCTTAATCCTCTCTTTGAACAAGGGGGAACCTGCGGGTAATTAATGTCTATGGGTTAAAGGTCACCCTCTAGACACTCACCTTTGACCTCCCCTGCCAGGTCTGGATCCAGGTGGTGGCTTTAATTTACCTCTTCTGGACAAGTTCAATGAACCTTTTTTTTGGTCTGGTCTTTCACATGGAACCAGTTTACCGTGGAGACCTTACCATGAACTAGTGCTGTACACAACACATCAGGAAACCACTAAACACTAGAAAGTTCTTGAAGGTTAGACTGTTAGACTATATTTCTGAAAAGAAAGGTAGAGGTTTGAAATGATATTTTTGTATTTATTCCATAACATCTAGAATAGATGGTCAGATCGATCAATTGATTTACTTTACAAATAATACAGCATCTCACTCTCTTTTAGGTTAATGAGATCTATCAGGACCATTCGCTGGGTGCCAACATCAATGTTGTTTTGGTCAGAATCATCATGTTGTCTCCATCAAAGGTACTAGACTTTGACTCTACCAAAGTTTTCTGGTTGGTGTACTTTTGTCTTATTTAGAAAGGACAAGCTCTCTTTGTCTGTTTTATGTGTCCTCGGGCAGAAGTAGTCAATAAATGGTATGTAAACTTTAGCTTGTCTCATCTACTGCTTTGTGGGCAGTTGTCCTAGAACAAATGAAAGTTTCACTTTAAAGTCTGGATACATAATAACATTTAGACAGCCATCATTTCTATTTTCCGCCTTACTTTCAAACCCTTTGGTTCCACCTCTTTGGTCCATTGTTTTCCACTTCCACTGGGGTGATAACTACTTTTATTTGTTTTATTTGAAATATTATTTGTTGTAGGTTTTAAGTACTTTTGGGCATATATTCTGTATGGCACTTCAGTATGTTTACCAGTGTCTCTCCATCAGTCTCAGGAGATGATATCTGTGGGGAATCCCCAGAAGAGTTTGGAGAATGTTTGTGGATGGTCCTATCTCCAGCAGAGGGAGCAGAATCACGCCGAGCAGCATGACCACACCATCTACCTGACCAGGCAGGAGTTCGGCCCCTCCGGCATGCAGGGTACTGCTGCTAATAGCTCCACTAATACTACAAGTACTACTAGTAACACCATCTACCTGACCAGATAGGTGTTCATCCTCTCTGGCATGCAGGGGACTACTGTTGATACCGCGACTAATACAACCAGTACTACTAGTAACACCATCTACCCAACTTGGCAGAAGTCCTGCTCCCCTGGGATACAGGGTACTACTGCTGATACTACCACCAATTGTATAAATACTACTACCAACACTTCTACCTGACCAGGCAGGAGATCCGCCTCTTAGCATGCAGGGTACTACTACCACTACAACTACTGTACTACTATAACTAACACCATCTGACTGACAAAGCTGTGAACTCTTACCCCTGACCTTGAACTGCTGAACTCTCTCTGCAGGTTATGCTCCAGTTACAGGAATGTGTCAACTGCATCGGAGTTGCGTGCTTGTGATTGAGGACGGTTTTTCCTCAGCCTTCGTAGCTGCACATGAAACAGGACACGTGTAAGACACACAAACATGCACACTTCAAATCAATTTGAATGTGTTGGCAGTACTAGTAATTGGTTCATTAGCAAGGACCTTAATATTTCTTTGAAATGTTTGAAGGCCTGCGAGAGGGTCTCTCAGAGTGGGGTTACGTCTCTGGTGTGTTTACACACAAGCTGAATACATAGAATAAAATGTGGGAGAAGAATACCCCTGATTGAATAGGAAGAGGTCAGGGAGGTGCAACAGGATGAAGGGATGAAGTAGAAATGTGAATGAGTGAAGGGAAGGGAAAAAGAGAGTGGGTTGAGAATACTGAGACCACTGGAGCAGTGGGGTAGGCCAGGAATAAGTAGCTTGACAGGTGATTAGGGTTGCGGTTGAGCCCTTGGCCCTGCTCCCGAACCTAGGTTATCCAATTAACTTCATAAATAATTTCATATATGTACAAATGACACCCAGGAGTACACATAGAGATGATTATAATTTCTAGACGTCCACTTAGAGACAATAATGGCTCACAGGTGTCAACATATAGACAATAATGACTTCAAAGTGTCCATGTAGAGATGATAACGACTCACAGGTGTCCATGTAGAGATGATAATGACTCACAGGTGTCCATGAAGAGATGATAATGACTCACAGGTGTCCATGTAGAGATGATAGATTTCCAGGTGTCCACTTAGAGAAGACAATGACTCTTGATTGTTCATGTAGAGACAATAACTCTAATAATAGACTTGTGTCCATGGGGTAAAGAGAATTGGTCTCCATAAAATTAAAATCTCCATATAGAGACAAAAACTGACTATTGTGTCCACATACAGATGATAATGACTCTCAGGTGTCCAGAAGGAGATGATGGACTCACATTATCATTAAGATAATTTACAGAAATTGTCCCAACTCATTTAATTTATTCATCATTCATTCAATTTGTCAGAAAGACCTAATTGAGATACAAGGTCTGTACACTATAATAACAGCATAAGAAGTTTTGTACACATATAATACGTAAAATAAGGGAAATAGTACAAGAAGATAGGCCATACCAACAATATCAAAAACACATTACAATCCTATCTATCTGATTGTTTGCCTATCTGTCTCAGTTTAGGGATGGAGCATGATGGCGAGGCAAATGACTGTGCTGATGACGTGTCATTGGGCAGCATCATGTCTCCGCGGGTTCAGGCCACCTTCCACCGATACCATTGGTCCAGGTGCAGCTGGAGGGAGCTGCACAAGTACCTGAAGTCAGTACTACTCGTACTACTACTACTACTAGTATACTTACTGTAAACGGAAAAACCACATTAGACATTGCCTGAACCAAAAACCTTTGTCCTGTCTATCTGTTTCTCTCTTCAGTACATATGACTGTCTCCGTGATGACCCATTCAATCATGATTGGCCAGCTCTGCCTCAGTTGCCAGGATTTCAGTACTCCATGGACCAACAGTGTCGCTTTGACTTTGGACCAGGATACAGTCTCTGTACTGCAGTAAGTCTGTCTGTCCATGAAAACCATGGTAACCTTTGACCTAGTAACTCCTTACAATTTTTTGTTACACTGCATCATTATTTTTCAGCAAAAGCTGCTGGACTTGTCAGAGACACCTGTCAGAGATAAGATATAAAAATAAACTCTACACGGAGGACAAATGTAAAAAAAACAAATGTGGCACTCCTGCAAATAAATAGAAAGAGGAGTCAAAGGTTTTCTGATGTTTTCAGTGAGACTGATGTGTGCAGATGTGACCCACTGATGTGTGTTTTTGGGTTGGAGGCCAACACCACATCTGTTCAGGATGTTAACTGAGAAACGTTTGATGACATCACACAAAAAACTTCCTCAGGAGGACGACTGACACGAACATGTTAGATCAAATGTCTTTAATCTCATGACGTCTTTGTTCAGAGACTTTCCAACATTTCAACATGATGATGAAATTATTTTGTTCTCTTACAGATTTATGATTGTTTTGTTGAATTTTTCCATTTTTCGTTTTGGCTAAGTCAGAATCTGCCATTTTATGAACATTTTCTACATAGTGTTCCTGCTGTTTGAAATTCTTGTGCTCTGTCTGACCTTTACGTCAATGTTCATGGCTTTTTTTTGGTATTTTGACACATTCTAAATATCGTTGTATATATGTGTTTGTCTCCAGTACGCAACCCATGACCCTTGTAAACAGCTCTGGTGTGCCGACTACAACAACCCGTTCTACTGTAAGACCAAGAAAGGTCCGCCGCTCGATGGGACAAAGTGTGGACCGGGCAGGGTGAGGACACATTCAGGTCACTGTGGGTTAAACAACAGAAGCTCATTAGAAGCCAGTAGTTTTGATTTGTCCAAGAAGGTTTTTGGGATCATATGTTTTCTTATTATGTCAACAGTCGAAGGAGAACAAATGTCTCTTTGGCCAAACGAAAGATAAATCATGTTAGTCAGCTCGTTTCTGGGACAAACATCAACACACTTTGTTTCATACTGAAACATTTCAACAACTACGTGATGGATTGTGATGAAATATGTTTCAGATGTTCCCTTCAGGATGAATTCCAATATATCTTCATTGATCCATCATCATTGTAATGTGTCCAGTTCTTTGGTTTATGACCAAATACCTGCAGAACTAAAAACATTCCCATCAACCTCAGCTGCGCTTTGTGTTTACTGCTAACGTTTGCACACTAATAGGTGGTGCAAACATTAAACTAAGGTCTTGATTCCAGTTCTGTGCTGAACGTCCTTGCGTCTCCATGATTACTGTTTCTCGTTCCAGCACTGCTTTAAGGGTTTCTGCATGAAGTTGACCCCTGACCTCTTGAGACAAGATGGCAGCTGGGGAACATGGACCCCATTTGGCAGCTGCTCCAGGACCTGTGGGGGTGGGGTCAGGTTTCGGTCCAGAAGCTGCGACAACCCAGCGTGAGTGAGCTGTTAATCAGTCTGTGATATCACAAATCAAACACACCAATCAGAGGGACTAACCTGTTGTTGTTCTCAGTCCAGCCAACGGGGGGCGCACCTGTTTCGGAAACAGTTTTGAATTCCAGATGTGCAACCAGGAAGAGTGTCCACCACTGACCGATTTCAGGTCAGTAGTTCTACTTACTGACCGATTTCAGGTCAGTAGTTCTACTTACTGACCGACTTCAGGTCAGTAGTTCTACTTACTGATCGATTTCAGGTCAGTAGATCTACTGTCCACTCTGTTCTTAAGTCCACTGACTTCTTATTTGAATCTGATGCATGTCTGATGTTTGAAATGATTCATAATCTCGTACCGCTCGTTGGTCAGTCTGTATTTTGGGAAAGTTGAACTCCACACCCACAAACATTCTAGACTCAGTGAGCTTTTTATTGTTTAAAACCAGCATCAATCTCTGGCTTCAGTGTGTCACCAAAGATTGTAAGGTTCATCTCACACTGATGGACTGTTATTGTGCTGTTTTATATGGTACCACAAATGCAAATTCACTGAAGGCTGATTGGTTGTTTTTCTCTTTCAGGGAGGATCAGTGTAAAGTCTGGAATCCATTTTATGAACATGAAGGATTGAAACATCACTGGCTGCCGTACCAACACCCTGACTGTAAATACACACATTATACACACATTATACACATTAAAGGACAGAGGGACGGACAAAGGATTTAGTGACATTTAGTGACATCTAGCCCTATCCTATCCTATGTAGAGCCAGTGTTTAGTTTGTCTGTTTTGGGCTACTGTATAAACATTGACGTTCATAGGTTTTCTTTAGGGTCAAACATGTTTGATATTGAGGATTTAAAATCTGCAGTCTCTCTGAGTGTGACAACAATAACCAATGAGAGAAACACATCTACAAGGAGACAGGGCAGCAAGCAACATGCCGGCTAGAAACAGTCTAGCCCTAGAGGCTTATGTTTGTCTGCATGTGATAGATATTAAAACAATTTAAATCTTGTTCACCGCAAAGTCATTACGGAAAGTTGTTGTTGCGTCAGTCTCCATTTTACATCTATTTTGCCATTACATCACATAGAGTGTTCGCTCTGATCATCCTAATAATATCCTGCACAGTTAATATTAGTGTAATGTTTGTGATTAAAGAGAACAACATCTGGAGTTTCTCCTGAGGAGTATGGTGTATCCTGGAAAAAAAGAAATCTAAAACACACACACTCACACACATTTTTTCGAACTTAAAGATTAGATAAAAGTTTCCTCTCTGCTCTGTGTGGGTTTCTGTCAAGTTGAACTTTATTTATACAGCCAAACATCACATCATGTGTCTCAGGGGGCGGTGATGGTGTTGTACAGACTTACAGTCTGTACAATGTACAACACCATCAGTCCTTAGAGCCTCGCCTGAGACAAAATTCCCCCAAAAACCCTTTAACAGGAAAAACAGGAATATCCTTAGAACAAAGGAGGGTACTCCTACAGGACAGACAACAACAAAATCATATTACATCACTAAAGAATGATGAGGACAACCTTTCTGATACATAAAGATAAGAGATCAAATGTAAGTGAGGAATGTGGAGGAGGAGAAGGAGGAGGAGAAGAGGAGGAGGAGGAGGAGGAGGAGGAGTAAGTTTCAGCTGTGAGACATTAACCGATTCAAAAAGGAAGAAATTAGTTTAAAGTTTGGATTTAAAGACTTCAACAGAGTCAGATCTGTCTGATGTCAGCAGGGAGTGTGTGTGTGTGTGTGTGTGTGTGTGTGTGTGTGTGTCTTTGCGTGTTTTAACGTGTGTGTGTTTGTGTGTGTTTTAACGTGTGTGTGTGTGTGTGTGTTCACATGTTAAACTCATCAGTCAGGAATCTGTTATTGGAAGGAAACTTGTGGCCTCTCCTCCCTTTAACTCTTCAAAGTCTGAAAATATTTTGATTTCCGACTCTTTGAACTCTTAATGATCCAGCTTAAATGTTCCACTTAAATGTTCCACCTTAAGTGGCTCTGACTGTACTATGTTGTGATATATGGTAATAATGTTATATATACATATATAAATACTTTCATGCATTATTACGTTTGTGTGTGTTTGCAGCTGATGAACGCTGTCGTCTGTACTGTCAGTCGAAGGAAACAGCGGCCGTGGTTTCCATGAACAGAATGGTGCATGATGGGACGCCATGTTCTTACAGTGATGCCCACAGCGTCTGCGTCCGAGGAGAGTGTGAGGTCTTTATATAGTTTTTCAACTTCTTTAGTTCGTGTTGTTATTATCATTTATTTTACTGATTCCCGGTGTGTTGACACTTCACTGCAGTCCAGTCTCAGTTTGCATTAAATTACATGCACACACACTTTGTTACACTTGACCTTGGTGTCAGTTTGTCACATTCATTGCAACCCTGTTTCCATAGTTCCAAAAGTTGTCACACTGTGTAAAATGTAAATAGAAACTAAATGTGTTGAAAACATTGAAACCCCATATTTAATTAAAATAGCACAAAGTTATCAAATGTTATTGTTTAGAATTTAAAATTTATGGATGTTTTGATTTTAATGCCAGCAACACATTGCAAAAAATGATGGCAACAAAAGACTGGAGAAGTAGTGAAAACATCTGGTGGAACATCTCACAATGAATGACGTTAACCTGCAACATTTTAGTAATTTGATTGTGTATAAAAGGAGCATCCCAGCTATTTCATTGTCTACAGTTCATAACATCAAAGATTTAGAGAATCAGAAGAAATCTCTGTAGCAAGGGACAAGAAAATCCAAAATCCAATATTGGATGTGATGGTCTTCAGGCCTGCAGACAACACTGCATCAAAAACAGACACTATTCTGTCATCACTGCATGGGCTCCAAAAACCATCGCCTGTGTACACAGTTTGTTGCTGAATTCACAAATGACAGTTGAAACTTAACCATGTAAAGAACAGACTGTATACAAACCAGATCCAGAAACACTGCCGCCTTCTCTGGGCCCAAATTCATTTAAGATGGACTGGGGTGAAGTGGAAAACTCAAAATCTGAAATTCTGTTTGGAAAGCATGGAGACTGTGTCCTCCAGGCTAAAGAGAAGAGGGAACATCTGGCTTGTTTTAAGTGAACAGTTCAAAAACGAGCATCCATTAGTGCACATGGCATTATGGGTAACCTGTCCATTTGTGAAGGCACCATTAACGCTAAACAATATTTACCGGTTTGAAGCAAAATATGCAGCCAAGCAGACTATGCCTTTTTCAGGGACAGCCTTGCTTATTTCAACTAGACAATGTCAAACCACATTTTGCACATTTTCAAACAGCATGGCTCAGGAGTAAAAGAATATGGGTGCTACATTGGCCCGCCTGAAGTCCAGACCTGTCACTTATTGAAAATGTCAAAACATCTGAAAGGTTTCAAATGCATTTTTTAAACTTATGAACAAACTGGAAACAGACTTTAAAAAAAAAGAAGATAAAAGAAGATTTTCAGCTTTATTTTGTCTGATAACTGAAGTTGAAAGCCTGCTCTTTGTGGTGGACCCATGGTGGAGATACACTGTATCTGTGTCTGTCCCAAAGAGAGCCACTAATCTTCCAACTAAGATCTGCTTCTCTCCTCTCTCCTTGTTTCTTTTCCTCTCTCATTGTTCCCTCTCCCCTCCTGCAGCATGTAGGTTGCGATGGACAGATTGCTTCAGACCAGCAGGAGGACCGATGTGGTGTCTGTGGTGGAGATAACTCCAGCTGTAAGCTCATCAAAGGAAACTTCACCCGCAGCACCAAGAAACAAGGTCTCTAAAAACATCTGATCAGAGGAGACACTTCAGGTTCCTGAAGTTTGTATCCAACTACCAGAATTACATCAGATCATTCATGTGTCTCACTGTTAACATCCACAATCTTACAATAATACAAGCTTTGTATAGATCTGCAGTATTACCTGGAGCAGACTTTTGAGTCGTCTTTCTTTTTGTGATGAACTGGATTGGACTAAACTGTTTTGGAGTTGTGAGGATTATTAAACAGACTGTTTATCAAATGGATTGTACTTGTGATTGATCAATTAATGTGTATTGTTCCCGTGCCCTAGGTTACCTTAAGATCCTGGAGATTCCCAAAGGAGCGCGACACCTGCTGATCCAGGAGTTCAAAGGGACTCCTCACATCCTGGGTAAGAAAAAGGAGGAGGAGCTTCTTTGTCAAACATGAACTTCTTTAGCTCACCATTTTATGTCAAACCTTTTTTTCCATTACTTCCTGCTGCAGCGGTGAAGAACCAGGAAACAGGTCACCTCTTCCTCAATGATGAAGATGAACTCCCAGAATCTCGAGTGGTTATCGAGAAGGGTGTGGCATGGGAGTACATCAACACTGTGGAGCAGGAGTCCCTTCAGACCACAGGGCCACTGAAATATGGAGCCCTGCTCATGGTCAGTCTGTCAAAGAAAGTCCAACATGCTTACTTTTGGTCTGACCAGATGTTATATCAGAGAAACCACCACCTGCCTGTGTTTCCGTCTGTCAGGTCCGTTCCCATGGTGACTCCAAAGTGACAGTGTCTTATAAGTACATCATCCAGGACCGTCTCCGGAGCCCAACGGAGTCCAACCTGGTGGAGGACGCCATCTTCTACGAATGGGCTCTGAAGAAGTGGTCACACTGTTCTAAACCCTGCGGCGGAGGTAAGCAACTCTGTTGGTGGCTATAACCTTGGTAGATGGCTGTGTTATGAGGTTACAGTGGTGAAAGCTGCATGGCAATTAACAGTGTTGTATGGTTGCCAGGGAAACAGTACACGAGATTCGGCTGCAGGAGGAAAGCTGATGGGAAAATGGTTCACAGGATGTTCTGCGCCAACATCAACAAACCGAGAGCCATCAGCCGCAACTGCAACACCAACACGTGCATCTCGCCACGGTAATGCACTGCAGCTTGTTATGGCTGATTGTTGGTACAGGTCAATTTGAGCTATTTCCTCCCTGCTTTGATGTCCAATGTCCAATAAGAAAGATTTTAAAATGAAATCCTACTGTTATGCCACCTCAGTTGGGTGACCGGGGAGTGGGAGGAATGCAGCGCCACCTGTGGTCAGACAGGATGGCAACGTCGCTGGGTGAGTTGCCAGCAGACACCCAGCACGGACCAGCAGCAGCAGCAACAGCGCTCAGTGCACAGCACACTCTGTGGTGAAGACCGTCCAGAGGGGAAACAAACTTGCAACCGCTTCCCCTGCCCCGCTTCCTGGCGAACTGGGCCCTGGACCCCGGTACGAACATTGAATTAAGGGGAATATTTACAGAGTCACAAAGTTATCTTAGTCCCAAAATGATTAAACTACGTTCTTCCTGGACTACCTCTAATAATCTTTAATCTTTTTGGACTGTGTCTAACTACTTTTTTTCTGGGCTGTTTCTACCTTCCTCTTCTTTGTTCTACTTCTAACACATTCTTTCATCTTTTCCTTCTTGACAACCTCTAACCAGCTTCTAACTTGTTTCTTCCTGGATTACCTTGTATGTCCTTGTTTTTTGGAATACCTCTAACTTTCTCTGGAACAACTTCTGTACTTACAAAAGGTGTTACCACAAACATCTGTCTTTCTGGACTACCCATATTTTTTTCTAAACTACCTCAAATTTCTTTCACTCCAGTTTATTTTTTGCTTTCTTCTGTTTGTAGTGTTCAGTATCATGTGGAAACGGAACTCAGGAACGCCAGGTTGCATGTTCGAGTCCCGAAGGTTCAGGCCGAAACTGCAGCGACCCTCGACCAATTACAACCCGCACCTGCCAGGCCCTGGCCTGTAATGGTAGGCATTGACCAATCATGTGCTATACACTGATACTCTGACAGAGAAGAGAGATGCTGGAAGTTGTAGTCTGTGTATAGCTGACTATGTTTGTCCCCCCTGGCAGGTGACCGGAAGAAGCCAATTATTCAAATTCTGTCTAGGTTCAACGCATCCTTCCCGGCTCCAAACATCTCCAGTAAAACACACATCTTCTCCTTTCTTTGTGCATGATTGTCCTGATTCCTTCACATAATTATTATTAACTGCCTATCAAAATAAAAGCTACAGACAAACTCTTTCCCTGCAAAAAAAAACACAAAACAGAGATGCTGAGATTTCAGTATTCAGATCACATATCCAGGAACAGATTACCAGATCTTTGCACAACTCAGTGAATAACCCTGAAAACGTTCTGCTTTGGTAATCAAACGTCATTAACTTGGGTATTGCTCCTGCTTTGTCTCCAGGGCAGCGCTGTCGTGGTGACCGCTCAGTGTTTTGTCGAATGGAAGTGTTGAATCGGTACTGCTCCATTCCTGGGTACCGTCAGATGTGCTGCAAGTCCTGCAGCCAGGGAAATTCAAGCATCAACAGCAACTCAAGCAACTCAAGCAACTCAAGCAACTTCAACTTTAGCAGCACAAATCTGCCGACCTCCAACAGCAGGTCAGAGGAAGTTAGGCCAGTTCAGTCTTTGTGATTCTATGTGTAATTTTCTCTGTTTCTGGTTTGAAGAGGACCGGGTTCAGTATAAAACCCTGACCTTTCTTGTTTTTGTTGCCTAGTTCGTGGAGTGTAACCACAGAGATGATGACTTCAGCATCCACACCCTCCTGGTCTGACAGCAGCTACATCGTCAATAACATCATCAGCACTCCACCTCTCATTGTAACTCCACCCCCGACCCCCAGGAGCAGCACCGACTTTGTGTACGTGGAGTATGATGATTACGATGAGTATTCGTCCTACGAGGATCCTTCTATTCCCTCTACTGCTCCTGACATCATTCCAACGACTACTACTACCACTACTACTACTACTACTACTACTACTACTACTACTATTTCTACTACTACTAGTACTACTACTACTACAAGACGTACAAGAAAAACTGCTCCATCTCATTTATTCAAGAGGAAAACTACCACAGCCACAATGGGCCCTGCTACAGTTCCCACAGTAACTGCTGAGGGTCAAAGTCTAACATTGGCACCGGTCAGGACATCTGCCGTCCCAGAGTTCCCCACCACAACAATGTCAGCTGATCCCGACGACATCATCACTGCCACATCATCACCAAACCAAACATCAGGAGGGCAGAGCCTTCAAACTAAAATTACAAGAACTGAACCAACGCCAACATCGTCATCCTCATTCTTCTCCCTCTCCAAGAAGGAGAACAACTCAGTGGACGAGGTCCCGTACCGGATTGTAGGGTGGGATACTGACATCAACAAGGGACAGCAGAACTACTTTGTGCCGCGGATGCCGCCGTTCCGCGAGCGAACACAAAACAAACGCATCCAGCAGCTTCTGAATGAGAAACGACGCCAGGATCTTCTCAGGAGATCCAACAGGAGCAAAGAGGGCAGGACTGGCAGAAGACATGTTGGATTATAAACATATTTCTGCAGCGTTTTTGTTTTATTGTTCACTCATGATGCCGCATGTGCAGCTTGCTCACTTCCCGCTAACACTATTGAACTCTTGATGAGAAACAGAAACAGACTGCAGTGCCGAGCAACTAAACAAACAGTTTACAGTCATGTTTGCTGTACAGCAGCTGTCCTTCAGTCTAGAATAAAGTACGCTGAATTCTAAACATGATGCTTTAACTGTGCAAGAAACATTTGGTTCAGTCTTCTTCCTTGTCCATTACGGTTTTTCATGATGTTTGTATCAAATAATCCTGTTTTAAATAAAGCAAAGTGTCATTCAGCTGTAGAGTCATGAACACCTGAACAGTTCAACATGTAGATAAATCCTCTTTTTTTCTGAGAGTTAGGGTACTTTTGCCATGGCAAATCACTGCAGGGTTGTGAGGTGGTGTGTGGGGGGTGAGACACAAACCAAAATCAACTTCTTTGTGTCACTAAATGTAAATTGTGAGCCAGACCAAACAGAGTTTAGTCCATGAATCCACCTGGATAGTCTCAGTTTAAGAGACATTTCAGGCTGTCTGTGGATGTTTGACAGGTCAGATTGTTTGATTGGCAGCCACAGCTTGACGTCAGGCTGCATTTTTCCAAAAATTGGACCCAGCTCAACTTCTCCACTGCAGGTTGCTGCCTTTTTTGGCAGACAACCCTACATTCCGCACAACTGACGACCCCGAGTCAAATGAATGGAAAAAATTGCATTTTTGTTCCTTAGACATTTAGATTAATGTCTGTATAATAACGATGAAGCTAAATTTAGCTTATCTTAGCAAAAAGACTGGAACAAAAATGCAACAGCTAGCCAGGCCAAAGATGTCTTAAGGTAACAAAATCCACCTTTTAAGATGTCGACGAGCGTTAACGCTCCGTTTAACAACGTTAAATTTGGTTTATTCAAGATCTGAAGTGTAAAAATGACTGCCTCTCTACCAGAAAGGCATTTTTCCCCCAACAGATCACCTTTTCCTTTAAACACAAACAGGTTACATCCTGTCTAATTCTTTCATTTTATGCAGTTAAACCCTCAAGTCACAGCTGTTTTCTGGTATCCACATGTTGATGTTTTCAGTTTTGTGTGTTTCTGGAACAGTTTGATGTTTTTCAGAGTTATTTGTGTTTTTTGGTAAAATTCTTTCTGTTGTATGATGAAGATGGTCTGTTTAACAGGCGGATGGAGTTGGATCAGTGGAGACAACTGACTGGTGTAAACGTGAATCATCACATGTTTTCAGAATGTTTGTTTTTTCTTCCTCCATCACATCCAGATGAGGGGAGAATTAAACTGTTCAGTTCAACTGCAGGTTTGTTTCTGTAAATCACATAAAATATCTTCTTTATTCTTTTTTTTTTAACACAGAACATTTTTGTCGAAAATAAAATGAAACAAAAATAAAAGTAAGAGGCAATGATTTGTTGTTCACTGAATCCTGATGTCTTTCTAATTTATTATATTATAAAACAATTTGTTTCTAAAATGTCTTAAGATCATGAATTAAGTCCAACATGACGTCTATAAATATTTTTTTAACACTTTTCATATAAAATATGTAGCACAAAGTGCTTCACACAATAAAACCTCAACACCCACCTCCCACCCCAGCCCTCCACCCTAACAACCACTTCTATCCATTATAAACAAGCCACTATGCAAACTGAGGAAGCGCCATGTCAACATCTTACAGTGAGGAAACACTGGAGGCAGGTTAAAAAAACAAAAAACACACTTAACTAAACAAGAAATAAGAAATAAAATAAAACCCATCAAAAATACATAATGGTAAAATAGCAAAAAGATAAAATAAAATAAAAGAGACTCAAAGAGAAAAACACATTTGTATTAACCAATCATCAAAATAATCAATAATAATAATATTAATGGTAATTTGTGTTATGGAATTTTCTATCCTTAGGTTACACAAGGTCACGTGTGGGCCTTGAGGTCCTTGGCAGTATTAATTGTTTGTCTTTGACTAGGTGCCACCATATCTCAACACTGTGGTGGCCAGGGTCGAAGACGCTCCAATCTGCGTAAACAGACATCTGTGTCTCCAGACTAAAATGTGCTGACAATAACACCTGCATGAGTAAAAACAATCTCTTTGACTAATTCTGGGGCGTGTAGTATTTGTGGTGTTATCTTTGGGTTTAAAGTCTATCCACCAGGATGTGAGACCGACTCAGGGACTTCTTATGTACTTTGAGAGTGTCTCTAATTCTCCTTGATCAAGTGTCAATAAATAATACAGCATAAGACATAAGAGGCTCCTGAACACTTTCTTCCTTCCTGACCTCACCATTGACTTTTGACTTCAGCAATTTCTCCACAACACCTTGTACATGCAGTTCTGTATTCAGACAGATGTCAATAAACCCAAGTGGCAACTTAAATGATGTAGAAGTAAAAACTTCAGTTTCCCAAATGATCACTTGAGGCTGGCTACTGAACAAGTCAGTCTCCATAAGTCCCCATGTAAAATGCCCAACTTCACAGCAGAAATAAACATGTTTACAGCTTCGTACAAAAAACATTTTGTGACGTTTTGGTCTCTGTATTTCCCCGATCATGACAACTGTAGTCCGAATGTAACTCACCTGTTCAAATTATATCAAGGCTAATGAATAATTAACAGCGGTGCTGCTTTGATTGACACGTGGGCGCCATTACAGGTGGCTTGTTTGAGCAACCAGGCGTCATTCAACCTGCTGCAACTCCACCAACAATCCATGTCTTTGCCCATTTTTAGATTAGCCGGGAGGTGGTAGAGGCAACTTTATAAACTATGTCACACAGTGTTTTCATCATATTTCATCATGTAGCGCAGTATGAAGTAAACAAAACAGAAAGTACCTCAATATTTTACCTTTAAGTACAGTACTTGAGTAAATGCACCGCTGTATGCCTGTGAGGACAAACTCAGGGCTGGTCTGCGGAGCGGTGCCTGGCAGCATAAACTCCGGGCTGAGTTAACCCTAACATCGTCCTTCACAGACCTGACAGGAAGCTAAGATGGCGGCCGCCGTAGTGAGGACTCTGGGCTCCAGTTTGGGGAAAAACCTCCGAGAGATCCGCGTCCACCTCTGCCAGACCTCCGCGGCCAGCAAGGGGGCCAGGTGAGCTCCGAGGCGGCTTCATGAGGCGGGAAGAGCCGCGACGTGATGTCCCGAAGTACCGATATAAAAAAAAAAAGATCCGCTGCCTGTTAGCTTAGCATCGTCACAGAGAATGACCTGAGCACATTAAGAGCAGATTAACTTAATTAATGTAAAAACAAAACAAAGCAGTGTGCTGATTAATTAATTAACCAACTGTGTTATTGATTATTGATTTATAACGTTATGTTTTATATCGATACGGAGCTGATTGATGAACTCTTCATGTTTATTTTAAAGGTCAACAACATTACAGATAACGTAATACTCCAAAACTACTTTAAATAATAAAGTAATTAAATATATATTATTAATATATAATACATATTATATATATTAAATACAACAGACCTTTTATTAGATATTATTTGTTTACATAAACTCTCGTTTTCCAGCTGTTGTTTGCTGCAGCTCATGTAAACAGCATGGCAGGTATCAGATGGACACATGTGTGATGTTTATATTACACTGGGGGACACAGTTTTTTTGTTGAGTTAGGTCTGACAGCTGTTTTTAACTTATTTTTGGGTGCGGAATCCAAAACTGGTCTCAGTTTTTCTCTATCATGTCAAGTTTTTGAACTATAGGATCCCTGTTTTCTCTATCATGTCAAGTTTTTGAACTATAGGATCCCTGTTTTCTTGAAAAATATGAAAAATACTGTACTTAACAGATATGTGCTTGTTTGTTTAGAGGAGGTAGTTGTTCGAAAACTGGCACTGGAATTTCAGCTGAATGAGGCATTGGGTCTTATAGCTGACGGTAGATTAGGATATTCTGTTTTACTTTTATTTTTCTTGTGAAATCCTGATGTTTTCACTAAACAAATGTCTGTGCAATGATCTTTTTGCTCTCACCAAACCATGGGGATACCAAATGCCAATCTTTCACGTCTTTCTTTGGACCACAAACGTAAACTCTCGACACACTGCTTGCACACTTTATGAGGGGCCCCTCATGGCTTGTCTTGATCACAGAGTTTTACTTTAAAATATACAAAATATGCTTGTTTGACAAATGCACTGATGACTTGGAATGGTGAAACTACCACAAATATAGCAAAAGGAGTCAGGGTTGTTTAGGCATTTACGACGAGAAGTAGCGGGAGCAGACATGATCTGGAACAAAGGAAATATATACCTATGTAAATAAGACACTAAGATTGAATAGTTACAAGCTTTAAAAACTGCAAAAACAGCATAAAATGAAATAGAACAACCTATGGTTACAAGGTTAAGAGAAAAGCCAGCACAAATCCTCTTAATTCCTACTATGCTAGCTTTCTGTTTGCAGATATTGATAGTACTGACCTATTGGGAGCTGCACATACCTCCCACCTCACTGTCTCAATTGTGACTGCACAAACAAGTTGCCACGTAGCTGTAGATGAGTCCAATCGTAATCAGCTGACAAGTCTTACTACAGCTAATCAGTGAGCTGTGGTGAAAAAACTTGACGTGCGAGAAAAAAACTGACTGCAATTTTGGAATCAGCATGCCAATTTTAGTTTTAATCAGCATAAAAATCTAACTCAACAGAATTGTTCCCCAGTGTAATTTAAATAGGAGAAGTCTGCGAACGTTCACCTGATTCAGTTTATTGTCATTTAAACACGCAGCTTCACGTCTGCTTGTTGTAAACAAACCAACAGTTTGGGGTCTAGATAAAGGCACAGACGGAAAAGCCCATATTTCACAAACCCCTACTTTTAAACATTATCAAAGACTTATTTAATATAACCTTTTTGGAATTGGTTTCTAATATAAACTGTGGGACATACTGTACATCATTATGTTAATCATATTTTCATTGGATAAAAGGTAATGACTAAATGCAACTTATATATATATATATTATATATATATATATATATATATATATATATATATATATATATATATAATATATATATTATTATATATATATGTGGTGTATATATGTATATATAACAAAAAACATTACAATCTCTTGCCAGTGATATGGCCCTAAGTAGGCATGCCCCCCCCCCCTATGGATTCCAAGAATATGAAACAGTATACACTTCCTGTCTCCTAAGTGGGTGTGGTTGTTGCCCCTGATCTCCAAATCTTGTTGGAAGTGTTGTGAATGCCACCTAGATGACTGTTCAGAAAGTTATTAAAGTTTTAGTTCAGGTATTGATCGTCTTTGATGAAACAAACCAACGATTCAGCACAGACAGAGAGAAGAGATATCTGTGTAGCCAGATCTCACGAGTGTGTTGCTGCTGAAAAATGTCATTTTAAAGTCAGAAAGTTCTGTAGCATGTACAAGTACAGGAAAGGAAGAAGTTGATCGACAGTTGCCACCAGAATATTAATGTTTTGCACCTGTAAACATAGTCAGTGTTGTATTCAGATTTTTTTTTTTCGTGTTTGAAAATCAGTTTTTCTAAAAGTTTAAAAACATAATGACGTTGATTATTCAGTATTTACTGACTGTGTGTTTTATAGAGACTTTGTGGAGCAGCACTATGTGAGCCTGAAAAAGTCCAACCCAGAGTTCCCGATCCTGATCAGAGAGTGTTCGGGAGTTCAGGCTCGAGTCTGGGCGAGATACGGTAGGTCCACATGATGCTGATCAGTTAGACGAGGATTTCACTCATATTAGCATAATTACATTTAAGTTAACGAATGACCAGTATGTTATGTCCAGATTATTATCAGTAGGTATCTGTTATTATCTATTTTTAATAATAACCTTAATGTTTCTGTATGTTGTGTTCAGATTTCGGTAAAGAGAGCAGCGTCTCTGTGGACAACATGTCAGCTGATCAGGTGGCCAAAGCTCTAGAGACTATGGTTCAGTCCAAACCTTAAACCGCCCTCCCGCCCGTCTCCCTGAAGTGGTTCAGTCCAGGATCGACTCGCCTGCTTCATTCCTTCAGTTTGTAAATGTGTTGATATGAATAAACCTCAATATTATTAATGTCACTCTGTTTCCCCACAATTATTCAGTTTATTGTGTTTATTTTATTTTTATTTTTGTTTTTAAGCAGGTTTCACTCATTTTTAAGGTTTAATATGTTATAAACAGTTTTGACTGGGTCTGGAGGGTTTTACTCTTTTAGGTCTGATTAACTTAGTTGGCTTGTTTGTTGTTAAAAAGGGTTCACTGATGTGTGAGAGGTTATAAAGAGCTTTGTATAGGGAATTTACTGGGTGATAAGTGGAGTTCATTGTGTTTTAAGCAGGTTTTAATTAGTTATAAACAGGTTTTGACTTTTACTCTTTTAAGGCTAATTAACTAGATTTCACGGTCAGTTTGGTTTTTAATGTGTGATGCTTTCTCGGGTTATAAACTGTTTTTAAGGAGGTTTCATTGTGATTTAAGGGGAATAACCAAGTTTTGAGGGTTTCACAGGATTTAAATGATTTAAAGGAAAGTTGCTTTATGTGAGCTGACTGATAATCAGTGCGCCTGTTCTGAAACTGAGATTTTACTCTCATAAGTCCATCTTTAAACAGATTTAGAAACCTTTCACTGTTAGAGGATTTGTAATGTAACAAACAAACTGAGTGTGAGTCAGTTCTTTATTTTACATAGCTTTCTAAACAACACTCTGGTATTTTGTCCTGATCCAGAGGAAACTCAAAAGGTTTGCTTTGGTTTCAACAAGTTGTCGTTAAATTTAAACAAAACAAAATTTATAATGTGTCATAGAAATATCTGGGAGTTGTTGTAGACCCCAAACTAATTTGGAAACCACATATAAATCACATCAAAGGTTCATTGTAATATTACATACAACAAAATAGTCTTTATACCTCAGAAAAAAGCTAAAATAACAGCTGATTATCATTTATCAGTGAACTTTATGAAGTTCAAAACTGCATAATTCATGTCTAAAGTTCAGAGGTTGTTACAAATCACTGTGAGTCAGTCAGTTAAATGAGTTTATGAGTAGTTTTCCATCTATTTTCCATGACCACTTATTCTTATCAGTGTCTCGAGGGGCTGGAGCTGATCCCCATTGGGTAAGAAGTAGCAGAGCATAGCTGTGATTCAGACTTTATTATACATTTATTAGTTTTTCTTATGAATGCTGCAGTATAATGCTGAAGGAGAAAGCGCCCTGCTGACATGGACGGTGTTCTTATTAATCCTGATCCTGGTGATGAATTTGACATTAAAAAGTTGTCTCTTATATTCTCACCCGTCCCTCTATGTGCCATATTTGGAGTTATACCAGAATCTGGTCCCATTAAAGGCTCGAGAGTTTTGCCTTTGGGAGTTTTGGAAGGACTGCCTTCACAGCCTTAATTACCAGAAGGATCATCCTGCTCAGTCTGCACCAAGCTTGGACAAGAAACACTATGTCTATGCATCCATTTTCTGTTACTGTTCATCCTCTTCCGAGTCGCGGCCAGTTCTAATGGTCGCTGATATTGGGTCAAAGGTGGAGTACATCCTGGACAAGTTGTTGGTTCATCACAGGACACATAGAGACAAACATTGACAATCTTATTTGCACCTACAGCCAATTTAGAGTCACCATTTAACCCATGAAGTGCATGTCTTTGGACTGTGGGAGGAAGCCGGAGGATCCAGACACGGAGTACATGCAAACTCCACGCGGAAAGGCGACAGATGGGCCTTTTAAACACAAAATATGTTTAAAAAAAACAAGACAATGGACAAGCATGAAACAGAGCTCTAGTGCTACTAATGCGTTTATTTGTGACTTTGTGGAACAAAAATAATAAATGTTATAACGTATATTTTCAGCATGTAAATCCAAAGGGATCTAAGGCAAGCATCTTTTCAGTCAGTATGACTTTACTTGACTTTACTTGTGTTTAAGTTGAAATGAACAAAATAAACTAAAATGAATTAAATATTTAATTAATATAACTATGTGTGAATAAATCTGATGAATAAAAGGAAAATGGTGCAGCACAAACACCAGCTGGTCCTGGAGAACCTTCAGCAGTCCCCCGGCTGGCCTGAAGGGGGCAGTGCTTCACTGCAGGACCCCTGAAGACTCAGAATGAAATCTGACATTATTTACCAGAAAGAGAGGGTTTGAATTGTTTTCTAGAGTTTTATAATATTTGGCAGCAGCTTGAGTTATGAATATAATTAGAACATTTAGTTTCATTTTACACAGCAGATAAAAACAAAAGAGATGTTATATAAAAGGAGAAGGCACTCATGTGTTTTTTATTTTGTCAAACAGGAGATGTTAAAAACAGAACCAGAAATAGACTGTGACAGAATCGAGTGTACTGCCAAATAAGCTTTCACATATTTGCTTTGGTGAGTTGCTGCATAACAACAGTAAACATACTGTGAGAAGAATATAAAATAAGATGAAACGAAAAGTCAAGAAGAATAAATAGAAACCAGAAAATAGAAAAGACAATAAAAAGACAACATGTTTGACAGTTATTTATTATGCTTAGAGATAGATGAAGAGTTGAAATTGTTTATTATTATTCACTATTATATCTCAGGAGGAAGACACCAGACCACCCTGGTGAACATCCAGGGTTTGAATTTGGAGATGGTGGGAGTGTTCACCTCAACAATAAAGTGGACTGATCGGACAACACAACAAAAAAATAAAAAATAAATCAAAGTCATCTCCACTTGCTGAGGAGACTGAGGTCCTTTGGAGTGTGCAGGACTCTGTTAAAGACACTTAAGTGACATCTGCAATCTTCTATGCAGTCGTCTGCTGGAGAGGGAGAAGCACTGAGAGAGACAGGAAAATACTCAACCAACTGGTCAGGAGGTCCAGCTCTGTCCTGGACTGCCCTCTAGACTCCATAGAGCAGGCATGTCCAACCTTTTTTTTTTTTTTTTAAAGAGGGCCAGATTTGACAATGTGAAAATGCTTGGGGGCCAATACTAACATTTGAAAAATTACCAATAAAAAATGCACTGTTCTGTAACAATTTTGTTTTCATTGTCACAATTATTATTATTATTTTTTTAAATGACAAGCTAAAAACCAGTTCTTCCTTTCTTTCACATCTGGAGTCAGATAACAAAGAATAAATTGTATGGAATACGTTAAACTTGCATGAAGTTGATACAAATCTTAACCTCGTGTTCATTTTAAACATGACTTATTATGAGTAATGCAAAGTCTGTTGACATTAACAATAAATCTAAAACATATCACTCTTGCTCTTCTCTTTAACAAAATCATTCAGAAAGTAATATTTTGTGTCACATCTACAGATATATAACACCAGCTATGTCCTTAAAGGTTCAAATTCTTTGTTGTGTCAACCAAAAAAGCCAAATCTGGCAGCCATACAGTATCTGACAATCCTAGCAGGCCATAAATAATATATTATAAAAATGAAGCTTTGGGCTGAAATCTGACTCGGCAGTGATTGGCCCCCGGGCCGTACTTTGGACATCCCTGCTATAAAGGAAGTGGGGGAGAGGAGGAGGTTAGCAAAGATGATCTCCATCGAGTCAGGCATTGACACCTGCAGCTTTGTAGAGCCCGAACCCATTTGCAACACCCGAGGTATTAAAAGTGCGCATATTGCATAACAGTCAAAATGAGTCTAGCCTCCCCATTTGTGCTAAACACAACAGTGATGGACTCATCTAATTTGAACATTTTAGTAGATGCAACTGGCATAAAATCAATTTATTTATATTGAAATTTAACAATTGCATGTAGAAGAGAACAGAAAGTCATAATAGGTGTGTACCTGCTATAGTAGATTAAAAAATGAAATCAAGTGATATTAAGTGTGTACTGAAACAACAGACAAGACACTTAGCAAATTTGCATTGAAGATGAATTCATTCAATTCAATTCAATCAAGACATTTAATCAATATGTTAGCTGGGAACACAAGTGATGGATTAATAAACAAAAAATAATTCCCAAAATAAATAGAAAAGGACTAAAACTGGACCAAACACCCTGGTTCACGTTTGACTAAAACTAGACTAAAGTTTTGAGACTTTTAGTCGACTAAAATATGACGAACAAAAATGATTGTGAAAGACAAAAAGTGACTAAGACTAAGAATGAACTTTGACACAAGACTAAGACTAAATTGAAAAATGGGTGACAAAATAAACACTGGTTCAAACTGTTTCACCAGTTTTCAGTCCAGGGCTTTGTGGGTGGCTCGATGACACACTGAGGCCACCCTGAGCATATGAGCTACTACGCGACAATGAATTTCCCAGATGTGGGATCATCAAGTCCACATATGTTACTTATCTGACACCTAATTTCATAAACTTGCTGATATTCAGGAAACCCCAAATATGTTCATGCTAAAAAAATCTGGATGTTTAACAGAGGTATCAACACATAGCCTTAATTTACTGTTGTTTTTCATCATCAGAACTGAATAAAAATATAATAAATATATTTATATATAATAAAAAAATGAATATTTTAAGACAGAAATATTTTTTTATTTTTATTTTTATGTGTATTTTTTCAGAATTAAAAATCTGTGGAGAAACGGAAGCTCTCGGAGAAAACCACAGCGACACTGTGACCTTACTGTTGTTGCAAGGCACAGTGAAGGTTGCACACACCAGGTTGATGTTACCTGGGGGAGTTTTTTTTGTTCATTTGAAGGTGGAGAACCGAAGCACTCGGAGAAAACCACGTGGGAATGTGTGAACAGTGAACACAAAGCACTGTGCAGACCTGCGGGATAAGATGTTACTCTGGGGGTGTTTTTTTGTTATTATTGTAAAGGAGACCGAAGCACTCGGAAAACCACGTGGGCATGTGTTTCACCCCTCACAGCTTCAAGGTCAAGGTCCGAGTTGACGCTGACCTTATAGATGTGAACAGTGAAACTAAAGCACCTGTGCAGACTGCGGGATAGATGTTACTCTTCTCTGGGGTGTTTTTGTTTTTTTATTATTTAAACGTGGAGAAACCGAACAACTCGGAAGAAACCACTGTGGGCATGTTGAACAGTGGAACCACTAAAGGCACCTGTGCAGACTGCGGGATCCAGATGTTACTTGGGGGTGGTTTCTTTTGTTATTATTAAACGTGGAGAAACCGAAGCACTCGGAGAAAACCCACTGTGGGCAGTGTTTCACCCCCCAAAAGTTCAAGGTCAAGGTCCAGAGTTTGAAACACTGACCTTATAGCTTTTTCAGCCAATGTGTGAAGCAGGCTCGAAGGGGTAGGACACATTGAAAAATTGAGAACCCCTTCACCCGTTGTCTGGGCTTCCTAGGTGCTTTTTATATGTCTGTGACATCCCTGTAGGACACTGAGTCCTGTTGGACATGCAGTCTCTATTAACCAATCTAT
Source organism: Larimichthys crocea (assembly GCF_000972845.2). Lineage (NCBI taxonomy): Eukaryota > Metazoa > Chordata > Actinopteri > Sciaenidae > Larimichthys > Larimichthys crocea. The sequence goes on from NC_040032.1 coordinate 17,966,858, forward strand.
CTGCTGCTGCCTGCCCTCTTTTTACACAGCGCTTTTGAATGCCCTAGCGCGGTTTTCTCGATTTTATCACTCATGGCTTGACAAAACAGAGCCTGCCCATTTGGTGCAAAGCTGATTGCCAGTGGCTGCTTGACTATTTCCTTGATGTCCTTTGTGACACACTGTAAGCCACTCTAGCCTTGTGAAAAAATCTGACTCAGGACTGCTGACACCATATAGAATAAACGGTTATATAGTTCAGTGACTGAGGTTGTTTTGCAGGCACTGTTAGTAGTGGTACTCAGATGTCAGTGCGCCTCGTCTCATCGATGAGTATCTCATCCATCCATCATCCATCTCTGCTGACATCTACAGAGTGATGGAATGTGGCTTTGACTCCTTGACGGGTGTCAAGAGATTCCTCCTCCTCATCATCGCTGACATCTGATTGCAGAAGTGATGGAAGTGGTGTGATCGGTGTCAGTGAGGTGTCGTCTTCATCGATGAGTTCACAGCAGCTCAATCATTGCTGCTCTTATTAGAACATGGAAGTGGCGTTGACTCCGTGCGGGTGTGGCCAGAGATATCCTCCTCCTCATCTCGCAGGCCATCTGGCTCAACATGTAGGTGGTGCTGGTTCCTCGGGTTCCCCTCTCGTTGGGCTTGGGAAAATCTATTACTAGTGGCTTGATCGTTTCTAAACTCAAGTTTAACCGCTTTGTTTCTTTGGTTGCGCTATTTCACCTCAAACCCGAGCAAAAAAACCACACATTATTCATTACCGTGTAGCGACCCAGTTGAATCTCCCCTGAACTTAACAGGTCCATCGTCTGGTCCAATCATGTCAAGAAGGAATTCCCTCAAAGCAATCAGAAACCATCTTATAGGTCCTATTAAAAATGCGCGATTTGAGTCCCTCTTGGAAGACGCACTTCTTCTGTTAAGAGGGTGGGATCAAACCTCAACTAGCTCAGTGCCCCGGTAACATGGCATTCAGGGGTGTCTTCTCTGCGAGAAGCGTAGTGGCCGGTCTTTACTTCACTATGTAGCTGAAGATAACCTCTTTGAGAATTTTTTGGAAGAAAGGTCTTGATTTTGTTCAACAGGACATTCCAAATGTAAATTTCAGAGAGATCTGTGTCCCTGAGAAATCTGAGAATGTCGGTATTCTCAAAATAAGGATCGTATCCGCTTTGATGGTCTGAGGTTGATGAGCCATCTGGTTGGTTAAGGCCAAATGCCTGTTTGTTAGCCCATATGAACTCTGCAATATCCAATGCAGCCTCATTCCTCTTTTGGATGATGTGCTGCATGATGTGATTCATGTGTTCCTTGCATTGAACCTGTGGACTAGCCTCTGAGAAAATGTTTATGACAGCTTCCGTAGCTCTGCTTATGAAGCTCTCAGCTGCTGTTTTTTCTCTTTGAGAATTATTTCTTGTGCCCCTGCAGTTCTTCGCCATGTGTTTTCTCAGCCTGCAGGTGAGTTCTGAGGCTTCAGTGGCCTGTGGTTCACTTACCTTGCTTCCCTCATCCATAATCCTTGTTTGACTTGTTGCTACAGACAGTCTGTAATCCTGTTTGAGTCCTCGCTGTGCTGTCAAAGTATTCAGAGAAATCTGAACTCAGATTTTCACTTCACTTTGGCCTATTTATAAACTTTCTAATGACGTCACGACACTTCAAAGGCATGTAAAGATAAGCCACGCCCCCTAGCAACTGAACTCGGATCTTCACTTCACTTTGGCCTATCACAGGTTGTTGCTTCTGATCTTTCGAATGACGTCACGACATTTCAAAGGCATGTAAAGATAAGCTACGCCCCCTAGCAACCACTAGAGCCGTCCAGGAGTTCCTTAGCAACCAGAAAAACGAGCCAAAACGAGCTGTTGAAACGGTTTAAACACACACACACACACAGGATTCATCTTCTTTAAGGGACTATCTGCTTTGTCTTTGACGTCATTATTATGAATTCATGTCGCTGTGGAAGAGCAGATACAGCTCCACTGGATAAAGA